>NC_080406.1:45664840-46364840 GCF_030265065.1 Corythoichthys intestinalis
ATAGCGTTTGCGTCTGCACTCGTGTCCCCTTTTCTATTTGAGCTTGGTATGACGCACCTGCAGCTTCGTCCACGGTTCATTTGGTTTTACGTTATTTCCGCAATGGTGCTTCTGGCCCCGCCCCTCCGTCTCATCTTTTACGTCTTCTCAAAAGGAGAATTTTGACTTTTAGCATCAACCCAGGCTGGCTAAGTCACTAATAGGAAGAGGGGTAAAAAAATAATAATAATAATAATAAAATAAATCTATATTTCCAACCGATTAGAGCTTCACACTACAACAGGCTGCCACAAGAGGGTCGTGCTCCATATGTGAGCCGTCCACACTGGCTCCACAGCCTTACTTTGTACACAATGGAGATTTGAAGGAGAGAAAACAGCAAATATTTTTTCTTCTGGCGTGAAATTTGAATGCACCATGCAGCATCCAAGGGCATGGCGCGCTGTGCTGCTCCTCACCATCATGTTTCACGCAGGGCAGTCGGAGAGATACGGTAAGATGATGGAGATGAGGGATGCATGGATTGATGTTCAAAGTCTGTATGCTTTGGTATACTTGAACAGCTGTCATCCTTTACTTTGACTTCCTTTATGAACACAGTGTTTCTGTCAAAATACGATTTTTCTTCATAAACATTTTTTTAAAAATTTAACAGTGGTTAATGATTTGCTCCAGAACAGGATGTGATAAGGAGTGCTTTTTGCATTTTCTGGTCATAGAGTTAACAGCCATATGTCCAGTACTTAACTGCCTCTGTGCACCTCTCGTATGCTCTCTCTGTTCTATTTGGTATTGTGTTTATTATTTGTTTGAATAAACTCTGTTTTATGATCATATCATCCACGACTGAATGTAAGACAGAAGAAGAGGTTTGCTGTCAATGAAGCTTTTATAAAGTCAAAGACATATATAAATAATACATAAATGTTATACATTGGGTTTATCTTGTGTAACTATATTAATTTAGGTTTATGATATTGCTTTGAATGTGAGATTGTTAAGAATCTATTCAATCGCTGCAGGATTCATTTACACAGTGAGTAAAGAAGTGTCATTTGTAATGATGTGGGATAAACAGCAACTCAACTGAAAACAAGCTGTATTGTATGTGTGGAGGAAATAATTGCCTAAGGAATAAATTGCTTGCATCCAATATACAGATAAATGTGGTAAAAATGGTAATAGAAATTTGTGTATGCAGTACTCTCGTTTTTCCTCAAATGTCTATTGTTTGGCTGGATTAGAACTGCACTGAATCATATGGAGTAGTTTCTAATATCCCGAATAATTTATTAATTGTCATGAAAGGGCCTTAATGCCTCACCTAAGCTGTTTTAAACTCACAATAAACTGTGTGTGATCATAACCTCATTGTTAAATCTTGTCAGTCAAAGCTGAGTAGAGATAATACCTTTGTAGGTGATTCATGATGTATCCACATTTAGTCAAACGCATGCTTGGCTTTGACTTAGATTTGATTTTGATTGTCTCTGACATACAAATGGACAGCAGAGGACTGCAAATCAGAAAGGCAGACAGAAAGAACCATGCATTAGTTGAAACGCTTGTGTCCTATCTACACACCTGCTCATTCACACAAAATGAAAGATATTTATTTCCCTTGAAACCCGAAGAAAAAAGTTGAAACATGAACGTAACATTGACAATTCCTAAGTTGCACACTTTATTCGATAACACATACAGTAGAACCAAATTACATTTATTTGTAGTCAGTTGGAAAAAATTGCAGTTTACATTAAACCTGCAGCAATTTCTTTTTAGATTGATTTTTGTATCCCAAGGGGTTTGAACGGTGGTGGAATGTTTGGCACATTTGCCTGACATTTCTGAGTTTCGGGGTGGAATGTTCTCTCTGTGCTTGTGTATGTGTCAATCCCAGCTGCTTCCTTCTATATTTTATTTATCTCATTAGAAAATATTTTTTAGGTTAATTGAAGTCTCTAAATGTCCCCCAGATGTAAATCTGAGTTCAAATGGTTGTTTATTATGTTTGTGTATGCCCTGGCTTGCAACCAGTCCAATGTTCCAACACTTATTATCCTGCGGGTTAGTGATATAGAAAATAGATGGATGCAAAGATGGCTGGATTTGGAAAAACTCAGGTGAATGTCAGACTGTTGAATTCACTAATTTTTACCTGTGGGTCTTGTTTGTTTTTACTCTGGATCAGGCTGCCTGTTTGAGAGAAAACTGTGCTTCAGGGATCAGTTTTGCTCCAATGGTAAGACACACACATTCACAAGCTCACACACAAACATTCGTAGCATTTATGACGAAGAAAACATCCGGTTTTTGCAATAAACATGACTTGTACGGCAAAATCATTTCAAATCAAATCAAGGATTTTGTTCCCTTTAGCATCCCCATGCGTCCATGTCCCACTGTTACCTTTCCACCTTCCTTTCACAAGCTTTCCCGAAGCCCCACCTCCCTACTCTGCTGTCTCCATAGCAACACTGACATCATGTCAGGGTCGACACCCCCACAGTTGTTGTGCTAATACAGTGATGAGTCACTGACACACGCTTACGCACTTCTCGGTGGAAATTGCACTTGCGCACATAGCTCAGCCATAGCACAGAATATAAAATATGCCTGCACATGCAGTCCAGCGGCAGATAGTACAGGTCGTATGTTTACTAACATCAGTAGCTGCCAACTTAGGTTTGGCAGAAGAAGCATCCACATTGATTCAACAGAAAATGGAACTATCTGATACACGTGACATTTCATTCATTTTTTTTTTTTTATTTTATTTTTTTTTTTTTGCATTAAGTTTGCAACAATACACATGGCCTATAATATGTCGAAAGAGAAAATACACTTGAGAGTCTGTATCTTTATTTGACTCTTTATCCCCAGAAACTGGCTCCTTAAAATTTCCATGGAAATAGATTTTGCAGCCAACTGTACTGTGTTTTCTGTCTGTTCGTTCCACAATCCTGAAAAAATAGAAATGAGGCAAAACCATGCAATATTATGCTTATTTTGTGGTTGAAATAATACACTTTGCACTATTTGATGTATAATTACAGGCTAAAAAAGCACATTAATCCCATTTAATCTCCTCATTGCAACAATTCACAGTGTCACCAAGGAAGGCGGGTTTGTGTCAAATTTAGAGGGTGTACCGAAAGACTGCAGTGACTCATCGTTGCGCCAGAAAAATATCCTCTCGCTTTTAGTCATTCTCTCACATTGCAATCTGAAAGTTAATTCTTTTTTCTTTATTTGTAAACATTTTATACACTATGTTTCATCAGTTTAGATTGACAGTTTTTCTCAGTTGCTTTAGTACATTTCTCTGCTCAGACTTGAAATACTCAAAACTACTCTCAATCCTTGCATCATTGTATCACTCGTGCACATCAAAAAAGCAGTTTCTCATTTTTTTGAGCCAGTTGCAGATGTTTTTGTGCATCCATGCACATGGTTTTGTACAATTCTCTGCTGTTTCCTACATTATCAGATGCATCTGTCATGATGGTCAAAATGGATTATCATGGGTATCTATGGAATAACCTCACCACCCACAACATTTAATCATTATTTCATTGCATAAATCTTTAAATGCAAAATAGATTAACGTGTTGTCAGAATATGTCAAAATGTCTGTGCTTATTTCTAAGCATTTTTGTTAATTATTTTACGTAACTTATTTTAACCTGCCAAAATTTGTGATAGTTTGGGACAATGTGAGTTTCCACCACTCCAACATAATCAGGGAATGGTTTGCAACCCACAACAGAGTGGTAATGGAGTTCCTCCCACCATACTCCCTATTCCTCAATCCCATAGAAGATTTTTTCTTCACATGGCGATGGCAAATGTATGATCGCATCAGATGACTCTTCTGGATGCCATGAATGCAGCATGCAGTGACATCACTGCAGAGGCTGGCCAAGGCATTCAAGAAGATTCTTTCCACGCTGTATAGCTAGAGAGGACATCAATACATACAACGTGCACTAAAAAGGTGTCAGTATCCACAGTGGGCGATAGCAAAAGGTGCAAGGCAGGTTAAAAACAAGAACAACACAGGGGGGAAACAAAAGACCAAAAAAACACAACACAGAGATATGGTGACGTTGCCATAAGTGAGAGGAGTCACAGAACGTATTCTAAAAGTCATGAAAAAGTACGACATAAACACACCGGTCATACCACACAAAACACTCTGCCAGATATTGGTCCATCCAAAGGACAAAATCCACTCAGAAAACAAATGTAACTCCATTTACAGTATGAAATTCCATGCAAATCATGCAATAAATCATATATCTGGGAGACAGGGAGGAGCTTTGTTACAAGAAAAATGGAACACAAGAAGGAATGTGAAAAGGAGACAACAATGAGACAAACAATAAAAGAACATGCACAACAGGAACATCACAAATCAGCCATCACCGATCACTGCAAAAGGGAAAACCACATCATAGACTGCGAAAAGGCCTGAGTCAACTGCACTGAAGACAACAAACATCAGCGTTGGATCAGGGAGGCCATTAAGATCCGCAAGCGGGGCCCGAGGACCATCAACATGGACAAAGGGGCGTCCATGCTCTCTTCTACCTGGACTGGCATCTCGGAAGAGTGGATGGTCAGCAGAGGGCGTGACTCACCTGTCAATCTGACAGGTGAGTCACGTCTTCATCCATCAGCTGATAAGAAGACGCGTCACACTAACAACGGTGACTCTCATGAAGGCGGAAGTGTCCGCCGAAACATGTCAGGTATTTAAACCACCATTAACTATTGTCTGAGATAAAAGAAAAATTCGACTAATACATAAGTGCATACAAAATGAACTCAATACAACTAGTAAAAGTTTACACTGAATTTTGTCCAGTCTCTTGCACTCAATCACCCACACACAAAGGTGTAACTTTTAACTATTATCAATACTAAACCATCTTCAGCATCAGAGCCTTCCACCAGAGTAACTATTATAGTGAGAGCATGACAAAGCACAATGAAACAACGACTTGTCATTCTGACAGCACTGACATGTTCATTGACACAGAAATTTAGTTTTGAGTGATAGACCAAGAATTTTGCACAAAAAATGGCTTTTGCAGGTAATCCATAAATCCATGTTGTTTTGCTACTTTTGCGACATATTTTGAGAAATGCACAAACTGTTTTGAGAATTCTGCTCTCAGAAACGTACTAAAGCAATTGAGAAAAACTTTAAAAGGGAAAATGTATCTTTGTAAAACACAACTAAAGATGATCTAGATATAGTCATGCTTTGCCCATGAGGTTGCAAGCCACTGACTTGAAGCCAGTAAATAGAAAATGTTCAAAATGACAATCAGTGACAGCAAGAGGCCAATGTTGAGGGTACTTTGGCAATCAGGATAAAGTGTGGGCTGTACTTCAATTGCATGAGTCACTGTTAAGTGCTACTGTGGTCATATGGGACAGAAAGGTAGCATCAGGAAAGCTCTGCATATTTTATACTCCATGTAAATAGAAGGCAGCATGTTGCAGAGATTGGGTGTTCACTTTTAATGAAAATGGACAAGACGATACTTTTACATAAAAGATGATACATGTTGGTGTTTTTTTTTACTACAATGTAAATTACAATAAATGTGCATGTGCGTTTACCAGATGGGCTCTTTGGTCAGTGTCACAGTTCGAAGCAGGACCGGGTCCAGTACCAAGTGACAGTTCCTGTACTGAAAAGAATGCAAGAAGTCCTTAAACAGCTCATGCTACAAGGCGAGTTTGAGTTGAGACAACTCAACATAAAATCACATATACACTGCACATATAAGGTATATATGGTGGGGTTTTTTTTAGATTACTGTACTTTACACTCTGTCTGTACTCGTTATGCATACATATAGGTCTTTCCTGGCAGGATGACCTCACCCAGTATATTTTATCTAAGGAACTGAAGAGAGTTCCTCATGTCACCCAGTCATCCAAACCAAATTCTTCTTCATATTCTCCGTAAGTACTCTCTAGCTGCAGTCATGTTTACGGATAAAGATCAAAAGTCAAGAGGGGTGTCTGATCAATCCCGTAAATCCTCCGTCTGCAGTTTAACTCCCCTTGCACTTTATCTGTAATCTACCATTCCTTGTTCCATCCTAATCCTTTTGTTTCGGGCTCGGATGTAAGGTCCAAACAGCACATCTCCAAGTCAGGATCTGCAGCACCTGCCGGCAACTACGTGGACTACGCTGATCCTGCTCAGTCACCAATATCGATGCAGGCAGCCTACTTCAACCCTTACACATACCAGCAGGTTAGACTCACACAGTCCACCATACATGTCTTCATTTCATAGCTACTTAAAAGTAAAAAAAAAAAAAATTCAAAATCCTTGAAAAATAATACAAACATTTAACAAACTGATAATGTTGCAGTGTGCATGTCGGACCACCGAGCAGCATTTGGCACTCAATCTATGTAGCAAATACTTTTGCTTAAATTAACCTTTAATTGTAAGAACGTAAACAAACTAGCAGTCCTCTCCCCGATCCCAGCACAGGCACCAAGATGAAGCAGAAAGCGGACTCATTGGAGGAGGAGGCTACGCCCGTCCTTCCGTGTGGTCGAAGGCAAATCAGAGAGAGCGAGAACGGGACAGGCAGCTCCTCCAGCAGGCATTGTCCACGTATTTGGCATCTGCACCATCTTATCGCCATCGTGGGCCAGCATCCTTGGCTTCTGCAAGTAAAGACATTACTGATATTAGCTCTTTCAGTGGCACTGACAATGATAGAGATCCAAAAATGTGGTTCTTTTCATCCTTCTGCGGTGAATTTAAGTGAGTTTGTCACTAGTAAACTTTCATTCCATTTGAACAGAGAGGGCTGGGAGTGAATGACCTGCTATCATTTGGTACAACCCTCCCAGTTCAAATGGATTGGATGTCTAGCAATGTCAATGGCAACCGATGAGTTATACCGTAATTTTCAGACTATAAGCCCGCACCTTACTATAAGCAGCAACCTATTAAATTTGACACGAAAACGGCATTTGATCATAGATAAGCCCCCCCAGACTATAAGCTGCAGCTTTTCTCACTGTATTATGGGATATTTACACCAAAACATATTAACCGGTAACACTTTATTTAACAGTGGTGTCATAACACTGTCATAGGACGGTCTTAATTATGACATGATATTGCCATGAGCATTAACGAATGCTTACTGCCAAAAGTTGTCGGAAGATACTTAAGGACTTCTGTCATCAGCATTCATTAATGCCCATGGCAGTGTCATGTCATAATTATGACGGTCTTATGACAGTCTTATGATGCCGCTGTCAAATAAAGTGTTACCTATTTACCCAAATCATAGACTTCATAATATATTGACAGGACACAGGGCGCTGGGCCAATTGATTGGGGGCCTGTCTCCGTCAAAGCTGACCAAGTGGAAACACAGACAAAGAGATTTTTGTGTTGAAAATTCTTCTGAATAAATTCTTAAATCCCTGAATTCTTTATAGATATGGACGTGAAACAGTCTCGATTCTTGGTTAAAAGCAAAAAAAAACAAAAAACGGGCAGTTAGCATTTATTTTACGTAAATACTAGTATGTCGAATGTGCTGCTAGTCTTTAAACCACTGTGGCACCGCCTTATCACCACAAAGACCTTTTTACGTTGAAAATTCTTGTGAATAAATGCTTAGATCCCTGACTTCTTTATAGATATGTATGTAAAACAGTCTCGATTCTTGGTTAAAACCAAAAAAAAAAAAAAAACAGGCAGTTAGCATTTATTTTGCGTAAATATGTCGAATGTGCTGCTAGTCTTTAAGCCACTGTTGCGCCGCCATATCACCACAAAGACATTTTTAAGTTGAAAATTCTTGTGGATAAATGCTTAAATCCCTGAATTTTTTATAGATATGGACGTAAAACAGTCTCGATTCTTGGTTAAAAGCAAAAAAAAAAAAAAAAAACCAGCAGGCAGTTAGAATTTATTTTACGTAAATATGTCAAATATGCTGCTAGTCTTTAAGCCACTGTGGTGCCGCCTTATCACCACAAAGAGCTTTTTACGTTGAAATTGCTTGTGAATAGATGCTTAAATCCCTGAATTCTTTATAGATATGGACGTAAAACAGTCTCGATTCTTGGTTAAAAGCAAAAAAAAAAAAAAAAAAAAAAACGGGCAGTTAGCATTTATTTTACGTAAATATTGCTAATTATGACGCCAATGCCGTAGCAGTTAATTTCTCCCATTGATTTTTTTCACGTTTCAAAATGCATACATGCTACTAAAAATATAATAATTACCTTGAATCCTCGAACAAATCACTCCTGAGACAATCCTTCCTGTTTGTATGAGATACAGCTTTCGTATTTTTTCAACCTAAATCCAGCGTTGGATCGCTGCATGTGTTTGAGAATAACTGAGATCAACTTCGACCGACTGAAGCGGAGTGTGGAACGACCCCCTACTTGAAGGCGTGGCGCAGTGACTGGGGAATGTGTCCCGTCAATATCATGATGAAGTCCATGCCCAAATAAATCAACAAATAGGCTGCACTGGACAATAAGCCGCAGGATTCAAAATGAGGGAAAACAGTAACGGTTTATAGTCTGAAAATTACGGTAGATAGAAATATTGTGACGGACCTATATTGGAATTTGTTTTTTTATAATAATGTATTCTCAGGCCTGCCTTACTATGATGACTTGCAAATGGAGATACCAGTAGACTATGCAGAGGATTACACCCTGGAGGAGAGACTTGGATCTACTAACAGGCAACCGCCGCTCCAAAATAAATTCTCTCAAGTTGCCAGGACTCCGTCAGGAAACAATGGTGAGGGAAAAACAGAAATGCTAAGATCTTTATACATTTCTATTACAAAACCTAGAACAGTTATTTGCCATTGAAATTGTGTTGTTCTTTCTAAAAGTATGCTCTATATTCTGTTAGATGGCTTGCTTCAGAAAATGTCAGGGGTCTTACAAAGGTATGGAGTTGAGCCTAAAGAACTCAGCCAGGAGCAGCTCTATAAACTAGCCCTCATACTGCAGCTTTTGCAGGCCCAAGACAAGACACAAGGTATACAAACTGGTTTACCATCCTCTTGATGCATGAAACTTGAGTTGAATGTACTTTGTTGCTTTCATTTTTTGTTTGTTTGTGTCTATCTTTTCACCTTAGATCCCGATGAGAAGGACCTCGTCACTCTAAAGGAGGTATGTAAACATCTATTTAATGTAGGGATTTTCGTTAAATTAGTTTCTGGTTACCCAGAGATGGTTAAGTTGACTCGGTTTTGAGACTTGATGTCTAAAATGCGAGAATTGATATAGAACTGAGACTTACAGAATAGATTATTCACTTTGACTGGGTGCAAAATCCTCATTTCTATAGCTATAGTTTGTCCAATTGCAGTCTCAACCTGTCTTTTTTTTCTTAATAGATGCAACTGTTAAAAACAGACAGCATGTCAAGGAAACCAGAGAAGCTTGTTTCTGTCCCCATTGCACCTGATGCCCCTCAGGCCCCCCTACCAGTGTCAGCTGTAACCATGCCTACAACAAAGAGCATAGGGCCCCCTCTGTCTGCCTCTCACACACCATTGGTTGTTCCTGAAGAAGGGGCAGGTTTGAAGGGGGAGGGAATTCCACAGGTTGAGGCTGTAGGGGATAAGGAAGAGTATGGCTACATTGTCACCAACCACAGGTCAGTATTACATCCTAAATCACCATGTTTTGTAGTGCTTCATAACTTCACTCTGAGTACCGCCTCAAAAATACTCCTAAAATGATGTAATAGGTCTAAGTATTCATTAAAAACAAAGCTTTCGTATCAATATTTAGCCACTGGAACACTATGTATGATTTGAACATTGCGATGCACCAACGCTAACGGTGGCAGGATAGGCCAGGTGTTGATAATTTTGCAAGTATGCATCAGCATCCCATTAGTTTAAATATCATGTTTTATTTTTTCTTTTATCATGTATACCATATTACTGTGGTGGTATGGGGAATTTACTGTGCATGTACTTTTTGGGGGGGATTTTCTTCTACTTCTATCGCCATAATAATTTTTTCTAAGTTATCAACACATAGAAATGATGATAAATTATGAACATTCAATGTTTTTTTTCTGCTCAGTTTAGGGTTGCTTAATCAAGCAAAAAATTCAGCTATGTCTTGCCAAAAATGCATGTACTGTATCTTAAAACTATTAATTCTTTGTATCTTAACCCCTTCAGACCTAAGCATGCTGCTGAAGAACATGACGCGTACGCATCTCTAAACCAATAAATACATGGAATTTAGTTGCTATTGCCACTTTTGGGAGATAATTGGATTAAACTTTACCCATTGAAATCAAATCATGACTTTTGGCACACCCTCACTGCTATTTTTGGCTCTTTAAAAATGGCTGACCAAACGCAACTTCAAAAAGGGCAAAGTAAAGTGCTCATTTCTCATTAAAAACACATTAACATAAAAAATAACCAATAAAAACATGAAATATCCCCGACCAAAAAATTGCACTTTGTTATGGTGTTTGAGTCAAAATCAGCGCAGATTTCTTTTTTTTTTTTTTTTTTGCCCAGCAGAAAAATGCAGTTCTGAAGGGGTTAAAACGTAATTCTTTGAGAGGAAAAAAAATATTCTGGCGGTAAGGCTCGAAGGCGAGCGTCTGGTGTGCGGGCCTGTATCCGTGGGGCCTGGTCGGGCACAACCCGAAAAGGCAACATGGGTCCCCCATCCTATCGACTCACCACCTGTGGGAGGGGCCAGAGGGTCGGGTACGTAGGGAGTTGGGCAGCGGTCAAAAGCGGGGCCTTGGCGTCGGCAGTCCGACACCCAGCTACAAAAGGTAACACTTGGGACATGGCGAAGCTCTCTATTTACCAGTCAAACTACAGTCATGTGAAAAAATAAGGACACCCCATTAAATACTCAGTTCTTTATTAAAAAATGTTCACATATCAGTATCTGATCTTGTTTGTCTATATCTCTGGAAAAGAAAGTGATTTAATTGCAGGTAAACAACAAAAATTAACATTGTTTCACTCATTAAACCAAATATATCAACAAAAATGCATATTCTAACTGAGGAAAAAAGTTAGGACACCTTATCACCTAATAGATAGTGTTACCCCCTTTTACCCTTGTAACTTCAGGGAAACTATTTTTGTAGCCATCTACCAGTCTTTGACATCGGTCTGAAGAAAGTTTGCCTCACTCCTCAACGCAGAGTTTCAACAGGGACTGACGAAGTGAGAGAGAACACCATGGTGAGATCAAAGGAGCTTGCTGAGGCCTTCAGAAAGAAGATTGTAGACGCTTATGAGTCTGGTAACAGATTTCAAAAGACCTCAAGAGAATATAAAATCAGCCATTCCACTGTCTGGAAAATAGTCTACAAGTGGAGGACATTCAAAACAACTGCCAATGTGCCCAGGTCTGGCCGTCCAAGCAAGTTCACCCCAAGAGGAAACCGCAAGATGCTAAAAGAAGTCTCCAAAAATCCTACAATGTTATCACAGGACCTACAGCAGGCTCTTGCTACTGTTGAAGTGAAAGTGAATGCCTTTACAATCAGACTTCACAAGTTTAACCCTAACGGGAGGTGTGCAACCTTTGCTCTCCAAGAAGACCATGAGGGCCAGGCTGAAGTTTGCCATAGTGAATGTAGACAAGGACCAGGACTTCTGGAATAATGTTATTTGGACAGATGAATCTAAAATTGAATTATTTGGACAGAGAACAGAGGACATATTTGGCGTAAACCCAATATAGCATTCCAGAAAAAAAAAACTCATACCATTTGTGAAGCATGGAGGTGGAAGTGTCATGGTTTGGGGAAACTTTGCTGCAGAAGGACCTGGCCAGCTCACCATCATAGAATCCACCATGAATGCTATCGTGTATCAGAGGGTGCTTGAGGAACATGTGAGACCATCTGTGAAAAAATTAAAACTGAAGTGAAACTGGACCCTGCAACATGAGAATAACCCAAAATATAACAGTAAATCCACCAAGGGCTGGCTGAAATGGAGAGTCCTGGAATCGCTGAGTCAAAGCCCAGAATTTATTCCTATTTGGGATGCTGTGATGTGACTTGAAATGGGCTGTACATGCAAGAAACCCCTTAAACATCTCACAGCTGAAAGTATTCTGCGTTGAGGAGTGGGGCAAACTTTCTTCAGATTGATGTCAAAGACTGGTAGATGGCTACAAAAAGCACCTCACTGAGGTTATTTCAGCCAATGGGTGTAACACTAGCTATTAGGTGGAAGGGTGTCCTAACTTTTACTTCAGTTAGAGTATGCATTTTTGTTGACATATTTGGTCTAATCAGTAAAACAATGTTAATTTTTGTTGTTTACCTGCAATTAAATCACTTTCTTTTCCAGAGATAAAGAAAAACAAGATCAGACATTGATTTGTGAACATTTCTTAATAAAGAATTGGAATATTTAATGGGGTGTCATAATTTTTTAACTTGACTGTACGTTCCTACCTTTACCTACGGTCACGAACTATGGGTCGTGACCGAAAGAACAAGATCTTGGATACAAGCGGCCGGAATAAGTTTCAGGGCGTCCGGGCTCTCCCTTAGAGATAGAGTAAAAAGCTTGGTCATCCGGCAGGGACTCAGGGTTGAGCTGCTAATCTCTGCGTTAAGAGAAGCTATCTGAGGTGGCTCGGGCATCTGGTTCGGATGCCTCCTGCACCCTCCCTGGAGAGGTGTTTCGGGCATGTCCCACTAGCGGGAAGCCCCGGGGACTACCTAGGACACGTTGGAGTGACTAGGTCTCTTGGTTGTCTTGGGAACATCAGAATAGCTGGTTGAAGTGGCTGGGGAGAGTGAAGTCTGAGCTTCCTTGCTGAAGCTGCTGCCCCCGCGACCCAACCCTAGATTAAGCGGCAGATAGTGGATGGATGGATGGATGGAAAAAAATATCTGATTATACAAATTAGTGTAAAAAAAAATTCTCCCTCTCAGCTCTCTGAGTTTGTATGATGGGGTGAAGCTTCTGGAACTACTGGCTGAGAAAATACATTTGACAACCAGCAGCTTCATCAATCTAAGGTATGCCCGGTTGGAGTTTATTTCTTGGTAAATCCATACAATGATCTATTTTAACAGTTTGTGTGTACACATGTGTTTTTGTGCAACCAGTGTGGTAGGACCAGCACTGACGTTTCGTATCCGCCAGAATGAGCTCAATATGACAGCTGCAGAGGTGGCGGCCAAAGCTGGTGAGACTGAGAAAACAAATATATTTTCCTGGCCGGAAAACAAATATACACACTTTGTACCCACGCATTTTGTTTTTTCTCACATTCAAATAGAATCTCACAATGCTGTCTTTTTTTCCTGTTACGTTCAACACTGACACACTTGTTTGTTTCTAACTCTAGTGTCTGAAAAGAACTATTTGGAGTCCGAGACAAGCCTGAAGATTTTACAGACTGGTGTGGGAGAGGTAAAGAAAATACATGTAGAGAATGCACATACGCAATCTAATTACACCTTAGAAGTTGAAAATTAATCAAGCATATTCAACCACCGAAATAACATAAACAACCACAATAATATACCAGTCTATGAAAATACAACTGTGGGGCAAATAAGTATTTAGTCAACCGCTAATTGTGCAAGTTCTCCCACTTGAAAAGAGAGGCCTGTAATTGTTAACATGGGTAAACCTCAACCATGAGAGACAGAATGTGGAAAAAAAATAGAAAATCACATTGTTTGATTTTTAAAGAATTTATTTGCAAATCATGGTGGAAAATAAGTATTTGGTCAATACCAAAAGTTCATCTCAATACTTTGTTATGTACCCTTTGTTGGCAATAACGGAGGCCAAACGTTTCCTGTAACTCTTCACAAGCTTTTCACAAACTGTTGCTGGTATTTGGCCCATTCCTCCATGCAGATCTCCTCTAGGGCAGTGATGTTTTGTGGCTGTCGTTGGGCAACACGGACTTTCAACTCCCTCCACAGATTTTCTATGGGGTTGAGATCTGGAGACTGGCTAGGCAACTCCAGGACCTTGAAATGCTTCTTGCGAAGCCAGTCCTTTGTTGCCCTGGCTGTGTGTTTTGGATCATTGTCATGCTGAAAGACCCAGCCACATCTCATCTTCAATGCCCTTGCTGATGGAAGGAGATTTTCACTCAAAATCTCTCGATACATGGCCCCATTCATTCTTTCCTTTACACAGATCAGTCGTCCTGGTCCCTTTGCAGAAAAACAGCCCCAAAGCATGATGTTTCCACCCCCATGCTTTACAGTGGGCATGGTGTTCTTCGGATGCAATTCAGTATTCTTTCCCATCCAAATACGAGAACCTGTGTTTCTACCAAAAAGTTCTATTTTGGTTTCATCTGACCATAACACATTCTCCCAGTCCTCTTCTGGATCATCCAAATGCTCTCTAGCAAACCGTAGACGGGCCTGGACGTGTACTGGCTTCAGCAGGGGACACATTTGGCAGTGCAGGATTTGAGTCCCTGGCGGCGCATTGTGTTACTGATAGTAGCCTTTGTTACTGTGGTCTCAGCTGTCTGTAGGTCATTCACTAGGTCCCCCCGTGTGGTTCTGGGATTTTTGCTCACCGTTCTTGTTATCATTTTGACGCCATGGGGTGAGATCTTGCATGGAGCCCCAGATCGAGGGAGATTATCAGTGGTCTTGTATGTCTTCCATTTTCTAATAATTGCTCCCACAGTTGATTTCTTTACACCAAGCATTTTATCTATTGCAAATTCAGTCTTCCCAGCCCGGTGCAGGTCTACAATTTTGTCTCTGGTGTCCTTCGACAGCTCTTTGGTCTTGGCCATAGTGGAGTTTGGAGTGTGACTGATTGAGGATTTTGGACAGGTGTCTTTTATACCGATAATGAGTTAAAACAGGTGCTATTAATACAGGTAACAAGTGGAGCCTCGTTAGACCTGTTAGAAGAAGTTAGACCTCTTTGACAGCCAGAAATCTTGCTTGTTTGTAGGTGACCAAATACTTATTTTCTACTCTAATTTGGAAATAAATTCTTTTAAAAATAAACAATGTGATTTTCTGTTTTTTTTCCACATTCTGTCTCTCATGGTTGAGGTTTACCCATGTTGACAATTACAGGCCTCTCTAATCTTTTCAAGTCGGAGAACTTGCACAATTGGTGGTTGACTAAATACTTATTTGCCCCACTGTATACTTTGATGATGTAAATACCTCTCTTGTTATGTCACTTAAAGCCAAGCTAAGTGTATCATGTGTTTGCATGACTAGATTTGAATCAGGGCCATTCCTGACCAATTTGGTGTCCTAGGCAAAATATTTATTGCCCCCCCCCCCCCCCCCATTTTCACCACATATATTTAAACACTCACATTGAAAAAGCGCGTTATCTCTTTTCAATTTATTATATAAAAAAAGACAACGAACAAGTGCAGAAATTAAAAGAAAAATGCTGTAATAACTATTCAAAAGCACCAATGAAAACACTTCAAAAACAAATGCATCAAATAAATTACAATTGTTATTACAAAATGATTAACACCCACCCACACAAACCTATATAAAGACACACAGAACACTTTAAAATTCAACTTTTTTTTTCACCTTGATTTATAACCTTTTCTTCACTGATGCGAAAGCATCATTGCACTTTCATATGACAGTTGTTTTGGAAGGTCCACTTCTTTCCTGGACTTGGGCTTGGTGCTGATGTGGAGAAGTTTGCTACAAAAGATGGCCCAGGATGTACAGAGGTAGAAAGAAAATATTTCAGAAGAGCATCTACAAAGAGAAGAAAGTGGAATGTTACATTATATTAGTCAAATAGTTGTTGATTGTGAAACCAGCATGACATAACCATAATAGCGCCTAAATTCTTGCAGCCTACTGTACCTGTCTATTGGATGCTGCCACTATCTTTGATGGGCGTAGTTAAAAGAAAATAAATTCTTGAAGCACGGAAACTACACAGGACTATTCAATAATAATGAAGTAAATAATATATGATAGCAAAAAAATTAATAAATTGCCGTTTTAATGAATTAATGACACATTTAATAACAAATGTTTGCATTTAAATCCATGGCACTATTAGTCCCCAATACCACAGAACTTTGAAATTATTAATTCCATATTTAATAGTGTATTTATTTAATTAACCTTGGCACTTTTAGGCAAGGCAAATTTATTTGAAAAGCACAATTTAACACAAGGTAAAAGTGGTTCACATCACATGAAAATAAGCAAGACAATTTTAGTCTCCGATACACTTTGTCCAAATTTCTCTAAAATTGGAGGGGGAGTAAATTTAACTGAAACTAATCCACAGCTGGCTGAATACTGAAAATAATTTTAAAACAACAGCCTGGCTAGTAATACAGTATAATTTTGCTTTAGTACTAAGTCATATAAGCTCTATGTAAATAACCGCTAGCTTGCAGTTGCGCTAAGTCTACATGCTTATCCTGGTGCTGTGTCACCAGTAGGTAGATGGCAATGTAGGGTAAAGCGCTTTGAGTACCTTGAGAGGTAGAAAAGCGCTATACAAGTATAACACCATTTACCATTAACCAGTTATGCTTTTGAAAAAAATCATCACAACAAACCTGTTTTTCTTCACGTCTTTGCTGTCTTCTTTCTTTTTCTTCTGACCCGACGTGCTTTTGTCTTTTCATGAATTTGACTTGTCACCATAACGTCGCTCAGTTGCGGAGGCTAAAAATAGCACCTTGAGGTAGCTCACTGGTCTGCTGGGTGGTGAGACTAGGGTCCGTGGTGAAATTATAGCATCACAGGAAAAATTGAAACGGGCAGAAGGCACACTAGAAAAATGATTTCATTATTATTTAAAGACTTATTATGAACGGTTTTGTTGTTCTTTTGTTTTATTGTTTTGTATAATTTTTTGAATACTGCTTTCATCAAATATTATTTGAATATTTTTCTTGACGCCTTTTTGGATGCTGGTGCGCCCTTAGGCGGTTGCTTAAATTGCCTTATGGGCGGCAAGGGTCTGATTTGAATGCCTTATTTGTAATTAAGAAATGCTCTACATTTTTCTGGTCATCTAAATCTCTTCATTACCTACTGTGCATGTGTCTGAATGCCCTAAGTGAATGAGTGACAACATGATTAGAGCACCAATTCACTTGTTACCATGGTGCTTTGTTTCCTCTCCCCCACTACGGCGCCCATATCCCAGGTGCTATGACAACAGGTGTCATTAACCTATTCCCCTGCTCGCACAGAATGCCTGCATGAGTCATCACCAGTGTTTTTTTTTTCCTTAATAATGGACTAACAACAAAAAAGCCATTATAATATGAATAGCTGGTTAGCTTCCAATACAGCGTGTGGGTGGTAGTGAAGTTATCACATCTACTGTACATACAGAATGCTTTAATTTTGATCTACAGTATAGGTAGAAATTATATCTTAGATTAATGTCAGTCACTACAATGTCATCAGACATCACAAACAAAGTACATTTGAGACTGTCTACATGTAAATGAACACTTGAAGATCACGAAAAGCCTATATCATTCTTTGTGTTTTGTTTTGTTTTTTTTTTCCAGAGGACAAACACGCAGGGTTTCCCTCAATTAGCCAGGGCTTCGGCTTCCCAGAGCTCCAGTGGGACGGTCATCACGCTAGTTTCCATGGCAGTGGTAGGAGGAGTGTTGATACTGGCTGTGGTCATCGCTTCCCTCAAGCACTATGCTCACCAAGTGGCCAATGGTAAACTTGGTCTCGGGCCGGAGGGAGGGGCCGAAACACACTTCGATTATCAGGTAAGCTGACAGCGTTTTGCTTCATTTACCTTGTGACACTCATTCACACAATTCTTTTTTTTTCTTTCTCTTTTTTACATTTTTCTTTTACAACATTTTGGGAATCTGTAGCATCATGGACTTAAAGTGCCTGCGAAAGCATAAAAAAATATTAAATAGCATTATTAGGTGAATTAAAATCATATTTGGAGACAATTCGACTATATGCAACAATTTGGCAAAGCGCAGATGACAAGAAATTAGTCTTTTAATCCGCCGTTTAGCCCCTGCCTGTCATTGTAACACTCTAGCGTCCCCAGCTGGAGGATGACGTCGGCAGGGTCATAATTTCATCTGATTTAGAATTCAGCCCATTGAGGGAGATTTATTCAGAATGAGGAAAATGCGAGAGCAGCAAAATATCATTTCCATCTGTCTACGCCAATATTTTTACAGGATATTCTTTTGATCTAAGTATTTTTTCCCCAATTGCTAAATAAATTGTATGGTCATGACAAAAAAGTCTTGTGCTAAATGATATATGAAATATTAAAAATTCATTTATTCAGTACAACATGTTAAAATTACTCCATAATGGTCAAAACTGTCGATTTCTTGCACCTCCCGAACGATATTTTATGCCACCGGAGTTTGTCCGGCTTTTGTCGTTTCCCTGCCCCAACTTCGGAGAGCGTAAAGAAACCAGGAGGCGTGACAGCTAGCCGACATAACCCGAACCGAGTGGCGTTTCCAAGTCTTATTCTCGCCTTCCGAAGTGAAAAATCACACAAAACTACCCCGGATTATGTCACACGGCAGCGGGGTTGTCGGCAAACCCCCACCCACCCCGGCGGTGAGCAAGAGGGGCCCGAAAGTCTGGACGATATGGGGAGCCGCACAATCATAAGCCGAGTATAGCGCTCCCCTAGCGGGCACGGAAGAGGACCGAGGGGGGTGTGCGACAAACTGCCGGTCGCCGGCCGAGTGGCATTCTCGGTGGACAAGGAGCATTGTTAGCCACAAAATGCAAGCCAACGTAATAAAACGTGTGCCATGATACCAGTATTTGACATAATACAAAACACGATGTTTACTCACTTCCTCGTAGGTCCAATAGTCCCACGATTGTCGGACTTGCTTTGGCCAATCTCGGTGTGAACGGGAACTTTTTGAAACCAAAAAAGGCTCACACGCCTCTCCCTGGTGCAGCAACAAAACCCTGCAGCACATTTGGCTGGCGTGATGCGAAAAATAAACGAACTAATGAGGAAAATTTAGCTGAATCCACAGTCCATCTGCATGCTATAAAGCAATGCTGTATTGTGAGATGCTGACCCGGGTGACGTCACATTCGCATTCATCCTCAACCCGAGAATGGAGCCGGAAGTCATGGCGCGGGATTCAAAAAATTGAATAAATAAAACGATGGCTTACACACACATCCAAGCGGTCCATTTCATCCAGGAGCATAAAATACCGCATGAAATATGAAATAAACATGCTTTTTGCTGTCATAGGCACTTTAAGTATTGTCTCACAATACATCAATCCTTATTTGCAGTGTTTTTCCAATCAAACCAAATTATGTGCACTGTACACCAAATACTGTAAATGAGCTCATTTGAATTTACTGTGTAGCACAGTAGATTATTTCTAAAATCCATATGTGCAATACCAGTTGAACATTGCACCGTTGGATGAACAAGAAGCTACGGTTTATAGAGTTTTGTATCAATTTTCAACGGCTCCCTTGTCTCTATTGCACGTTCAGGAGCTATGTCGACAGCACATGGCGTCCAAATCATCTCTGTGCCGCCAGGACTGCGTGGGTGCAGCAGGGGGTGGTGTAGCAGGTTCTGCCACAAGTGCCAGTGGGCGACGGGGAACGGACACATCACGCGTGAGCAGCGTTTCCTCCCAATTCAGCGATGGCCCACAGCACAGCCCTTCCTCCACCCATAGCTCTACTCCATCCTGGAGTGAGGAGCCTGCCCAGTCAAATATGGACATCTCCACGGGTCACCTTATTCTGGTACGTGAACACAATCAGAGGCGAGTGCTCCTCCGTGTCATTTCCAGCTGTGAAAATCTAAGAGAAGGTGTTTATGTCTTGTATATCTGTGTCAGGCCTATATGGAGGACCACCTTCGTAACAAGGACCGCCTGCAGAAGGAGTGGGAAGCGCTGTGCTCCTACCAAGCTGACCCCTGTTCAGTGGCTGCAGCTCAAACTCCCAGCAATATGGCCAAAAACAGACAAGCTGAATCGCTTCCATGTCAGTTCATCCATATCACATAAGTGTCCCAATTGGGTTTATTTATCAGCTGTCCTCTACATTTTTTTTAATGCAATCTTGATACGGTTTGCTTTCTTTTCTACGCAGATGATCACTCACGTGTGAAGCTGAAAAGGGAGCTGAACCACAGAAAACAGGATTACATAAATGCCAGTTTTATTGTAAGTCTTCTTTTAACATAACAATTGTATTAAAACTATCCACTCTCTTTGGAACTGTTACCTTTCTTGGTTGTGACTCTTGGAGTGACATTTGGAAGACACAGACTGCTCAGGATCACTTTTAACATGAGGCGCTTATTGCCACGAACACAACACGTCTGGCTGCCTCAGACGTCGCCACTAGGGTTGCCAACTCCCTGAAAAAAAAAAATTGGGAGCACCTCATTTGTAGAGTCGCCCAGCCTGATAACCGTCAAACTTTAATGATTTTTTTTTTTTTTTAATGTGAATTTTTTTTTTTTTTTTTTTTTTATTATAATATTAAGATAATTGAACTCAAAACTGAATTAATCAGGTACATGTTTGAGTTATATAAGCACATGGAAAAACAATTATCAGCAATGTATTTTTAATACAAAATATATTACAAATAATATATTACAAATAAATAGATATATATAATAAATATATTACAATTAAATCTGTCCTGTTAAATTTAAAATTATATAATTTAACCCTCAAGGTTCTGAGCCTTTATGTTTTTCTGTGTGTGTGTTTTGGCTGTTATTTTTTGTTTGTTTGTCTTTTTTTAATACTTTTTCAAGAAAAAAAGTGCAGTCAAACTCTCAGGGCAAGGTTTTTTTTTTTTTTTTTATAATATTTGTGCATTCAAAGTCCCCTCAACAATCACATTTGCGCTAATAACCACTCCAAATGAATTTGACAGAACACAAAAATATAATACAATTAGTGAAAATAAAGTACACGGAGAAGAACAAGAAAACAAATTATCATCATTTTGTACATGCTGTTTACTCTCGCTTCACTCAAACCTCTTATCTCCCACACTCTTATGTTGTCCAGGGCCATGATGCTGTCTTCTGTTAGCGACAGTACCTCGACCAATGAGATGAGGGGGATTTCGTATTGTCATTGTTCCGTCAGCTTATTGGTCAAAAAGCAGGAGAGGCGGGGGAATGCGTTTCCCTGCATATTCCTGTGAAGCACCGTACCAGTATCCGTCGTTCTATAAATAAGACACTATTTTCGAGTTTGATAATAATAAGGGACAAAGCGCATCCCTTGAAAGCTCAGTAAGGGACACGTACTTTTGTTTCTGAATACCGGACGCTTCCATTTTTCAAGGGACAGTTGGCAACCCTAGTTGCCACACACACATTCATTCCAGCGCTCACTTCACTATCTCCCCCTCCACGCATGCGCACATAAACATGCCGATTCCAAAGTGGCACTCGCAATAGTATTGTATATGATTTGCAGTACTATACATTAGCAGGTTGTGAGTTGTTGAATATTTCCTTCCTTACATCCTTTTTCAAACTTTGCTTATATAGTCACAAACACATTGCATGTGACTACTGCATAAAAATTAGCTTAAGTACTTAATATTCTGTAGAAGTCATTTTTAATAATAAAGTATCAATGAGAATACTCTCATGTGGGAATCTGATAAATGATAAAGTGCACTAAGTCTTCCTTCTTTTTCTATTTCAACCAATAGTTTGATCACGACCCTCGCCAGCCAGCGTATATCGCCACTCAGGGACCTCTGCCTCAAACCGTGGCAGATTTTTGGCAGGTTAGTGCATAATTTTATGCAGTAAACATCACACGCTGCTTTGTATATACAGTACATACAAGCCTGTGTAATGCTTAATGTGAACATTCAAGTTTAGTTAAGTAGTTTTGGTTTATTAATTTTTTTCATATTTAAGTGCTGTATTAATGTTTAAACGAGCAAAAATGTTACAGCGGTTAACAATAATATTAAAAAATACTCTACGGGTCAAATGTTTCTCTCTATTGTGTTCTTTAATTTTAATACTTTAACCTACAATATTGTAAAGTTGAAGAATTAATTGATAATTTTTGGAACCACTAATCTAGATGTGTATAAACTTACTGTGCTATTGCGCACATAATCATTCATATGTATGTTCTCACTACACTTCAGATGGTTTGGGAGAACGGCTGCACGGTGATTGTGATGATGTCTGCTCTGGCGGAAGATGGACAGAAACAGAGTGAGAGATACTGGCCTGATGAGGGTTCATCCCTCTACCACATCTATGAAGTAAGATTTTGTTTTGTACTGTCAAGAATTTCAGTACATTTAAAAATTATTAAACAAAAACATGATGTTCTCCTGGGTAAATATTATGGCAGTGACTATCTCGTTATAACAATACAAACTTCAGTACAATTAAGCGATGACTTTCTAAGAGGAAGGTCTGTTTTTGCTGTTGGAGGCCTTTTTTTTTTTCTTTTTTTTTTTTTTAATTTACAGTAATAGCAAGAGATTTTTTCTTTTTTTTTTTTAAATTTACAGTAATAGCAAGAGAAGGGTAGTAAATACAGTAAAAGGTTTTAGTTTAAATTTTGCTTACCATTTTCCTTTTCTACCCACGTATATAGGTGAACCTGGTGTCAGAGCATATCTGGTGCAAGGACTTCCTGGTGCGTAGCTTCTACCTGAAGAATGTCCAAACACAAGAGACAAGAACCCTAACGCAGTTTCATCTACTGAGCTGGCCAGCTGATGGGATCCCCACCTCTACACGGCCCTTGCTTGACTTCCGCAGGTGTGAGAGCACACAGACACGAATGTCCTTGTCCTGATTTGACTGTCCAGGAGAAGAATTTAATTATTTCAGTTTAGTCATTTAGTTTTCACGTTTTATTTCAATACGGTCATTTTGACTTACTGTATCTCGTCATATTTGTTTTTCTCACCATCAATTCAATCTGCATAGAACTGTTTCCTCAGTGTCATCACATCCAAGAGCGTAGGTTTGCATAGGGACGGTAAGGACACAACACCAGCAACTTTTCAGGATGCTCAAATTGTCCCCACAAACTTTTAACCCTTCAATGCCAGCAATATGAAGCAATTATCAGAGAATCACAACATTTGAAAAATATGGTCTTAATGAAACCTTTTCTTCAAATTTGTAAAAATAAAATAATAATAATAATAATATAATAATGGGTAATAAGTGCTCCAATTTCTATGATCCTTGCTAAATCCTGTTTTTTTTTCTCATGGAACCTGCAGATGCATGAGTTGACTTGCATCCATTATTTTATTATTTTTTTGTTTTGAGGAAAGATATTTCTACATTCTGAATTGGTCTCAAAATCATGAAAGTGTAACAAATGTGATTCATTTGGCAAGAAATGGTTAAGCAACCTATTTGCGTTATATAATGAGTTCAGTTATATAGGTCATTTTTTAGATTGTCTTTCCATATGTTGCAAGGATAGAATTGACCCTATCATAATTAAATTAATTGATTTTATGATGTTCATACTTAATTGACCCTATCATAATTAGATTAATTGATTTTATGATGTTCATACTTACATATACCCTTTTTCACTTGTTGAATGTGCCGGTCCATTTTTTCCCCCTCAAACGAACGCGTGATT
This sequence comes from Corythoichthys intestinalis, assembly GCF_030265065.1. Classification (NCBI taxonomy): domain Eukaryota; kingdom Metazoa; phylum Chordata; class Actinopteri; order Syngnathiformes; family Syngnathidae; genus Corythoichthys; species Corythoichthys intestinalis. The sequence continues at coordinate 45,688,520 of NC_080406.1, forward strand.
GGCTGATGATGGTTTATTTAAAATACATTTATTTTCTATATTATGAAAACAATATTTTTATATGCAGCCTATGCAGACGTTTTTACAATACACATGAAAGTTATTATAAGTAAATACATATTTATTTCGTATTGATCATTTAGCCTATCAATTGATTAGGTCCATATTTGTGTGAAATGATGCCCTGGGCCCTCTTCACCCAATCTGTTTGGTCTTATTAATGTACCATCACCAGCAAAAAAGTGTACATGAATGTTACGCTGTTATATCATCCCTACCAATATTGAGACCAAACCTATGCCCTTGATCACATCTATCCCTTTTTGCAACTTCCCATTTTGTGTTGAGTCAATTCACCGCTCCTTCTCTCTCTCTCCCTCTGTCCCAGTGCACATCTACTTAGGTTTGTACTCGAACATCTCCCAGTGTCATTTTTGCGGTTTGCAGCTAGTACTCTGGCTCCAGTTGCATAGTCACAAAAATGAGCATTGGCAGGTGTGACTGGCTACTGCAGGAGGGACAGTGAATCTGGGGCTTCCTACCATTTTAGCACCTCCGCCATCTCACATACCTCATCATGTCATTCTTGATTACATCATTCATTCCATTCTTTATTCTAATTGCTTTTAATTACACCACGAACCACAAGTAACTGGACTACATAATCCTATTTTTGCGGTCATTAATCCCCTTTTCAAAACATGTCACTATTTTACAATTCATCATGTGAAAGAGGTCAGTAATGCACTCCTGTTGTGTCCGTCTTTTGCTCCATTTTTTTTCTCCTATTCCCTCTCTTTGATGTTTTTCAGGAAGGTGAATAAATGCTACAGAGGTCGCTCCTGTCCAATTATTGTTCACTGCAGGTAAAAACTAATAATGTTGGACCCCTTCCTCAAAAACCTGAGTTATAGAAACACCAAATCAAAATAAAAAATATCAAAGAATCTACTGTACTTGATTTTGGACAACTGTGATTGCTGTTGTTAGTCACTTTCTGACACCTAACGCACATTGTTAGCTACCAAATATAACTTATGGATGTAATATAGGACATATTAATTTATGCAGTACAGTACATTGGGGAAAAAAAAAAAGAACTCTGACCTTTTTCTTTTGCAATGCAACGACCACAGTGATGGGACTGGCAGGACCGGAACATACATCCTCATTGACATGGTGCTGAACCGCATGGCCAAAGGTGACTCTGCTCTAGTTCAACCACACCTTCACTCATAAGCATATATTTTTAAAGTTGCATACAGAGTAGATCGAGAGAACTAGTAAAGAAAAAATTTAGTTTAAAATGGCAACTGTTAGACTATATTTCTGAAACATAGTTAAAAATACTTTAGTATTTTCAAATAAATGTTATATTGATAGTTTGAGAAATAAATGTTTAATTTCTTTTACCACCAAGTTTCATATGAACTATATACATTAAATAAACATAAAATGGGCAAATGCACTTCTCTCCAGCCCAAAATTATTTATACACCGGTCAGTTGTCAGAGTGACTTTACATATATCTTACTATCATGGTGAACTGATATCTCACCTGAGAAATGGCACACATACAGTCATGTAAAAAAATAATTAGGACACCCCATGAAATATTCAGTTCTCTATTAAGAAATGTTAACATATCAATGTCTTATCTTATCTTTTCTGTATCTCTGGAAAAGAAAGTGATATAATTGAAGGTAAACAACAAAATTAACATTGTTTTACTCATTAAACCAAATTTATCAAGAATAATGAATATTCTGAGGAAAAGGTTAGAACACACTACCACCTAATGCGAGCCCTTTGGCTGACATAACATCATTGAGCTTTTGTAGCCATCTACAAGTCTTTGACATTGGTCTGAAGAAAGTTTGCCCTACTCAACACAGAATACTGTCAGCTATGAGATGTTTGAGGGGTTTCTTGCATGTAAAGCCAGTTTCAGGTCACCCCACAGCATCTTAATGGGATTAAGATCTGGGCTTTGACTCGGCCATTCCAGGACTCTCCATTTCTTCCTTTTCAGCCAGCCCTTGGTTGATTTACTTGTATGTTTTGGGTCATCGTCATGTTGCAGGGTCCAGTTTCGCTTCAGCTTTTATTTTTTCACACATGATCTCACACATTCCTCAAGCACCCTCTGATACACGATAGAATTCATGGTGGATTCTATGATAGTGAGCTGGTCAGGTCCTGCTGTAGCAAAGCATCCCCAAACTATGACACTTCCACCTCCATGCTTCACAGTTGGTATGAGGTTCTTTTCCTGGAATGCTGTATTGGGTTTACGCCAAACATGTTCTCGGTTCTGGTGTCCAAATATTTCAATTTTAGATTCACCTGTCCAAAGAACATTATTCCAGATGTCCCGGTCTTTGTCTACATTCACTCTGGCAAACTGTCTGGCAAACAGTCTGGCCTTCATTTTCTTATTGAAGAGCAATGGCTTCCTCCTTGCACACTTCAAATTAAAACTTGTGAAGTCTCTTTCTGATTGTATAGGCATGCACATTCACATCAACAGTAGCAAGAGCCTGCTGTAGGTCCCGTGATGACATTTTAGGTTTTTTGGAGACTTCTTTTATCATCTTGCGGTCGGCTCTTGGAGTGAAATTGCTTAAACGGCCCAGATTGTTTAAATTGATATTAAATATCCATATGACCAAATATGTTAGAAAACACACAGGCTTCCATAGGGTGTCCCAATTTTTTCACATGACAGTATGTGTTAAACAATAAACATTAGTTTTTCCCTCTAAATCAATGTTTCATGAACAAAAAGTACAAGAACATGGACTGTTTAGTCCCAGCTTCCTGTCATTGTATTATTTTTAAGCAACAATGACAAACCTATCCTGTTTTAGGAGTCAAGGAAATTGACATTGCTGCGACACTGGAACACATCAGAGATCAGAGACCTGGCTTAGTCAGCACCAAGGTATCGTTTGTTATTTACAGTATATGCAAATAAATGATCTGTACTTGTTTCCTGTTTTTCTCCTCAAACCTCTTATTCTCACTCCGCCCACTCAGGATCAGTTTGAATTTGCACTGACAGCTGTTGCTGAGGAGGTGAATGCCATCTTGAAAGCCTTGCCACAGTAAACAGTAGCACCGACTGACTCAACATCACCAACCCAAAAATATTGGATTATCTGCCAGCAGATTCCTTGAACGAAGCAGTAACGTATCCCAGTACGAAAGACCCTCAATCATTATTTAATAATAAAACCTCTTAATTGCATATCTTTTTTAAACATCTTTCCCATATGTAAATATTTTAAAAATATGGACAGAAGAGTACGTGCATATACAGTGCCTGTGCAATTTCTGAATTTCTGTGGACCAGAATACTGTATGCCACTGTCTTATGTGTCAATTTTACTTTTCTTTAAATGAGGCTTGCCTTTGCTTTTAAAAACGATTGTCTACATTCATGTCTTACTGTAACAGATGACAGTGCACATTAGTGTTTCTGTAGTTCACTCTCAGTGTAAACTGTTGTATTTCTGTGCTGCTGTGACTAATGTAAATAATTCCCAATGATGATTGTATTTATTTCATGTAGCAAACAGATAAAATGTCTATAAAAATGTATTTTTGACTGAATAAATTAGTGATGTGATGCAGCAAAAAACACATTTCTCTGATCGAACTGAGTCTTTGTGTGTTTTGCATGAAACGAAATGTGATGAAAGATGTACAAAACACACAATGCCTGTAGGAAATACTGTATTTCTTTGATTTACACAATATGTTAAAACTTTACCGCTATATTTATGGTTCAATTCTTTGGGATATTTGTTCTCTTGGCTTAATCATTTTATCTTGTACACTATTACCCTTACAAAAATGAGTTACAATGCATACAAACAAAAATGATTAGTCCAGAGAATATGTGGGCCATTTCCCAGTCTTTTCAAACCAATATAAGATTGGTTTATTCAGAGTCATACATACTAAGCACACTTCTGTAACATTTTAAGAGTCATTCATAATATAGAAGACATGATGGGCAGAAAGACGAGTGCGTCGTGGATTCTTGAGATTTGACCTGTAAAAGCAAAATTGGAATCTTGTTTGATTTATGATTTGGAGTTGAGACATAAGACATGATATGAGCAATATGGTGCTTTGACATTGATACACTTTACCGAAAGATGAGGGCGCGGTCAAAGCAGAGCAAGAGCCAATAGGGTTAGCTTGTGAAGGCTTCAAAGTCTGAGTCTGCAACAGCAAGCAAGAGATTTCAAAAACAACGTTCTCAAAGTATTTGGAGGGGGAAAAAAAGTTTAGTGGCAATAAAAACTGACTCTCGCCTAATACATCATAAATCTTTCCGAATATGATCAAACATCTGAAGCAGCTGAAGTAAGTCATTTTTTTCTCAAAATGCACAAAGCATTTTTATAACCCTCCTAAAATGTCTAATCTGCATTCAATATTTATCTCATACAACATGCTGAATACATAATTGAATTACTACATTGAGACAGTGCAACAGCGATGCAAACATTAGCACACAAAACGAAAAAGCGAGTATTCCAACTCCTCTTGGTTCAATTTTTTATTTGTTATGGCATTCGGAACAATTTGTTGAGTAAATGACAAGAAAACACATTAAAAAAAACTTACTGACTGAAAGCTATTCTGCTCATTTTCTTGCAACAGTTCTTCCATGATTACTGTTACACTTAGGCAACATTTGATAAATTATTAAATAAATACAATAGCAGACACTTCTAGCTTGTTGAAATTGATAAATTACCAACATTGTACCTTTTTAACTTATAGTTGTTCGTTGTTTTAATTTTAAAAGGTTTACCACATCTGCAAGGCTAAGGTTAGTTTGTGAGTTGATAAATTTATTTTTCAGTTATTTAGCCACACATAGGTAGCCTGAGGAGAAAGCCTGACTGTGTACAAGATACATGGTAAGTCGATCTAGTCTTCAGTGATTTCAATTGGATTACTACTCCAGTCCAATCAGGACCAACAAATCACAGCATGCAAGGCAGGACTCTGCGATGTGTCATCAAGGGAAGTGACAGCAAATCTTTTTTATACTCCTAGGGGTTTTGGGAAATGGTGTGGGTTCTCATCTTTTTTCCCGTATATCCAACGAAGAGACTGCCATAAGGGACATGATGGCAATTTTTTTTAACGTCCTCCTACTGCTCGTACAATGTCAAGTCTCATTTAAAGCGAGAAAAAACACCTAACTTTGCACGTAGCCTACGCTCCAACTTGCTGTCACACAGAGTTATTTTAGATTCAGTCTGTGCTTGTTAGCACCACCTCTAGCATCGATTTTGAAATCCAGCCCAAACTGCAGAAGACCAGATTCGCTATGTATCTTATACATTGAGAAAGTCATGCTGGCTTGCCAGGCTAACACAAAGGCACATATTGGATACTTTTTTTTTTTTAATCTATCCAGACATTCGGTCACTTTTTTTATGACTCAACAGTGGAATAAGTTATCCTTAAGTTTAGTGGATCATATTCATTCCTATATTAGTTGCAAAGGAATGTGCCAATGAAACATTGTTAGAGTCAATATGTTTTTTAAACCAATTGTGTATTGGCACAAAATGTTTTGTAGTCTGCTTGTATTTTATGAAGCTTAGTGTTGGTCTGCGCTCAGTTTTACAGTTTTGATACATTCCCTTTATACGTACATGACTGAATTAGGTAAACACTATAGCATAGTCTCAACTGACCAAAAACACACTTGCACAAATGCATGCAAGCATTTGGGCGTGCACACACACATACATACACAACCTCAACACAATTTGTGGTTCCCAAAACACTTCTTTAGATTTCACTTCTTTTACAAGTGGCTTGATTTTTTTTTTTTTATTTCATAAGTAATATCATGTTTACTCTTTCAGTGTCTCTTTTCATCTTTCTGCTGTGAATTTAAATGAGTCAGTAGTAGATGTCTAATCTTTTAGAAGTGGGAGGGGTGGCATTCATTTGCTGCTACCCTCCCACTTCAAGTGGATTGGACATCTCGCACTGTTGATGGCAGCCGATGCAGTAAATATTTGGCATTTTTGCACATTCATATACATTAATAATGCTTCATTTTTGCATGCATGATCACTTTGCTATTACAGACTGAATGAATGCAAAGCCCAGAGATCAGCAGACGCTAAGTCAGCTCAATTCAAATAAGACACATACTGCATTAACACACAAAGCACCCACACTTCTTTTGCTTTTTGTCACTGCTATCACTACTTGGCAATGCAGTGTCTTGCGGCACTACACTTCCAGGCCCCGAATCCTTTCTAAGCGCACCCTTTTTTTTGTCGTTCTCGCCTGTGTTTAGATGTTTTGTCTCGACAACCTCAGTTGCTCTGTGTTCCCCACTTCTGTCATTATCAGCTTTGCCCCTGCCCCCGGCACCTGATATGAAGTCTGGAGCAGCTGCTTTCTGCTGGGCTTCCATTTCTGACAAGCTGCAAGCCAACGCCATCTGCAGATCTTCATCGTCCTCGTCTTGCTCGTTTCCAGTAAGCCCCCCAAAGTTGTAAAAAGGGGCAGCGCTGAACGAGCGGTGTGCACCTGCAGAATACGGGCTGGACCAGGTTCTGCCAGTTTCATCACTTGATTTGTTTTGGATTGAGGGATTTGTGGGCATTTGATGATGCTGGCCCTCTCGTCGACTCAGCTCCAGCGCGAGAGCCATTTCGTCCTGCACGCCTGAAGGGGAAATAAAACAAAAAAGCATGTTAAGTTGTCTTCTAAGTTGTCAATTAACTTTTATCATCAAAATGTGAACGGTTGGCCTTACCGTTAATTAGTACAGACTTTAACACACCATCTTCCTCGATCTCTATTCGTTCCTGCCCGTTCTCTTTAATCCTAAAATTGAAAAATATTTCAGTGGTCTGTTCTTAAGTGTAAACCTTTTTTCTCGCTGCTTTTTTGCCAGGGAAAGTGTTACAGTGCTGGCCAAAAGTATTGGCACCCTTGCAATTCTGTCAGATAATGCTCAATTTCTCCCAGAAAAAGATTGCAATTACCAATGCTTTGGTAGTAATATCTGCATTTATTTTGCTTGCAATTAAAAAACACATACGAGAATGAAATAAATTTACATCATTATCGTTTTACATAAAACTCCAAAAATGAGCCGGACAAAAGTATTGGCACCCTTTGAAAAATCATGTGATGATTCTCTAATTTGTGTAATTAACCGCACCTGTTTCTTACCTGGGCATATAAGATGGTGGCAATAACTAAATCACTCTTACAGCCAGTTAAAATGGATAAAAGTTGACTCAACCTCTGTCCTGCGTCCTTGTGTGCATCACGTTGCGTATAGAGAAAAGAAAGAACACCAAAGAACTGTCTGAGGACTTGAGAAGCAAAATTGTGAGAAAGCATGGCCAATTCAAGGCTACAAGTCCATCTCCAAAGACCTGAATGTTCTTGTGTCTACCGTGCACATTGTCATCCATAAGTGTAAAGCCCATGACACTGTGGCCAACTTCCCTAGATGTGGACGGAAAAGAAAAATTGAGAGATTTCAACGAAAGATTTGTGCGGATGGTGGATGAAGAACCCCGACTAACCCCAAAACAAGTCCGAGCTGTCCTGCAGTCCGAGGGTACAACACTGTCAACCCGTACTATCCGTCGGCATCTGAATAAAAAAGGGACTCTATGGTAGGATACCCAGGAAGACCCTACTTCTGACCCAGAGACATAAAAAGCCAGGATGGAGTTTGGCAAAACTTACCTGAGAAAGCCAAAAACGTTTTGGAAGAATTTTCTCTGGTCAGATGGGACAAAAGTAGAGCTTTCTGGGAAAATGCATCAACATAGAGTTTACAGGGAAAAAACGAGGCCTTCAAAGAAAAGAACACCGTCCCCACAGTCAAAAATGGCGAAGGTTCCATGATGTTTTGGGGTTGCTTTGCTAACTTTGGCACTGGACTGCTTGTCGTGTGCATGGCAATATGAAGTCTGAAGTCTACCAACAAATTTTGCAGTATAATGTGTGTGAAAGCTGGGTCTCCCTCAGAGGTCATGGGTCTTCCAGCAGGACAATGACCCAAAACACACTTCAAAAAGCACTAGAAAATGGTTTGAGAGAAAGCACTGGAGACTTCTAAAGTGGCCAGTAATGAGTACAGACCTGAATCCCATAGGACACCTGTGGAGAGATTTGAAAATGGCAGTTTGAAGAAGGCACCCTTCAAATTTTAGAGACCTGGAGCAGTTGGCCAAAGAATAATGGTCTAAAATTCCAGCAGAGCATTGTAAGAAACTCATTGATGGATACCGGAAGTGGTTGTTCAGTTATTTTGTCTAAAGGTTGTGCTACCAAGTATTAGGCTGAGGGTGCCAATACTTTTGTCCAGCCCGTTTTTGGAGTTTTGCCTAAAATGATTTTTTTTTTTTAATTTGAAATATATTTTTTTGATTGAAGTGTCACTTTTTTTGAAAAGCAAGAAGTTTTGAACTTTTTTTTTTTTTTTTTAAAGTGGAAAAAGTTTTGAACGCACTTTTTTTTAAGTGGAAAAAGTTTTGAAGGCACTTTTTTCAATTGAATCATTTTGACACAATCACCTATCAAATATAATCACCTGTAATTCAAACATGTCGGAAGTAGTGGCGAAGTTCAATCTTTGGGTCAAAATGATTCAATCGAAAAAAAGTGCCCTCTAAACTTTTTCCACTTAAAAAAAAAATGAGTTTAAAATTTTTTGCTGTCCAAAAAAGTGACACTTCAATAAAAAATATACATATATTTCATATAAAAAAAATATTTTCAAAAAAATTTTTTTTTCTTTGATTAAAAATAGTTTTTTTGATTGAAGCAACTTTTATTGGGATTGAATGAGTTAGACGTAAATGTCCTACCTATAATATGGCCTAAACACAAAAAGGATTGCTTCAATCAAAGAAAACAGTTTCAATGAAAAATTAAGTGTTGAAATGCAAATTTCTAAGTTGTTTTTTTTTATTGAAGTGATTTTTCTTTTTAAAATATATATTTTTTTTTTTTGTTCGAAGCAACCTTTTTTTTGATTGAATAATAAAGACACAAATGTCCTAGCCAAAATGTGGTCCAAACGCAAAACTACATTACTTCAATCAAAAAAGTTAACTAAAGTTAACTAAAATCACAAAAAAAAATCAATCAAAGAAAAAGTTTTCAAATACGTTTTTTTGAGTTTCAAATTTATTTTTGCATTCAAACACATTTTTTTGGGGATTGAAAAGAATTTTTCTTTGATTGAAAATATATATTTTGAATGAAGCAACTTTTTTTTGGATTGAATAATAAAGACACAAATCTACCTCCGTACTGAAGAGGAGAGTGAACTAAAATTAAAGTTATTGTCTTTACAGAAAACATTTCAATCAGTTGCACATTGTGGAAAATAATACAAGATTTCACAGCCATGGATTTTTCAGTTTTGAAAGGGTCACAAAGAAACTTCTTACTTCTTGGTGGTTGTACGTTTGCCATTTATGATGCGAGTGGAAGTAGACACAGATTTGAAATTGCCTCCACCCATGCTGCCCATATCATGAAAACCACCCATGGATGAAAAAGACGTAAATTCAGCTGTAGACAAACAAAAACAAAAGACATTATTGAGACAATTTTTCTTATTCAAGAGTGTATCCTAGTGTCTGTTGTTATGTATTAAGAGTTTACCTCCAGCTGAAGGGAACGAGAAAAAGCGGTTAGGACCCATGCGAGAGGTCGAAACCCCAAATGATGAAAATTCATCTAATGGAAAATAGAGAGACAAATTCAGTCAAATGTGTTTTGCTTGAAGACTAGGTTGGTTGTTTCTATGTTCTAATGTTATTATTCATTGTCATTTTTTCTTGACTGTTAATACAAGGTAAAAAAAAATCAATTATATTGATTGTAACTAAACACATTTTTGGCCAATTTGGAAGCAATCATTCAATCTTGCAGCGTATAGTTTACCAAACAAACTGGCGAAAGGATCTTGGCCACCAAAAAACTCCCTGAAAACCTCATCTGGGCTGCGGAATGTGAAGCCGAATCCTGGGAAATCTGAAGAGAAGTCCGAGTTGGACGAGCCTGAAGGGAAAATAATAAAGCACATAAACAGAACAAAGGTGAAGGGAAAATAAAAACAGAAATAAGAAGAAATTGAGGGAGGAATGTGCAGAAAATAGTAAAATACGAACAAACAAAAAAAAGAGAGCGCAGTACAGTGTCAAGCAAAAAAAAAAAACCTTTCCTATAAGTACCTGAATGTTTCATTCCATCACTTCCATATCGATCAAAGGCATCCCGTTTGTTCTCTGTACAAAACAACATCAATGCATTACTCACATAACTTGCTCTTCACAAAGTAATATGTCATGTGAAAATGTGCCAGGACTTACGGTCAGAGAGAACTTCATAAGCCTCGGCAATTTCTTTAAATTTCATTTCCGCTTCCTCTTTGTTGTCAGGATTTTTGTCAGGATGCCATTTAAGTGCAAGTTTCCTGTAGCTGAGTTCAAACAAAAACATAAACACGAACGTGGTAGGCACTGTGACACCAAAACAGACCAATACAATCTATTGACCAGCAGCACACCAAGGGGCATCTATTTAATTTTAATCTACAGTGGGGCAAATAAGTATTTAGTCAACCACTAATTGTGCAAGTTTTCCCACTTGAAAATATTAGAGAGGCCTGTAATTGTCAACATGGGTAAACCTCAACCATGAGACACAGAATGTGGGGAAAAAAAAAAAAAGAAAATCACATTGTTTGATTTTTAAAGAATTTCTTTGCAAATCATGGTGGAATATAAGTATTTGGTCAATACCAAAAGTTCATCTCGATACTTTGTTAGGTACCATTTGTTGGCAATAATGGAGGCCAAACGTTTTCTGAAACTCTTCACAAGCTTTTCACACACTGGTATTTTGGCCCATTCCTCCATATAGATCTCCTCTATAGCAGTAATGTTTTGGGGCTGTCGTTTGGCAACACGGACTTTCAACTCCCTCCACAGATTTTCTATGGGGTTGAGATCTGGAGACTGGCTAGGCCACTCCAGGACCTTGAAATGCTTCTTAGGAAGCCACACCTTTGTTGCCCTGGCTGTGTGTTTGGGATCATTGTCATGCTAAAAGACCCAGCCACGTCTCATTTTCAATGCCCTTGTTGATGGAAGGAGATTTTCACTCAAAATCTCTCGATACACAGCCCCATTCATTCTTTCCTTTACACAGATCAGTCGTCCTGGTCCCTTTGCAGAAAAACAGCCCCAAAGCATGATGTTTCCACCCCCATGCTTCACTGTGGGTATGGTGTTCTTCGGATGCAATTCAGTATTCTTTCTCCTCCAAACACGAGAACCTGTGTTTCTACCAAAAAGTTATTAAAAGCTATTTTGGTTTCATCTGACCGTAACACATTCTCCCAGTCCTCTTCTGGATCATCCAAATTCTCTCTAATGAACTGCAGACAGGCCTGGACGTGTACTGGCTTCAGCAGGGGGACACGTCTGGCAGTGCAGGATTTGAGTCCCTGGCGGCGCATTGTGTTACTGATAGTAGCCTTTGTTACTGCGGTCCCAGCTCCCTGTAGGTCATTCACTAGGTCCCCCCAGTGTGGTTCTGGGATTTTTGCTCACCGTTCTTGTTATCATTTTGAAGCCACGGGGTGAGATTTTGCATGAAGCCCCAGATCGAGGGAGATTATCAGTGGTCTTGTATGTCTTCCATTTTCTGATAATTGCTCCCACAGTTGATTTCTTTACACCAAGTGTTTTACCTATTGCAGATTCAGTCTTCCCAGCCTGGTGCAGGACTACAATTTTGTCTCTGGTGTCCTTCGACAGCTCTTTGGTCTTGGCCATGGTGGAGTTTGGAGTGTGACTGACTGAGATTGTGGACAAGTTGTCTTTTATACCGATAATGAGTTTAAAAAGATGCCATTAATACAGGTAACGAGTGGAGCCTCATTCGACCTCGTTAGAAGAAGTTAGACCTCTTTGACAGCCAGAAATCTTGCTTGTTTGTAGGTGACCAAATACTTATTTTCCACTCTAATTTGGAAATAAATTCTTTAAAAATCAAACAATGTGTAAAAAACAAGTGGAAAACAAAAATCAAACAATGTGATTTTCTGATTTTTTTCCACATTCTGTCTCTCATGATTGAGGTTTACCCATATTGACAATTACAGGCCTCTCTAATCTTTTCAAGTAGGAGAACTTGCACAATTGGTGACTAAATACTTATTTGCCCCACTGTATCTTTATTAACAAAAAAAAAAAAAAAAAAAAAGGTAACCATAATATTAAAACCACCTCTTAACACGATGGACATCTGTAAATACTACAAAAAAAAACTTTTAGAATTTTTGTCATCAGTTTAAATATTGACATTACGATAACATTTGTTACGACTGATACTCACGCCTTCTTGATGTCCTCCTGAGTGGCATTTTTGGATACTCCCAAGACGTTGTAGTAATCCACCATGTCGCCCCGCCACCCCTCTGCACACTCCTTCTCTGGAAGCAAAATGACAGTCTTGTTGGGAGCAATGTCATACAACCCCTTTGCAGGGCAAAACACGCATTTTGCAATTACAGGTGGTCCCCCAGGTTACGTAAGAGTTCCGTTCCTCGGCTGGCGATGTAACCCGAATTTCCGCGTAAATCGAAATGAACCCTTTAAGTACCCCAAGATACACCCTGAACCTCAAAATACCTGTCCAAAAACATGTGTTATTTGCCATAATAATAAGATATAGTAAAAAAAATAAGATACTGTGAGTTACGTTGTGTTAAATGCAGTTATATTCAATGACTATTGGGGCTTTTAAAATAGGATAAATAAAACTTTGGGCTTTACTCGCGAGTGAGCCGTCTTGCTAAAAGAAAAGGGCGCTAGGAAAAGAGTAGACAAAGAAGAGAGGTGGGATATCATGTCCGCTCAGGTCGCCAGTGTCCCCTCTTTAAACGCAGGCTCGCCGTCCAAACTCCAAAAAATGGATCAAGACTCGCAAGAGGAGTCCGTGCCGGGGGATGCAGCAACAGCAGAACCCCCTTCACCGGGCATAATGACGCGAGACCCGGCTTTGACGCTGGCCATCTGGGAGAGGTGGATGTCTGTGTCTCCCAGCCCACTGCCAGAGGCTGGGTGCCCTCATCTCTCGTTGCTCAACGTTAACAACAACAACAGCAGCAGTATGAGAAAAAGGAAGTGGGAGCTGACGCCATCAGGAGCTGTAGGACGGCAGCGACGCTGCTGGGGGAGGAGAGGATCCTGACATGGGAAGAACTAGGTACTGTTTAACAATAAAAATAAATAAATAAATAAATAAAGGACTGGAGAATGAATGGCGGACTACATTCAGGCGCCTTAACGTCGAAATCGTGTATTTCGGGTACGCCGTAACCCGGGGACTACCTGTAGTAACATAGAATGTAGAAATGTGTTTAACGGATTCCACATTTTCAGCATGAAAATGTCTAAGGTGATGTGTCATGTGAGTCCCACAAAAATAATTAAAAGAGCCATCATGCAAATTTCTGAACTATTCTTTTGTGTTTAAAAAAATAATAATAAAATAAAAATAAAACATAGTTTTGGGCAAAGAAAAGAAGGATGCATAACAATTAGAAAGGGAAGGAAAACAGAAAGGACACTAGGACACTAGGCCCTCAATTATGAGGGTCAGTTTTGAAAAGATAAATGAGATGTGTTCACACAATCCTAAAACAATCTAATTTGAAAATACAAACTGTAAATATGTAGAGATTCATTTGCACATATTGATATTTTTGGGCAAGCAGCTTTTAAGTATGCATTATTTGTATTCATTGATTTACCTAATGGCTAAACATACAGTTTTACTTCAATCTAAATAAAGATAATTACAAACGCAATACATTGAATACATTGCAAGTGGAACCATCATCTGACAATTTTAGCCTCTCAAGCTCTCATGCCAACTTTACTGGTGGACTGTTACAAGTGTCAGCAGCAGTGAGGGGGGTTGGGGGGGGTTCCAAACTGATGCAAATGCCCTACTGAGATCCCCGGGAGCAGCAATAGATGTACAGTATTTCGAAAGTATGGGCATCACACTCAAAGACAGTGGTGCTTCACAAACCTAGGTTAACCTCATTTGTGTGTTTGGTGACACACATGGACAAGCTTCAAAGAAAAATAGAAATAGTGTGAGCGTGTGTAACCTGACCTACCTTGTGAGCCTGACAGAAGCTGAGGCGGTTGTGTACAGAGAGAGTCGCGTCTCTAGAACAGCCTCCCCGTTGAGTCTCTCCACCTTTCAAGACCCTCGCCAACTGCGACACACTCCGCTGGTGTCAAAACTTGTAGTTCTTCAGTCCAGCTAGCCTCGTTGTTGTGCACATTACGTCATAATCAGCTGAGAAGGAATAGAGCGTCGAGAACATGCCGGAGTTTGAAGACGTCATTAGACACGCCCCCAAGTGCTGCGTTCCATGTAACTCGTTTATCTTGGTATCAATACGCCAAAGATTTTTTAAAATATATTTTATACATAACTGCACATGGAAGTGTTGCTCTTGTTAATTAAAATGAATTGAATTACAAATGTACAACACTATCTTCACTTTTAGTTAAGTGAAAAGACGAACAAACGCGGGATGTAACACAATCCGTCTGATCAAAGACATTACCAAGATATCCCATTTTGGACGCGTCCTCAATGCAACATGTCGTCGGCCTGTTGCTGTGGAACGGATTAATCACTATACACAGAAATATTTAAAACCCTAAAATCATATTGTGTAATAATTAAAAAAGATATATACACTCACCGGCCACTTTATTAGGTACACCACGCTCGTAACGGGTTGGACCCCCTTTTGCCTTCAGAACTGCCTCAATTCTTCGTAGCATAGATTCAACAAGGTGCTGGAAGCATTCCTCAGAGAGTTTCGTCCATATTGACATGATGCCATCACACAGTTGGTGCAGATTTGTCAGCTGCACATCCATGATGCGAATCTCCCGTTCCATCACATCCAAAAGATGCTATATTGGATTGAGATCTGGTGACTGTGGAGGCCATTTAAGTACAGTGAACTCATTGTCATGTTCAAGAAACCAGTCTGAGATGATTCCAGCTCTATGACATGACATATTATCCTGCTGAAAGTAGCCATCAGAAGTTGGGTACATTGTGGTCATAAAGGGATGGACATGGTCAGCAACAATACTCAGGTAGGCTGTGGCATTCCAACGATGCTCAGTTGGTACCAAGGGGCCCAAAGAGTGCCAAGAAGATATTCCCCACACCATTACACCACCACCAGCCTGAACCGTTGATACAAGGCAGGATGGATCCATGCTTTCATGTTGTTGACGCCAAATTCTGACCCTACCATCCGAATGTCGCAGCAGAAATCGAGACTCATCAGACCAGGCAACGTTTTTCCAATCTTCTATTGTCCAATTTCGATGAACTTGTTCAAATTGTAGCCTCAGTTTCCTGTTCTTAGCTGAAAGGAGTGGCACCCGGCGTGGTCTTCTGCTGCTGTAGCCCATCTGCCTCAAAGTTCGACGTACTGTGCATTCAGAGATGCTCTTCTGCCTACCTTGGTTGTAACAGGTGGTTTTTTGGGTCACTGTTGCCTTTCTATTAGTTCGAACCAGTCTGGCCATTCTCCTCTGACCTCTGGCATCAACAAGGCATTTCCGCCCACAGAACTGCCGCTCACTGGATATTTTTTCTTTTTCGGACCATTCTCTGGAAACCCTAGAGATGGTTGTGCGGGAAAATCCCAGTAGATCAGCAGTTTCTGAAATACTCAGACCAGCCCTTCTGGCACCAACAACCATGCCCCATTCAAAGTCACTCAAATCACATTTCTTCCCCATACTGATGCTCGGTTTGAAATGCAGGAGATTGTCTTAAACCACGTCTACATGCCTAAATGCACTGAGTTGCCGCCTTGTGATTGGCTGATTAGAAATTAAGTGTTAACCAGCAGTTGGACAGGTGTACCCAATAAAGTGGCCGGTGAGTGTATATTTATTAGGGCTATCAAGCGATCAAAATTTTTAATCGAGCTAATCACAGCTTAAAATTAATAAATCGTAATTAATCGCAATTTAATTATTAATAAAAAAAATATCAAAAAATCATTGTTGGAATGGAAAGATAAGACATAAGACAGATGTACAGTATTTCTTTATTATAACAATAAAACCACAAGATGGCATTAACATTAAACATTCTTTCTTTTTTTTTTTTTTTTTTTTTTTTTTTTAAACCTGTCCTGTTCAGCTGTTTGACACAGAGAATGGAAGTCTAAGTGCCCAGATTCTGAACAGTTTTAATGTTTCACATTGAGAGTCTGACATACTCCCATTGTGATCATTCAAAATACCTTTTTATTATGACAAAGCAGCGAACAGGAAGGGATTATGGGGGGACAGAAGAAAAGAAATACAAGAGAAGAAGGAAAAGAAACACATACACAAACAACAACTAGAAATACATTGAACATCTAAACTAGTTACTAATATGCTGGTGCTATCGTCAGAGAGATGTATTTCCGGTTTACACCATGTGGGGGCCTATTGGCCAGTGAAAGAGGAGAATGGGGGTGGGGGTGTCTATAAGCCTATAAGCTAAGTGATTGAAAGGGGTAGAGTGTACACAAATCAGTTCTGTGATCTAGAACCCAGTAATCGTGTGAATCTCTTATGAGTAAGCCCGTTGGCGACCAACCCTACGCCGCCGCATCGCCAATCCCGGCACCGGGACCCCCGACCCAAGAATGCCCTACCACATCCAGCAGCACGCAGGCCCCACCGGGCGCGCGACAGCCACGCAGACGGGCGGAGAAGCCGCGCGGGCGCCAACCCAGGGCCACAGCCCCCACCCAGCCAGCCCGGGGAGGGAGGGAGGGCGGGGGCGGGGGGCCATGCGCAGCCCATCCCTCCTCCCGCAGCCCAGCAAAGGAGCCATCGTCCCCCCCCCCCGGGACCCAGGGTGGTCCCCCGGGCCACCCGCGCACCCATCAACCGGCCTTCAGGGATGGCAGGAGGGGACGCATCACCAACCCCACGCCTACACCCACCCCCTCCCGCCCACCCGGGCCACGAGCCACAGCCGCAGCCCCCCAACCGGCACGCCACGGGACCCCCAGCAGCCCACCAAGCCCCAGGCAAGGCAGGGTCCCCCGCCGGTGCAGGCGACACCCCGCTGATACACCGGCGCCCAGTCAGCGACCCGCGACGGAGCGCAGGGCGGATGCCCAGCCAGAGAAGAGAGGGGAAGGCGGAGGCAGGAGAACACCCAGGAACTGCCACGGGGCGATGCAAGATCGGAGACCCGACCCCCCAACCTACTCCCGCGGCCGGCAGCCGAGGCAGAGGGGAGGCCACACCCCAGGAGCCACGCCATATAAAAAAGTGTGGGACCCACCTACCACCCTATTACTGTGGCTGCCAGGTTCCCGACTGGCAGCCATCACCCAGCACCGTGATGGGGGTGTGAGGGGAGGGTAGTGCAATGTATGCATTAAAATAGGAGAGCTTGGCTTGGGGCAGTGGGACCGCAGCATGGAGCTTCTGCCCAGCCGCCCGTCCCACCGCCCTTTGCCAGAGCTCTCCTGTGGAGTATGATGTGTGGTGCATTTAAAAAAGGTGCAGAGATGGCGGGGCCTGTGGTGAGGAGGCAGCCGTGAGGTACCCCCACCCCCAACAGGTCCCAACCATCCCACAACCTTGGTGTGTGGTGCATTAAAAACAGGGGGGAGCCGGGCCGGGACTGTAAAGCCCCGTCCCAACTCTCCCCGGAGAAATGTATGAGCATGTAAGTGCCAAGGTGAAAAATATTTACAGTGCCGAAGTGAGAAGTGCGTGAGTTAAGAGGCAGGCTCCCGCGGGTGTGGCCCCGTCCACCAGAACCACCGGCCGCAGGGCAGAAGAGGCGTCAGGGCCCCGATCAATCTCCGCCCCAGACCACCCACGGCGCCTCCGCGACCGCCCACCCTCCCCCCCCCACCCACCGAGCACCCACCCCGCACTCCGAGCAGGCGCCACACCAAGCGCCGGCGACCAGGGGACGTCCACCCCACCGGCAAGGGACAGCAAGCCTCACCCAAGGCCCCGCGGGCCCCAAGAGGCCCCGCCAACGACCCCGCCTGCCGGGGGGCAGCAGCGGCCGCCGCGGCCCAGGGAGGCGGACAGGGCCGGAAGCAGACCAAGGGGACGGAAGCGCGCCCCCCACAACCCACCCCTGGGCCAGGAGGGGCGCGCGGCATGACACCAGAGGGCACCTCCCCGGCACCCGGTACAGGAAGACGCGGCTCCGGCCGGGCGGACCTGGGAGGGAATCATGGCTGCCGCATGCACCCCCCGGCCCCCACCCCAACCCCACCCCACCCCACCCCGGCCGGCCGGGGAAGGGCCGCGGCCCCGGACCGGCACCCGCGCGGCCCCCCCACCCGCCCACGACACCAGCGCGCGCCCGACGGGACCCCCGCAAAGCCAGACGCAACCAGACAAGCCCCGGCCGAAAATCCCGGGGGCCAAGACCGGCGACGGGACGGCCCAGGGCAGGACGCCAACAAACTCCACCTGTAAAGCTGACAGAAGAAGAGGTTTTTTAAACACCATTAGATGTATGCCAAGGACCGGTGAAGTGTATTATTTACGCATAGTTCCTTAATTGTTCCAAGTCTGATAATATATAGGGTGTTCCAAAAAAAAGTTGCATATGTTCCCCAGCAGCTGGAAACCAAATTGTCTATGAGTATCCTTGTAAAATAAGCCCATTGACCGACTAAACTGTGAAGGAAGAAAGTGTATTTATTACATGCTGTTGGGAGTGTACAAAACAGTTTGGATTTAAACATGTCCTGTTTCCAGCTGCAGAAGGATGCATACAACTTCCCTGGACACCCCGCATACATCAATTTATGTGTACATTTTTATTATTTTTGTGGCATTCCTTCGCAGGTGAGAGAGAATTCTTATTCTATGTTCATCATTCTTGCGACCGTTTCCCACTGTTGTTCGTATTTGTCCATTTTATTTGTCTGTTTGGCAGATATTTTCTCTAATGTTATATATTCAATGATTAGATTTAGCCATTGGTTAATGCTAATGTTTTGTTTGTTTTTCCAATTCAACAAAATTGTTTTTTTGGCTATCGTTAGGCTTGCTAGTAGTGGACGGGTTTGATGGATAGAGATATTCACTGTATTCAGATCGCCAAGCAGACAAAGAGTTGGAGACAATGGAATCCTGCAGTTCAATAGGAAAGAGAGTTTCTTCGTTACCTGTGCCCAGAAATCTTGTATTGGTTTACATTGCCAAAGAGCATGAAAGTATGTATCTGAAGTATCTTCGTTGCAGTTTGTACATTTATCGGATTGGGAGAACCCCATTTTGTGCATTTTAGATTGAGTAATATGCCATCTGTGCAGTATTTTGAACTGTATAAGCTGAAGGTTCTTATTCTTTGTCATTATAAATGTATTTTTACAGATGTTGGACCAATAGTTATTATCTAATGTTACCGAAAGTTCGTTATTCCATTTTTCGATTGGTAGGCAAGTAGAGTTGTTACATGAGAGGGCTTTATATACTTTTGAAAGTATTTTTTTTTTGTTGAGGATGTATATTTATTATTTTATTTACGAAAGGTGGTGGGTCTAACGTACCCGTTAGTGATGGAAATTTGCTTCTGATGGCTGCCCTGATTTTATTGTATTGCAGGAAATTGACCCCTTTGATCTGGAAATCTTGCATTATTTTTTCATATGACATGAATGTATTATCTTTAAACAAATGCTGTAACTGGTTTATTCCCGAATCATCCCATGCGCTGAAATAAATAGGAATTTTATTAACTCCAAAGTCTGGGTTGTGCCAGATTGGTGAGAATTTACACGGGGTTTGTTGTGATTGCGTAATTTCCATACCTCTCCACCAGGCTTTCAAGGTACATGCTATCATTGGGTTTTTGAAGCAGCTATGGTGCTTAATACTAGAGCTAATAAAGGGGAGGTTTGCCAATTGTATTTGGTTGCAGTCTGTTTGCTCTAATTCTAGCCATGACTGTTGTTCAGTGTTAAGATATAACCACCTAATAAGATATTGTATTTGATTTGCTATATAATAGTGTTGGAAATTAGGGGCCTCTAGACCCCCCTCTGGTTTATTTCTTTGCAATTTGGCAAGGCTAATTCTGTTTTTCTTGTTTTTAAAGTAGAATTTTGTGACGGCTGAGTCTAGGTCTTGAAACCATTTTTGAGTGGGTTTAAAGGGGATCATTGAGAACAAATAGTTTATTTGTGGTAATACTTTCATTTTGACTGTTGCTATCCGGCCCAAAAGTGAGATGGGTTAAACATTCTTTCTGTTAATGGGATCCACAGATAGAAAGACTTGTAGTTCTTCAAAGAAAAATGTTGTACAAGTTATAGTAATTTTATATTAAATCCCCTCTTAATGTTTTTGTTTTAATAAAATTTGTAAAATTTTCAATCAAAAAACAAACTAGTAGCTCGCCATTGTTGACGTCACCGAGCAGGTCATTATATGGGCTCCCTGCCATTCTTCCACAGTGTCTTTAACTCCGTAAGGTAGTGACTGAAATACACCACAAGGTGTCAATGTCGAGTTTTAAACTAATTAGAGATCTAGCCAACGAGTGCGTTTTGCCCCTCGACTGACGTCGTAGTTTCCGGGTTCATTGTACCTTACGTTCATTTGAGTGTTGGCTTCACAACATACAAGACCTCTGATAGTTTGTATATTGTGACTAAATATTGCCATCCAGTGTATTTGTTGAGCTAAACGAAATGTTTGAATAGAGTTTGACCAAATTCTGAGCAAGTTGTATTTGTATTTTGCATAGCTATTTAGATTGGGAATGCCAGTTCACTTTGCATTGTTGTTTAACTGTGTGAGAATAGGGCCTTATTAATACAGATTGAAGCGCTTTTCTTTTTGTGAACATTTTTTTTTTAGAGATAGGAATATTATTTTTGTTGTGCTTTCACTAAATGATACCTATGTTTGTTTTGGAGGAGTTGCCGAAGCTTATGCCAATAAACGGCGCTGTCCAATGAACCCCTGTGTCCACTCGCTTTTTTATGCCTCTTATTATGTGCAAAAAACGGCGTCATTGTAATCTGTTTGAGGCAATGCATGAGCGGGTCATTCCGCGCATGCGTTAAATGCGTCAAATATTTGAATGTGATAAATTTTTAAAAAATTGATTACAGCCCGTTAACACGATAAATTTGACAGCACTAAAACATGTAACTATATATGGCGGAAAACACATTTAGGTGACTTGAAGTTCCGCTCTGAGACCCCCAATTTGGCCAAATTTCAAAATTGACCGATATGTATGTGTGATACATCATTGGAAAGCTTAAAATCTCCTTTTTCTTTTTTTCGTTTTTTTTTTTTTTTTTTTTTTTTTATGTTTTTTAAAAAGCAAAACCCTATCTGGAGGTGAGAGCACGCGAGAGCAGAATTACAGACGCCATGACTTTAACGAGATATTATAGCGTACTTACCTTGTTTCGATCCAAAAACTCCATATAGCACGTATCACTGAGTGTCAAGACACAGCTGTGAATTGCCACAGCTAGATTTTTGGGGGGATTTTATGGGTGCAACACGGTCATATAACAAGGGTCGCGATGCAGAAATCGCAGACATCAAGGAGTGGTCGATATTTTCTTTTTTATATATTTACCATTCTAAACGTTGTTTTTTTTTTCAATTTTTCTTTGTTTGGATTGTTTATCATCTAACATTTCTGAGAAAATGTGACAGTAACAAAAAAAAAAAAAAATACAATTAAGTGATAATTATGAGGTAGATATCCGTGACTTTTTTACAGACACCATTTTTTTTCATTGTGACGTCATTTGTTTAAAAGTTTAAAATATGCAAGTGAATACATTTTTAAAGTCATTTTTTTTAAAACAAAACATTAGACATCAATTAATTATTCTAAGCTAAAAATGACGAATTCGAATAATAAATATAATTACTGAGCTTCTTTTTATGGCTGGGAATGAAACAAAAGCGGTTGCGTGATGTCTGTAAACGGGGGTTTTCAGGGTAAAACAGACAAATTAAAAATAGTTTGGGGACTTAATGCGCCATGAATCTGCTATGGCAGCATATAGACATATTGTTCTATCAAACACAACAGTTCTTTTGCTTAAAATACAGCAGTTTCTTTTAAAGAGTAGTGCAAGAGCAGAAATTGCTTTTTCAGTCTAGTCTATATATATGTATATATAGGGCTGTCAAACGATTAAAATTTTTAATCGAGTTAATTACAGCTTAAAAATTAATTAATCGTAATTAATCGCAATTCAAACCATCTATGAAATATGCCATATTTTTCTGAAAATTATATATATATATTCTGTAAAATAAATTGTGGGAATGCAAAGATAAGACACAAGATAGATATATACATTCAACATACGGTACATAAGGACTGTAGTGGGTATTTCACTCTACTGTTATTTAAATCTGTCTATGCTGTCCTCACTCCGAAGCGTCTACTTTTTCCAAAGCTAGACAGCTAGTGAACGACGCCTTAATAATCAGACTTCTTCCTTTTTCATCTAATTTATTAATAGAATGGCCTCAAACCGTTGTCCTCTTTAGACCGTCATAAAACTACAAAAAAAAGTACACAAGCATTGCGTTAGCAACAAGGTTAGCTTAGCACGCTATACAGGTTCACTAAACATAAACAAAAAGTGTCTCATACAAAAAATATAACATTTCGCTTACTAACATAATATGTACATTCTTTACAACAACCATACTTACGGACAAATCTTGACCAAGGATCATATAAGCACAACATTACAACATAGGCGTCAGCCCGACACGTCGTGCAGCTATATTGAACTGGCATGAAAACAATAAACCATGTCGCAAAGCGACCACAAGAGTTCGCTGTTAGACAGCACAAAAAGCTTTGCTGTAAAACTTACCAAAAGGCAGAATACTGTCTGAGCGGGACATGTGCGTTAATTGCGTCAAATATTTTAACGTGATTAATTTTTAAAAATTATATACAGTGGTACCTCTACATACGATCGCTTCGACACACGAACTTTTCGACATCCGACGTAAAATTTGACTCGCCATTTGTTTCTACATCCGACGACATGCTCGAAATACGACGACAATGGCAGCACCGCAGACGAATGCACGGCGGATTTTCTTGTGTGACAAATCAACACAGGTTTCAGAAAAGGTTGGTACAGGTGGTGAAACAAGGAAAAAGTTGATGCTTACCTTCGAAATGAAGATGCAAATGACAGAAAAATATGAGCGTGGGGTGGGCATCCGTGAAATGGCTCAACAATACATCTCCACGGTCCTCCTCCGACCATCGTTCGCCAGTCTTTATAAATTAAGCTGACAATTCTTATTGTCTCCAAAGAAATCGCCAGCTTCGCCACGTTTTCATCATTTCTTTTACAACTTATTCAACACAAAACGCCTGCTGTCTGCCGCAATTGATGGTGTTCTCAAGAGAACATTCAAAGTGAAAGTGAAACTCAAGCTCACCGGTCTGTCTCTGGCACGTGAGCCCTGCGGTGCGTTCAGGTACACAAAAAAACGTCCGCCTTATTAGAACCCGATTCGTTACACTATTACAGGAATTATTATTATTCTTTTTATTACATTATTCCAATTTTGATTTATAATTTATTTGTTTTGCTACGTGTAATTGCCATTTGTAATAGCACCAGCAGTATTTTTTAAGGATTTAGTGCAGGTTTTTGGGCTGTGGAACGAATTAATGGAATTATAATGTATTCCTATGGGAAAATCCTGCTCGACATACGACCATTTCGACTTACAAACAAGGTCCTGGAACGGATTAACTTCGTATGTAGAGGTACCACTGTATATATATATATATATATATATATATATATATATATATATATATATATATATATATATATATATATATATATATATATATATATATATATATATATATATATATATATATATGTATGTATTGTTGTCATCTAAAGTTTACATACACTTGTGAAGAACATAATGTCATGGCTCTCTTGAGTTTCCAGTTATTTCTACAACTCTGATTTTTCTCCGATAGAGTGATTGGAACAGATACTTCTTTGTCACAAAAAACATTCATGAAGTTTGGTTCTTTTATGACTTTATTATGGGTTAACAGAAAAAGTGATCAAATCTGCTGGGTCAAAAATATACATACATGGATCTGAAAATAGCGAATCATTGACTTGAACAAGTCAGGAAAGTCACTTGGAGCCATTTCAAAGCAGCTGCAGGTCCCAAGAGCAACAGTGCAAACAATTGTTTGTTAGTATAAAGTGCATGGCACTGTTTTGTCACTGCCACGATCAGGAAGAAAACGCAAGCTACCACCTGCTGCTGAGAGAAAATTGGTCAGGAAGGTGAAGATTCAACCAAGAATCACCAAAAAGCAGATCTGCCAAGAATTAGAAGCTGTTGGAACACAGGTGTCAGTGTCCACAGTCAAGCGTGTTTTGCATCTCCATGGACTGAGCGGCTGCCGTGCATGAAGGAAGCCCTTGCTCCAAAAGCGGCACCTTAAGGCTCGACTGAAGTTTGCTGCTGATCACATGGACAAAGATAAGACCTTCTGGAGGAAAGTTCTGTGGTCAGACGAAACAAAAATCGAGTTTTTTGGCCACAATGCCCAGCAATATGTTTGGAGGAGAAAAGGTGAGGCCTTTAACCCCAAGTACACCATGCCTACCGTCAAGCACGGCGGTGGTAGTATTATGCTGTGGGGCTATTTTGCTGCCAATGGAACTGGTGCTTTACAGAGAGTGTATGGGATAATGAAGAAGGAGGATTACCTTCAAATTCTTCAAGATAACCTAACGTCATCAGCCCAAAGATTGGGTCTTGGGTGCAGTTGGGTGTTCCAACAGGACAATGACCCCAAACACACATCAAAAGTGGTAATGGAATGGCTAAATCAGGCTAGAATTAAGGTTTTCGAATGGCCTTCCCAAAGTCCTGACTTAAACCCCATTGAGAACTTGTGGACAATGCTGAAGAAACAAGTCCATGTCAGAAAGCCATCAAATTTAACTGAACTGCACCAATTCTGTCAAGAGGAGTGGTCAAAGATTCAACCAGAAGCTTGTGGATGGCTACCAAAAGCGCCTAATTGAAGTGAAAATGGCCAAGGGACATGTTACCAAATATTAGCGCTGCTGTATGTATATTTTTGACCCAGCAGATTTGATCACTTTTTTCTGTTCACCCATAATAAAGTCATAAAAGAACCAAACTTCATGAATGTTTTTTGTGACAAAGAAGTATCTGTTCCAATCACTCTATCAGAGAAAAATCAGTTGTAGAAATAAATGGAAACTCAAGAGAGCCATTACATTACGTTCTTCACAAGTGTATGTAAACTTTTGACCACAACAGTATATGTATATATATATATATATATATATATATATATATATATATATATATATATATATATATATATATATATATATATATATATATATATATATATATATATATATATATATACAATTAGGGATGGGAATTGATAGGATTTTTACGATTCCGATTCCATTATCGATATTGCTTAACGATTCGATTCTTTATCGATTCTCTTATCGATTCTAATTTGGGGAAAAAGAACAACAAACGTTTTGATTGGCATCGAGTTTGTTTAATCAGAACTCACAACCTTACAAACTCACAACGAGATCAAAAGAGGCCCAAAGCCTCAATGTTAACTGTGGCAATAAGTGGCAAATACACAAGAATGTATAACATTTTACTGAAACATTTATCTAATAGAAATAAAAAATATTGGTATATATTGGGAGATAGGTTGTTGTTCTGCGTTTGGCAATATGTGTTAAAGCAGGGGTCCCCAAACCTTTTCCTGTGAGGGCCACATAACTTTTCCCTTCTCTGATGAGGGGCCGGGGTCAGTTTGTAACAAAAAAAGTGTGACGATTGCAGAAGTGCATAAATGTAAAAAATTATTGTTTTTCAGAAAGCCACAATCAAATAACCCTTTCTGGATTCTTCACGGAATGAAAGTAAATAAAATAAAAATAATAATATAATAATAATAATTAATAATAAATACACTATTAATTAAATAGATAATAACCAAATAACCCGCTCTGAATTCTTCAAGGAAAAAGGCCAGGAAATAAATAACACGATTGAGAAAAAAAAAAAATTTAAAATGGCCGGACCAAATGTGGAGGCGGGCCGTATTTGGGCCGCGGGCCGCAGTTTGGGCACCCGAAGAAATGCCGCATCCAAGCGAGTGAGCGTGCGAAGTGAGAGAGGGAAACACTTCTACGAGCCTACGTTCTTTGTTAATGTTAATATCTACAGAGGCAACGCCTGTATGTATAATCTTTTGTGTTGTTGTTGTTGTGTTTCCACTCGCGATCGGACACTTAAATCCAGTTGTGTAGTGGTTTGAACGATGTGCTAATGCTAGCGAACGAATGCTAACCATACTGTTATTAGCAGCTAATCATCGCTGATTTACGTTGATGCAAACCTGTTTGTTATTGGGGACGAAATTGATTTGTTTCATTTCTATTTTTAGTTTCACTCTTCAAGTGATGGTTGAATAAAGTCAGCAAATTATACCAACGTCTTCTGTATCGTCATTTCGGAGTTTAGCTAGCTGTATAGCTGTCTCGGTGAGGACAGTGCAGTCTATTCCCTCCCGATGCAGTTATCTCCACCTTGCAATGACTGCAAGTCGCTTTGTTGTAATTTTTCCTCGTGAAGTGAAGACACACTTTCGAGCGTTTGAACCTACGTGCTGTCATTGTTATGTTTATGGCTGCAATGCTCGTGCTTACCCATAGTAACCTTTCATTTTCACACTCTTTCCTGGTGAAGTGTAGTCCAACTTTGGAGCGAGTCGTTCTTGGCGCCATGCTAGTTTGATGCGTCTGGACACAACAAGACACAACGCGACGCAATACGCGTCTTTAGGAATCGTTAAAGGGATCGTTAAGGCTTTTTCATTGTGATGTCGAGGCCTCGAAACACTCGGAACCGGTTCCGAATTGGAATCGGATTTCGATTCCCACCCCTATATACAATATGTCTATATGCTGCCATAGCAGATTCATGGCGCATGAAGTCGCCAACTATTTTTAATTTGTCCATTTTACCCTGGAAACCCCCGTTTACAGACGTCGCGCAACCGCTTTTGTTTAAACCTAGCCATAAAAAGAAGGTAAGTAATCATATTTATTATTCGAAATGTCTGTCATTTTTAGCTTACAATCATTAATTAATGTCTAATATTTAGTTTGGAAAAATAAAAAATTGATCACTCGCATATTTTAAACTTTTAAACAAATTACGACACTATGAAAAAAATTAGCGTCTGTAAAAAAGTCACGAATATCTACCTCATAACTATGGCTTAATTTTATTTTTTTTCGTTACTGTCGCATTTCCCCCAATATTTTAGATGGTAATCGAACCAAACAAAGAAAAAAAAAAAAAACGTTTAAAAGGGTAAATAATAATTAGGGCTGTCAAACGATTAAAATTTTTAATCGATTTAATTACAGCTTAAAAATTAATTAATCGTAATTAATCGCAATTAATCGCAATTCAAACCATCTCTAAAATATGCCATATTTTTCTGTAAATTATTGTTGGAATGGAAAGATAAGACACACGACGGATATATACATACAACATAAGTACTGTGTTTGTTTATTGTAACAATAAATCCACAAATGGCATTAACATTCTTTCTGTTAAAGTGATCCAAGGATAGAAAGACTTGTAGTTCTTAAACGATAAATGTTATAGTTACAATTTATAGTAATTTTATATTAAAACCCCTCTTCATGTTTTCGTTTTAATAAAATTTGTAAAATTTTCAATCAAAAGTAGTTAATATAAGAGGTATAAAAACAACAATAATTAAAATAGAGTGACCAAAGTCTTAAGTTTTACGTGTATTTTGCATAGCTATTTTGATATGGAATGCCAGTTCATTTTTCATTGTTGTTTAACTGTGTGTCAGAATAGGGCCTCATTACTATAGACTGAAGTGCTTTTCTTTTTGTGAACATTATTTTTTGGGGGAGAGATAGGAATATTATTTTTGTTGTGCTTTCACTAAACGATACTTACAGTGGGGAGAACAAGTATTTGATACACTGCCAATGGGAAAACCCACTGGCAGTGTATCAAATACTTGTTCTCCCCACTGTATGTTTGTTGTGAAGGAGTTGCCAATAAACGGCGCGGTCCAAAGAATGCCTGTGTCCACTCGCCTCTACGGTATAACATATATTTGTACATATCTTACCCAAAATACAACAAGAGACACATAATTGCCACTAAAAGAAAGAAAACTTACCGAAATATGTGTGGAGTACAAATAGCAATTTGCATTGCATTGTGAATACAGCATAAACGTCTCACAACTACTAATTTTCCCACGTTTAGAAGAATTAACATGAGTATGGAACGGCGCTGCCCCTAAGCGGCCAGTGGCATTCTCTTCACTCTTAATGTCCATAAACGGCCTCATATGATGTAATCTGTTTGAGGCAATATGCGAGATGGTCATTCACCCAAGCGCCAGCAGAGGGCGGCAAAACTCCATAACAACAAGTGAGCGTTTCAGTGTACTGTCATTTAAATCTGTCTGAGCGGGACATCTGCGTTAATTGCGTCAAATATTTTAACGTGATTAATTTAAAAAATTAATTAACGCCCGTTAACGCGATAATTTTGACAGCCCTAATAATAATATATGAAAATCTCGACCACTCCTTGATGTCTGCGATTTCCTCATGCGAAACTTGTTATATTACCATATCTCACTCACAAAATCCCCCCAAAATCCGGATGAGGCCATTCACAGCTGTGTCTTGAAACTCGGTGATACAGGCTACATGGAGTTTTTGGATCGAAAAGAGGTGAGTACGCGACAATATCTCGTTAAAATCACGGTGTCTTTAATCATGCTCTTGTGTGCTCTCACTAGGGTTTTGCGGGTTTTTTTTTTTTTTTTTTTTTTTTAATGCCCTCCAGTTCTTCTGCCAGAAAATTGAGATTTTAAGCTTTCCAATGATGTATCGCACATGCATAGAGGACAATTTTGAAATTTGGCCAAATTGGGGGTCTCAGAATGGAACTTCAAGTCACCTGAGTGTTTTCCGCCATATATCTATATACACTACCGTTCAAAATTTCGGGGTCGCTTTGACCCCAAACTTTTGAACCGGTGTAGGTGCACTTTCCTATTCCCCTCACTATCCACTTGCGCGGGCCTGTGCGCACTATCCCATGATGCACTATAGTTCAAAAGTTTGAGGCCCCCAAACTTTTGAACGGTAGTGTGTATCCCAAATGATAGAATAAGTCAATGGCATGAACACTAGTTTTCATCCTAAATTTTGTCTCAAATCCAGTGATATGTGGATAAATTCTGGAAAATGTTAAAGCACAGCACGTGCTCCAGGACTGGGTTGTCGTTTCTGTATACTTTCAGCAGGTGGCGCTCTTCTGCTAGTCTTAAAAATCCTATTTTACATAAAATCAATAAATACTATTTTAGAGAGGAACATGATTTATACAACTAAAACTGAAGAAATTACACAAATCAAGGGAGGGATACACCGGATACTCTATGTCAAACAGGTTTCATTTTATTTCAATATTCATAAATTATAATCCTGTAAAGAAACGCGACTCGTTGAAATAAGCAAGAGTAAACCATCAAGAGTTTATGTAAAAGTGGCTTTGGGAAATTTGTAATGAATGCATTACAGTATAGAACCTTATATAACATACAACTATTGGTTTGCAGGGGAACATGAACATGCAACAGATAATTGTTGTTGAGTAATAGACAAAATGACAAAGAAATAAATAAAGCACGCTGGCTGAGTGGTTAGCACGTCAGCCTCACAGTTCTGAGATCAAGGGTTCAAATCCCAGGCTTCAGCCTTCCTGTGTGGAGTTTGCATGTTCCCCCTGAGCCTGTGTGAGTTTTTCTCCCAAAAACAAGTGTGGTAGGCTGATTGAACACTCTAAAAAATTGTCCGTAGGTATGACTATGTCCGTGAATGGTTTTATGTCTCCTTGTGCCCTGCGATTGGCTGGCTACCAGTTCAGGGTGCACCCTACCTACTGGCCTTGGTTAGCTAGGATAGGCTCCAGCACCTCCGCGACCCTCGTGAGGAAAAGCGGCATGGAAAATGAATGAATAAATGAATAAATAATCCCTTATCCCTGGATAGAACAGAAAAGATCTGATTATTTTAAGTTTCCCAACTGCCACTAAAAATGCAGTTTGGACGTGTTCATTAACGCCAAACAATTACTACCACAGGTAGAACATGTCACGTTACTGATAACTTACTTAGGCCTGGGTGATCAGCCTCCTCAGTACTCCTCTCCCGATTCATCCTCATCCCTAATGCTGTCAGTACCAACCTCTTCGTAATCCTTCTCCAAGGCTGCCATATCCTCTCTGGCCTCTGAGAATTCTCCTTCCTCCATTCCCTCTTCCACATACCAGTGCACAAAGGCTTTCTTAGCGTACATCAGATCAAATTTACGGTCCAAACGGGCCCATGCCTCACCAAAGGCTGTGGTGTTGCTTAACATACATACAGCCCTCTGCACCTTAGCCAGATCTCCTCCAGGAACCACTGTTGGAGGTCGCAAGCTGATGCCTACTTTGAAACCAGTAGGGCACCAATCAACAAACTGTATGGTGCGTTTGGACTTCAGAGCAGCAATGGCAGAGTTGACATCTTTAGGAACCACATCACCAACAAACAACAGCACACAACAAGCCATATATTTTCCATAACGAGGATCGCATTTGACCATCTGGTTGTCTGGCTCGAAGCAGGCATTGGTGATGTCGGCCACAGACAGCTGTTCATGGTAGGCTTTCTCTGCAGAGATGACTGGGGCGTATGTGGCCAGAGGAAAATGGATACGAGGATAGGGCACCAAATTGGTCTGGAACTCAGTTATGTCAACATTCAGGGCTCCATTAAAGCGAAGTGAGACTGTTATGGAAGACACGATCTGGCCAATGAGTCTGTTTAAGTTAGTGTAGGTTGGCCTTTCAATGTCGAGGTTCCTGCGGCAGATGTCATAGATTGCTTCGTTGTCCACCATGAAAGTGCAGTCAAAGTGCTCAAGAGTGGTGTGAGTTGTCAAAATGGAGTTATAAGGCTCTACCACAGCTGTGGACACCTGAGGGGATGGATAGACAGCAAACTGAAGTTTTGATTTCTTTCCATAATCAACAGAAAGTCGCTCCATGAGGAGGGATGTGAAACCAGAGCCGGTACCACCACCAAAGGAGTGGAAGATGAGAAATCCTTGAAGGTCAGTACATTGGTCAGCCTGAAACAGGAGTCAGTCTTATTTTTAATCAACCCAAACTGAGAACACCAAGTATGAGCAACATCAAAACTAATTACTTGAACAACAATCAGGCACAACACTAACATATTCAAAACACTTACCAATTTGCGAGTTCCATCTAGAACCAGATCAATAATCTCCTTGCCAATGGTATAGTGACCACGGGCGTAGTTATTGGCAGCATCCTCCTTGCCTGTAATCATCTGCTCTGGATAGAACAGCTGACGATAGGTACCTGTACGAACCTCATCTGTGGGAAAACAAAGGTGAATGTTTTAGTGGTCATAACAATATTAACATTAAAGCTCCAAATAATAACTTTTTTTTTTAAACAAAAATATGAATTTCGATTAGTATTCAAAGTTACTGACCAATGACAGTGGGCTCCAGGTCAACAAAGAGAACCCTAGGAACATGCTTGCCAGTTCTAGTCTCACGAAAGAAAGTATTGCACAGGTCATCTCCTCTAGTAGGCATTTGTCCATCTGGCTCGATGCCATGTTCCAGGCAGTAAAGCTCCCAGCATGCATTGCCCATCTGTACTCCAGCTTGGCCGATGTGCAAAGAGATACATTCACGCTAGATGAAACAGGCATATAGTAAATATCACAATATTACAAATATGGATTTAAGTATAGTGCCAGGAGAACGTGAAACACGGAAACATCTATATAGCGGTAACTAGACTTGCAAGTTTTATGAAACAAGCAGTCACTTGGGGGGGGGTTTTGTGTTTAAACTGTAAATGTAAATCTAAATAAAAATGTGAATGGAATTCAAGCACAAATTAACGGTGTATTAATGAAGACATTCTTTAAAAGTGCATATGACGGCAAAAAGCATGTTTAGTTCATATTTCACGCGATATTTTATGGTCCTGAATGAAATGGACCACTGGGATGCGTGTGTAGGCGATCGATATATTAATTCAAATTTTTTTTAATCCCGGGTCATGAAAATAGATGATTTACTAGATTTACGAATAATGCGAATGTGACGTCAGCAGGATGAACATCTTCAATATACAGCCAATACTACAGTATGCAGAATGACTGCGAATTCAGCTGATTTTGCGGATTGTTTATTTTTCACATCACGCCAGCACAGTGTGCTGCAGGCTTTTGTTGCTGCACCAGGATTGGGCTTCAAAAAGTTCCCGTTCACCACTGATAATGGCCAAAACAAGTCCGACAACAGTGCGACCATGTTGAGCTGAGTAAGCTACATGTTTTAGGTCAAATACTGGGATCATGGCACACGTTTTAATGAGGAGGTGGCTTGCATGTTGTGGGTGAACTGAAAATACTCCCTGTCCTCCGAGAAGGCAACACGGCCAACGACCAGCGGTTTGTCCCATACCATGGTCGCTGGCCGATAAAGGCGTGCCCGGCGAGAATGCGCTTTTCTTGGCTTGGCAACGAGCAGCACCCGGCTCCGACGTCAGCCTGTTTGGCTGGCCGATCCAGTCCACTCGGTCCTAGTCGCGTACTCGCCGAGAATGCGCTTTCATCGGCTTGGCCACGAGCAGCACCCCGCTCCGATGTCGGCCGGTTTGTCCACCGAGAATGGGCTGTTTTTGGCAATCATTCCCGTCGACGAGCGCTGCCATGGACACAGCAAAAAGATGCTCTTTCCTCTGTCTCCGAAGCCGGGGCAGGGAAATGACAAAAGTCGGACTAACTCCAGTGGCAAAAAAATACCATTCGGGATAGGAAGAAGTTGCCAGCTTTGATCATATTGCAGTAATTTTGCCCTGTCGTACTGAATAAAGTCATTTTTAATATTTCATATTCCATTTAGCACAAGATTTATTGTCATGACCAGTGTTGTTAATCTTACTGAAAAAAAGTAATTAATTATAGTTACAAATTACTTCTCCCAAAAAGTAATTGCGTTACTAACTCAATTACCTGAATGTAAGAGTAATCAGTTACTTGGCAAAGTAATTGGTGATAATTACTTTTTTTTTTTTTCCCCTCAAAAAAAAAAAAAAAAAAAAAAAAAAAAAACATTGGCCACACTATGTGAAGTTTTTTGTGGAGGTTTTTGGTACAATTGGCCCGAGCCCAATTCTTTACCCTAATTTACCCTTTACCCTGAATCAACTGTTAAAAGTTGTTAAAATTGCTCCCATTATTGCATTAGTTCCCTTCTCTCTACTTTCGACATATGAAAGTTTATAAAACTGTTTCTTCATTTAAAGAAAGATTCAAGTCAAGATTTTGCCGATTTAGAAGTATTTTAGATAAAAAGTTACTTAGGTTCGCGAGGTTCTTCTCTACAACAGAGCCGTCCTAAAAAGCCTACTGCTTTAAGATGGCGGCTGTCATTTTGCATCTAGTTATATCTATATACAGTACAAGTGATATCTACCATGTCTACCATACCTACCATAACATGCGGGCGTAGTTTGTCCGGCTATCGGCTACAACATGTATTATTGGAGCTACCTAGCATCGCGTTTGCTCGGCGTCACAACTTTCTTGCCTCCTCTCCGCTCCTGCTCTGCTCTGTCGTCTCGGTGAGTCCGTCTCCCTCAGACTTTTCGACCAATATAGTGACGCATAGTAACGCATGCCTTTCCGTCCTCAGTAACGGTAACGGCGTTGCCAAGATGAGAAAAGTAATTAATTAGATTACCCACTACTGAAAAAAAATAACGCCGTTAGTAACGCCGTTATATTGTAACGCCGTTATTAACAACACTGGTCATGACCATACCATTTATTCAGCAATTGGGGAAAAATACTTAGATAACAAAAATATTCTGTAAAAATATTGGAGAGATTGAAACATTCATGACATTTTGCTCCTCTCTGTCATATTTTCCTCGTTCTGAATCTTTTCCCCCTCAATGGGCTGAATTCTAAATCAGATGAAATCGTGACCCTGCCGACGTCATCATCCAGCTGGGGACGCTAGGGCGCTATGACAGGCGGGTGTAAACGGCAGATTGATAAACTAATTTCTCGTCATCTGCGCTTTGCCAAATTGTTGTATAAAGTCGAATTGTCTCAAAATATGGCTCAAATTCAGATAATCCTATTTAAGATTTTTTAAATGCTGTCACAGGCACTTTATAACTGGTTTTGTCAAGCAGCATTCACTAGTTTCGCTATATTTGGCTGATTGCTACTTTTCGTACCGGCAGACAAAAAAGCCAACGTCTCACCCTTTATTAGGTTAAATTACATATTTGAAATTTTGACATTAACTTTAATCCTGTGTATTTACTGGGGACGAAACCTTTCATTCCCATAAATCTTTAGGGACGCTACTGGTAGTTACACTATTTGAATGCTTGCTCACATTTTAAAGGCGCTCTTCATTAGCTAACATACGGTTGCCGCATAAACGAAAACTAGAATGGTTTCTCCCGGTAGGTATATGGACTGAAGCGTGTGCTATGTTAGCATGACGCAGGCTAACCTAAACTCGTTTATTTTGAGCGAACAATAAGCAACAGACTATGTAAATTGGGCGGTGACGTAATCGAGGATTGCATTCACTCACCATTTTGTCAGTTTTAGCTTTCAATTCCAAAAAAAAAAAAAAAAACAATTCGACTCCAAGTTAATTCAAAAGTACCGATGAAGGAGCCAGTTTTTAGTCAGGAATTTGAGCAGGAACGGCCGCAGGAAATCAGGCAGAGGCTGCATTAATGCCCATTAGTATAACGAACACTGAAAAAGGCAAAACGTTTTTCATCCATTAGTCTGCTACAGACTAGTCTTTAAAATCCATTTCTACAGAATGCAGGTTTCCGTCAGCAGGTGGCACCCTTTAGCGATTCTGACATTCTTGAACGAAATAACGCCTTTATTGGCATTTTACTAAAATTATATGGTGTTATTGCTAGTATATAAACAAAGGGGAGCTTTTGATTTCCTCAATACATAAGTTAAAGGCAATTTAGGGATGTCAATGCAAGATGTTACAGCTGGACTGGTGTGGAAAGTCCAGGAATATTTGAAATTCATAACAGTACAGTGAAAATTTGCACACAAATACCAGGAGAGGAGAAAAAAAAAGCAGTTGATGAATTTGATTTTTATTATCAATGCACATACAGAACATTGTGTGCGTGACAAATTGCATTACTGCTCAGTACTCCTCCCCTTCTTCGTCATCTTCACCAACACTGTCAGTGCCGACCTCTTCGTAATCCTTCTCTAGGGCTGCCATATCTTCTCTGGCCTCGGAGAACTCTCCTTCCTCCATTCCTTCTCCCACATACCAGTGCACAAAGGCCCTCTTGGCATACATCAGATCAAACTTGTGATCCAGACGGGCCCAGGCCTCAGCTATGGCTGTAGTGTTGCTTAACATACACACAGCCCTCTGGACCTTTGCCAAATCCCCTCCAGGAACAACGGTTGGAGGCTGGTAGTTGATACCCACTTTGAAGCCAGTAGGACACCAATCAACAAATTGGATAGTGCGTTTGGTTTTAATGGCAGCGATGGCAGAGTTGACATCTTTAGGAACTACATCGCCACGATATAGCAGACAGCAGGCCATGTATTTACCATGACGAGGATCACACTTAACCATCTGGTTGGCTGGCTCAAAGCAGGCATTGGTGATGTCTGCTACAGAGAGCTGCTCATGGTAGGCCTTCTCTGCAGAGATAACTGGGGCATATGTTGCCAGAGGGAAATGTATACGAGGGTAGGGCACCAAGTTGGTCTGGAACTCCGTCAGGTCAACATTCAGGGCACCATCAAAGCGAAGTGAGGCTGTGATGGATGATACAATCTGGCCAATGAGCCTATTCAGGTTAGTGTAGGTTGGCCTTTCAATGTCGAGGTTCCTGCGGCAGATGTCATAGATTGCTTCATTGTCCACCATGAAAGCACAATCCGAGTGCTCAAGGGTGGTGTGAGTGGTCAGAATGGAATTATAGGGCTCTACCACTGCTGTGGACACCTGAGGGGCAGGGTAGACAGCAAACTCAAGCTTTGATTTCTTCCCATAGTCAACAGAAAGTCTCTCCATGAGGAGGGAGGTGAAACCAGAGCCGGTGCCACCACCAAAGGAATGGAAGATAAGGAATCCTTGCAGCCCAGTGCATTGGTCAGCCTGAAAAAGAATTGAGAACATAAAACTCCAATGTCTTAAGGTTCTTGGCATTCAAGCCGCCCAAAGCACTTACAAGCTTACGAGTCCTGTCGAGAACCAGATCAATGATTTCCTTGCCAATAGTGTAGTGACCACGAGCGTAGTTATTGGCAGCATCCTCCTTTCCCGTGATCAACTGTTCTGGGTGGAACAGCTGGCGATATGTACCTGTGCGAACTTCATCTGGAGATAAAATAGAAAGTTAGTAACGCTCCAAGATCAACTCTAGCAGTCAGTCATCGGTTGCTTACCAATGACCGTAGGCTCCAGATCAACGAAAATTGCCCTGGGCACATGTTTGCCAGCTCCAGTCTCACTGAAGAAGGTATTGAATGAGTCATCGCCACCACCAATAGTCTTGTCAGAGGGCATTTGTCCATCTGGCTGAATGCCATGTTCCAGACAGTACAGCTCCCAACATGCATTGCCCATTTGGGCTCCGGCTTGGCCGACGTGCATTGAGATACATTCACGCTAGATGAAGAGGGGGAAAAAAAAAGAAAAAAAAAAAGGTTTTAAAGATAAACATATCCAAGTTGTGCATCTAAAACAGGGATTTCAAATTCATCCATGTCGCCAGTCAAATTGTAGTTTGGGTTTCCTTTGAAGGGTATGATGTGAGCAAGCCTAGTCAACTCATTTGATGGCCTTTGACAGCCAATACAACTTGAAAAGGTAAATGCACAGATTTCCCAATTTTCTTCATTTCACTGCAAGGGAAAATGTGGGAAACTAACATTTTTAGGAAAAAAAAAAAACACTACAATGGGAAATCTTATAGAAAAAAATTTTTTTTTGAAGTTAATTTTGCAAATTCACATTTAAAAGGGTATTCGCCAAATAACAAGTTTTATTTTAGCTGAAAAAGTCAAAGCACACCATAGATTTGATATCCCTGAGCTAGAGAAAGCTTGACCTCTTTGTACTAGTTACCTACCCAATCACCCTAAAAAGCACAATTGTAATAAAGTTATACAACTGGGAACAAAAAGTCTGGATAACAGGAAAGTCCCCTCCTCAATCCTGGAAGTCTGCCATTCGTCACAGCGTTCAACCCCCATTCTTGGCCTTTCCCTTCCCCCACTCTCTCCAGCTGCATAGTGCTGCGTAATCCAGTATATGTGCCACTTCACCCCTCCTCCCCCTTTTCCTGTGTTCTCGACCAATCAAAAAAGCCCGCCGAAGTACTGAAGAATGGCGGCTAAACGGAAAAAATGGCGGACACAAAACTTGTGACTCAAGACCACTCCTTTTTTTTCCCCCCTCTACTTTTTTTCCCCCCTCGACCCCGGCCAGTAACCACGTTTGTCACGTTAAACATCAAACAATCGTAAATTTCTTCCAACACGATAAGTGTAAGAACGTCAACGCATTAGTTGGTCAACTTTGTCGTTTGACCTATTTTATGACCCACTTAAAATTTAACAGGTCAATTTCGTCATCTTGGATAGAACTTTTCAAATAATGAACACACATTTATTAAGTTCACATGCGTGAGAGGATGGCTAACAGACCACCAAATAATAGAGAACGCTACTTTTTGACCCGTTAACTTTCCGAACTGAAACCTTGCCACATGGCACGGGCATAAACCCAGATATCTAAGCTCCAGGTAGCAAAAATACAATTCAAGTTTACGGTTCTTTGAGCCATGCGGTTACTCACCATTTTGTCTGCTTGTCCTTCGAACGAGGGAAGAGATTCAAAGACAAGTCAAAGTGCGGAGAAGCGGGGAGTTGGGGTTTATATAGGCAGAGGAAGTGAAGGCGGGTCCTTCGCAGGAAACCTCGGGAAACATCTGCGTTGCTGATTGGTCGAAAAGAAAAAAAACTGATGTCAACAAAATTCGAATGTATCTTTACGTTCTTCTGCCATAGTTTTTGACAGAGAGAAAAAAAAGTTTTTGACATAGTTCTTATCTCCATCTCCTCCAGCCACCCACCTGCCTATACCATTGCTGACGGTACTGTTGAATAACATGGGGCCGTTGCACAAATGCTGCTCAATGCTCATTAGAAAAGGCACAAAAAACACTCGGTGTCAAAGAGCAATTAACAGTCAAATAGCAATGGCACAAGAGCGTTTGTTTGCATAGGGACGGTAGGGACATAACACAACTAACTTTTCAGGATGCTCAAATTGACCCCACCAACTTTTAAGCAACGTTATTTGCATTATATAATCCCAGATAACAGACCGCCTTTGAAAAGATGTTGGCTCAACATTCGGCTGTCAATCTTATATCGTTGAATCAACTTCACTTTTACCCCCTCAGTTAATGTTGTTTCAACGTTGAGATTCTTACAAAACCTAAACGTCATTTCGATTATTAATAATATCGGACAAAAGCTAAAAAATGTTATGTTTTCGACCAAACCCCCACTCCTCCATAAATCAATGATTTTTCAATCATATTTACAGGTCAATCATAAATCAACTATTTGTCAACATTAGTTCATCAACAATAAAACAATGTTAACCCAACAATCGCGTGACATACCAGAGAACAACTTGTTTCAATGTCACTTGACGTCGAAAATTTCCATGTCAACCATACTGATGATTTTGATGGAAAATCAACGTTTATTCAATGTCGGTCTGCTATCTGGGATGAGGTCAGTTATAGGCCTATAGGTCATTTAGATTGGCTTCCCATATACTGTAAGGATAGAATTGACCCTACAATTATTAAGTGAATTATTTTAATAATGTTAAGACTTACATTTACCCTTTTTCATTTGCTGAATGTGCCGGTCCATTTTTCCCCCTCAAATGCACGTTTGATTGGCTGATGACTTGCATTTATTTAAAATGTAGTTGTTTATTTTCTACATTTTTTATTTTAAAATATTTTTATTTCTAGGATATGCAGACCTTTTTCCCCCCAAATAATCATACATTCATTGTAGTCGAGGTAAAAAATTTTTCATTTTTTGCTGTGTTTAGCTGTGCTCGTGGACTAAAGCAGTTGTGTTTTACCCAAAGGAAGGCCTGGACATTTAAGAGATTATTAACAACTGTGTATTTACTGTGTAAATTAATATAATTTATGCTCAAATATTGCAATTTAAATTTTGTAATAAAATGCAGACATTTATTCTGGAAGTTTTTAAAATGTTTCCTTATTATTTTTTGAAAACAAAGGTTTGAATTGAACGGTGTATCACCTGAATCAATGCACGTGAAAGTTTGTACAAGTCAATACAGATTTATTTTGCATTGATGATTTAGATCCGCCGCCGCCGGCAGTGGTGTCCAAACTATTCCACATAGGGCTGCAGTGGGCGCTGGATTTCATTCCTACAAAACAAGATGACATCCTTTCACCAATCTGGTGTCTCATAAGTGTAATCAGTTGATTGCAGTCAGGTGCTGCTTGTTTTAGCACAAACTTCATTGGTTAAACTGTCTGTGCTCGATTGGTAGGAACAAAAACCAGGGCACACAGCGGCCCTTGCGGACAGGTTTGGACACCCATGGGCTAAGCCTATCAGTAAATTCGGTTTATGTTGGTGAGAAATGTAGCTCTCACCCCCGTTCACTCAATCTGTTTGTTCTTATTAATGTCCTGGCCCCAGCAAAAAGTGTATATGCAGGTTATCATCCCTACTGTTCTTGAGACCAAATCTACGTCCTTGCAATGACAAACATACCTGATGTGCTAACACGCATCCTTTTCAGTGGCATACATCTCAGTCCCGCAGTCTCAACAAACTCTACTCATTCATTGCCAACAGTGCTAGAAAGCAGATCTAGTGATCAAGTTTTACTGGGGGGCTGGCAGCGATCAGCACTCACAGTCAAAATGGATTAGAGATCTATCGCCGTCAATGGCAGCCACTGAGTTAATTAGCTCGGCATACTTTGGAATTTAGTATTCACATGCGAGCATACAACATAGATGATCATATGACGACCATCAATTTGGATAATAAGTCCCGTGATTTTTTATTTTATTTTAAATGTAAAATATAGTGATTATGTGCTCTGCTTGAAGAAAACAAATTTGATGATTGAGAACACACGCTGATAAACATTCAGAAAAGACACAGAGTGGGGCAGGCATTATGCAGGACTGTCCTTCATCCTCATCTTACATCTGGCGCAGCCTCAAGCAAGACATTTATTTGTCCTCCTTTTCACAGTTGGACCTGAACGCAACACACACCAGTGTGTTCGTGAGTGCTCACTGCATTTAGAGCAGCTACAAGAAGGCAATAATAAGCTCTAAGGAAAAAGGTAGTTTACCTTAACATCTGATATGCTATCAACCCATAGGTGCTACTGCCACAGTTGAGTCATCTTCAACTGTTATGTCTTTTAGTGCCTTTAAAGATGATAGATGTCCAATCGTGGCTGTTTTCATCCTTCTGGTGTGAATTGATTAGTGTATCACTAGTAGATATCCAGTCCACTTGAACTGTGAGGCTGGCTGCTAGCCTCCCAATTCGACGTCTATTGCCGTCAATGGCAGCCAATGCGTTAATGAGAAGAAATTAGTGAGTTTAATCCAATTGTTGTTGTTTGTGTTAGCTTACCAGTAGTTAGCCACTTTCCAAGAGATTGGACTCCTTTATCATTTTGAAGATATTGTAAATATTCTGAAATGTCTGTTTGCTCAATGCTGTATACAAAGAACTTGCTTCACATTAGTGTCATGTTGTATTTAAAACATTGTCTCTTTTTTTTGTATGCACCTGTTACATGGTGTTTTTTTCTAACTGCCAGGGTAAGTTCTATTAAGAAAAGGGATTTGTATTTTCGCATTTATTTAACTTTATACAAATTTAGTTTCGACATTTAAAGCCACAAATGTTCTGCATTGTGGCATTTTGCTAGAGGGATGCTTTTGCAAAATTAAACATTTTGTAAACAAATACAATCTTTCTGTGTCACCTTTTGTAACACAGAGACAAAATCATGATACGGTTTATCATAGATAAATTGTTTTGTGATGAACAACATGTATTACGACACCCCACAACCTTCATGTGGATAAGTGGCACGGAAGATGAATGAATATTATCATGTATCTGACTGTTTGGCGACCAGCTCAGTCCACCTTTTGCCCATTGGCAGCTGGGATTGGCTCTAGCACCCGAGTGACACTTGTGAGGGTAAGTGCAATGAACGTTCTCAAGTAGGAAATTGTATTGTTGTGGGGAGTATTCTTGAGTTCCAGCTTTCTTTTTTTTCCATGTTGCATGTTTTTCTTTTCCTACTAAATGCGGTAAAGTGTCCTACTTTTTAGTGTTGTGGAAATGACCACCCTGTATTAGCAGCTGCTCAGCCTGTGGAAAACGGACTCCATGCACATGGAATATGATTTTAAGACGAGGAGGAAACAATTGTTTTATAAACTTTATTTGGGTTATTTGGGTAGCTAGGAGAGCCCTGTCTAGTCAGCCAACCTGGGCGATGAAACCTTCATGTACTGTATGTTAATTTTAATGTACTTCCCTGCCCCCTTTCCCCCACTCCTTTTGTCCCCCAAATAAAGTTGAGAGGCAGGCAAGAGTAGCTCAGAGCAAGCCCGGTGTTGTTGGGCTAAGCAACTCTCAATGAGAAAGAGCACGCTGACTTCCCTGTTTGTGTTTCTCGCCATTGTTAGTTAAAATAAACCGAACACTAGGGAAAAGTAGCATCAAAGGATAATGCAAAGTCCAGTGGTTCTTTGTGATAAGATAAAATTTATTCCGCAATGTTACAAGATAATTAAGTAACAATACATCCACAAATGTGATGGGGAAAAAATGAATACACTAAAAAATAACAGGAAAATGTCATGCCTTATTTTTCCACTCCTTTTCAGATATTCAACCATTTCTCAATCACAAAATGTGTAATGTAAAATAACATCTGTGGTACTCATTAGCGCTTCAATCTGGTCAATTTGAATATGAATTACATAAGCAACAGCAGACTGTGAGTTAGTCGGTTACAGTGTACTCTCTAACACTCAGAGTCACAGCTGAATGGTATACAGAAACTGACATTGGAGCCCTTTCATAACTCACATTCCACATGTGCGGGAATAAGTGTGGGGGAGGTGAACAAAAGTGAGTCTGACACAGCACAAAGAAAGGATCTCTATGGAACAAGAAATCTATCATTAAATAGTCACAGGATAAGCATGACATTTGG
Source organism: Corythoichthys intestinalis (assembly GCF_030265065.1). Classification (NCBI taxonomy): domain Eukaryota; kingdom Metazoa; phylum Chordata; class Actinopteri; order Syngnathiformes; family Syngnathidae; genus Corythoichthys; species Corythoichthys intestinalis. The sequence goes on from NC_080406.1 coordinate 45,731,269, forward strand.
GGGTACCTGATGACAAACTAACTTAAACCACTTAAATTGTTTTTCTTCTTGTAGGGTCAGTATTCTTCTCCTTCCTCCTCCCCTATATTGTCCGCACCCACTTCTTCATAATCCTTCTCCAGTGCTGCCATATCCTCTCTGGCCTCTGAGAACTCTCCTTCCTCCATTCCCTCCCCGACATACCAATGCACAAAAGCCCTCTTGGCATACATCAGATCAAACTTGTGATCAAGACGAGCCCAAGCCTCAGCTATGGCTGTAGTGTTGCTTAACATACACACAGCCCTCTGGACCTTTGCCAAATCCCCTCCAGGAACGACTGTTGGAGGCTGGTAGTTGATACCCACTTTGAAGCCTGTGGGACACCAGTCCACAAACTGGATGCTGCGTTTGGTTTTAATGGCAGCGATGGCAGAGTTGACATCTTTAGGAACTACATCACCACGATATAGCAGACAGCAGGCCATGTATTTACCATGACGAGGATCACACTTTACCATCTGGTTGGCTGGCTCAAAGCAGGTATTTGTTATGTCAGCTACAGAAAGTTGTTCATGGTAGGCCTTCTCTGCAGAGATAACTGGGGCATATGTTGCCAGAGGGAAATGTATACGAGGGTAGGGCACCAAGTTGGTCTGGAACTCCGTCAGGTCAACATTCAGGGCACCATCAAAGCGAAGAGAGGCTGTGATAGAAGACACTATTTGGCCAATGAGCCTGTTCAGGTTGGTGTAGGTTGGCCTTTCAATATCAAGGTTCCGGCGACAGATGTCATAGATGGCCTCATTGTCCACCATGAAGGCGCAGTCAGAATGCTCAAGGGTGGTGTGAGTGGTCAGAATGGAATTATAGGGCTCTACCACTGCTGTAGAAACTTGAGGGGCTGGGTAGATTGCAAATTCAAGCTTTGACTTTTTACCATAATCAACAGACAATCTCTCCATGAGCAGGGAGGTGAAACCAGAGCCTGTGCCTCCACCAAAAGAGTGGAAGATGAGGAATCCTTGCAAGCCAGTGCATTGGTCAGCCTGAAAGAGCCAAGCCAAGACTTGGATACTCAACATTTGACAAAAAGGCAGGCTAACAGCAGTCACTCTTTAACAAGTCATTTATTTGGGATTTTTTTTCTCACCAGTTTGCGAGTCCTATCCAGAACCAAATCAATGATCTCCTTGCCAATGGTGTAGTGACCACGAGCGTAGTTGTTGGCAGCATCCTCCTTCCCTGTGATCAATTGTTCAGGATGGAACAGCTGTCGGTAGGTGCCTGTACGTACCTCATCTGTATAAAAAAAAAGACAGCAAGCAAAACACAGAACTCAAGTTTTCATAACAGTTTCTTCTTCACGTTTGAAGAAAATATCCACTCAGTCACTGACCAATGACAGTGGGCTCCAGATCTACAAAGATGGCTCTTGGAACATGTTTTCCTGCTCCTGTCTCGCTAAAAAAAGTGTTAAAAGAGTCATCGCCACCACCGATTATTTTATCAGAGGGCATCTGGCCGTCAGGCTGAATGCCATGTTCGAGACAGTACAACTCCCAACATGCATTGCCAATCTGAGCCCCAGCTTGTCCTACATGTATGGAGATACATTCACGCTGTGAAAAGAAAGAGGAATTACTTTTAAAATGAAACAAATTGTTTAGATTGATCATTTCTGGCGTCATGAACCAAGTATGAGAGTGTCTCACAATGGAGCTATTAGCAAACGGTGCTTACCATGGTTGATCTCTCTTTTCCGAACTTGAGGATTCAGGAAGAAGATATAGTTCCCTTTCCACTTGTGTTACTTGACTTTATATACCTGCTCTTAAAGGTGGGCAGTGATTTGATATGAGCTGTAATCAGAGAACCTGCTGATGGGACAATGACATGTTCATACACTCAGCAGAGACAGCACAATGAAGAAGGATGCCACCACCCAAAGCTTTGTGTAGGTTTTGTCTAGGTGTGGACAAGAAATGGAGTGTGTTGTCGCATCTATTATTCCTGGAGAGGGAATAAGATGATCTATCAATTTCACACCGCCAGTTTGACCTCATAGCCTGCTCCACAAAGTCGATTTCTGCAATTGTATAACTTGAGGCGATAAGAAGAGAGCAGTATGGACAACATGAAATGTCCATATAGAACTGTTGGCCTACAATGAATCCTACTTACAACACAGAGACATTCAAGCTTTTACATATAGAAAGATGATAAAAGCGTCCTGTGCACCATTAAACAACATTTCATTTGTATTTTTTATACTTATCATGCAAAACACTTTCCCATACTGTTCTATCCAGTTGGAATGAATTGTAAACATTACAATGCAGAGTATACAAAGTGGTTCATTATTCCCTATTGTCAGTTCATCCATTTGGGAAAGAAAAGAAACTTGATAGCATTGACGTGAATCACCTCATATGGATACTGAATGGCACCACAGCGACTGGCCGAGGCGGGGTTTAGTTGTGTAAACACAAATGTCAGCAGAAATGTTGTCTATTGACAATTCTAGAGATGGTCTAAACCTTTTTTTTTTTTTTTTTTTTTTTTTATAATTACGTGATGTCTACATGGTTTCTGTCGCTGTCATTTTCATGATGTGATTCACAAAAAAAGGTTTTTGCTTTTTTGATTTAAAAAAAAAAAAATCTTTTTTTTTTTTTTAGTTTCATTTGGCCAAGAGCGCAGCCACTGTCTGTTCAGCTGACTGAGATAAACTAAACTGTTGATACGGCGCATAGCTCTGAGGCAGAGGCCTCAACTAACTTTGAAACGGGACAAACTGCTTTTTCAGTTAACAGACATACAACAATGTGGAGGCATTGTGAGAGCTAGTTAAGTCTTATATGCCACCAGACCACAGCAATAATGACTGGATGCATGGTGGGGGGGGTGGGGAGTCAGGATAGAATAACTTTTCTACTAATACTAACTAACTAACTGTTCGAGGCATGACAACAATACTTTTCCCACTAACTTTTCACTGTCAAATACTAGGACTTCTGGGAGTGGGAAGTACACGTTCCACTGTTCCAACAAAGCCCTGACCTACATATGTTATTTGAGTACTGTACTGGCAACGCCCTAACTTCAACATAAAACTTAGTCCACTGTGTTAAAAATTGAAAACACAATACGTGCACATCAATGAACGTGAATGCAGTAGTGAATAGCGTCAAATTAGGCAGCTTTATAAAAGCTCAATTTGATTTTTTTTTCTTTTCTTATTTTTTGCACTATTCGACACCACCCTTCGCCGCAACTCCTTCCGTTAGTTTGTCACGTGCGTGTGACAACGCAACCTTTGAATTTGCGTGTTAATTTTGTTGCAACTACGACCTCTAGCTGCAAAAAACTATAACGACGTCTTCAACTAAGAGTTGGGAGTCGGTTCAGAACGAGGATGTCCAAACTGTTTCTTCCCAGGGCAACATGCAATGAATTGAAAGCATGCTAGTTCAGTGTTAATTTCCAATTATTCATTTAAATCTTTGATACTAATGGCCCCAAACAGTTTTTTTTTTTTTTTTGTTGGGCCATAAAAATATTTACTGAAACGAACGTTCCTCGTTCCTCAACCGAGCCCAAATCATGATCATTCACAAATCTAAAATAAACTGATTGAGTTATCTGTTAATCTTGCCTTTAGCATGTCTTTACTCATATTAAATATGGCTGAAAACACAGACAAGACTGAAAAAGCAGTTTCTGCTCTTGCACTCCTCTTTAAAAGAAACTGCTGTATTTCAAGCCAAAACAACTGTTGTGTTTGATAGAACAACATGTCTATATGCTGCCATAGCAGATTCATGGCGCATTAAACCCCCTAACTATTTTTTATATGCCCGTTTTACCCTGGAAACCCCCGTTTACAGACATCGCACAACCGTTCTTGTTTCAAACCAGCCATTAAAACAAGGTAAGTAATTATATTTATTATTCAAAATGTTTGTCATTTTAGCTTAGAATCATTAAGTGATGTCTAATATTTTGTTTTAAAAAAAATAATAAAAAGGACTTTAAAAAATTATTCACTCGGATATTTTAAACTTATAAACAAATTACGTCACAATGAAAAAAAAATGGCGTCTGTAAAAAAGTCACGGATATCTACCTCATAACTATCGCTAAATTATACATATTTGTTACTGGTTGCATTTTCCCTGATATGTTAGATGATAAATAATCGATCCAAACAAAGAAAAAAAAAAAAACGTTTAAAGGGGAAATGTGAACTAAGGTTGGCCAACCATGTTTTTAAATAATATCAATGGCTGAACAATTATAAGCATATTTTCATTTTTTTTTTTTTTTTAACGCAACCCTTCCAGATTCTTTGTTTAACCCATAGCAACGCCCTTGACAGTGAAAATGCTTTTCTTCGGCAATCTTCGGAAATTACGTCACACCGGGAAGTGCGAGGGAAGTCAGCCATAGAACAGTATTGTTTGTTGCATTGCTTCTCGGTAAGATGCCACGGCGGTGTGTGGCGATGTTTTGTTCTCACTCAAACGAAAAGTTGTATGAGTGGCCAAAGGATAGCAGGGCACGTAAATGGACATCTTTTGTTCGCATGAAGCAAATGCATTTCATGCCATCATTGAGTAGTCTTCTCTGCTGCAAACACTTCGAAGATGCCTGCTTCCTTAACCGGTCTGCTTATGATCAAGTATTTGCCAAAAAGTAAGTGTGATTTTTGGATAGATGACTGATGATTTTGTCAAAGCAGAGCTGCCAACTGTTGTGGAATGTACAGTAGAAGCTAGCGACGTTAGCCGAAAGCCAACTCGTGGGAACAGTCGTGGCATAGTTGTTGTTGTGTTCGCTAGTGTTACGTCCCAAGGACGGCTCGCGAAGGGCGTAACATAAAACGAGCCACACAATTTCACAAGTGGCACAAATTTATTTACACAGCAATCAAACTCGCAATGAATATGTACAAATTGCGGATGAAGCGCGGCTTCAGGGTAAGCCCAGGCCAAAACAACAAACAAAAGGAATCTACACTTGAACCCCACCCGCTAACTAAACCCTGATCATGAAAAAGAACAAAGAAAAGACTGCCACTAACCTAGCTTCTTATGCTAAACAAAACAGGAGAAAACGGGTTGAACAGAAATGGCGACTTACACCTATTGCTTCAGTGCTCTTATTTACAGTGGTGAACAAAAACGATCCAATAACGGATAAACACAAAAGACCTCACCGAAAAAGCGGGAGTGTATCAGACTAGCGATCAAATGCAAACGAGCATGAATGACGAGCAAACAGCTGGCGAGGAGGACCGCGGCAGAATGCTGTGAAATGCAACCTCCCAGAGCGTTGACAGCGGCAGGTTTACACCGCTGGTGAGTTTGTGCACATTTATTTGTATTTGTATTATATATTTCCACCTTCATGCTTTAAGCATTGCATTGCATTTGTAGTGGCGTTTCTTTCACGGTGATCGCTTGATAGCCTTCTAGTTTATGTTTCGCGAGAGCCGCTGACAGGTGACAGCGAGCGTGTTGGCATTGAGTCAATCTCGCAGCGAATCAGAGAGCGGCTCAAGTCACGCAGTGAATAATGGGAAATGTAGTCTCGGGACAACACTGAAGTGGTGCTTTTTAATCCGTTCGCTTGTGTGAAAAAACTACATTTCCTCACGCCATTAGACGCCACTTACTGCCGAAAGCTCCATGTGTAAATAAAGAAACAAAGTTGTAAGCACGTCGTGTGTTCGATACCTTTGTCAACAAAACGCTCATAACAAGACACTATGCATGATCCGTTTAAGAGACGCTGGGACTGGAAGTAGTAGTAGCTGGTAGTACGAGGCGAGGCGGAGATGAGTGAGAAGCAAATGTCGGCAAATGTCGAATGTGGCGGCAGTCCGCTATTATTTTGTTTTCTTATTGTTGCCACAATAAAGTGGAGAAAGCCATCAACGACTCATCCACCCCCCCCCCCCCCCCCCAACGTTTTTATATTATTATTTTATATGCATGAGCGCTGCCGGATCTGCCAAAATGAACATGCAGTCTGATTATTATTTTTTTAAACAATGTCATCAGATAGACAAACACTTAAAATTATGTGCAAATGCCTGCATCTTCAAATCGTGAAAATAATAACAGCCTATATCTTACCAATCTTGTAATCTCGATGGGTCTTGTCTCCATTCGATGTCAGGTAGTCTGGGCACATTGTTTGCATCCTGATTAGCATCTGGCTAATACATGTACGGTCCAACATAAAATTCCAACCTCCTCCTCTTCCTCCAACTCTTCAAAAACTTGGGTCTCCTCACTTGCGCTTGATCTATCACTTATATCGCTGTTTGAAGCATTGTTTGAAGGGCTTTGTAGGGCGGCCGTATGGAGCGCTCCCATCGCTGTTCTCGGTGTGACGTATCACTTCCGGGTTCGTCCCCTTTCAGGCTCGAACTTCGGAAACGCGATTATTTTGTCAAATATACAACATATAAATTATTTTTTCATGCTTTATTTGTTGGACAATGTTTAATTGCTTTAATTGTGACCCTATTTGGCATGTTATGAAATTACAGCTTTAAAAGGGTAAATATATGAAAAAGAAAATCTCGACCACTCCTTGATGTCTGTGCTTTCTGCATCGCAACCCTTGTTATATTACCATGTTACACCCATAAAATCACAAAAAAATCCAGCTGTGGCCATTCACAGCTGTGTCTTGACACTCAGTGGTACATGCGAAACAAGGTAAGTACGCGATAATATCTCGTTAAAGTCATGGCGTCTGTAATTCTGCTCCCGCGTGCTCTCACCTCCAGATAGGGTTTTGCTGTTTAAAAAACGTTTATTCATTTTTTTAAATGCCCTCCTGTCCAAAACGTTTCTTCCCCCAGAAAATTGAGATTTTAAGCTTTCCAATGATGTATCACACATACATATTTGACAATTTTTAAAATTTGGCCAAATTGGGGGTCTCAGAGCGGAACTATATATATATATATATATATATATATATATATATATATATATATATATATATATATATATATATATATATATATATATACACACATATATATACATATACATAAATATATACATACATATATATACATATACATACATACATATACATACATATACACATATACATATACATACATACATATACATACATATACACATACACACATACATACATATACATATATATACACACACACACATATACATACATACATATACATATATACACACACACACATATACATACATACATATACATATATATACACACACACACATATACATATATATATATATCTATCTATATATATATATATATATATATATATATACACACATATATATATATATATATACACATATACTCACCAGCCACTTTATTTGGTACACCACGCTAGTAACGGGTTGGACCCCCTTTTGCCTTCAGAACTGCCTCAATTCTTCGTGGCATAGATTCAACAAGGTGCTGGAAGCATTCCTCAGAGAGTTTCGTCCATATTGACATGATGGCATCACACAGTTGGTGAAGATTTGTCGGCTGAACATCCATGATGCGACTCTCCCGTTCCACCACATTCCAAGGATGCTCTAATGGATTGAGATCTGGTGACTGTGGAGGCCATTTGAGTACAGTGAACTCATTGTCATGCTCAAGAAACCAGTCTGAGATGATTCCAGTTTTATGACATGGCGCATTATCCTGCTGAAAGTAGCCATCAGAAGTTGTGTACATTGTGGTCATAAAGGGATGGACATGGTCAGCAACAATAATATAGGCTGTGGCGTTCCAACAATGCTCAATTGGTACCAAGGGGCCCAAAGAGTGCCAAGAAGATATTCCCCACACCATTACACCACCACCACCAGCCTGAACCGTTGATACAAGGCAGGATGGATCCATGCTTTCATGTTGTTGACGCCAAATTCTGACCCTACCATCTGAATGTCGCAGCAGAAATCGAGACTCACCAGACCAGGCAACGTTTTTCCAATCTTCTATTGTCCAATTTCGATGAGCTTGTGCAAATTGTAGCCTCAGTTTCCTGTTCTTAGCTGAAAGGAGTGGCACCCGGCGTGGTCTTCTGCTGCTGTAGCCCATCTGCCTCAAAGTTCGACGTACTGTGCGTTCAGAGATGCTCTTCTGCCTACCTTGGTTGTAACGGGTGGTTATTTGAGTCACTGTTGCCTTTCTATCAGCTTGAACCAGTCTGGCCATTCTCGTCTGACCTTTGGCATCAACAAGGCATTTCCGCCCACAGAACTGCCGCTCACTGGATATTGTTTCTTTTTCGGACCATTCTCTGTAAACCCTAGAGATGGTTGTGCGTGAAAATCCCAGCAGATCAGCAGTTTCTGAAATACTCAGACCAGCCCTTCTGGCACCAACAACCATGCCATGTTCAAAGTCACTCAAATCACCTTTCTTCCCCATACTGATGCTCGGTTTGAACTGCAGGAGATTGTCTTAAACCATGTCTACATACGGACCTAAATGCACTGAGTTGCCGCCATGTGATTGGCTGATTCGAAATTAGGTGTTAACAAGCAGTTGGACAGGTGTACCTAATAAAGTGGCCGGTGAGTGCATATATATATATATATATATATATATATATATATATATATATATATATATATATATATATAAATGGTGGAAAACACATGCTGAGGCAGTTTCTGCTCTTGCACTCCTTTTTAAAAGAAACTGTTGTATTTTAAGCCAAAAGAACTGTGGTGCTTGATAGAACAATATGTCTACATGCTGTCATAGCAGTTTCATGGCGCATTAAGCCCCTCGAACTATTTTTAATTTGTCCGTTTTACCCTTGACACCCTCGTTTACAGACGTCGTGCAACCGCTTTTGTTTCAACCTAGCCAATAAAAGAAGGTAAGTAATCATATATATTATTTGAAATGTCTGTCATTTTTAACGTTAGAATCATTAATTGATGTCAAATATTTAGTATAAAAAACAAACGACTTTAAAACAATTATTCACTCCCATATTTTAAACTTTCAAACAAAATACTTCACAATGAAAAAAATAGTGTCTGTAAATGGGTCACGGATATCTACCTCATAACTATCGCTTAATTGTATTTTTTTTCTGTAACTGTCACATTTTCCCAGATATTTTAGATGATAAATAATGATTCAACAAAAATTTTTTTTAAAAACAACGTTTAATTGGGTAAATATTTGAAAATAAAAATCTCAACCACTCCTTGATGTCTGCGATTTCTGCATTGCGACCCTTGTTATATCATCTTGTTTCACCCATAAAATCCCCAAAAAGTCCAGCGAGTCCAGTGAGACACGGTACACAGAGTTTTTGGATTGAAAAAAGATAAGTACGCGATAATATTCCGTTAAAATCATGGTGTCTTTAATTTTGCTCTCTCATGCTCTCACCTCAAGTTAGGGTTTAGGGGTTTAATTTTTTTTTTTAAACTGCCCTACTGCTCGAAAACTTTCTTCCCCCAGAAAATTGAAATTTTAAGCTTTCCAATGATGATCACACATGCATGTAGGACAATTTTGAAATTTGGCCACATTGGGGGTCTCAGAGCGGAACTTCAAGTAACCTGAGTGTTTTCCGCCAAATATATAGATAAGTGGGCACATGGATATACCAAGGAGATGCCCTATCACCACTGCTGTTCTGCATAGGCCTGAACCCGCTCAGCCAATTGATCAACAAGACTGGCTATAGATACAGACTTAAGAATGGGGCTACAGTCAGTCACCTCCTCTACATGGATGACATCAAGCTGTACACTAAGAGTAAGCGAGACATGAACTCACTGATCCACGCCACCAGGACATACAGAGGGGACATCGGAATGTCGTTCGGACTGGAGAAATGTGGCCGAATGGTGATTAAGAAGGTAGTCCGGACAGAGGGGGGTTGCAGGGATAGAAGATGTTGAAGAGAGCTACAAGTACCTTGGAATACCACTGGCAAATGGTAACTACAAAGAGGCAACAAGGAAAGCTGCAACGGTCAAGTATATCTGCAACAAGTAAGGCAAGCCCTGAGAAGTTAGGTCAATGGCAAGAACAAGACCAGAGCAATTACCAGTGATCAGATACCCTGCTGGGATAATCTGGCCAAGGAGGAAGTTCAAACCACAGATGTGAAAACACGGAAACTGCTCACCATGCAGGCAGGGTTCCACCCCACATCCAGTACCCAGCGGCTATACGCAAAGCGCAAGGAGAGAGGCCGAGGGTTAGTGAGCATCAGCACCACTAAACATCCAAACATCCACTTAGTGAATGTCTCAGACATTGGAAATTGGAAAAAGAGGAGTTGGAGGAACCATCACGGGAGGAAAAACCTCTGCAAGGGATGTACCACCGACAGATAACGGAAGAGGCAGATCTGAACAAGTCCTACCAATGGTTAGATAGGGCTGGACTTAACGACATCACAGAGGTGCTTATCATGTAAGCACAGGAGCAGGCCTTGAGCATCAGAGCAGCTGAGGCCCAGATATACCAGATCAGGCAGGATCCCAGGTGCAGGCTGTGCAACGAGGCCCCTGAAACAGTCCAGCACATTACAGTAGGGTATAAGGTACTGGCAGGAAAAGAATACATGCAACGCCATAACCAAGAAGCCAGAATAGTGTACAGAAACATCTGTGCAGAGTATGGACTGGAGACCCCTAGATTGCAAGACACAAGATCTAGTTCATTTACTCATTAACTTGAACAGATTGTTTAATAGAAATAAACAATAGCCACAATTTGCTCACAAAATTTTGCTCCAAGATCTATTTTTCAAGGAGACAACCTCCCGCTCCCGGGTGAGGTGTGGGGTTAGTGTTTTCCCTAACTCACACAAAAAATATGTTTTCAAATTTCATTTTTTGTTGCCGATCTACCTACAGCAGCATTGTGATCAGCTTGTAGATAGCAATCGATGTAATGAGCACCCCTGACTTAAGTAACTAAACAAGCATTACAATAGTTACATAACAAGACAGGTCTGATATTTTTGATATACTGTACTGTATATCATTTAATACATCTCAATAAATATTGCTCATATGGTTTCAAAATAGCATTGGTGCATTTCAGTATATTTCAATGCAAAAGAAATGAAAATTAAAGCCATTTGGGGGGAATGTTTTTTCCCCAAATCTGAAGTTGAAGAAAGCTTTAGGAGTTTCGTTCCTTTCTAATATAGACATGAAGAATGTCTATTTCATCCATATGGAAACTTTTGCTATTTGTAAAGAATAATATGAAGGTGCAAATCTAACTGATAATTATTATTTCATTTTATTTTATTTTATTTTTATTTATTTATTTTTTTGTTTTGCATTTTAGTGACACTGCAAAAAACATCCGAACATTTTCATCTATATATTGCTTCCTTTACTATACGATTGAGAATTTCATTTCCAATTTAGATGCACACTGAAATGGCCTTTTTAACCGGTTTGTCTTGTTCTTCTTTTTTTTCTAACACTTGAATGAATTAACCACGACATGTATTAACCAGTACTCTACTGACAAGAGTAACACCTGCTAGTAACTTTAACTAGACTTGTCTCAGTTTTGTTGGCTGACCCCTGAAGAGGACTTGCACATGCTACATAACTTTCATTACATACTGATTTAGTCCTTTCATACATACTTGCACATGCCCACCATAACTCATGATACACTCACTGTAATTAAATACAAGCAAATTCCAGTGTGTGCAAACACTTCATGAACATTGGAGCTCTGTGCTTGTGAGTAGTGAAAGTTTCCACTTCTTCTGTGTGATCAGTTTACTGTGTGAAGAAATATATTGGCAGTACCTCTCGGTCATGCAAACAGCCGTCCCACTCACAGTGCCTGTCAAGGAGACAGGTGGGAGTGGTTTGAAGTTGAATATAGCTTGTAGTCTCTGTGCATCTGACAGTTTAACTCACCCAGACCACATTGAGGACTGCTGTGAGAGGTGCCAAAGAAATTAAAGCCAAACCCAGATTTTGCAAAGGATCCTCAATTTACCAAGCAAAATGGTAAGTATGTTTTCCCCACTGCATAATGCTTTTGCCAAACCTGATGTTTAGTTTACATAAAGATGAAGCTTCTGTCTGTCATTACCTGCTTTCCAGGTCAGTAGCCAAATTCAGCTCAGTTTTTATGCTAATCACTGAGACAATGATCTATTTCTGACACAAGTGGTAGGGGTAGAACAGCACAGGGGATAGCAGCTCGAAGTTATGTTTAATGGGGCCCATTTTTAATGAACATTTTTATACCGAATTTTGCAAAACATTAGAAATGTTTTTTTTTTTTTTTTTATTGCTCGTTTGCAATTCAGAGCTGTTGTCGTTAACACTCATAAGAAACTCTCTTTGGTTTCAGTGCCTTGGTGTGTGACAACATGAAAGTCAGAAATTTAGGTGTGTCATTATGCAAGCAGCAACAAGTCAGATCTGACTGAGACAACATATGTACAGTACATTATTTATATACTTAAAGATGAAAATATAAGAAATTACTGATGGTGGATACAATTTGGATTAAGTGACAGATTTCAAAGATTATAGTTAATTGCAAGGTTATAAACAGTTCATAGACTTCATAATGCACAGTTAATCTTATCCAACCGAGAAAACACTGCACATAGTTTTGTTTGCACAGGCAAATACAAACACAGCTTGTTAGCAATGCTAGTAATGTGAACAAAACCGTTGTACAGGAGAACACCCACCCTGCTCAAATAGACCTTATTACCCTAAGCGTTAAAATAGCAGAGTGACACAATCGTGTCAGAAGCTTACGGGCTCTAGAATGCATTTTTAATACAGTGATTGCAAATTAGTAATGGATAGTAATTTTCTCACTTGATTTTTTTTTTTTTTTTTTTAACTGGCAAGGACTATTTCTATGTCTGCCTGTCACTGTTTACTCAAACATTCACTCCTACATTTCTGCTGGGTGTCATCTCTCAATATGAGCACCCTAAAATAGTTTGCTGTGCAGTGACCTGCATACCTGGAAATTGAGATGATGTCACATTAGCTGGAGTCACAAAAAAAGACACTAGGGAGTTTAACTGATCTCAACATGAGCTCTAACAAACTTTGAAATGATTCATTCAATAAACTCTCCTTTCCATAGTAACACAATGTCATTGGCCTCAGCAAAAAAGCGGAAAGTTGACAACAAGAAAAAACAAATATACCATATTTTGCTTTGGTTTGCTGATGCATCTCATCAAGATCTGTTCATTATGGTTTGTGTAAATGGTTGACGACAACACATCCATGTCTGGATGAAACAATCAGATTTAAGACACAAGAGTTGTAATTCAAAGGCATTTTTGAAAATCAGTTAGAGCGCATTAGAATTTTCCACATTGTAAGGGATGAGGGCGTTTGTCCTGCTCATCCAGTCCATCAAGAGGATGAGGAAGTTTTAACTAAGGGTGTGCTGGGACTACATCACAACGTGGGTGTGTCAACTGTCAATTTAAATACAACAGTGGAAACATAAATGAGCTCTTATACAGGTTTTGTTGACTATAAATAAGTCAGAACAGGTTCACGTTTGATACTTTGAAAGGATCACCACATATATATCTGCTGTTTGTATAATGACTGCACTAAATAATTTGTGGAGTGATGAAGGAATAAAATCCTTAACTTTTTCCCCTCCAATGACTATTAACAAATGAAAACAGTCAGATTTAGCTTTAACCCTCTTAAAATCTGTCGTGCAAGTGAGTATTTATTTATTTTTTTTGGTGGGTGGCATGGCTCAGTGGTAGAGTAGTTGTCCCCCAACCCAGAGGTTGTGAACTCGTCTAAGTGTCCTTGAGCAAGACACTGAACCCTACATTGCTCCTGCTGCTGCGTCACCAGTAGGTGGATGGTGAGATAGTGTAAAGCGCTTTGAGCGCCTTGAAAGGTGGAAAAGCACCATATAAGTATAACACCATTTTTTAAACTTCTTTTTGACACTTAAGACCTTTAACCTCTCATATGGCAAGTGACTATTCTAGACTATATTTGTGTCATTTAAAGAAACTTTGAATATTAGCAAAATTTATTTAACTCATCGCGTGCCATTAATGGTGAAAGATGTCCAAATCCTTTAACCTGGAAGGAGTAGCCATGAACACTCATGGATGAACATTCTTTCGCCTCTCCCAGTTAAAATTGATTGGACGTTACGTGCCGTCATTGGCAGTCGATGAGTTAAACGAGTGGGGGGACAAAAGTGAGTCAAAATTCGTGCATGAAATTGTTAAATAATATGATAAATACATTTTAAATAACAAACCTTACACTCCTGTTCTTTTCCTTCCTCTTTCTTTTCAAGCGTGAGTGCATCTCTGTTCATGTAGGCCAGGCGGGTGTCCAGATGGGGAACACCTGTTGGGAGCTCTACTGTTTGGAACACGACATTCAGCCAGATGGTCAAATGCCCTCTCAAAAATGCATTGGTGGCCATGATGACTCCTTCACCACATTCTTTAGCGAGACCGGGGCTGGAAAATACGTCCCAAGGGCAGTCTTTGTTGACCTGGAACCGACGGTTGTTGGTCAGTACTTAAAAAAAGGGACATTAATATACTATATATGTCTTGAATTTGAGAATGTTCTGTACAAAAATAAGAGTTTTTGTCTAATCAATTGAAGTGAATCTTACGTTTCTTATGCTTTTCACATATGTAGATGAAGTGCGTACTGGTACATATCGCCAACTCTTTCACCCTGAGCAGCTGATTTCTGGAAAAGAAGATGCAGCCAACAATTACGCCCGTGGACACTACACTATTGGGAGAGAGATAATTGACTCTGTTCTCGACAGGATCCGCAAACTGGTGAGAGTTACAACAGCATTGAAGAGATGATGATTATTGGTCAGGAAATGGGATGTTTTTGGCTTCTCATCTTACTGGATACTTTATACAACTGTGCTTTATTTTTGTGTCACAGCAGATTTTGGAAACGTTTCAGTGTAGACCTGCTAAGCTCATAACTATGTAGTGTGAATTAAAACTATAATAATGTGTTTGTGGTTTGTGTTTGTGTACAGTCTGACCAGTGCACTGGTCTCCAAGGCTTCTTGGTCTTCCACTCGTTTGGTGGCGGCACCGGCTCTGGTTTCACCTCCCTCCTCATGGAGCGACTTTCTGTTGATTATGGAAAGAAATCAAAACTTGAGTTTGCAATCTACCCAGCTCCTCAAGTTTCTACAGCTGTGGTAGAGCCCTATAACTCCATTCTAACCACTCACACCACCTTGGAGCACTCTGACTGTGCTTTCATGGTGGACAATGAAGCCATTTATGACATCTGTCGGAGGAACCTCGACATCGAACGTCCATCTTACACCAATCTCAACCGCCTTATCAGTCAGATAGTGTCTTCCATCACAGCTTCTCTTCGCTTTGATGGAGCCCTAAATGTTGACCTGACTGAGTTCCAGACCAACTTGGTGCCCTACCCTCGTATCCACTTCCCTCTGGCCACATATGCGCCAGTTATCTCTGCGGAGAAGGCCTACCATGAGCAACTCTCTGTGGCTGAAATCACCAACGCCTGCTTTGAACCAGCCAATCAGATGGTCAAGTGCGATCCTCGTCATGGTAAATACATGGCCTGCTGTCTGCTCTATCGTGGTGAAGTAGTACCCAAAGATGTTAATGTGGCCATTGCTGCCATAAAGACCAAACGCACCATCCAGTTTGTGGACTGGTGTCCCACTGGTTTCAAAGTTGGAATCAACTACCAGCCTCCAACTGTAGTTCCTGGAGGAGATCTGGCAAAAGTGCAGAGGGCTGTGTGCATGCTAAGCAACACCACAGCCATTGCTGAGGCATGGGCCCGTCTGGATCACAAATTTGATCTGATGTATGCCAAAAGAGCCTTTGTGCACTGGTATGTGGGAGAAGGAATGGAGGAAGGGGAGTTCTCTGAGGCCAGAGAGGATATGGCAGCTCTGGAGAAGGATTATGAAGAGGTTGGAATTGATTCCTTTGAAGATGAAGGAGAGGGAGAAGAATATTAGACAAGTTTGGCTATTTATTACACAGTGAGCACTGCTATGTGGTAGTCAATATTGAGTCAGAATCAGGTATAAGATTTTTGCTACCCATTAAATATTTCAAGATACTTGTTTGTCTGTTGTCTATTTTGTGTCTGACTGGAGTATGTATGTGTGCGGAAAAAAAAATATTCAGTAATAAAAACAAACGAGAAACATGGAAAGTTCTATCACACCTGTCTTTGTACTTTCAAAGCCCAGTAACAAGGACCCAAAGAACCTTTTCTTTTAATTGATTTCCTATGTGGCTTGACCCACATACATCATACGACTATACAAATATAATTCCAGATCAAATAGGCACACAGTAAAATCTTATTAGGTTGCCTTTAGACAATTTGGTGTGTCATTTATCATTTTTATAAGTCTGTGTGTTCCCACAATTTCCATGATTGTGTGTTGATGTAAGGAAACCAGTGTTGACTTTCAGGAAGGTCAAAGCTGATAGGCTCTCAGTAGCTTTTGAGCTGGGTTAAATACTATGAAAAAGAATCAACGGTGGTTTAATTTTGTTTTTATAAACATTTTTAAATGTATAATTATAGCTACAGCATACATAAATACAAATATACGTAATTATATTTGGGACCTGGTATCTACATAAATGGCCATGGCATTCTGCGTCATGTGGACCACAACTTTTTTAACAACCAGAAATAATCACTCTCCTTATAAAGTGTCAAGATTCAGATTCAGAACTTGAATATCGCACATGTACAAAAGTCTTGTGTTGGGGCGACCTCTAGTGGAATATCAAATATATGGTAGACAAGAGACTAGTTATGGGTGAAATAGTGCATCAAACCAAAGGCATTATAAATTGTATTATAGTTTAAAATACAATATAAAAAAATGAAAATCAAAATTCAATGCCATTCACTCATTCATTCATTCATTCATAGACCAAAATACATGCTTCATTCATGTGACCCCTACAAAACATCTAGACCCCTAAGGCCGTCCGGAACCAGTCTGCTGTGTGTTCCAAGAACAAAAACCAAGCAGGATAAGGCAGCAGTCACTTAGTGCTATACCCCTTACCTCTGGAACAAGTTACCTGAAGGTCTGAAGTACATGTGCTCAAACCATTAGCTCCTTTAAATCAGAGCTAAAAATGCGATTGTATACCACCGCATATTTATAGATGCCCATATAGTTTCAAATTTTCAAATCAAAGTTAAAAAAAAAAAAATAAATAAATAAATATATATATATATATATATATATATATATATATATATATATATATATATATATATATATATATATATATATATAAAATTTCAAGTATACAAATATTTCATTAATTTTTTGTTTTATTTCTATTTCTTGTTTCAATAGTCTTTATTTTTTTATTTTATTTTTTTAAACTGTCTTGAAAATTTAATGTGGCTCTTATGTATTATTTTGTGGTTTGGGATTTTCTTGTGATATAAATAATTTTGAAGTAACTTGTGTGTTGAACAGTGCCATACAAATAAATTTGACTTGCCTTGCCTTTCCATTCATTCATTCAATTACAGTGATCTTCACTTAATGTGAAAAACTGTGAAGCAGTGTCACCTCCCCATTTTTGACGTACATTTTTCTTGAGTGTATTTAATATCAATAAGTTTATAAAAAACCCTATAAATGCATTTTATAATTAGAACATGAAATAATAGTTTGAAACATGTAAATAAAGTATTAATAATAAAAATAACGTACTATAAATCGTACATACGTACATTTACTACCGCACTCACATATGATACGTGTGTGTGTGTATGTATGTGTGTGGGGGGTACGTGTGTGTAATTGTACATACATACGTAGATGAAAATAACGTGGATGAAACTGAAACGATTACTCGAATAATAAGGGTTACTCGATTTTAAAAATTGATCGATGAATATTCTCCGCCTCGAGGAGTCGTTTAATTTTGTCAGCTCCAAGCATGAGGTTTTACCTGCACTGCTTTTAATGTGGCACAATGCGCTGACAACGTGCTCCAATACAGCAGGTACCATAAATTTATTTTGAACACTGCAAAAACTCAAAATCCTGTCAGGACCTACAATTTAGACTAACCTAAAACAAATAGAACTTAAAAATAGCTTAACAAAAATGGAAATTCAATTGAAACACTTGGGAAACACACCTAACTTTTAAGTTATTTTTTAGGTAAGAAATAAGATTTTTTTTTTTTTTTTTTTAAAGATCTTTGGTTTTTTGAGTGAAAGCAATGAATTTGTTGTTTTTTCTAGTCATATCTGAGTGAGAATTGCTGTCTGTTTTCCACTTTGTAAAGCTAAAATAAAGACATTGACTGTCTAAAAATGGTTCAATATTAGGTGAAATGTCTTGTTTTCTCATTTACATTTAAAATTGCTGTTTACCTACAACCCCCCCCCCCCCCCCCACAAAAAAAAAACAATTATTCGATTAATTGATGAAATTTTTGTAGAATACTCGATTACTAATATATTCAAAAGCTGCAGCCCTAGCTGTAGGCATTCATTCATACAGTTTCCCAGACGCTTATCCTCAAGAGAGTCACAGGGGTGCTGGAGCATATCCCAGCTAACTATAGGCAGTAGGTGGGGTACATCCTGAATCGGCTGCTGGCCAATCGCAGCCAACAAGTAGAGTATTAAAGTTATATTTGTCATATACTGACAGTGAAACGTTTTAAATACACTGCATGCCTTACTATGTATCAGTTTTTAAATCAGAATGGCAATAAATCTAATGCAGTGGTTTCGTGAAGGTAAAGAAATGCAGAGACCTATTTTCAAACGCTGATTAAATCTTGGCAAAGTGGCTTTTTTGACCAAGTTTTGGACTGGTTTGCTCCCAATTTACAGGCTTAATCCATTTCTTTTAACTGCCTGTCCTTCTATCTGATGGGAGGAGGAACTGGTTTCCTCAGTGGAAGGTTGACTCGAACTTGGTAAGAGGGAATACAACAGACCAATGGGCAGCGTTGTCTCAAATTTTGACCGCTTTATAAAACATGCTGTCAAAATGAAGAATTTTGAATGGGAATTAGCTAATTTATTGTCTTGCTAGCTTAGACATATCGGTTTTGAATTTGATAAAAATTGCTTTATTATCTAATTCTGAAGGGTTCGGTGAATCCACATGTGAAACGAATGGGGTTCGGTACCTTTAGCAAGGTTAAGAACCACTGATCTAATGTAAGGTGTGCTTAAAGGATAACTAGCTGGATGTCAATGGTTGCCTAGGCAACGACACAAACGCTCTTTCGACTTCCGGAAGTACGTGGCTTAGAGGAAATATGGCGTTCATGAGAACGCGTATTTTATTTGCTGCTTCAGAAACAACGTATTCCAGTGGCGTTTTGTGTGTTTCTATTATAATTGCATTTGCAGGCTTGGACGTTGTAAAAAGCGAGGATGCATTTAGTGCGAGCCACACGACTACTGTACCCATGGCCGCCGCTAGGGACTTACGGTGAGCATATTATCCTGTTAAATTAGGCTAGCTGCACTATGCTATCGTGGCTGCAGTAATTCATTTGGAAACTTTTTGAAGCTTTGCGTAAGGTAACCACCGATTGAAGTGACACATAACCACCCCCTGATTTCATATCTAAATGATGCAGCTATGGCTGCGGGCCGTTGGAAAATTCGTATGTAGAATGATTTATCGCATAACTCAGCTTCACAACATATAGCGGAGTTTTAAAGTTCTGATCCAATCCTTTCCCTGTGTAACAGAAATTTGGCGTCATGGTCATGAATGTTAGAACATTATGATGTGATATAATCGCTCCCACTCAAGTGGCTTTGTCTCAGTATAATGTGTGAGAAGCTGTAACATGTTAGCCTGTATAGAAAATGATTAGCATAAAGGTAGTCCATATTGCACTGGAAATACGGTGACTTCCTAATTAAGTTCCTCTTTCACGATACAAAACAAATCAATTGAATCAACTGTAGTACGACAATAATGAACGCTAGTTGTATTGGCCATAAATAGACGTTTAATTTATATTTTCCTAAATTAGTATCAAGGAGATGAAACCATGATTGAACTATTAAATGCAACAAGGGAGATATAATAATCTAGCCTGGTCGTTCTTGTTTTACTTTATCCAAGATATCTTCTGTACGATGTAAACCCTCCGGAGGGTTTCAACCTGCGGCGAGATGTTTATATACGCATAGCATCCCTGGTCAAATCTCTGAGGAAGAATGGTGATGACTGGGTACTTGTGCTTCCCCCCTGGGGTCGCCTATATCACTGGCAGAGCCCCAACCTTCATCAGACCCGAATCCCTTGGGGAGAATTTTTCAGCCTTACCAACCTACAGGCCAATGTTCCCGTGATAGAGTATGAGGAATACATTGCTGGTGAGCTGTTTTTGTATAGTGTGAATTATTTAAATTGCCGCTGCTACCCTCTTTACATGTGTCAACACTCTTCACTTTCTCCCACTTTTGTTTCTAGAAAATGGAGGTCCATTCATTGATCAGGTTGTGGTCCTGCAAAATTATGCAGAGGGATGGACTGATGGAAAATGGGAGGAAAAGGTTGATGAGCGGCCTTGCATTGAGAAACTGATGTACAACAAAGATAAACAAGGCTACTACAGGTAATACAGACCACTCACAAAATTATTTAAAATTTTGCCTAAAATATGATTTTCAGGTTTGCCAAGTTCAGTCCTGTACTACTGCTTACCTATCGTTCTTTTGTTTGTTGTTTGTCTGTTTCCAAGAGGGTGGTTTTGGGGCTTTGAAGAGACAAGAGCACGAAACATAACTTGTCTGTCAGCCCAAGGTCACGCCTCCATCATGGTTCCTGTTCTTCAGAAGAACATTACAGTGACGTGAGTCTTCTGAGAAAGATAATACGCTCATGCTTATACAACTCCTTGCAAAAAGTATGGAATCACCAGTCTCGGACGACCA
This sequence comes from Corythoichthys intestinalis, assembly GCF_030265065.1. NCBI lineage: Eukaryota > Metazoa > Chordata > Actinopteri > Syngnathiformes > Syngnathidae > Corythoichthys > Corythoichthys intestinalis. The sequence goes on from NC_080406.1 coordinate 45,752,247, forward strand.
CTCACTCAGACATGATATTATGTTGAACAAACTCAGATAAAAAGCTTGAAAAAAATAATGAATTGGTTCAAAAGTGCAACTCCTTAGCATTCAGAACACTAAAAGAAATGAATAAAATGGTCAGTAAATGTGACTTTTATAGAGCAAATGTAGGGAAATAAATATGGAATCACTCCATTCTGAGGAAATGGAATCATGAGAAACAAACAAAGAAATAACAATCAAAACATATATCTAGTATTTAGTTGCACCACCTCTGGCTTTTATGACAGCTTGGAGTCTCTGAGGCATGGACTTGAGTGACAAACAGTATTCTTCATCAATTTGGTGCCAACTCTCTTGATTGCAGTTGCCGGATCATCCTTGCAGGTCGAAGCCTTGCTGTGGACCATTTTTTATCAATTTTCACCACAGGTTTTCAATAGGGTTGAGATCTGGGCTATTTGCAGGCCATGACATTGACTGGATGAGTCTTTCTCCAAAGAATACTTCAACAGTTTTAGCTCTGTGGCATGATGCATTGTCATCTTGGAAAATTATTTCATTATCCCCAAACATATTTTCAATTGAAGGGATAAGAAAGCTGTCTAAAATTTCAATGTAAACTTGTGCATTTATTGATGATTTAACCGCATTAAAGGGCAACTGAAGAGCTTTTCAGATTTCGCTCTTAAGTGTTTTACTCAGTTGAATTGTATTAAATGCGTCATTCGCTCTCTCAAAAAGTCACATAAAAAAAAATAAATAAATAATTGACCGTGTAGTTTTTGAGTTATGGCCATAGCAACACCATAGCAACGAGGGACGCGCCGTCCTGCCGACCCCTACCTCATGACGTAACTTCCAGGAAGCCTCGCCACCACTCTGAACGCAGAAATATAGCACCACGCTATCCTCGCCATATATTGCAAACATTTTCTGGGTTTTACTCGCGGGATTTGTCATGCCATCTCGATGTGTAGCGATGAATTACTCACAGGAAGATTCGAGACTCTAGGAGTGGTCCCAAAACAACTTCTCCTGCAAAGGTTTGGACCGTTTTTGTTAGCATGCATACAGGTCCCCAATCGGCTCATTGTTTTCATCATTTCAGCCACGACAGCTTTGAAAACCTACAACAATGCAACCTTGGTTTTACAAAGACGTAAGTAGAACATTAATGGCTTTTTTTGATAAACGAGGGGGACTCCTACTGCCTGTTTGTTGAAGTGCGACATTTTTTTTTTTTTTGCTGTTGGCCTGTGATAAGTAGATAGGTTGGCTGACATGTCGTCTACTCATGTGATTTTATTACTATATCAATAGGTGTTATGTAAATTCAAATGTCCCCAGCACCAAATAGGTCCTTGGCTTGTTGTTTTTTTATATCAAATAGATGCTGCTATGACTGGGGCATTATTATTTGATCACCAAGAAATTATTAAATTGAAATTAGGATTCATCCAATATGTTCATGCTGCTGTGATTTTTTTTTTTTTCTCCAGGAAGCCAAACATAAAAAATTAAGTGGCGGAAACCCTCAACACGATGAAAAAAGCGTTGCAAGTCAGTTGCCACCCAGTTTCCCAAAATCAAGAGAGAGTGGGTCGAGTCATATGACCCAAGTGATGCGGTGTCCAGCGATGACGACTGAAGAGATCCTATGAGGCCTACCAGATGCTGAATTTCTTCCGTCTGCGACATCAGATGACGATGATTTAGGAGAAATAAATGTAGCAAATTTTGATGACATGAAATCATAAACTAGTCATATATACAGTACACATTTTTTAAAAGAAAAATCTAGTTACCTTCATATTTTAATGATAATGCATTATCTTTGTATAGAGAACACTTCATGCTACAGAAAAGAGTACATATTTCCCACTGCCATTATCATTTTTCAATGTTGCCCTAGTCCATTGCTATCCTAACTTTGTGTTGCTTACTAAAATTATGCTCTTTGATGTGTGCCATTGTGTGCTTGGTATAACATATGATGTGTCACAATCTGACAACGAAAGCTAATGCTGATTCAACATAAATCTGGTATCATTTCTTATTGTGGCCTATTGAATATTTTTTCAGAATGGAATATAATTACATTATATTATATACCAATAGAATACATTAAACAGTCAACAAAATGTGTCAATGTTGTTAACAATTAATGGTTTTATAATTCACGCCCCTGTCAGTGCTTCAGCCTCCTCAAGTTTGGCTCTCACGTCTGGGATCTCCTGATGACACAGGCATACTCTTGGAAGGGTAATTACTAGACGGTTTACAGCAACACCTGGAAAATAAAATGGTTTTGTCATTTATTTTGAAATATCAATAACATATTATTCATTTAGCCACATTTGGGCTAGCTTTATCATATTTAGATCGGTAGGAGCTGTCCTATTACCTAATATCCAGTTTTAGCTATGTGTAGAGCATTCATTTAGCCACATTTGGGCTAGCTTTATCATATTTAGATCGGTAGGAGCTGTCCCATTACCTAATATCCAGTTTTAGCTATGTGTAGAGCATTCATTTAGCCACATTTGAGCTAGCTTTATCATATTTAGATCGGTAGGAGCTGTCCCATTACCTAATATCCAGTTTTAGCTATGTGTAGAGCATGGAAAAATATACAACCATGTAATCGCATTCTAATAAAAAAAATCACGATGCTGGATTTACCACTCACTCTCCCGTTCGTGAAGTGTCGAGCTGTCAATTGGCGTCATGACGCCATCTGCTGTGTCAAGTAAATCGCCGTCATCTGACGCCTCAGGTTCAAACATGTAGGGATTAATTGTAGTTCATCTTTCCTGGGAGCCTTTGCCATCGGTAGCGTCACGAAAGAGCGATCCTGAATGGTTACCTTTGGTGGAAATATCACTGACATCGTTGTTGCTGCTATGCTAGCTGTGGGTAGTCTTCTGTTGCCTATGTCACACTTCCGGGTTTGCGAAGGGACCATTAACGGAGTGCAAAAAAAACTAAAAAAAACGCAAATTATCCTTACAATTACGTGTTGATAATGTCATGGTTGTTTTGACGAACTCGTCCAAAGTTTATATTCATAAAATTACACCAAAATCCGGAAAGGTCTTCAGTTGCCCTTTAACCGCAGCCATCTCCCCAGTGCCTTTGCCTGACATGCAGCCCCATATCATCAAGGACTTGGGGAATTTTGATGTTTTTTCAGGCAGTCAGCTTTGTAAATCTCACTCGAATGGAACCAAACAAAAGTTCCAGCATCATCACCTTGTCCAATGCAGATTCTTGTCTCATCACTGCAAATAACCTTCATCCAGTCATTCACTGCCCATGTTTGCCTCTCCTTAGCCCATTGCAGTCTTATTCTTTTCTGTTGAAGTGTTAATGATGGTTTCCTTTTAGCTTTCCTGTATGAAAATCCCATTTCCTTTCGGCGATTTTGCACAGTTCTGTCACATACCTTGATTCCAGCTTCCTCCCATTTCTTCTTCATTCGTCTTGTTGTGCATCTTCTGTTTTCAAGACATATGGCCTTTAGTTTTTGTCATGTCGTTTGGATGTCTACCAGTACTCTGTAACAACCTTGCCATTCTGTTTGTACTTGGTTCAGATTTTAGATGCAGTTGACTGTGAACAGCCCACATCTTTGGCAACCATACGTGTAGCGTTATCTTCTTTAAGAAGTTTGATAATCCTCTCCTTGGTCTCAAGAGACATCTCTTTTGTTTGAGCCATGATTCTTGTCTCACTTGGTCGAGAAGCCCACCAAGGTGTGATAGCTGCACTGTTTTTAACAGCTGACTAACGAGAAGATCTAATCTGAGGCAGGGGCCCAATTAAGGAAAGTTAAATTGACTGAGTGTGTCTGTATTTTCTACTCAAAATGGAGTGATTCCATATTTTTAATCCTCAGAATGGAGTGATTCTATATTTATGTCCCTGCGCTTGCTCTATAAATTTTACTGACCACCGCAATGTTTTTTTTATTAATTTCTTTTAGTGTTTCTGAATGCTAAAGAGTTGCACTTTTGAACTAATTCATTATTTTTTCAAGCTTTTTATCTTAGTCCGTTCTACATAATAAAATGTCTGAGTGAGTGCTCGTCTCAGACTGGTGATTCCATACTTTTTGCTAGGGGTTGTATATGTAGAAAAACAATAGACCACAGAGGCACATTTACATAATGCGGTGCAGTTACACACTATCATACATGATTGACAGTGTCAAGATCAATTTGACTATAACTCTTGTAACGGCAGTCAGGTAGGGCATGATGAATCTGTATCTTATAAAACATTACAAATAAGACTGAATAGTTCAAAAGTTTTAGATTGTGGAAAATTAATGAGGATTGCTATTTGATAAAACAATGAAAATATACTTTATCATGTACATTGATAAGTTGAAAAACTATTCTCAATTGTGTGATATTTTGTAAGTAATTAATCGTGTTATCTAGATAGATGATCATGCTGGAGGCAGTGGTAAGTCATCTAACCTCTCAGTTTTTTTTCTTTTCCTTTTATCTGCAGTTCAGTAATGCTTGACCGAGCAGAGACTCTTCTCCATGATCACTATGCTGGGAAGGATTACTGGAATGTCAGTAAAACATGTTTAATTTCACACGAGCATGACATATGTTGCCACATGTTTATTTATTTATTTATTTATAATTTTATTTATAATTTATTTTTAATTTAGATTTGTTTTGCTTTGTTATTGTTATTGTTGATATCTTATTCAAAACTAAGGCTGTCAGACAGTAGTTTAGCCTCAGTAGATTTTCATTCGCCACCCTGGTGGTATTTTTTTTTTTTAATCTACATTGATACAAATAATATTTTTTGTATTCTCTTTTTAACACAGAGCCGCCGCAGTATGGTGTTTGCCAAGCACCTGCGCCTTATAGGAGACGAGTTCAGAGCAAAGTACCTCAATTCGACAGATGATGGCGACCAAACTGTTTACAATGAAGACTGGACTCGCATGAAGGTGAGTCAGCAGTCTCAGCATACGCTCCAAAGTCAAACACAATGTCTTCCCTGATGCTGGTCTACCCCTGAATTCTGAGAGGGAAAACAATTGTTATACAGATCTATACTTTAAATTAGAATATTAATTTCTTGTGGCAATCTACTTCATAATTCACTGCAATGTAAACAGATGAACTCCAATGACTCAATATCCAGGCGATTTGTAGTCAATGTTTTTTCATTGTGTACAACTAATTTAACTGGTAAAGCCTTAAGAGAATGGTAGAATATTACAATTTACAATTCTACCATTTCCTCCTCAGGCCAAGCTGGGCTCTGCCACAGGGGGTCCATATTTGGGTGTCCACTTGCGACGAAAAGATTTCATCTGGGGCCACAGAGAGGATGTACCCAGCCTTAAGGGGGCGGTGAAAAAAATACGTAACCTGATGAAAAAGCACAAACTGGATAAAGTCTTTGTTGCAACTGATGCTGATGAAGAAGGTGATGACTTCCCAACACATTCAATATTAAGATGTTCAGTGTTAAGATGCAACAGAGTGAACAGGATTGTCTTTATTTGCATTTAATATTGTAAACAAGCAAATGTTAATGAATTCCAAAATCTTTAAGCACCTATGACATCCAACAGAACTGAAGGAGCTAAAGACGTTGTTGCCTGAGATGGTGCGATTTGAACCGTCCACAGAGGACCTGGAGCTTTTTAAAGATGGAGGAGTGGCAATCATTGATCAGTGGATTTGTGCCCATGCAAGGTAAATTGATGACCAGTAGCAATGAGCTGGATACTGTAGTAATTTTGTCATTGTCATCAAATTAGGGATGTCTCAGATCCGATTACACGATAGGAAATTGGTTGCGTTCACATCATTTTCAGAGGATCGGAATCGGGTAAAAAAGATCAGGTTTTAAAAATGTATTTATTTATATTTATTTTTAAGTGTGAAGTTATTGGTTGCCATTGGCAGCGATAGACGTTTAATCCAATTTGACTGGGGTGTTCGCGGATCAGATGTCTAATCCAATTTGACTGAATGGTTGGCACTGTCGCTGTCGGTGGCAGTGAAACATGATCACTCAATGTCAGCCTTCCCATTTGAAATAGATTTGATGTCTAGAACTGTCAATGGCCGTTAATGAGTTGAGGTCGACAAGCAACAAAATATTAGTAGTAGTAGTACTGTAATTTCCTGAATATAACGCACCCTTTTTTTTCCCAAAATCAACTTGTAAACTCATGGTCCGCATTATACATGGGTACAGGGATGGAGACAGAAATATATACATACAGTGCCTTGCAAAAGTATTCGGCCCCCTTGAATCTTGCAACCTTTCGCCACATTTCAGGCTTCAAACATAAAGATATGAAATTTAATTTTTTTGTCAAGAATCAACAACAAGTGGGACACAATCGTGAAGTGGAACAACATTTATTGGATAATTTAAATTTTTTAACAAATAAAAAACTGAAAAGTGGGGCGTGCAATATTATTCGGCCCCTTTACTTTCAGTGCAGCAAACTCACTCCAGAAGTTCAGTGAGGATCTCTGAATGATCCAATGTTGTCCTAAATGACCGATGATGATAAATAGAATCCACCTGTGTGTAATCAAGTCTCCGCATAAATGCACCTGCTCTGTGATAGTCTCAGGGTTCTGTTTAATGTGCAGAGAGCATTATGAAAACCAAGGAACACACCAGGCAGGTCCGAGATACTGTTGTGGAGAAGTTTAAAGCCGAATTTGGATACAAAAAGATTTCCCAAGCTTTAAACATCTCAAGGAGCACTGTGCAAGCCATCATATTGAAATGGAAGGAGCATCAGACCACTGCAAATCTACCAAGACCCGGCCGTCCTTCCAAACTTTCTTCTCAAACAAGGAGAAAACTGATCAGAGATGCAGCCAAGAGGCCCATGATCACTCTGGATGAACTGCAGAGATCTACAGCTGAGGTGGGAGAGTCTGTCTATAGGACAACAATCAGTCGTACACTGCACAAATCTGGCCTTTATGGAAGAGTGGCAAGAAGAAAGCCATTTCTCAAAGATATCCATAAAAAGTCTCGTTTAAAGTTTGCCACAAGCCACCTGGGAGACACACCAAACATGTGGAAGAAGGTGCTCTGGTCAGATGAAACCAAAATTGAACTTTTTGGCCACAATGCAAAACGATATGTTTGGCGTAAAAGCAACACAGCTCATCACCCTGAACACACCATCCCCACTGTCAAACATGGTGGTGGCAGCATCATGGTTTGGGCCTGCTTTTCTTCAGCAGGGACAGGGAAGATGGTTAAAATTGACGGGAAGATGGATGCAGCCAAATACAGGAACATTCTGGAAGAAAACCTGTTGGTATCTGCACAAGACCTGAGACTGGGACGGAGATTTATCTTCCAACAGGACAATGATCCAAAACATAAAGCCAAATCTACAATGGAATGGTTAAAAAATAAACGTATCCAGGTGTTAGAATGGCCAAGTCAAAGTCCAGACCTGAATCCAATCGAGAATCTGTGGAAAGAGCTGAAGACTGCTGTTCACAAACACTCTCCATCCAACCTCACTGAGCTCGAGCTGTTTTGCAAGGAAGAATGGGCAAGAATGTCAGTCTCTCGATGTGCAAAACTGATAGAAACATACCCCAAGCGACTTGCAGCTGTAATTGGAGCAAAAGGTGGCGCTACAAAGTATTAACGCAAGGGGACCGAATAATATTGCACGCCCCACTTTTCAGTTTTTTATTTGTTAAAAAAGTTTAAATTATCCAATAAATTTTGTTCCACTTCACGATTGTGTCCCACTTGTTGTTGATTCTTGACAAAAAATTAAAATTTTATATCTTTATGTTTGAAGCCTGAAATGTGGCGAAAGGTTGCAAGGTTCAAGGTTGCCAACCTTTACGGTACATGACGTCACCATTTTGTTTCAGTAATACTTCACCCTGATTGGTCGAATGATTTCGTCTGTGTTAAATTCTGCTTTTTTTCACTCTTCATAAAGCACAGAATTTTGTTTCTTGAACTCATTTGAGTCAACGTTTATTGCAACTCGGCAACTCCGACCATAACAAACGTAACACAACACAGACTTCCTGTGTCCGTCAGCTATATCTGTCCCTCGGGAAATTCAAATCCAAATAACAATAGTTCCACTTGTTACGGTCTACAGCGATGTGCTCTTTCCGATTTCCGACTTCAGTCCTCACTTTTATTTCACCGTATCAATCCATGGAAGAAACATTTATTCATCATGATGAAACGAGCAAGTTATACAGCATCCTTTAAAAGAAAAGTCACATCTGTTTTGTTGTCTCCTGGATTCTGGTAAGTTGGAGAAGTTGTCAGATCATATTATTACCGTACATATTGTCAGTTTACGTTTACGGTAATGTTTGAACTACCAATGTGCTATGCTTGTGCTGTGTTTCACCAGTCAGTAAAAAGACATTTCTGTATCTGTACACGAGCTCTGTTTTCTTGTATTCTTCTATTTATTGGTGCTAAAATTAGGGTGCGCCTTATACACGGGTATAATAATTTTCCCTAGATTTTACAAGTAAATTTGGGGTGCGTGTTATACATGGGTGCGCCTTATATTCCGGAAATTACGGTATTATTATTGATAACTATAATTAACGATAATGCTTAAGGATGTTTCAAAAAATAATACAGGTATAACGGATCTGATCCTCAAAATCTGGTGATTGGGACTCACATGCAAAATTATGTTAGCGGGACATATGTAGTCAATATGTATGTAAGTTCAATCCTTAAATGATCATTTTAACAGTTCAACAATGTAACATAATAAATATGAACTGTCATACTGCATTTTTCAGCTGTTTTGGAAAAGGAAGAGTATCGCCACCACTCTTCTAGCTTTCTTGCAGTTTTCATCATGTGGGTTAGGGGAATTTGGCACAAAGCTGTATATAGCTTAGCATTGCATACCTTTGGCAATGTTCTGCTTAATTAGAGGTGGGTAGAGTAGCCAAAAATTTTACTCAAGTAAGAGTAGCAGTACTTCAAAATAATAATACTCAAGTAAAAGTTAAAGTAATCATCCAAAAAATGTACTCAATTACAAGTAATAAAGTATTTGGAGAAAATAATGCTAATGTTATGGGTAGCATTGTGAGTAACTGCTTACAATGTTTTTTTTTTGTTCTTTTTTAAAGAATGGTACTTTTTTTTCCCCAGCACAAAATTATCTAAATAAACTGTTAAAAGACTGTACTATAACCTATTACATAACTAAATGAAGCCAAAGAAATACAAAAAAATCGTTGAAGTCCGGCGAGAGAAATAATGAGTAATGAAGCATTATTCGTCCAAAGGACATGAGTGCCCTCTAGTAGAGAAAACATATTTGCTTTTCTGAATCTAAAAGGATCATACCTCCGGATTTTACGTAGTCAATCGGTGCCAAATAAAAACTGGCCGAGAGGTTGAAATTTAAGGTAGAGATCGTTTTTTCAGGACTGATAGTGATTATTAGTAGTTAGAGAGGCTGGTAAGTTTTTTGGAGCTAATATTATTATTAATATTAATTTACAGTAAAAAGTAAAAAATGGTGTAAAAAAATTGAATAATGCAAACACTGAACTTTGTTGAAATGCCTAAAGCTTGTTTATTGAATCACACAAATAGAAAATACTAGTATTAGCTAATATTAGGGGCTGGCGTCGTTCAGTGGTAGAGTAGTCGTTCCCCAACCCAGAGGTTGTGGGTTCGATTCTCCGTCCTGATCCTAGTCTAAGTATCCTTGAGCAAGATACTAAACCCCACGTTGCTCCTGCATCCACTTGTAGATGAGTATATACTTGTAGTGCGAAGCGCTTTGAGAGCCTTAAAAAGGTGGAAATGCGCAATTCAAGTGTATCCATTTATCATTACCATTTAACCAATTAGTGGACGGGTTGAATACTAGTGCAGGAGACGGCAGGCAGGAGAGAGAGGCACAGCTGCATCTGAGCCAAAACAACACAGTTTTTAATTGATTTTTTTCATATCGGCAGTTGGATTTAAAAAAAAAAAGGCCAATACCGATATACGTCAAATTTCCAAATAACGGCGATGATAATCGGTCTATCTTTCCTTTCGAGTCATGTTGACGGCAGCGCTCTATGTCAACTGCTTAATTTTCTTTGATGCTTTAAAGATGCCACTTGAGTTAACAGGCTGGCGTGATCATAGAATTGCAAGCCTGAGTCTGATTGGTATTATTGAGTCATGATTATTGTTGCGACATCTCATTGGTGAAACTTGTTGAGCCACTGTTGGCATCTGGCAAAAAAAAAAAAAAGTAAAATCTAATATGTTGAATAAAGAGGAAAAATGTTACAACTAGTGTATCCCAAAGAAGCAGAGTAAGAGTAGCGTTTCTTCTTTACAAATCTACTCAAGTAAAAGTAAAAAGTGTGGCCTAGTAAAACTACTCTTAGAAGTACATTTTTCAAATGTTACTCAAGTAATGGCTGCCAGCCGGGAACCTGGCAGCCACAGTAATAGGGTGGTAGGTAGAGCTGGGAATCTTTGGGCACCTAACGATTCGATTACGATTACGATTCAGATGGTCCGATTCGATTCTAAAACGATTATTGATGCACCCCCCCTTTTTTTTTTTTTTTTTTTTTTTTTTTTTTTTTTTTTAAATATTTTTTACATTTGTTCCAAAATTGTTCAAAAATACTCTCAGGCTAAACCAAACTACTATTTCAGTATCAAGTTAACATATAGCAGTAAACAAATATACAAAAATAACAGTAAATAAAAAACTCCAGTCCCCATTCTGTATCAGCAGCTTTAAACTACATTCAATTAATTTAATGTTGTGAATCAACCGGTAAAGTTGTTAAAATTGCTCCCGTTAATCCATAATTTCCCTTTTGTCAACTTTCGACATGTGAAAGTTTTAAAACTATTTTAAAGATAGATTCAAGTCAATATTTTACCGATTTAGGAGTATTTTAGATAAAAAGTTAATTAGGTTTGCTTGGAAGGTTCGCTACAACAGCCTTGCAGAGAAGTGTACTGCTTTAAGATGGCGGCCGTTTACTACGTCTGCATCTAGCTTTTTGTAGATGTGCTGCAAACGCTACCGCTACCGCAGTGCATCTAGTCTTATATAAATGATATCTACCGTAACATTATGTGGATGACGTACTTTTATAGCAGCTTCAGGTATGTTGTTGTGTTTTTTTATCTCGTGGCATGAGTTGAGCTAGAGCCGTGAGTTGAGCATTGGCATTACCCGAGGGGCCGGGTAATGAGAAGCATGATGTTTAGCTACTCTCGCTCCGTTGCTCAGTGACCGCGCGGCGCGCTGAGTGTGTTGTACTTCCGCTTTACTTGGCATATTTCAATAATCGGAATTTGGATGTTTGTGAATCGTTCTCGAATCTTCCACGGCCGAATCGCGAATAATCTAAGAATCGGAAATTTTGCACACCTCTAGTGGTAGGTGGGTCCCACACTTTTTTTCTATGGGGCGTGCCCTCCTCTCTGCCTGTGCTGCCGGCCGCGGGAGTGGGAGGAGGTCGGGGCTCCGGTCTCGCGTCGCCCCACGGCGGCTTCTCGGCATTCTCCTGCCTTCGCCTTCCCCTCTCTTCTCTAACTGGGTATCTGGCCTGTGCTCCGCCGCGGGTCGCTGGCTGAGCGGTGGTGTATCGGCTGGATGTTGCCTGCTTTGGTGGGGGACCCTGCCCTGCCCTGGGCTTGGTGGGCCGCTGGGGGCCCCTTGGTTTGCCGTGCTGGCTGGGGGGCTGTGGCTTGTGGCCTGGGTGGCCGGACGGGGTTGGGGACGGGCGCGGGGTTGGTGGTGCGTCCCCTCTTGCTATCCCTGAAGGCCGGTTGATGGGTGCGCGGGTGGCCCGGGGGACCACCCTGGATTCCGAGGGGGGGGGGCAAGGGCTCCTTTGCTGGGCTGCAGGAGGAGGGATGGACTGCCGGAGGGGCTGGCCGGGTGGGGGCCATGGCCCTGTGTCGGCGCCCGTCTCCACTCGTCTGCGTGGCTGTTGCGTGTCCGGTGGGGCTCACGTGCTGCTGGATGTGATTGGGCGCACTCGGGTGGGGGGTCCCGGTGCCAGGATTGGCGATGGGGCGGCGTAGGGTTGGTTGCCAACGGGCTTACACTCACAAGGGATTCACACGATTACTGGGTTCTAGATCACAGAGCTGATTTGTGTACACTCTACCCCTTTCAATCACTAAGCTTATTGACTCCCCCACCCCCTTCCCCCTCTTTCCCTGGTCAACAGTCCCCCCACATGGTGTCAACCGGGAATACATTCAGCTGACGATAGCACCAACATATTAGTAGTTAGTGTAGTTAGGCGTTCAATGTATTTCTTGTTGTTGTTTGTGTTTCTTTTCTTTCTTCTCTTGTGTTTCTTTTCTTTTGTTCCCCCATAAACCCTTCCTGTTCGCTGCTTTGTCATAATAAACGAGGTATGTTGAATGATCACAGTGGGAGTATGTCAGACTCTCAATGTGAAACATTAAAACTGTTCAGACTATCCGGGCACTTAGACTTCCATTCTCTGTGTCAAACAGCTGAACAGGACTGGTTTAAAAAAAAAAAAAAAAAAAAAAAAAAAATTATCGAAGTAAATGTAACGCCTTTGATGTTAGGGCGGAACTGTTAATGTGATTCCACTCTTATGATAATTAAAACTTGTTAGTCACCGTTTAAAAAAAGAAACGTGACCCACAACATTCACTAATAACCAGTCGTCAACACTGACATTTGTATTATAAACAGGGGTGCACATAAGTGGTCCGCATGCGCGCATGCGTACCGGACGTAGACAAACGCGCTGGCCCTCAACGACTTCCATACGCTTTTGCGTACCGATGGCTGACCACCGTATTTGCGGGGGACACGAGAAAATAACTTCTCAAAATGTCAAAGAGGCAGGCCACACTGAGTAATTACTTCCGTGTTCCCCCACCCCCGTCAAAAGACAGACAGACGACAGAGACGTCACCGGAGCTACCGAAAAAAAAGGACTTTTGCTGAAAAGTAGGAGGTACCATGGCTAGAAGCAAATGATGCTCGCACGGAAATGCGGTACAAAATGCGCTGTGAGAATCCCAATGTCGCCGATAAGAGAAGCGCATTTTATGTAGGGTCAAAGAATTTCAGCCATCCAAACTTTGAAAAGCACGAAAAAAACAGAGTATGTGGCAATTAAGCAAACTATCGATGTCAAACAGGACCCCGCTCGCCCTATGGACAAGTGGCGGAATAAAGGTAATGAACAGCGACATGCACTGACAAACGTGTTTTTGCTCGCATTTTACAAAGCTAAACATGCACGTTCAATAAGGTCTTATGAGGAGGACATCCCACTTTTAAAAAGGGTTGGAGTTAATGTGGGAGCCGCATAATGCCCTTTATTTTGAATTGGTGCTTTTTATTTCTTTACATTTCACTTCAAAGTAATGGCAATTTTGTTGTGCCAGTTGATGTTAATCAAGCATTAATTGTTAATATAATTAATTCAAGTTAATTGGCTCTAAGTAAAGCTTGTCATAAATTTATCGCATCAGGCGGGTCGGCTCTCAAGCTCAATGAGGACCAAGTCACATCTCCAGGTCCTCCTCTGAGAACCTGGGCAAAAAAATTATGTGCACCCCTGATTATAAACTACTTCCGTTCTCATCTTAGCCATGCCTTTTTTCCATATATAAAAAATGCTGTACTGCTGGAATGTCACTTCAATAATTGAAGCTTCTACCCCAAATTAGATTAAAAATGAGATGTGTGTTAACTAGAGGTGTGCAAAATTTCCGATTCTTAGATTATTCGCGATTCGGCCGTGGAAGATTCGAGAACGATTCACAAACATCCAAATTCCGATTATTGATATATGCCAAGTAAAGCAGAAGTACGACACACTCAGCGCGCCGCGCGGTCTTCGGTACGCAATTAGGGACGGAGCGAGAGTAGCTAAACATCATGCTTCTCATTACCCGGCCCCTCGGGTAACGCCAATGCTCAACTCACGGCTCTAGCTCAACTCATGCCACGAGATAAAAAAAAACAACAACACACCTGACTGCTGCCGAAAAGCTGCTACAAGCCACATTATGTTACGGTAGATATCATTTATATAGGACTAGATGCATTATAGCTTCGGTATCGTTACCAGCACATCTACAAAAAACTAGATGCGGGCGTTAGTAACGGCCGCCATCTTAAAGCAGTACACTTCCCTGCAAGGCTGAACCTAATTAACTTTTTATCTAAAATACTCCTAAATCGGTAAAATATTGACTTGAATCTATCTTTAAAATAGTTTTAAAACTTTTACATGTTGAAAGTAGACAAAAGAGAAATTATGGAATAACAGGAGCAATTTTAACAACTTTAACGGTTGATTCACAACATTAAATTAATTGAAAGTAGTTTAAAGCTGCTGATATAGAATGGGGACTGGAGTTTTTTATTTACTGTTATTTTTGTATATTTGTTTACTGCTATATGTTAACTTGATACTGAAATAGTAGTTTGGTTTAGCCTGAGAGGATTTTTGAACAATTTTGGAACTAATGTACAAAACAAATTAAAAAAAAAAAAAAAGGAGTGGGGTGCATCAATAATCGTTTTATAATCGAATCCGAGCCTCTGAATCGTAATCGTAATCGAATCGTTAGGTGCCCAAAGATTCCCAGCTCTAGTGTTAGCAATATTTGTGGTTATTGTCGTTAGGAGGAGGAAGGTTTAGTAGATCACATGGTTAGGACTCAGATCAGTTTTGCGCTGCAAGGCTAAACCAGCCCAACATGAATATCTGATCTATGAACACAGTTTAGTGCCTGCTACATGGAATCTCAGTAAATCATTGCCCTTATTTATTTATTTTTTGATGACTATAACTTTTCAGATGTTCATTTTGGAAGCTGAAGAAACATTTAATTACAAGCTGCACACTGATTCTTTTTTTTTCTTCTTTTGCTGAATAGATTCTTCATTGGGACATCAGTATCAACCTTTTCCTTCCGTATCCACGAAGAGCGTGAAATACTTGGTTTTAATCCAAAAACTACTTATAACCGTTTCTGTGGGGACACTGAGAAAGAGTGTGAACAGCCTACACACTGGAAAATTGTTTACTGATGTGACTATTGACTTTCCCTGCTATACACAAGTGCCAAAAGCAGTGTTACTCTTATGACACAATATTTGAACTTAATTTTTGAAACGTATTACTTTTTATGGTAAGGAATTGAACTGATACTAAATGACACCAGAGACAATGGTGCCAAATGAGTGTTATTGTCAATTGTATCACCTAAATTATTTTTCTAAGGTGGAATTCACGCGAGTATTATGTATTTATTACTTATACAACCTGAATGGTTACCAAATATGTTTGGTAATGATGATTTGTGATTTTTCTATAAAGGAAAAGGTCAGTGCTTTTAAATGTGAAATTTGATATTCTGTATACTTTGAGGCAATTGTATGCTAATCATAAGTATGATTGAGTCGAATTACCAAAACATACTTCTAGATATTATTTGAATCTAATATAGCACATTCGGATGCATTATTATCCAATCAAATGCATTGACTCTTGTGTTACCACTTCTTGTTCCACATTTGTGCACAATAACTTCTCAAAAGTTTTAAAGTAATACTGAATCGGAAAATACCAGAAGTATTTTCTGAGACAAGCATATGAAAATACCCATTGGTTGGTGTGCTACTGTTGTGTCGCTACGTTAAATATAAAAGATTTTGGTGTTACTTGGTGTGTCTCTTAAATGTAAAAATGTATTGAAAGCATTCAGGTTGAGTTAACATTATTGGTGCTCCTTATTTTTTTTTTTTTGCCAAATTGATAAATCTACTCAAGGTCCTGAGCATTTCCAATAAGGAAATTCAATTTGGCTGTTTTGGTCAAGAATTTCTTACAAATGTTCCAATTATGTTTTCGAGATTTCCCTTGCTATTATCCTTTGTAGTCAAATCTATTGAAAATAGTACACTGAAGCTATGGAAGTGAAACAATTCATGTGGGAGAATGTTAAAATTCTTTTAATCACTTTCCTGTTTTCTACCAATGACAGGTTGAGCTGCGTCTCAATTTGTATGTTATGAAACCTGTTATGCACTGGTTGGATAATTTGGTATTTTTCCGTTTATGTGTGCCAGTTCCATTTGAGAATTGCAATTATGTATCACGCCGGTTGCTTTGAGCTTGTCGTATAAATACCTACAGTTGATTAAAAAAAAAAAAAAAGTCTTCAAGTTACGACACAGAATACATACATTTCTTGTTTAAAGACGATGTCGCACCTTTATTTGTCTGGATTATGGTGTAGCGTGACAAGACGAAGCCTTGACCCTAAAATTCCCTTTTAACACAATTTTGGACAAAACTACATTCCAAGATAAAGTGTGCACCCTTGCACAACCTCATATCTCAGTTGTTTATTTTGTACTTCCCCATTTTAAACAGAATAAGTCAACCATTAGGTTGTTCAGGTTATAGGTAAACTTAATTGGGATTTTTTGGAGGGGAGTTTAACTAAAGCCTGACAGTCAGATTTGCGAAGATATTTTATATCCATGGGATCTTTTAAATTCATGTTACAAGTACATGATGTGCGACAAGATAAATAAATGAGATAACCATCGAATATAGCAGAGGCAAACATTTATTTGTCATGGCTTCATCTCTTTTATAGTCACCAAGACACTGAGTCTTGCATAGGCGAGCAACACCATTGCCTTCGGTGCATGTAGTGGAGGGGGCGCCAAATTACTTTGGCGGAAAATATAGTCGGGATGGGGTGGTTACTCGTGATACACCTCCCGAATGTTTTCTTGCATATAAAAAAATATTGGTGGTGTGAAGATAAACTGATTTGAATCGGAGTGGAGGTATTAACTGCCTGGTTTCACAGCTATCAATGTATTAACTGACCCAGTAACTTTACCACCATTTACCACCTGCTGTTTTGTGGCGTTCATTAAGCAGAGAGGAACAGTTGGCGCTGTGTGTAAACAGAAAATCGAACTTCACAAACAATGGCGGATCATTAAATCAAAAATCATTCACACAAAGTTTCAAAATGAAACAAATTATTACAACAAACTAAATAGTACTACTAGCAATCAATGAAGCAACTGGAACAGTAACTGAAAAAATAATTAGCACAGAACATGAATTTTGAAGATTATTTACAGCACCGCATTACATGCTGTGTGAAATGAAGCAACGTAGCAATAAGTTTTGTGATAACAGTGTTTACAGCAGCTGGCAACAGAGGTTGTCTGTCTCTCCAAAGGAGCAGTGATGGCCAAATGTAACTTCTTGAAGCAATCAATTGATTCAAGGTTTCGTGGTGTTTCATTTACCGAGAATACAATATTTACAAAATATACAATATTTGAAAATATCATTTTTAGAGGGGCTACATTTCAGCTAGGGCACCCAGTCATTTTTGGTCGGCCACGCCAAGACTACAAAGAAAGTCGTCCTTGACAATAACATTATTGAATGTTCAATTCTCTCTTCATGAATTGTAAAATTTGGGATGCAGCTTATGTCTTTTTGACGATGTAGATTTTAAAAGAAACTTAACTTGTACATAATGGAAACCACAACATAAATCATATGACTAAAATGTGTGCAACTGCAGCGATTACTATTTTGAAAACTGGTTTGCTAATCCACACCTAAATCTAAATATACCAATTTGCCTTTGCTATATCATGGTTTAACAAATCGTGGTCAAACGATACATGAAATGGTTTTCTATTGGCATCATGATGACCTTGGCGAGGCCAAGCTTCACAGAAAATGAAGATAGACATGTAAATCATTGCTGTTTGTATAGGGAATGTGCCCCTTGTAAAGATATTATAAGGGGTCTTCAAGGATTTTGCTAATATATGTTTAAGTGGGAGGGTATCGATTTCAACGACATTTAACACCGTTGTTGTAATTGGTTGGTAACAGCTGACAATTAACTCGTTGGTTGCCATTGACAGCGAATTACATCGAATCCATTTTGACTTGGAGGAATGGCCGTTGCCCCTCTCAGGTAATTGGATTGGACGTCTGTCGCAGTCAGTGGTGGTGAAACATGATCATTCATTGCCAGCCACTCCAGTTGAAATGTTTTTGATGTTTATTATTGTAAATGGCAGCGAATGAATTAAAATATATCTACAGCCCTCATGTAGGTTATGAATTACCACTCAGTCATGCACAGCCATCTACCTCAACAGCTTGTACAGTCCATATTTAGTTTTTAATGTCATTTCAGCAATGCAAAATTTCAGTTTTTTGTTCTGTCTGCCTCCCTAATTCTGACCATTATTTGATGATGAAGTTGCTGGATTTCTATTTTTACTGATTTGTTCTAATTGATTGGGTCTTCATAAATGTCAGACATTTGCATTAATTTGTGTACGGTACACATAAAAAAGTAACAAACCTATAGAAAAGAACTATGTGTTACTTAACCGTTCCATGTATGAATTATATATTTTTTTTTCTTTAACCCTACAAAGCACTGATTTAACTCATTGGCTGCCATTGACCGCTCTCGTCGTCAACTCCATTATGTTGGGAAGGGACAAATTAATGTGTATTAATGCATATTTATATACATTTATATATATATATATATATATATATATATTAACCTTACAGGTCTCTCAGTTAATTCATTGGCTGCCATTGACAGCTCAGTCAATGTCACTGATACATGAGTATTCACAGCCGGTCCCAAGGGACTGGAATTCACTCACAGCAGGGGGTGCTGGGAATCTTTTTTTAGTGTTTCCCATCCAAAAACAGCCGTTTCGGTGCAAATTTGTCACCTTTGTGCGTTTTCTCCATACAATGTGTGCACAATGGCAATACACACGCATGCTGGATAGTTTATTCAAAGTGCGTAAACTAAGCTACTACAGAGACCGTGTTCTATTTCACCTAAAGTGTGTGTTTGAGTTTTTGTTTTGGAAATAAAAGTGGCCGTGTACTATAACGCACATCATTGCAGCTACAGTAGATGGGGCAATGACACATGAGCACATTTGAAAACTTAAAGGTCCCGTAAACCTCAGTTTTACACCCACTTTTAACAACACTAAAATAAATTGCGCACAAATATCCAACAGCACTCTGGAAGGCGGCAGCTCAACAGCAACAATAAACAATAATATGGCTACAATGCAAGCATGTCTTACCTATTTGAAAACACCAAAGGTAGCTAGTACTATCATCACCATCATCTTAATTTTCAAGCTCAAATTGAATCTTAAAATTTTTTGCTGTTTTTGTAAAGAAAGAAAACTTGCTCGTTCGTTTTTGCATCATGTTAACGCGTCCTCTGTCAACACTCAACTTTTCGCTTTATTTAACGTGACCCGGTAGCAAGCAAGGTGTCAGGTCGTGACCATTTTAACAAAAAAAAAAAAAAAAACTATTCAACATATGGCGGAAAACACTCAGGTGACTTGAAATTTCAAAATTGTCCGATATGCTTGAGTGATACATCATTGGAAAGCTTAAAATCTCAATTTTCTGGGGGAAAAACATTTTTGAAAAGGAGGACATTTGAAAAAAAAAAAGAAACCCATAAACACTAACTCGAGGTGAGAGCATGAGAGAGCATAATTAAAGACACCATGATTTTAACGAGATATTCTCGCATACTTACTTTGTTTCGGTCCAAAAACTCCATGTAGCATGTCTCATTGAGTGTCAAGACACAGCTGTGAATGGGCACAGCTGGACTTTTTGGGGATTTTATACTGAAATACAGTAATATAACAAGGGTCGCGATGCAGAAATCACAGACATCAAGTAGTGATGGAGATTTTCTTTTTCAAATATTTATACTTTTAAACGTTTTTTGTTTTTTTTTCTCTCAAAATGTTCTTTGTTTGGATCAATTATTTCTCATCTAAAATATCGGAGAAAATGCGACAGTAACAAAAAAAAATACAATTAAGCGATAGTTATGAGGTAGATATCCGTGAACTATTTATAGATACTATTTTTTTCATTGTGACGTAATTTGTTTAAAAGTATAAATATAAAATATGCGAGTAAATAATTTTATAAAGTCGTCCCCCCCCCCCCAACTAAATATTAGACATCAATGAATGATTCCAAGCTAAAAATGATAGACATTTCGAATAATAAAAATAATTACTTACCTTCTTTTTATGGCTGGGTTGAAACAAAAGTGGTTGTGCGGTGTCTGTAAACGGGGGTCTCCACTGTAAAACGGACAAATTAAAAATAGTTCGGGGGCTTAATGCACCATGAAACTGCTATGGCAGTATTTAGACATTTTGTTATATCAAACATAGCAGTTCTTTTGGCTTAAAATACAGCAGTTTGTTTTAAAGAGGGGTGCAAGAGCAGAAACTGCTTTTATTTAGCCTTGTCTGTGTTTTCCGCCATATATACTAGTATATATTTAATCCCCAAAGTTGTATAGCTTACTTTATTGTTTCAATAAGGTTTTTTTTCTTAACAACAACAAACCTTAAAAAACACTTTTTTTTCTCCCAAACACCAGGGGGTGCTGACTTCCTGCTACTGGCCAGTCCACACAGTTTAGTTGAATTGGATTTATATTGCCTATGAGAAACAGAATAGGCTAGATGATTATTTAAAAAAAAACAACAACAACAATAAGAATTAATTAAATTAATTAAGTTTTTTTTTTTTTAATGACTCAGAATAGTCTATTGCCCAGTGCTTCACATGGTCTTAAGTGTGACCACTGACCCTGAAAGGTTAATGCAGCTCGTGATTGGTCCACTCTTCACTCCCAAAGCAAGAGACGAGAGTGAGTCACGTGTACAGGTGAGAGCTGTTTCAGCTCTCTGCTCTCCTCACCTGCACGCAGTCACGTCAGTGGGAGGTGAGGAGGCGGAATCAAATTGTTTTTTTATCTTTCTCCAAATTTAGCCTCAGCTCTTTTAAAGTGTTACGTGGTTTAACTGAACAAATAAAGAGATTGTTGGCGGTGAGGTCACCATTAGCGCCGTATTCTTTTCTCTAGCAAGAAGAGGCTGAAGAAAAAAGCTCATTGGGGGAACAAACTAACAGGTGAGTGTTAGAGAAACAAAATCAGAAACAAAATTATATCATTGTTGTGTGATCAACCAGAGTTTAAATAAAATAGAACAGAATAGAACTTCTACGTTGATGAAAATATAATACAATTGATCAGCCTCATTGTCATTGTTAACGATAATTATTATCACTGAAAATGATTGTTGTTACTGTAATTAACAACATCAACAATTAGTGACATTGTATTGTTGACATGACAGCTTAAAGAAGCATGTTTAGGTTTCTTACTTCCCTAAATGTTTTATGAGCCAACTTAAGCACTTTTTTGGAGGGATATTTTTAATAAAACAAAAATATACTATCTACTGTATTAGAATAATTAGGTTTCATTGAGCTAACATATGACATCACCTATTAATCAGAGTAACGAGATTTGTTGGTTTGCTTTGCGTAATTTTTATAATAAATCAATGGGCAATTTGTGATTCACGCCTTGACTTTAAAAATTGCTGAAGCAGTTTTTTTTGTTTTGTTTTGTTTTAAAAAACGTTTTTCATTGACGACGTCCACATGAGTCATCTTATTCCTGGCGACAACAGAAACTTATCATCAAAGTTCACAGAAAAAAAAAAAGTAATTTTAATTGTTCATCTCATCCAACTCGATACCGTTTAACTTAATGTTAATTAGGGTTCAATTTCCAGCTGTTGTTTAGAAATCTCATCATGATGATTTTCTTTCCAGAACCTGGTAATGACATTATATCACCCTCTGTTAACTTTAAATATTATCATGTGAACTTTAAATCTCATTTTTCTCTCTAAAGCTGAACTAACTCCACCATTATATCAATGTTCTTAGTTTGAAAACCTGTTGAGTTGAACTCAAAGCTATTATTCTATTGTTTGAATGGGAACAGGTGGATTTTAATTCCACCTCACGCCATCTAGTTGGAGAGTGGGCAATTGTTCTACATGTCATGATACGTTGCAGGCATAGTTAGTTGAAGAAAGATATATTATTTGAAATGCTAAATCCTAAACAACCTGGCCTTACAGGAAAATCCTGATAGTATTAAATGGTTTCGACAATGCATTTATTTATATTTATTGCCCAGATGTAATTTTAGTTACACAAATTATTTATTAAATTCAATTCAAAGTGATTATTATCATTTGAAAAGTACGGGAAAATGATCCTCTGTTAACTGAAATTCTTACTTTGTCATCCAGATGAACTGTATGACAACAGTCTATGAAGGAAAGCTATTAATACCTAGCAAAAAATGATATTTATGATAATAACAATAATACATTTTATTTCAAAGCGACTTTCACGACACTCAAGGACACTTTACAATTGAATACTGTCTACAAGAGACACAAACAAAGTAAACAATATCAGATTAATAGCTAAGTCAGAGTAGATCAAAATAGAAAGAAATCATAACACAAAATAACAGAGAATCAAGACATGTTTTGAGGCTGGTTTTGAAAAGTGAAAAAGAAGTGCAGTGGTAGCTCTACTTTCGAACGTCTACATACAGAAATTTCAGGTTAAGACACGCCTCAACAAAAAAATATTGCTTCATGTTACGAAAGAAATTTCAGGATACAAAAATGAAAAATACTGTACGGCTGGTACTCACAGCTTCCAGAGTTTACTATACGTAACATACATAAAGTATAGCTGCTCTGCCATTGGCTATTGCCTAGCATCCAATTGGCTAAGAGGTGCCGCTACTGTATGTGTATGTGTGTATCCCAGCATCCTCTTCATTCGCACCTTGTGTTCCGACAGCTTTACATGAGTGTATTAACTTTATCCTTTATTGTTTTTTTTATTTACATTATGCACAACTCTGATTTTATGTTTATTGTGCAATATTCTAATTATACCATGTATTTGTTACATATCTTGATGCATTTTTATGCATTATAAAAGATTTATGTTATATTTAAATTTTGGGGCGTTTAAACGGATTTGGGCATTTAAATAGAAAATGCGTCTCTATTTACAGAACTTTCAAGTTACGAAACTACTTTCAGAACCCATTAACTTCGTAAGTAGAGGTAGCACTGTAAAATTACAAAGATCAGAGGGTAGAGATGCCAGAGTTCCAGAGTCAGGGGAGCAGGATGACTAAATGCTCAGGAACGAAGGTAGTTAGATGGATATGGGGGACAAAGAGATGGAGTGTAGAACAGGAGCGACAAGGTCAGGGAAGAGTGCTAGTTTTTTTTTTTTTTTAATTAAAAAAGAAAAGATGTACGATTATCCATCGATTCATTTTGCTATATAGATGTAGAAAACAATGTAAATGATAAAAACACTCCATTGTTAGGCTAATGCAGAATATATGTTTTTCCTGTTTTCACAGGATATCAATTACAAATTTACTCATACAAATAAAATTAGCCTAGTACATGACATGTTCTGTCACATACAGTACAGGGTTAAAACTCTTAAAGTTCACAAGTTATGTTGAAATACATTCACGAATACACTCTAACTTTTTATACAATGTCTCCATTAAAGCCTCGTCCCAAAGATGGGCTTTTTCCAGCAAGTCAAGCTGCTTCTTTGGAAAAATGGGCTGAATGTAATCAGAAATCCAGTAAGTGTAACACACCCATCTTAAAAATGTTAACGTTAGAAATTGATTGCAAGTTTTGGAACAAAATTTTGCTGTTATAGGTATGGTCGCTGACTCTGATCGTTTGGCCTTTGATCATCTTCATCATTGTTGCTGTGACCCGCCAATATTACCCACCGAAGCTTCAGAACTCATGTAAGTATGAAGATCTATTCAGTTTCTTTCATTTTCTTTACTTTCATATATATGTCTTCACTATTCTTGACACGTAATCTCTCAGATGCATTGTGCAAACGAAATATACAATAAAATAACAGAGCAGGGTACACAAAACAAAAATGAAGTATTTTGCAATGTAATTGAAACTGTATACACTGGTCTAGCCTGCCAAGTCCAGACTGATTTTCATCATTTTAATATTGGACAAAAATTAATATTGTTCTGGCACTGAATACAATGAAACAATTACTTTAATTATAATGTTATTTTTTTCTTCAACGTGGTTTTATTAAAGCCACCTAACCAAAATGTAATTAAAATGTCAATTTTTAGAGATCTTCCTTTTCAAATTAACAAGACAATGACAATAAATCCAGTTTTCCTGTCAACCACACGATTATCTTATTTCCTAACATTGATATATTAACATATTATCAGAAGAATGCAATTAGAATGTGACATTTTTGTGTTATCATGAAGTTGTTAGTAGGATTACAATTTGGCGCGGGCAATTACCTTCTCACAATGAGCGTAAATAAAAGGAAGCGTCCTCAACAATAAAACCTTGAGAAGAACAGGAACCTTTGAACCACTTTCTTCTCTTTTCTATTCATCAAGTCAACAGGCTAAAAGTCAACAAAGGTAAAAGGTACTTGAGAGAGATATGTGTTTCTTTCCGATGTTAACTTCTATATAGTGACCTCTTAAAATAGTTCTCATGAATAGTTCAGGCTTAACATGTAAATTATTGATTGAGGAAATTGTGTTTTCAGTAGAATTACATTATTTAACTAGGCCTGCAAGCAGGACTGAACGGGCCCTCGCAATCTAGCGCAACTCGGACGTCACGCAACTCGGACTGTGTGCAGGTCAGGGTGGTGGGAGATCCTCCTCTCTAATCATCTCATTAGAACCTAACATGCTCGAAAGTCGCCTATTTACATTCCCACACCCAAGAGATAAAAACCCCTATTGGAGAGAGTACTACAAAAAAGGAGCCACTACTGAGCTGTGCAGCCAAGCCCTTATTCAAAACCAAAATTAATCTTCTAACTGGGCCAATTCGACCAAGTGTGCCAACTATTGTGGCTCTATAAGCTCCCTGAGTCTCTGAAAAAAAAAATTTCCTTTAAATGGCGAACAAAGGGTCGTCACGGCAACAGACAGAGACACGTGGACATGGGCCGTAAAAAAGTATTTTAATAGGTCTTGAAACTACAATGACCAACATGAAAAGAACTGGACATGTTTTGGAAAAACGAGTGACTTTCTATCGCCACTAGTTGGCGCTGTAGGGTTGATGCAAATGACCCCTACAAGGCCCTTCAGGGTATGACTCTCAACAAGCACGGGAAGTTTGGCGCAGATATCTTGTATATCTGCCGAGTTATGACTGTTCAAAGTTTTTGGAGAGAAAAATTGTTGACAGTCATTTTCACTTTACTGTTTGGACCCCTCCGCTTCAACAAAACTTCAATTTTTGTCATCAGGCACCTGAAGACAGGTCTTAAGGTTTCCCTTATGCAGGTTTGAGGTAGATTGATTTTTTCCCTTTAGAGGAGGAGTGTGTCCCGTAAAAAAGGGCATTTCCTGTTCCCACTAGGAGGCGCCAGGCACAAATGGTAAATTTTCTATCCAGTCCTGCTCAGGCTGGTATACCTCACACACATGGCAGATTTAAAATAGATTGAACATTGTATGAGGGAGTTATCAGTCATTTTCCGAATTCGGTGTTTTGGCGAAAAAATGGAAGAATTTGGCGCCCCGCCCAGGTCAGGCCCGTGAATGAAAACACACCATTTTTATAACTTAAGATTTCATATGCCTCATGAACAGTCTCACCAATTTTGAGAATGATCAAACTAATTCCCTAGGTGCCAAGGTGTAAAATGTGCACACTGTAAATCGATAAAAAGTTCACATTCAATCCAAAATACCCGATTTCCTGTAGGATTTGGAATGTGTGTGCAAGAGACTTTTTGGAGCAGTTTTGCACAAAGTTTTGACTCTCCAAATTTCATCACTCTATGTTAGAAAAACCTAAATGGAGAGGCCTTTTTGAAAATTTCAAGGGGGCGCCACTGAGCCATTTTGTTAAATTGTTTCGTAACGTTGCAAGATTATCGAACGTTATCCAAAGCCGCATGTATGTGCAAATTTTGGTGAGTTTTTATGCATATTCAAGCCTCCAAATGTAAACTCTTACTGTGAACCCATGAAAATTTCACATTCGATCCAAAATACCCGATTTCCTGTTGGATTTGGAATATGGGTGCAAGAGACTTTTTGGAGCAGTTTTGCATAAGGTATCTACTCCCCAAATTTCCTTGCTCTATGTTGAAAAAACCCAATAGGAAAGGCCTTTTTTAAAACTTCTTTCTGTCGCCACTAGTTGGCACTGTAGAGTTGATGCAAATGACCCCTACAAGAACCTTCAGGGTATGACTCTCAACAAACACGGAAAGTTTGGCGCAGATATGTTGCATATCTGCCGAGTTATGACTGTTCAAAATTTTTGGCGAGACAAATTGTTGACGGTCATTTTCACTTCCAGTTTGGACCTCTCCGCTTCAACGAAACCTCAATATTTTTCATCAGGGACCTGAACACATGTCTTGAGGCTCCCCTGAAACAGGTTTGAGGTCAATAGATTTTTTTCCCTTGGAGGAGCAGCCTGTCTCGTAAAGAAGGCCATTTCCTGTTCCCACTAGGGGGCGCCAGGCCTAATGGGTAATATTTCAATGCAGTCGTGTTCAGGCTGGGATATCTCATATACATGCTAGAAATGAAAAAGATTGAACGTTGTATCACGGAGTTTTTAATCATTTTCTGAATTTGGTATTTTGCCCAAAAATGGCCGACTTTGGGACCACGCCCAGGTCAGACCCTTGAGTGAAAACTCACCATTTTGAAAACTTAAGATCTCATATGTCTCCTGAATAGTCTGACCAATTTTGAAGACGATCCAACTATTTTCTTCAGCGACAAGGTCTCAAATGTAAATCGATAAAATTTCACATTTGATCCAAAATTTCCGGCTTCCTGTTGGGTTTGGAATATGGGTGCAAGAGACTTTTTGGAGCAGTTTTGCACAATGTATCGACTCGCCAAATTTCATCGTTCTACGTTGAAAAAAACAAATAGGAAAGGCCTTTTTGAAAATTTCAAGGGGGCGCCACTGAGCCATTTTGTTAAATTTTTTTGTAGATTATCAAAATTTACGCAAAGTTGCATGTATGTGCAAATTTTGGTGAGTTTTCGTGCATGTTCAGGCCTCCAAATGTAAACTCCAACTGTGAACCGATAAAAATTTCACATTTGATCCAAAATATCCGATTTCCTGTTGGATTTGGAATATGGGTGCAAGAGGCTTTTTTGAACAGTTAGGCATAAGGTATTTACTCCCCAAATTTCATTGCTCTACGTTGAAAACCTGAGAGGAGAGGCCTTTTTGAAAATTTTAAGGGTCAAGGGGGCGCCACTGAGCCATTTTTTGACATTTTTTCAAAACGACACAAGATTATCGAAATTTACGCAAAGCCGCACGTATGTGCAAATTTTGGTGACTTTTCGTGCATGTTCAGGCCTCCAAATTGGCCATTTTCATTTGCCCTGAAAAAAGAAGAATAATAATAATAACTAGGCCTGCAAGCAGGACTGAACGGGCCCTCGCAATCTAGCGCAACTCGGACGTCACGCAACTCGGACTGTGTGCAGGTCAGGGTGGTGGCAGATCCTCCTCTCTAATCATCTCATTAGAACCTAACATGCTCGAAAGTCGCCTTTTTACATTCCCACACCCAAGAGATAAAAACCCCTATTGGAGAGAGTACTACAAAAAAGGAGCCACTACTGAGCTGTGCAGCCAAGCCCTTATTCAAAACCTAAATTAATCTTCTAACTGGGCCAATTCGACCAAGTGTGCCAACTATTGTGGCTCTATAAGCTCCCTGAGTCTCTGAAAAAAAATATTTCCTTTAAATGGCGAACAAAGGGTCGTCACGGCAACAGACAGAGACACGTGGACATGGGCCGTAAAAAAGTATTTTAATAGGTCTTGAAACTACAATGACCAACATGAAAAGAACTGGACATGTTTTGGAAAAACGAGTGACTTTATATCGCCACTAGTTGGCGCTGTCGGGTTGATGCAAATGACCCCTACAAGGCCCTTCAGGGTATGACTCTCAACAAGCACGGGAAGTTTGGCGCAGATATCTTGTATATCTGCCGAGTTATGACTGTTCAAAGTTTTTGGAGAGAAAAATTGTTGACAGTCATTTTCACTTTCCTGTTTGGACCCCTCCGCTTCAACGAAACTTCAATATTTTTCATCAGGCACCTGAAGACAGGTCTTAAGGTTTCCCTTATGCAGGTTTGAAGTAGATTGATTTTTTCCCTTTAGAGGAGGAGTGTGTCCCGTAAAAAAGGGCATTTCCTGTTCCCACTAGGAGGCGCCAGGCACAAATGGTAAATTTTCAATCCAGTCCTGCTCAGGCTGGTATACCTCACACACATGCCAGATTTAAAATAGATTGAACGTTGTATGAGGGAGTTATCAGTCATTTTCCAAATTCGGTGTTTTGGCGAAAAAATGGAAGAATTTGGCGCCCCGCCCAGGTCAGGCCCGTGAATGAAAACACACCATTTTTATAACTTAAGATTTCATATGCCTCATGAACAGTCTCACCAATTTTGAGAATGATCAAACTAATTCCCTAGGTGCCAAGGTGTAAAATGTGCACACTGTAAATCGATAAAAAGTTCACATTCAATCCAAAATACCCGATTTCCTGTAGGATTTGGAATGTGTGTGCAAGAGACTTTTTGGAGCAGTTTTGCACAAAGTTTTGACTCTCCAAATTTCATCACTCTATGTTAGAAAAACCTAAATGGAGAGGCCTTTTTGAAAATTTCAAGGGGGCGCCACTGAGCCATTTTGTTAAATTGTTTCGTAACGTTGCAAGATTATCGAACGTTATCCAAAGCCGCATGTATGTGCAAATTTTGGTGAGTTTTTATGCATATTCAAGCCTCCAAATGTAAACTCTTACTGTGAACCCATGAAAATTTCACATTCGACCCAAAATACCCGATTTCCTGTTGGATTTGGAATATGGGTGCAAGAGACTT
Organism: Corythoichthys intestinalis; assembly: GCF_030265065.1. NCBI lineage: Eukaryota > Metazoa > Chordata > Actinopteri > Syngnathiformes > Syngnathidae > Corythoichthys > Corythoichthys intestinalis. The sequence goes on from NC_080406.1 coordinate 45,781,224, forward strand.
TTTGGAGCAGTTTTGCATAAGGTATCTACTCCCCAAATTTCCTTGCTCTATGTTGAAAAAACCCAATAGGAAAGGCCTTTTTTAAAACTTCTTTCTGTCGCCACTAGTTGGCACTGTAGAGTTGATGCAAATGACCCCTACAAGAACCTTCAGGGTATGACTCTCAACAAACACGGAAAGTTTGGCGCAGATATGTTGCATATCTGCCGAGTTATGACTGTTCAAAATTTTTGGCGAGACAAATTGTTGACGGTCATTTTCACTTCCAGTTTGGACCTCTCCGCTTCAACGAAACCTCAATATTTTTCATCAGGGACCTGAACACATGTCTTGAGGCTCCCCTGAAACAGGTTTGAGGTCAATAGATTTTTTTCCCTTGGAGGAGGAGCCTGTCTCGTAAAGAAGGCCATTTCCTGTTCCCACTAGGGGGCGCCAGGCCTAATGGGTAATATTTCAATGCAGTCGTGTTCAGGCTGGGATATCTCATATACATGCTAGAAATGAAAAAGATTGAACGTTGTATCACGGAGTTTTTAATCATTTTCTGAATTTGGTATTTTGCCCAAAAATGGCCAACTTTGGGACCACGCCCAGGTCAGACCTTTGAGTGAAAACTCACCATTTTGAAAACTTAAGATCTCATATGTCTCCTGAATAGTCTGACCAATTTTGAAGACGATCCAACTATTTTCTTCAGCGACAAGGTCTCAAATGTAAATCGATAAAATTTCACATTTGATCCAAAATTTCTGGCTTCCAGTTGGGTTTGGAATATGGGTGCAAGAGACTTTTTGGAGCAGTTTTGCACAATGTATCGACTCGCCAAATTTCATCGTTCTACGTTGAAAAAACCTAATAGGAAAGGCCTTTTTGAAAATTTCAAGGGGGCGCCACTGAGCCATTTTGTTAAATTTTTTTGTAGATTATCAAAATTTACGCAAAGTTGCATGTATGTGCAAATTTTGGTGAGTTTTCGTGCATGTTCAGGCCTCCAAATGTAAACTCAAACTGTGAACCGATAAAAATTTCACATTTGATCCAAAATATCCGATTTCCTGTTGGATTTGGAATATGGGTGCAAGAGGCTTTTTTGAACAGTTAGGCATAAGGTATCTACTCCCCAAATTTCATTGCTCTACGTTGAAAACCTGAGAGGAGAGGCCTTTTTGAAAATTTTAAGGGTCAAGGGGGCGCCACTGAGCCATTTTTTGACATTTTTTCAAAACGACACAAGATTATCGAAATTTACGCAAAGCCGCACGTTTGTGCAAATTTTGGTGACTTTTCGTGCATGTTCAGGCCTCCAAATTGGCCATTTTCATTTGCCCTGAAAAAAGAATAATAATAATAATAATAATAATAATAATAATAATAATAATAATAATAATAATAATCCTTTGCAAAACAATAGGGCCTTCGCACGCTTAGTGCTCGGGCCCTAATTAATTATTCAGGGACAGTGCACGATGATCAACATCTATTAGACACATCCAAAAAATGTAAATATGCTGGATTATAGCAAATGCTCATTTACATCTGCTGTCCCTAGTCACGTAACGGAACAGAAAGACACAAAAACAGAAGAAAAGAACTAGAGGTTACAATAAAACAGCACAACACAGTAGGTCACTAAGAACTTAAAAGTCGCAGGACTGGTTTACTTTCAACCACTGCTTGAGCAGAGTTGTGAAGGTTCCTATTGTGGTAGACTTCCTGATGGCGAGTGGTAAACTGTTCCAGCTTTAACCCCGGTAATACACCAGGCACGTATATGGCGCGACAACGTTGCCGCCGCGTCAACTCAGTGAAACGCGGCCGTTAATGTCAATCAGCCAGTGCACACCAGTCGCAGCGTGGCCCACGTTTTAGACGCGTCCTAGAAGCGGTTCAACACGTCGCTCTCAAAAAGAACAGCAGAGTTAATTATTTGACGCGAGACGCGACCCTCCTACGTCTCGAGCCCGAACAAAGGTAACCGTGCGATCAGATTCGTTTATTTGCGTGAGGTGTTCTTAACGAGCAATGTCACTCTTGCGCGTCGGAAGTCGTCTCCACAACAACACAGATGGCGAACGGGAGAGACGAGAATATGTTCCAATCCACGGTTAATTCAGTTTTAAATGACCAAAAACACATTGAGTCGCTAACCATGTTGAATAGACTTCTTCGTTCCCCGCTCTCCTCGTATGTTTATTTCCTCGCGGTAGAGTTTCTTGTCGCTTTACCAACGTCACGTCCGCCGGTCGTTGATCGGTCCACTCCGCTGTCTGTTTGCTGTGGCTTGCTCCGTCCTGGAAATTTGATCTGCGGAACGGTCGCCAGACTCTATCTCTGGAACATGCCAGTTGCCAACATGTAATGCAATATTCAATGTGTGATAAAAATCATTGAGTGTAGAAACATTCTAGCAGCCCCAAGTGTTATGAAAGATCTTTTTTGTTTAAAATTGTTTAGGTTGAATTTCTTTTTTTTTTTTTAATATGGCTTTTAAAAGACAGTGTGGAATCAAGTGTCACTCCAAGGCACTTGAATTCAGAGACAATTTGTATTTCCTGCCTTCCCAAAAAACACCTGAATGTTTGATGTGCAAAGGTTTCCTGGTAAACATCATACAAACAGGTTTTGCTGTGTTTAGTAGAAAGCAAGATTTGTAGAGCCAATCATTTATAGGAACCAGAGCTAATTTGAGAGCAGAAGCTGCGTTTTGAGTATTTCTTGTACTAGTGAAGATGACGCCATCATCAGCATACATTTGAAATTCTACATTTACACATGAATTTGGCAGGCCATTAATATAAAAAGAAAATAACAGTGGGCAATTTACTGATCCCTGAGACAGGCCAACAGGGACATCTAGAAATGTTGATTTGACACTGTTAATGGAGACACACTGTCTCCTGAATTCTAAAAAGCATTTTATCCCCTGAATTGAATCCAGTGAAAAATGAAAATGGGTTAATTTGGGTGAAATGCTTTTCTCAGATAAAGAAATATTGCTCCAACGCAAGGTTTGTTGTCTAACATTCATTTGATCTTTTCTATGAAAAGACAGTTTCAAACTCTGTGGAATGATTTTCCTGGAAACCAAATTTACTGTCATATCATTGCTTGTATTGACTCCATTTATTAGTAACATTTTCCAATGGCTTGGAGCTTTTAAGAATGAGCCCTCCGACCTGGATCACTCATAGCCACAATACTCTTGTGAAAGTCTTTGTTTGACTCGAAGGACACAGGGATATGTATGTACAGTAATTTAATCTTCTAGCTCTATTCATTCGGAAACACTGGACTTTCCTTCAATAATGGTTGAGCATTTGTTCGGATATTTTATAAATGGGCATTAATTTCCACCCCAATTAAGATGGTTTAACACAACCTTTAAAATACTTCTCTCTCCATTTTTGATTAGTTAGTCATAATGCCTTTATTTTAGCAAGCAACAACTTAGAAAAGTTCAGACATGGAAGAACTTTAAAGGACACAGGACTGTTTATACCAAAAACAAGTTTTTGGCTGCTTGTTTTGTTGGTCTAGTTATGTGAATGGGAATGGTTTGTGATGGTAAAAATGCAATGGACTGTATAATTCAAAAACAAGATTTTGGCTGCTAGATTTGTTGGCTCAAACTTGTTTTCATCTTGGGCCCCTTCATACACCCATAAACTTGAAATAATCGTTAAGGGTACAGAATTACTTTAAATAAAACTTTATCCCTGTTGTAAAATCGATATACTGTATATAAAACTAGAGGAGCACTCTCAGACCTCTGCTTAAGCAGCCAAATTATATTTCATATACCATATTTGGGAGAGTGGGCACTCCATTCCCTCATACTCCAAAATTTCTAAAAATCACTCTTTTCCATCTCATCATATCACTTAAGTGGCAAATCTGTGTTAAATCGACAAATCTTTTAATGTGACTAATCGGTTATGAAGAAACGAATGCCTTTTCTGACCTCTTTTGCAGTGAAATAAATGAAATAAACAAACAAACAAACAAACAAAAAAAACTGCTTTTTAATGTTATGTAACTTTTTTATCATCTAAGCCACATTTGAATACAAAATGTTCATATCATGGACTAAAAATGTGATGTCTACATTTGTGGATGCCAGGTCGTTATGCTGTTATTTTTATTTGTAATGAACAAAAATGGTCACTTGCCCTATCAAGAGTTAAAGGGGTTTGTTTGACCTATATTGAATGATTTCTATGGTCTGTTTTTTCCCCTAGGCTATGTGGAACCTCGAAACTTGCCCAGCACCGGCTTCTTTCCTTTTTTGCAGACTGTATTGTGCAACACAGATAGCAAATGTTATAACACATCACGGCTGTTGAACCCATCAAAGTTTAGTAAAAGATCCACCGATAGTCAGAGGTAACACATATTAATTTATACACACTGCACACGAACAATCAGTCGCTGCCATAAAGATTTCAAGTGTCTACCTATTTTGTTGGCTTTCGTTAAGATGTTACTTTAATATGGATTATATGTACTGAAGACGAAAAAGGTCATGGCAAAGATACAGTAGCTAGAGTCAATTTTTTTTCTTTTCTTTTTTATGCTCTTAAATGAACACAATTCAGGAGCAAAAAGAAAGCAATACACACCTAAGCTAAATATGTTGAGTCATAAATAAACAATTCAAAGCAAGACTGGACCTCAGTTTTCGAGTGCACCATGATGCGGTCGACAGAGGTGGGTAGTAACGCGTTACTTGTACTCCGTTACATTTACTTGAGTAACTTTTTGAGAAAAATGTACTTCTAAGAGTAGTTTTACTAAGCCATACTTTTTACTTTTACTTGAGTAGATTTGTTAAGAAAAAACGCTACTCTTACACCGCTATTTTGGGCTACACAAGAGTCGTTACATTTTTTCTCTTTATTCTACATATTAGATTTTTTTTTTTTTTTTTTTTGCAAGCAATGCCAAGAGTAGTGCTACTAATTTCACCAATGAGACGTCGCAACAATAATCACGACTCCATTCCAACAAACAGACGCAAGCTTGCCGTTCTATTACACGCCAGTCTGTTCAATTGTGTGTCGTATTTAAAGTGCCATAAAAAACGAAGTATTTGACATAGAGCGCTGCCCTCAGCATGATTTGAAAGAACAGAGTTAAACGTCTCTTCTAGTTTTTATTTGGCACCGATTAACCACGGGAAAATGGAGAAATGATCCTTTTAATTTCCTAATCGTAACTATGAAGGAACCAGTCACTATTCAAACTAGGAACTGCTAGTATTTTCTCTACTAGTGGGCATGCATGCTCTTTGAATGAATAATGCTTCATTTATGTTTTTTTTTTTTTCCCCTCCGGAATTCAATGTTTTTATTTTTTTTAAATATTTCTTTGGCTTATTGTGGTTATGTAATAATGGGTTATTGTACAGTATTATTATAACAGGAGTTCATATAGATTGTGTGGAAAGAGAGAAAAAAAAAAAATTGTTTAAAATAAATAAATAAATAAGCAGTTATTCACAATGTTACTCATTACTTCAGTATTCTTTTCACTGGATACTTTTTTACTTGTACTTGAGTACATTTTTTGTAGAACTTATTGTTACTTGAGTAATATTAATTTGAAGTAACGCTACTCTTACTTGAGTATAATTTTTGGCTACTCTACCCACCTCTGGCCGTCAAGAAAATTTGGTCCCAACCTCAGACTTTCTATAATGGTTATGCAAATCGGCAGGTTGGTGCAGGCTTAAGCCTGGCATGAAAAACTGGAAATTGACTGGAGTGGAAATTTCTCAGTCATCTGTGTGCCATGACTGGAAAAACAACTTTATCGGTTACAATGAACTTGCTTGGGAGGAAGTCCCCCCATTCTCACCTTTTACAAAGAAAAACAGTCACAGGTTGCAGATACCTAGCAAATAGAAGCGATAAACACATGAATATAATAGCAATGAATGAATATGTGTGATTATATGAAATGAACAAATATGGAATTATGTGAATAAATTGAATCATATACGTAGAATACATATAAATATAAATTACAATATATTCGTTCAGTACATACTCGATTTTTCAATATGGAAGACAAAGTTTTTAATAGTTAAGTCATGGTTGCTTTATGTTGTTCTTTTGGCAGGTCAACATCGTTGTCAAAAAGTCTTTTTGAAAAATTGATGGAAGGTGCTGAATTTTCTACTTCAGCATTTCCAAACGATTCCATTGATGACCCAAGCTTCATTTTGGAAAAAATACTGGGTAAGTTCTCTCGAGACCATTCTACTTTCCTTTGGCAAAATTAAGGTTTACCTGTATTTTCTACATAGAAGAGTATCATCGAAGTCATAGTTAGTAATTTGGGTTGTTTTTTTACAGGTGCGGCTCACCTAGTAAAGAACAGTAATGCCTCTGTCATCCACACAAAGAACACAACCTTTGTTAATGAGCCGGTAGGTATTGTTGGAATGTAATTCAATGTCGAAACTAGGAAATGTCTTTCAGTTTAATAACCCATCACATTACTTACAAGAATTTTGGCTTTTTTTTTTTTTATGTCTAACTGTAAATGTGAAATTTTCCCTCCTAGGGGGACTTACACAAATTAATGGAAGCAATGAATCTGATGAAGCAGCCCATCTGTACCATAACTCTGGTGGCGATGAACACAACCTCACCCAACACAATCAGCAACGCAGTGATCAACTTTTGTAGCTCTAATAATACTGTATTTGAGGTTTTTCTTCAGACACTCAATCAGGTTTGTACACATTTGTGTCATTGAATATATGAATCAGTTGCCATGTGAACCATGGCAAACATTTTCTCAATTTAAAAAACCAAACAATTCCCAGATCGTGAAAGAGGAACTGCTAACAGAACCAGCTGAGTTGGCAAAGGCCATTGGGGCTGCTATACTGGTGTTTCAAGAGATACAAAACCAGAACTCATTGTGGGAGAACCTTCTCGATATTCCCGAGCTTGTTGCTGAAGGATCATTTGACCACATATTGGACACTGCAGCAGGTCTTCTCGCCAACATGCTGAGGTGAGGAGCTTCTAGTAATAAAATAATGTAAAGCCAAAGCTAAAAGTTTGCATTATTATTATTATAATTGCATCGTGATTACACTTATATAACAATCGTTTTACTTCCTCATGTTCGTAGCATTATGCATATCATCCAGAAAAATTTCACCGAAACTGCTGAGCCAATCTCTGACCTGCATCCAATAATAGTTGGAGGCATCAACATTCTTCATTATTTTCAAAATTGGCCTGGCAACGGTAACTAAGCACCACCACCTGTAATTCAACTGTAGTATTAGGGTTACATACGATATAGTTTATGTATAACAACCAATGATTTTCTGCTTAGATGTGACCATCTCCCTGGGAGACATTGTGAACTTGGACAATGACTCGTTTAGTGAAATAGTCGAACAGGTTTTACAAACTGTCCAGATACCACTTCCTCAGGTATGAAGCCATATTATGTTTACCAGCTTTGGTAAAATCATGTACTGATTGCTTTTTCTGGCAATAGATTTTAGTTTGAATTAAAACCTAGTGAGCTCATCTGTGTTTATATTCATTTTTATTTAGATATTTTTCTCAATTAAAACCAGCAAGAAAGTTATGTAAGCACTGTCATTGGTTTGTATTAGTGCAACCAGATTATCTAATCAGGCTGTGATCAGACTTTATAATGCGCTCCACCTTACATATGTTTAGAAACGTAATCAAGTGGTATTGTATTTTTTTATGTTAACATAATCAATTTAAAATGTAAAGTGGCACTGACAATAATTTAATAGTCACAGCTGTTTTAAATATTATTGCATCCCCCCCCAATCAAATTTTGTCATACTGTCTACAGATTCAGATATTGATTCAAGATTTGCTGTGTCCTAGCGTAATAGTTTAACTCCAACTGTGTAACATGCATCCAGTCTGACAGTTTTCTTTTCCTCAGGCCATGCTTTTGACCTTGGACAGACATTTTCTACAATCCTACATTTGTGACAGCAGTAGTAACCCATTGTGGCTTACAACCTTATGCTACACTGGTACAGTGACTGTGCTTCTAGACAAAATCAGTCCCAACAAGGTGGCCCAGCAGGTAGGCTACAATTATTGGAATAATGTCATCCAAATATGTTAAACGCATTATTGTTGACTAAATTTGTCACTCTCTTTCACATTTGCATTCTCAAGTAAAACTTTACGACAGTTGGTTCAAAGTGTGCTCAACCTTCAGCTTCACAGAAGTTGTTGACAATGGCAATAACAAGTGGCTGCAATTCCCAAGTTGTACCAGCATTTTCTCAATGAGATTGATTAGATTTTAGAGCTGCCATGTGACAATTAATGATATTGATAATACAAGTTAGAAGTTCAGAACTGGACTTTTAAATGCATACAACAGAGAGGACATAATAATTAGAGATCAACGATATAAGTTTTTCAGGACTGATACAGATTATTAGTAGTTAGAGGGGCCGATAACTGATTTTTGGAGCCGATATTCATTTGCAGTAAAAGTGTAAAAATGGGTGTGAATAATAGGTTAAATAAATAGCTCTCTGGAAAAAAAATGTCATCTAAAAAAAAAAAAAATTTTTTAAACATTTTACTGTCCCATCGGGCCGCCTTCATAATGCGAATTATTTTAAAACAAGAATAACGTAGAAAAATGCTTTTCTTTATCAAACGCTTCATTGAGTGAGTCCAGTCAAATCCGCTCACTGCTGAGAGCAGCTGCGCACACACACACAATGAGTTGACACAGCACACTAGTGTTTAACAAGCTAAAGGATGATTGAGATATTTGTCATCTTTGAAGATACCGCTGCCAAGCTTCTCTGGCAAGATCAAAGCTTAAACGCCTATCCTTAGCTTTAACAAGCAAAACTCGCAGTGCACTGCTGACCAAGAAAAGCAGCAGGAGGGAGAGTGAGGCTGTACGAGCATGAAGCAGAAAAACATACGTATATTTTTTAAAAATTAAAAACCCGATTCTTTTCACCTAATTCCGATCCTCTGACAAATGAAACGATCCCTAGTCACTATCCCTCGTTTTAATTGGACTTTTTCATATCGACCAGTCGGATTAAAAAAAAAAAGGCAGATACCGATATACGTCAAATGTCCAAATATCGGCCCGATATATCACCGATATATCGGTGTATATCTAATAATAATTATGATAATAATAATAATTGACATTTTTAAAATCTTAGAAATTGGTAAAAGAGGCCATGCAGCAAAATTACCTTTGAAGAGTGTATGTACATGTATTTCTGACACAGAGTTTGATCACTTATGGAAAAAGATATAACATTTAGCAGCTGATTGGGTAGAATCTTCTCAATAACAGTCAACTTTGGGGCATAGTTTTTTAAATCCATTTTTTTAGTGATTTTGATGGAGCCGCTTAAAAATAATGCTCAAACACGACTTCATGATGCGAACATTAAAGTGGAAGTTTCTCAGGTGGACGTTTATTCGTATAAATTAACGAACTCTGGATTTTAAAATGTTCAATAATTTTTGGTAAATGTGCAAAAATTAGCTGTTGCCGCTTTCTTTTAAAATTAAAAATGTAAAATGTAAAAAATGTAAAGCACACAAGTATATGACAAAACATTTTTTGTAGTAAAAATAAATATGATAAATCATAATTTCAATGATTTACAGCACAACTATGTTTTTTCTGCTTTTGCTCTAAGGCACTACTAGCTTGGAGTAAGCATGTGGCTCCCCATGATGTTTCATTTGCCCAAGAACTGTTTCACAGTCTCTTAGAAGGAGTATCCCCTGGTGGTATTGAAGGCTCTAACGCCGTGAGAAATCGGCGTGATGTCGATACACAACCACAAAACATTGAGGAGGAGCTGTACGTATAATCCTTTCTGTACATACCAGTTTACGCACACAATCAGTCTAGCACTTTATGGAAAGTTATGGATATTCAGGATGCTTTATGCTTGGCAGGTTTTTGACAGTCGGTCAAGTGCTCCTGGAATTGAGCGAAATTGATCCGGAAGTGGGCATGATCGTTCAGCGCATTCTCAGCGTTGGTTTTCACTCAATGGAAACGGCAACTCTTTCGATTGACATTGTTTTAGGTAAAACACTACAGTGGGAAAAATTGTTTACTTGAAATTTTTTCTAGCAATTTACTTATACCCTTTTTTAATTTAATTTAATATTTTACATTTTTGGTACAGAAAGGCATACATTTCTGTAACTCTCTGTCGCCTAGCTTGACCCTATTGTTCTCTTTCGTAAAGGATTGGTAGTGTTTAATAGAACATGGTCACACCCTCTCTCTGGGGACAGCTCACTGATTTCTTAGTGAAGAGCAACTTACAAAGAAAACATCCCCTACTGAGTTATTATACAGTACAAAAGACATTGAAAATAAATGGGTGTGGTCCAAGGGATGGAATTATTATTGAATGTGTTGTCGTGTAACCTAAAATCACAATATAATGTAGTCTGACTCTAAACCTTTCCTGGTATTATATTTTTGTATTTGCAGACATGATGGACAGTATCTTGAAGGATTCAAATCGACTCGAAAACCTTTTTACGACCTTGCTTACAAACGAAACTGAAGCAAGCATATGGATTGGCAAAATTCTAGACAGCACCTTCAAAGTTATAATAAAGGTATGCCCAAATGTTTTGGCAGGATATAACAAGGTAATCAGAATTGTTTTGTTATCGGAACATCAACAATTATCATGGTTTTGCTTCAACAGAGCTTGACATCACATGTTACATGTGAGGATGCTCTGGGCCCCTTCCAGTGGCTGTTGCCAACTGAAACCATCAAATTCGAGGTGTGGGAATCCATTATCTGCGAAAACGCCACAACACTTGAGGATATCTTACTGGCAGACTGGATGCCTTTGATTGAAAAAGTACTACTTTTAACATTTTGTGATTTTTTTTTAATTTCAACAAAAAATAGTGGAAAAAATACAGTGTATATGTATTTTTATTCTTATTTTCAAAGGGAGAAGAGCTATACATGGCTCTTAATGAAGGAGGAGAAAACATAAATGCAACTCTTCCGATGATTCTCTCCGCGTGGCATAAGTTGTTGAGCAAATCCATGGAGTTCGGAGATCTTGTGTACAGGTTGTCTTCAGAGCTGGAGGCAGATGTTTGGATAAACGGGTCAACGGAAAACAGTTTCGAACATATTACTGAGACTCTTCGACAAAGGTTGGGAGAACATGCATATACCGGCTGGGTAAGACTTGATACATATTAAATGAAAACCCTTATTTTTTGTTTGTTTCTTTCTTTTGTTCTCTGTAGTGTTTTTGTTTTCATGGTAAATTTGGGGGAAACTGCAGAGGCAAGTCATCTGTGGCCTGAGATGAAAAACTATTTCCACATAGCTTACTGGGTCTTGACTTACAGAGCTGGTGTCACAACTCAGCCAGCAAACTGTGAGTTTCTTTCCTTTCCCGTGACAAAATCTCTGGAGCAGTGATTAAGCAAGATTATAGTTTCACCATTTTTGCTGTATATTTTGGCTTAAATATGTGTAACTTTCTCTTTAGGCTCCCTGGACATCGACACGCTGAACATTCATTGCGATACTGGTTTAAATTGGCACAAATTTGTTGAAACGCTAATTCATGCTGTGACATCGCCAAACCAAGACATCCTTGTGAAGTAAGTGGTAAAATCCATGTTTGAATGATAAGTCATTAACCCTCTACACAAGGGTTTGGATCGGGATGGTAGGGACAACATTACCAACTTTTCAAGATGCTCAAATTGTCTCCATCAACTTTTAAGCTACCTTGCATTATATAATAAGTTCAGTTATATAGGTAATTTAGATTGTTTTCCCATATGTTGTAAGGATAAAACTGACCCTATCATTATTGATTTGGTTAATTTAATTAGTTATTAATTAGTGAATTATTTTTATTATGTTCCGACTTGCATTAACCCCTTTTCACTCGCTGAATGTGCTGGTCCATCCCCCCCCCCCCCCCCCCCCCGCCCCAAACGCATGTTTGATTGGCTGATGACTTGCATTTATTTAAAATGTATTGATTTATTTTCTACATTATTCATTTAAAAAATGGCATTTGCAGACATTTTTCAGATAATTACGCATGAATCATAATCGAGGTAAAAGGTTTCATTTTTTTGTTGAATCTGACTGTGCTTGTGGACAAAAGTAGGGCTGCAGCTGTCGATTATTTTAGTAGTCGATTAATCGATGAACTAGTTAGTTCGAATAATCGAGTAATCGGATAAGGAACATAAAAAATTTAAATACCTGAGCTGAGCCTCAAACGGAAAATGAATAAATAAATAAATGAGTATCTAAGTACAACAAAAAACAATTGGCTAACTTACATAGCAAAAGTCTGCGAGCTTAAATGTTATAAAATGCTTTTTTTTTTTTTTTTTTTTTTTAACAATGATCTTAACAAATATGGTTCAAACACATATTCCCACAAAGAACAGCTAAATATACCTACAAACTAAATGACGAATGTGTTAGTTCAAACAAAAACTTAAAAATATAGCTTATGCTAGACTTAACAGGGAGCAGGTGGATTAAGCCATGTGAAATGAGTTATGTCATATTCACTGTTTCCACTAGAGGGCAGTGTATCCACCCAAATCAATACAACTAAATGCACACAATTTCAAAACAAACCACTACAACGCTATTTTAATTAAACGAATACACGAAGCACCAAAATTTCATTCGAATCCTTTTTCAAATCGAATTACTTGAGTTAATCGATTAATCGTTGCAGCACTGGACAAAAGCAGTAGTGTTTTGCCTGAAGGAAGGCTCAATTTTTATGTTTTTGTTATAGTCTGAGAAGTTTTTTTCAGTAATGTTTAACTTATTTAGACAATGTTGACAAATGTAATGTAAATGTAAGACAAATGTTTTTTTTTTGCATTCCTGGATAGATATTAGAGATCGAGATTATTAACAATTTTGTTTTTATTTCAATGTAAATATAATTTATGTTCAAATATTGCAATTTCAATTTGCAAGCTTCAAAATGTTTCTTTAATAGTTTTTGAAAACAAGTTTTGAATTGAACGCTGTATCACCTAAATCAATACACATGAAAGTTATGACTGTATAAGTCAATACAGATTTATTTTGCATTGATCATTTAGCCTATCAATTTATTCGGTTCGAATTCGGGAGGAATGTAGCTCTGACCCCCGTTCACCCAATCTGTTTGGTCCTATTAATGTTCCGTCCCCAGCAAAAAGTGTACATGCAGGTTATGCTGTTGTATCAAACCTACGCCCTTGCCTTTTCAGTATATGGGCACTCATTGGCTGCCATTGAAGGTGCTAGACATCCATTTTATTTTGACTGGGTGGGGGCAAGTGAACGATTGTTCAGTCAAAATCGATTGAACGTCTAGTGCTGCCATTAGTACTGAAATATGAGCATTTACAGTCAGTCCTCCAAGTCAAAATGAATTAAATGTCTACTGTTGTCAATAGCAGGCAATGAGTAAATACTACGACTTAAAAAAACATATAAAGAATGTGTATATGGCGGAAAACACTCAGGTGACTTGAAGTTCCGCTCTGAGAACCCCAATTTGGCCAAGTTTCCAAATTGTCCTATATGCAAGTGTTATACAGTGGGGAGAACAAGTATTTGATACACTGCCCATTGTAAAGCTTAAAATCTCATTTTTCTGTGGGAAGAAAAATTTCCAACAGAAGGGCATTTAAAAAAGAAAAAAAGAAATTAAACAGCAAAACCCTAACTGGAGGTGAGAGCACGTGAGAGCATAATTAAAGATGCCATGATTTTAACGAGATATTATCGCGTACTTACCTCTTTTTGATCCAAAAACTCCAAGTAGCATGTTTCACTGAGTGTCAAGACACAGTTGTGAATGGCCACAGCCGGATTTTTGGGCGGATTTTATGGGTGAAACATGGTAATATAACAAGGGTCGCGATGCAGAAATTGCAGACATCAAAGAGTGGCCGAGATTTTCATTTTAATATATACAGTATATACCCTTTTAAATGTTTAAAAAAAAAAAAAAAAAATCTTTGTTTGGATCGATTATTTATCATCTAAAATATTGGGAATAATGCGACAGTAACAAAAACAAAAAACAAAATACAATTAAGCGATAGTTATGATGTAGATATCCGTGACATTTTTACAGACACCATTTTTTTCATTGTGACGTGAATTACGATTGTGAATGTTTAAAAGTTTAAAATATGCGAGTGAATAATTTTTTAAAGTCTTTTTTTTTTTTTTTTTTTTTTTTTTTTTTTTTTTAGACATTAGTTTAGACATTAGACATTAATTAATCATTCTAAGCTAAAAATGACATACATTTTGTATGATAAATATAATTAATTACCTTCATTTTATGGCTGGGTTGAAACAAAAGCGGTTGTGCGATGTCTGTAAACGGGGGTCTCCAGGGTAAAATGGACAAATTAAAAATAGTTCGGAGGCTTAAGGGGCCATGAATCTGCTTTGGTAGCATGTAGACATATTGTTCTGTCAAACATAACAGTTGTTTTGGCTTAAAATACCGCAGTTTCTTTTAAAGAGGAGTGCAAGAGCAGAAACTGCTTTTTCAGCCTTGTCTGTGTTTTCCGCCATATATTTTCAACTATAGTGTTTTTAGCCAGAACCAAAATGTTTGTGTTTTAATTAATTTGATTGCTTTTTTAGATATTATTTGTTGTTATTTATTAAAAATTATATAAAATAATGATTAATAATAAAAATATAGTATTTATCATTGAGACCTGTGGCCTATACTACGAACCGAGTTCAACCTCCCCAGAAGTAATCCTGTTTACCAGCGGGTAACCGGAGTTGACAAAACCTGGTTATCTAGTTTGTGGTCACTCGGTGCTACGACGCTGATTATGAGGTTGATTAGTCGAACCTGTGTTAACTCAATCAGAGTTACTGCACGTTCACATAAAAGGGGAAGGAGACCAGAGGCAAACACAACTTGTGACGATGGCACGGGCATCTTACTTCACGGAAGAGGAATGCGCGATGATCATGCGGAGTTATGAGGAATTAAAATCCACCCTCTCCGCTAAATTCAACACCGCTTCAGCGACTAGAGCGCGACTGGTCTGTTGACAGCGAATTACTGTTCGTGGGATTTGTGAATGCGTCAATATGCCAGTTTACTTATGCCCATGAAAAGAAATAAAGCCTGCTGTCAGGACAATAAAATAAGATTTTGTACATTAACTGTAAGAAATAACTTATCGTCTGTGCATCACCACATGAAGCCGGATAATTGTATGTTTAGTCCCATTGATAGTATGAATATGTATGTTCTTTAAACAGCTTCAGAGTAGAAGTTAGATCGGGGTTAAAAATATCCAGCCCGACCCGACCCGGCCCGAGCCGATCAATTAACTTTTATGTTATGTTTGTGCATAATGATAACAAATTAAAAGCCTGTCTTATGTAATGAATTCTCACAGTTAAACAAGACTGTAAGATGCATATTCAATAAACATTTACATCTTTTATATTTATGTGTCTTTTCTATCAGTGGATTTGACATTTATTTTAATCTCTTCGAGTTGGCAGAAAAAAAACATTAGTTTTCTCAATGTTAATATAGTCTACATTTTTTTATAATCATTATAAAAGCATTTACACAACGAAATATACTGTTCGTTAAAAGTTAAAAGTTCGTTAAATATATTTCTCGTATGAGAGCAAAGCTCCACATTTGTTTTCATTCAGCGAAGCCAACACAGGTTTCTGTATAGCATTTTCAACAATCAATTTGAAGCGTTTCCATACCCCAATCCTACCACTTTCCGAATTGTACGGCATAGTGTTCTTACTCAGATATTCAACATCACCGATGGAATACATATATTGTCCGCTGGCGAAATAACGCAAGAACAGGCACACGTTCTGCTCGATTGTGAGGACCGTATTTCGGCGGGTTACGTTAGAGACGTCCGCCTCGATCAGCTGGCACAAGTAACGAATTCCCTCCGCTGAAAATCATATCTTTCATGAACAACATCGTCAGGGGCTCTAAATACCCGTGCCCTCCGAAGAGAGCCCCTCACAATCCGACGCCAATGTCGTAGGGGTCGTCCAGGTACGCTGTCATTGTCAAGAGGACACGTCCGCGGAGGAGTGCTGTTTAAATAGAGTGTGCATAATCGGAAAGCTGGGGTTAAGCAGGGGTTAAGATCTAACTCTGAGACGACCAGGTTTGACGTGTTGCCATGGCAACATTCCCGGTATAAACATATCCACCTTTCGTTGTCCCGGTTAGCTGGGAAGATAGGATGCACGTGATGAAGTTACTCTCGAAGTTACTCTGCTAAGCCAGAAAACTGCTAAGCCAGAAAACTGGCTTCGTAGTGTAGGCCACTGGGTGTCTACATGTGTGGACATAACATTTGTCATTTGTGTCATGTTGTGCAAATGTTGATGTTTACGTAAGTGAATGGCAGATGTTTTTTTTTTTTTCTTTTTCTTTTTCTTTTTTTTAATTATCAAAGTCACTTGCTCTATAAATGGTAATGGCAATTGGAAGTTTAATTTAATCATAATCATATTTAATATAATCATGATAACTACAGTATGTAAACATTTTGTTATTAATTTGTTTCTGCCTAGTGTTATATTACTCTTAAAATGGATTAAATAACTGTTGATAACAACAAATAATTACAGCAATAATAATAATAAGATTCATGGCTGCATATGTCTAACTCTACTTCTCTTTTTTTCTCTATTGACTCTAGTTTTCTCAAAGCGGCTGTTAATCTACTGCATCATGTGTATGGAGACCTCAGTAGGAATGTGGCGGCTTCATTTTTAGCACATGAAATTCACGGTGGAGATGCACTCTCCGCATACCTGATTAACTTAATGACCCAACTGGGCGACTTTGTCTCGACCATTTCCATGCTCTCAGATGAAAACATCTCTGATAAATATGTCTTGGTCCCCCTCTTAAGCAAACTGTTTAAGTCCACAGGCCTGTCCCCACTGCTGCCTCTGCTCTTCAGCTCTGCCCCGGTTGATGCTTCCAGCATCATCGATATTGTTGTGAAGCTTGGTCGAAGCAACCAGCACATTTTTACCTTCGATGAGACAGACCCAACCATGCCTGAACTGGAGCATTTGATAATGCAGTTTCTATCCTCAGAGAGCAACCTCACATTGTCTCTCTCCTACATGATGGGTAACACCCTGCTTACATACTCCAACTACTTTGACCAAGAAAAAGTAGCTCTGATTAAAGAGGGCTTAAAACCATTCACCAACCAAACCTCATCGGGCATTGTAGAGGCAATCCTTACAGCTATGGAGCTTCTCAACAAAGTGGTTGCCTCACCAAACTCAACTAACATAATACTTTCTTACATTCAGCAACTTCAAGAATGTATAGTGTCCCTTTATAAGCTGAGACGTATCCAACAAGTTTTGTTGCCTACGGGGGAAATGAGCACAGCTGAAGTCACCGACCTCCACCAGGCCTCCACTGAATTTCTCAACCTCCTCACCCCTGAGGGCCTTTCCAACCTTACTCATATTGGACCAGAAGCTGCCCTGGATCTGGTGATTGAAAAATTCCTGGCATTTTTACCACCTCAGTACCAACACGAAACTGCTTCATTTTATCAAGATATCAATGTACTGCTGCATCAGTTGACTTTGTGTGCATCAGAAGAGGACTGTTTACCAGGAATCTCAGAATTGTTCACACTTTTGAATGAAATAGTCGATTTGGCACTCTCAGCTGATGTCAATGTCACCATCCACATAACCAGCAAGTTTCTGATGAGGACAGAATATGAGTATGAGGATGTTGCATCTGCGTTCTTCTCACTCCTCTTGTCCCCAAATGAAGCATCATATGTCCGTGCATTTCGTCAGACACTTCATTTCATCAGGCTGGTTCTAGCGATGCCAGATATTACCGTCTTTCATATCCAGAATGCTTTGAGGCAGTCAAATCTCACCCTTGAAGAGCTAAACTACATCGCTCACCTTGCAGGAGCCGCCAATGCTAATGAGCTGTTAGTAAATATAATGGAAATTGCCAATGTTCCAAAATGTTTTGAATTGCAGCACGACACAACAGTGACAGCTCAGTGTGTTGTGGGTTTAATTGACAAAGCCAGCAAATTCCTGACTAACATTCCTGCTCTTCATGACCATACAGCCATCATCTCCCTTGTCCCATTAATTGTCAATAAAACCACAACAGATCTCGTTGAAGTCGATTTTCACTCTGATGCGCTAATGCCTGTCATACACGCTCTCAACAACACCCTCAACAATATCAAGATGAACCTCCAGATGAACAATCTTAGCACTCCAGAGATCATGGAAGAACTCAAGGTTATGGAAGGTCTATTGAAAGTAGCCGCTAACCCTGAACCCTTGAAGCAGATTCTCGATGCCATGTCAGTCCCGTATTCTGAGGAAGTTACAATAGCATATTTACAAATCATGCAATGGTATTTGCATCGGTTGGAAAACGTGACCAGCACCAGCTTAGCCTCACACCTCCTCCATCCCTTTTTCCGCCTCACGCAATTACAAGTGACATTGCAACTGGCACAGACAAACCTGACTTTGTTCATCAACAACCAGATTGGTCGCTTTCAGCACCCAACAGATGGCGCAGGAGTGAGTGACATTGGCCAAGCAACTATTGAGATTCTGCAGCAAATTCTAAAATATATAACGGTCAACCTCAAAGTTCAGGACGAGACGGCTCAAACCTTAGGGTCTATGCCACTCTTCAACACAGCATTACTACATGAAATTGAAGAACAAATTCAGCTCTACCTTGATGAAATACATTTATGGATGACTCAACCAAATGTCACATCAGTCTTCTCCAGCATGCTCCATTGGGGAAATCCTTACATCAATGCTTCCACACCTGTAAGAGACCTTCACCTCCTTTTGCAAACGCTTGCGCACTTTCTGACTTACGAACAGCTGGAATACCTCCATATCATCAGCAACATTACTCATTCCCTGAGCAAAGCTATTATGGTGTTAGAGCAACCAGGAGACCAACAGTTTGACCAGCTATATGCCACCATCATGGAAGCAGTCCAATATTTAATACAAATTCTGACACACGAAATAGGTCCCCTGCCACACTCTGTGCAGCAAAACATCCAGGAAATTGTTCACAATTCATTGGTCCTTTTTGTGGAAACGGATTTAAGTTTTTCCACATCACTCAACCTCACACTCAATATCCTCACTGGAGCCGAAAGTGTTGTTCAGCAGCTGGTGCCAGAGGAGTTTGTTGTCTACCTGCTCCCTGGCTTTAAAGTAGTCATCAATTATTTGGAGACGATTACCGTCACCTATGGACGAGACAACTGGAATTTCATGTGAGTGCCAACTACATTCATTCAGAAATATTTTTGTAAAATATTTAAAGTTTTAAAGTTGGTTTTAAAGGAACGGACAACACATTTATCATGTGAGACCATGCACAAATAATCTTTGTTTACTAAATTTAAAAAGAGAAAAAGCCAGTATGGCCGCCCAACATTAGGGCAGACATGTCATCAATGCGGACACTATAATTGCAAATCAAATTCAAGTATCCCAGA
This sequence comes from Corythoichthys intestinalis, assembly GCF_030265065.1. Classification (NCBI taxonomy): domain Eukaryota; kingdom Metazoa; phylum Chordata; class Actinopteri; order Syngnathiformes; family Syngnathidae; genus Corythoichthys; species Corythoichthys intestinalis. Next base: position 45,800,855 of record NC_080406.1, read on the forward strand.
TTGCCCGCCCTTTCTTGTGACATTATTAATACTCAATATCGCATGCAGCTTTTTTTGAGCCTTTCAGTATTTATGTCTGTGGGTATAACTTTGTCACAAAATGCTTCCACTCATAAGTGGTCATTTTTATGTGTGTTTAACTATAGTTTTCTCCATTATCAGAGGTCTAAGAAATTTGCCATTTACATTAAAAAAAAAAATACTTTCAGTAATCATATTTTACATGTAGTTCATTTATACTACCTGATTTACAGTATATTATATTGTAATATTATATTACCTTTAAGTTAAAACGTTTTCCATAGACTTCACAATGGTATTGACGGGAATAGGGGCCTATCTCCGCCAAAGCTGACCAAGTGGAAACACAAAGAGCTTTTTATGTTGAAAATTTTTGTGAATAAATGCGTAAATCCCCCAATTCTTTATAGATATGGACATAAAACAGTCTCGATTCTTGGTTAAAGCAAAAAAAAAAACACAAAAAAACCACAAAAAAAATGTGTAGTTCGCATTTATTTTAAGTAAATATATTGAATGTGTTGCTAGTTAAGTCACTGTGGCGGCCCTCTTAGTACAACAGAGCTTTTTCCGCTGAAAATTCTTGTGAATAAATGCTTAAATCCCTGAATTCTTTATAGATATGGATGTAAAACAGTCTCGATTCTTGGATTAAAGCAAAAACGAGGCAGTTGACAGTTATTTTACGTAAATATTTCGAGGTATAATGCCAATGCTGTGGCAGCTAAATTCTCCCATTGATTATTTTCATTATTTTATTAAAAAAAAAAAAAAAAAAAAAAACCAGGCAGTATTATTTATTTTACGTAAATATGTCGAATGTGCTGCTAGTTAAGTCACTGTGGCACCGCCTTACCACAACAAAGAGCTTTTTACGTTGAAATTCTTGTGAATAAATGCTTAAATCCCTGAATTATTTACAGACATGGATGTAAAACAGTCTCGATTCTTTGTTAATAGAGCAATGAACTGGGCAGTTGGCATTTATTCTACGTAAATATTGCGAACTATGATGCCAATGCTGTAGCGGCTAATTTCTTCCATTGATTTTTTTCACGTTTCAAAATGCATGCATGTTAAGGAAAAATATAATAATTACCCTGAATCCTCGAACAAATCACTCCTGAGATAATCCTTCTTGTTTGTATGTGGTACAGCTTTCGTACTTTTATCCTAAATCTAGCGTTAAATCACTGCATGTGTCGCTGCGACCGACTGGGAATAACCGAAGCGGATTGTGGGATGGGGCCCCTGCTTGAAGGCGTTGCGCAGTGGCTGGCCAAATTGACTCGTCAATACAATTACAGTATGAAGTCGATGCATTTTCAAAAATAAATACCTGTATTCCAACCTTCTCAATTAAAAAAATGAAAATTTTATAGGACGTGCAAGAGTTTCCTTGATAATGTGTGTGTAATTTACGATTGAAATATTTTTCTTCTCCGTTTCAAAAGCATTTTGAACCAAATGAAGACCATTCGGAGTCTCTTGCCACCAGACAGCACAGCTCAGTACTATTTCTCTGTTGTCATCAACATCATTCAAGTCATTCTGGACAGCAGCAATGGTAAATCAGCCGCCAAACAAACTCATCCACTGCCATTGACAGCGATAGATTTCCGTACTGGAATGTCTGGCATTAAATGATTATGTTTTAGTGCCATTGCTGGTGGTAGACGTCCATTTCATTTTGACTCGGTCAAAATGGATTGGACGTCTATCGTTGTCAATGGCAGCCAGTGAGATAATTGTGGGTATGGTTTGCAAAATATTCATATTTTTTTTCTGTCTACTTTCAAAATTCTTGTGATGTGTGGAATCGTTGTATGTAGCATGTAATGTTAACGGTTGGGCAGAAAACACGTTTTGGACAAAAAAAAAAAAAGCCCCATTCATTTCCAATGGGAAAAAAAAAAACACACTTTAATTTTTACTTGCCCCACAGTTTTTTTTCCCCCCTATTGACATGATTCATAAAACTTTTTTTTTTTTAAAACACAAAATCAAGTCGCCAAAAAGGTATCAGCCAGTTTTTGGCAAAAGCCATAGATTCCCAAAGCCCCATTTATTTCCAATGATACATACCACACAAACAAAAATGTCATTATTTCTTGCAAGAATTGCTCTAAAATGAACAGGAAGGGAGCTTGTAATGCCTCAAACTTAATAGGAAGTGACCAAAATCCATAACAAGTGACCCTTAATTAGCCTAAAATCAACAGGAAGTGACCTATTGGAGTTTACCGCTCAGCAGAGCAAAGCATTCCCATGCATTTTCTTCAGGAACTGCATCTTCCAGTTTATGAAATACAAAGCAGTTAGCAAAGTTGTAAGGTTGTTGAACTGTCCTTAGTTTCAGTGTTGTGATTGGTAATTTGCCAAAGTTACTGCATGGTCAATGGAAAAACAGCTCATTTTCAATGGAAATCATTGACTTAACTCTGCTTGAGTGGTGGTTCTCCATTTTCCAAAGCTTGATTCTAGATTGAAGTTTTTCTGTTTTGAAAGTTTCTTTCATCACGTTCAATAAGCTCTGTTGTGTGTAATCTAGACAATGAAGTTTACAACTTTTTTCTCTGTGTTTGTGATTTTAGTCACCGCAACCACAGAAAATGACATACAAGATACACTGACTTGGATTTTTAACCAGGTGAGATTTAAACTTTGAATTTTATTTGTTTGCCTAACTGGCAAGTATGGTGTTACATCATGAAGGAAATAAGAGGAAATGAAAGGGCAATCATGAAGACTTTATATGATGATAGAATCTGATTTGCATTCTTGTTTTGCTTGTTTGACCACCCTGACACAGTTTGAACCACACCTAATTAGAAATGAGAAAGGAACATTCTTTAAAGTCCCTTTTTAACATAGGAGATGATAATTTTACTTCCGTTTAAAAATGCATTAGTTATAAGCTGTATTGTTTAGTGCACGTCCGTATTATTTGTTAAAACACCATCTTTTTCTTTTTTGAACAGATTTGGCAGATTTTAATGCATGGTCCAGATTTAGGTGATGTGACTCCATCTTTTGAAGCTTTTTCCCAGCTCGAACAAGTATTTGAACAGATTTTCACTGGGCAAGCTGACAAAGAAACCTGGCACAAGTAATTTTGATTCGATAAAAGACAACAATGATTAAAGAGCATATGAGTCCTCACTTTAGCTATAATATTTTTGTGTTGGCACAGGCTTGAAAAGATGTTGGAGGCTATACTGTCAACACTCAGCCAAGTACAGCCGTGGGACAGTGTTACGGCTGGTGTCCCCTATTTTGAAAAAACCATTGCATGTATGGTCAACACAAAGCAAAAAGAGAACAGTGAGTATAACACTCATTGTTACACGATTACTTGTGCATTTGTATAGCTACTGTAACAACACAAAAGACACACACAATATAAATAATTATGTTGTGCAACATAATAAAACAATTTGATCATTTCCATGATATCAGCATTTGCAACAATGGCTTTCGTGCTTGAATAACGACGAAAACATTCTAGTCGTGTGTCACATTTTCTCTGTATAAGATTCTGACTGGTAATCTTTTTATGTTTTCTTTTTCACAGTGATGCTATTAAGCCTTGCGAAGCCTGTGATGGACCTGATAAGCGAAATTGCGCAGTCTGTGAACTCCAGTCATTTTAACTTGTCGGAAATCGCTGAAAGAATGCCGCCTGCCATAGAACAAACAGTGCTGGCCGCTCAGCAGGTAATGCCCATCCTTTGTCTGTACTGCAGAAAAACAATGAAATATGTTGAGTCATTGGGGTTGGCTCTCAAACTAACAACATCAGAACATAATGCTACAATAACTATGTTTTATCATTTATTTATCTTGCGCTATTGCAATTACTTTAAATTTCTTTTTTTTTAATGCTTTCCCAATCGTATGTTTTGGCTAGTAATGAAAATATTTAAAACTTTTAGTACAGTGAAAATTGTTTTCTAAATGAGGCTTCAAAATTCAAGAAAAAAAAATTCTTGGCACTATAAAACACTGTGGGTGTGTCCTCTGAATGTGTGAAAACCATGGTCCAATGAACAATAAATCTCTAGAAACTCAAATTCTTACACAATCATCTCTACTTGAATGAGCCATGAAAAAAAAATTACATCACCCTACAGCCAGTATTTCCTGGAGGGGACAAGTGTAGCTAGCTTGCTATGCTAACTTCTAATCAGAGGTGAGTAATAACCAGGATGACCCCTTCCAATCAGGTCTACATGGAGGACATATTTAAAAAGAAAAAGAAAAACACAAAACATCAGACTTGCGGTATATTTTTATCAACTAAGTTTTGCACGGTTTATAGATCATATTTGTGTAACTAAATACCGTAATTTTCGGACTATAAGCCGCTACTTTTTTCCTTCATTTTGAATCCTCAGCTTATAGTCCAGTGCGGCTTATTTGTTGATTTATTTGGGGTAATACTTTATTGACATTGGTGTCATAAGACTGTCATAAGACCGTCATAATTATGACATAACACTATCATGGACATTACTGAATTTTTATGACAGATGTCATCCAGCAAATTATGACACTAACTCCAATAATATCCAATTCGGATCTTTTACATCCATTCAAATGTGAGGTAATCTGCCGGATAACACTAAATGACATCTGTTTTAACATCTGTCTGCTCATGACCCATGACTAGCAATTAATGAAACAACTGGAACAGTAACTGAAGAAATAATTAGCACAAAACCCAAATTCTGATCGTTATTTACATCTGTAACGCTGCAATGCATGCTAGGATGCATGTTGGACCACAATAGACAGCAGGTGGCAGCAGAGGTTGACTGTCTCCCCCAAGGGTGCAGTGATGGCCAAATGAAGCTTCATGAAGCAATGAAACATTGCGGTCAATTGGTTGAAAGCTTCATGATGGTTTATTTGGTCTTATGACAGTTGTATTATGCCGCTGTCAAATAAAGTGTTACCGGTTAATATCTTTCAGTCTAACTATCCCATTATACAATGAGGACAGCTGCGGCTTATAGTCCAGTGCGGCTTATCTCTGAACAAATGCCGTTTTCCTGCCAAATTTGGCGGCTTATAGTCAGGTGCGCCTTATAGTGCAAAAATTACAGTAGTAACAAATACCAATTAAAGGTCCAACTTTTTTTGACAGTTCATTTAGTGTACAGTATTGTGTTTTCAAATTGCAACGTGCCCAAGAACAAATATTATTTTGAAACGGTGTTCTGCCAAAATATGCTACGCCGTGAAACGTCCTATCAATGCCAGTAAGCATGCGCACATCAGTTAAAAGCAACGAGTACTTATTGTTTTTGTTTTTATTGAGTCTTTTTTTACCTTTCCATTATCTAAAAATACTTTTGGTGTGTGTTTTCCTCTGATAGCTTTTAAGCATTGTTTTATTGTGGTGTTTATCTGTCGGCCACATTAGTCACGTAGTGTATTTAAACCACCCTTATTTGATATTTTTACGTTGAAGTAGTTTGTTAAGGATTTTTTAGTACGTTCTTCCTGTATGCATCCAAGCAAAACAAACTGGAAGCGCACAGTAGTACTTATGGTGTCAAATTCTTCATTGGTAGATGTTTCGCCGGTGTAGGTTATTTTGGCAGAACAACGGTATTAACAAGGAACATTTGTCACAAACAAAATCCTTAAGAATAAGATTTTTTTGTGTAAAAACAATGTGAGCATTGAACTGCTCAAAAGAAGTGAACCCTTCATAAGAGGAATAACTTTATATAGTTCAGCTGCAGTTATTTTTATCGAGACGCGACGAGGGTTCTAAAACAAAATTTTTCAATGTCGGCCTACCTGCTGCTCGCCTCATTCTTTTATATTTCGTGCTCTCTGCGTGATGTTCTACGGCTGCTTTGCCCCTGCTGCTCATGTCCACGTCACACCGGCAAAGCGTGCAGAAACCATGGAATGAGTCACGATTGATTTTAGCGAGGAAATCGTGCTCTTTCCTCCATTCAATGTTGAAGATGTCTGCCGTTTTGGCATGTTTGCTAGGACTGTTGTAAAATCTCGGCAAGGAAATGATGTTAGATAGCCACACGTGAAGCTTTGTTTACATTTTAGTGAATCAATGATGTCGGACGTTTTTAACGCAAGCCACTCTTGGCCAGTCACAAACTAGTTTTGACAACCGTGGGGCTGAGTTGCGTCACATAAACTAAACCTCAGCCCATTTTCTTTAAAAGCCAGGCAAATAGCGTTCGGCTAATGGTTTGTGCCGGATGACGGACACCTCACTGAAAAGGCTGAGTGTCCGTAATAAAACCGAACAGGCGGTCACCCAAGTAATAACACATTACATTTAGGCTACTCCTTTACATTAACTTGGGTACATTTTTGAAAAGAAATTTGCTCGTAAGAGTAATTTTATCATGCCTTACATTTTACTTAAGTAGATGTTTGAAGAAGAAACCCTATTCTTACTCTGTTTCTTTGGGCTACATTAGAGTCGTTACTTTTTTCCTTTGGATTTATTTTATTTTTTGCCAGAGATGCCCTGAGTGGCTCAATCACATGACTCTATTATACCAATCAGAGATAACAATACAGTCACATGACCACATACAAGCTTGCAGTCGCAAGTCTTATGATCGAGCCGGTGCGATGAATCACGGGTCATGCGTCTTTGAAGCGCCGTTAAAAATAAACAATTTCACATTGAGGGCTGCCGAGATTACTTAAAAGTGCGAATTTCAAACTCTGTCCCAGTTTTTATCTGGCACCGATAGACCACGGAAAACCGGAGATATGATAATTTTATTTCCATGGTAGAAACTATGTTTATCCACTAGAAGGCACTCATGCTCTTTGGACGTGATGGGTGATGTTTCATTTCTGTCTATTATTCTAGTCGATATTTGATGATTTGGTGTATTTTTTTGCCTAGTACGGTAACGTAATAGGTTACAATATAATCATAACATTTCAAATCAATGATGTTGTGCTGTGAAAAAGAAATACCAATTTTTTTAGTGTGTGTTTTTTTTTAAGTCAGGCATTATTTCAGCAGTTTCTTGAGTATTTTTTTCACGTTAATTAATTTTTTTAATCAATCACGTTAAAATATTTGACACATTTAATGCACATGCCACGCTCAAACAGATTAAAATGACAGCAGAGTGTCATGTCCACTTGTTACTTGTGTTTTTTGGTGTTTTGTCGCCCTCTGCTGGCGCTTGGGTGCGACTGATTTTATGGGTTTCAGCACCATGAGCATTGTGTAATTATTGACATAAAAAATGGCGAGCTACTAGTTTATTTTTTGATTAAAATTTTTACAAATTTTATTAAAACGAAAACATTAAGAGGGGTTTTAGTATAAAATTTCTATAACTTGTACTAATATTTATCTTTTAAAAACTACAAGTCTTTCTATCCATGGATCGCTTTAACAGAATGTTGATAATGTTAATGCCATCTTGTTGATTTATTGTTATAATAAACAAATATAATACTTATGTACTGTATGTTGAATGTACAGTATATATCCATCTTGTGTCTTATCTTTCCATTCCAACAATAATTTACAGAAAAATATTGCATATTTTAGAGATGGTTTGCATTGCGATTAGTTACGATTAATTATTTTCTAAGCTATGATTAACTCGATTAAAAATTTTAATCGTTTGACAGCCCTAGTATAAATATAATTGAAAAAAACCTCTAAGAAGGAATAACAAAAATAAATAAAAATGGAGCATTCCTTCAGATTAAACACGACTGCTTTTGTCCACAAGCACAGCTAAATGCAACAAAAATGAAAACTTTTTTTTTTAACTTCGACTAAGATTAATGTATGATTATCTGAAAAACATATCTGCATATGTTAGAAATAAAAACATGTTTTAAATAATGATGTAGAAAATAAATGAATTCGTCAATTTTAGATAAATGGAAGTCATCAGCCAATCAAAGGTGTGTTTGAGGTGAAAAAAATGGACTGGCACATTCAGCAAGTGAAAAAGGGTACAAGTAAGCTCTGGACATCATGAAAATAATTCACTTAATAATGGTAGGGTCAATTCTATCCTTATATCATATGGGAAGGTTAATCTAAATGGCCTGTGTATATAACTGAACTCATTGTATAATGCAAATAAGGTTGCTTAAAAGTTGGCTGGAACAATTTGAGCATTCTGAAAAGTTGGTAGAGTTATGTCCCTCCCGCCCCAATGCAAACCTACAGTACGCCGTTGCTTTTACTTGAGTAATATTATTCGAAAGTAACGCTACTCTTACTTAGGAACATTTGGGGCTACTCTATCCACCTCTGCTCCAAATGCAAATAAAGGCGGTCAAGTTCCTATTTAGTGGGAGTGTTTGATTAACTGATCAACGGTACATCCCCCCAAAATCAGGAAAATTGAATAATGAAGTTTAATGCTTTTTCTCAGCAACTCAGTTATAATTCTTAGTCATTTCATGCTTTGAGTAATCGTATTCCAAAATACGCAATATTTTTGGTAACACTTCACAATAAGGGTCCCTTAATTAACATTAGTTAATGCATTTTTAGACAATAACTAATGTTTAAGTAACATTACAATGATTAATATACAGTGGGGCAAATAAGTATTTAGACAATCACCAATTGTGCAAGTTCTCCTACTTGAAAAGATTAGAGAGGCCTGTAATTGTAAACATGGATAAACCTCAACCATGAGAGACAGAATGTGAAAAAAAAAAAAAAAAAAGACGGAAAATCACATTGTTTGATTTTTAAAGAATTTATTTCCAAATTAGAGAGGAAAATAAGTATCTGGTCACCTACAAACAAGCAAGATTTCTGGCTGTCAAAGAGGTCTAACTTCTTCTAACGAGGTCTAACAAGGCTCCACTCGTTACCTGTATTAATGGCACCTGTTTTAACTCATTATCCGTATAAAAGACACCTGTCAACAATCTGTCAGTCACACTCCAAACTCCACTATGGCAAAGACCAAAGAGCTGTCGAAGGACACCAGAGACAAAATTGTAGACCTGCACCAGGCTGGGAAGACTGAATCTGCAATAGGTAAAACACTTGGTGTAAAGAAATCAACTGTGGGAGCAATTATTAGAAAATGGAAGACATACAAGAGCACTGATAATCTCCCTCGATCTGGGGCTCCATGCAACATCTCACTCCGTGGCGTTAAAATGATAACAAGAACGGTGAGCAAAAATCCCAGAACCACACGGGGGGACCTAGTGAATGACCTACAGAGAGCTGGGACCACAGTAACAAAGGCTACTGTCAGTAACACAATGCGCCGCCAGGGACTCAAATGCTGCACTGCCAGACGTGTCCCCCTACTGAAGAAAGTACACATCCAGGCCCGTCTGCGGTTTGCTAGAGAGCATTTGGATGATCCAGAAGAGGACTGGGAAAATGTGTCATGGTTAGATGAAACCAAAATAGAACTTTTTGGTAGAAACACAGGTTCTCGTTTTTGGAGGAGAAAAAATACTGAATTGCATCTGAAGAACACCATACCCACTGTGAAGCATGGGGGTGGAAAAATCATGCTTTGGGGCTGTTTTTCAGCAAAGGGATGAGGACGACTGATCTGTGTAAAGGAAAGAATGAATGGGGCCATGTATCGAGAGATTATAAGTGAAAATCTCCTTCCATCAGCAAGGGCATTGAAAATGAGACGTGGCTGGGTCTTTCAGCATGACAATGATACCAAACACACAGCCAGGGCAACAAAGGAGTGGGGTCGTAAGAAGCATTTTAAGGTCCTCGAGTGGCCTAGCCAGTCTCCAGATCTCAACCCCATAGAAAATATGTGGAGGGAGTTGAAAGTCCGTGTTGCCCAAGGACAGCCCCAAAACATCACTGCTCTTAAGGAGATCTGCATGGGGGAATGGGCCAAAATACCAGCAACAGTGTATGAAAAGCTTTCAAAGAGTTACAGAAAATGTTTGGCCTCCTTTATTGCTAACAAAGGGTACATAACAAAGTATTTAGATGAACTTTTGGTATTGACCAAATACTTATTTTCCACCATGATTTGCAAATACATTCTTTAAAAATCAAACAATGTGATTCTCGTTTTTTCCCCCCCACATTCTGTCTCTCATGGTTGAGGTTTACCCATGTTGACAATTACAGGCCTCTCTAATATTTTCAAGTGGGAGAACTTGCAGTGGTTGACTAAATACTTGTTTGCCCCACTGTAATTGCTTATCTAACATTTATAAATACATTAATTAACATGAGTTAATGCATTAGCTAATGCATAACCAGATAGTAACTAATGGTTTGGTAAAATAAAAAATAAAAAAAGGCCTATATAGGGTTAGGGTTTGTTAACTTAAGCATTTATAATTTATTATTTAAGGGACACATGTACTACACTTTACAATAAGGGTCCAAAAAGCATTCAGTAATGGTTAATAAAGGTTAAGGGTGGGGGACTTAAGCATTTATAATTTCTTAGTTAAGGGACACATGTGCTACACTTTACAATAAGGGTCCAAAAAACATTCAATAATGGTTAACTAAGGTTAATTAATACTTATGAGGTACGTTCACGTGAATATTATTGTAAAGTGTTACCTTATTTTTTAAAACAAATCAATGAACTCACTTAACAGGATTTTTTTTTACCAATGCTTGTTGTGTTGTTGTTTTAAACATATTTACTTTGGAGGGACACACCTTTTAGGGCGACCTTTTACATTCATTCTTTGCATGGGTGTCTAGTGATGAAAAGAGGCGATACCTGTGTGAGCCGTGTGCCATTTACATTGTGTTAGGTACATGAAGGAAGAATATCAAGTGTCCTGTATCTCTGCCTTTCACCCAGACTCTTTGTTGTATGTAGTTGTGTCACCGTCTTACTAACTGAACTGGTTTTTCTCAGAAGAATGCAATGAAAGGCAACAAGACGCAACAAAAGATGGGAGGTTATTGACACTGTTGGATTTTGTTTTTAATTCTTTTAGGCAAATGGAACATTGGACTGCAATGAAGTTTTGAAAGCATGGGATCCAGTGAGAGTTGCGGCTGGTTTAAGCCAGGGCGTCATTGAAATGTGGTGCACCGTCAGTCTGCAGCCTATTCTGGAGGCTTATGCTGCTCTCCCGTATATGTGCCCCCATCTCAATATGAGTGTGAGTACACCAAACAGAAATTCATTGGCCTACATCAGGTAGTTGAAATGAAGTCCTAAGTTTTAGAACCATAAAAATAATAAAAGGAGATTGGGTTGGATTTTCATTTTGCTTTGGGATTAGGATGCTCCCCATTTCATCAAGTCTTTTAATGCCCACACATTTCAGTCACTGACAGTTCCTAGATGCATATTTACTCTGAGCGCATACAGTTCAGATCATACCAGAAACAAGAACAGGTATGACTGTACGTTCCAGTGCACCAACATAAATAAAAATGTCAAATAATAATGTGCATGTCACATTTTGACCGTTTGGTGGCAATGTTGACACACATTTCTGATGAACATTTTTCTTTTCAGCACATGGCTTTGGAACCAATCACTGTTGCTGATACTGCTGCCCGCATTGTGAATGCGACTGAATCTCTGTATCAAGTCAACAAAAACCAATTTCATGTGATGGAGCAGATCATCATGAACATCTCCAACCAGTTCTTTGAGCTGCTCAGCCAGCCGCTCAGCCCTAGTGCTGAACTTAACTTACACATGCAGCTCCAGCACATGCAGCTTCAAAACAGGTGACTGCACTCACAATATGCCAGTGGGAAAAAAAATAACAGTACAGTATTCATACTCTGTATTTTTGTGAGTTGAAGTAGATATAATACAAAGAAAAATTCATTTCTCATAACATCCTGTTCTTACACGTAAAAGTAAAAACATAAATCACTCTGCCCAAGGATTTTCTTGTATTACGGTGTCTGTGGGAACAAGCTGTGCTTCTTTAGGTAAGGTCGTTTATAATATTCGAGAACAGGAAGCACAGAACACCCGATGGAAGCAACTGAAGTAGATAGAGATCTTGCTGTCTGTTTTTACAAAATTCCAAATTTGAAATGTATTTGCCAAAGGCACCAATGAAGTCACGATGCATGCAGTGTGCACTGAATAATATATTTGAAAAAAAAAAAAAAATGTTCTGAAGAAGAGATATAAAAAGTGTTTTGCACATCAAGCTTAAAGCATGTTATTGGATATAATAAAGTCAAATATTAAAACATATTTAATTTCTCACACCAAGGGCATTTACTCGATGATCTTTGAATTTAGAATTAGTTTTTCACTAGTAGACGTCCAATCCATTTGAACTAACGGGGTTGACCAAAAATGAACATTTGTTAATTCACTGGCAGCCCTCATGATTCAAATGGATTGGACCTATCGTATCTATGGCAGCTAAAGAGTTAAAAGGTCAAAATGTTGAGGTAGTTGAAAAATCAGCTAAAACACCACAACAATGTTCACACCATGACTAATCATACAGTGAATTGTTATTTCTGTTATACTTCACACCAAGCTAGTCTTTTTGCAAATTGGCAGCCTAACCCAGAAACTGGCTATATTACAGTAGGAGTCAGATATTGTCAAGACATGTTAGAATGCATTCGGACTTGCATGCTATACACAGTGAAAAGGATGACATATTGTGGCAAAACCATTACATGATGACCGGCATAAATTTGGGATCACATCTATTTAAATATTAATGGTAGAGGAAATTGTTGGATTTAAGACACAAGTCCCTTTTCCAAGTTGCTCAGAAAATACCTTTTACAGATATTTCAATGTTATGAGTCCTATGTACAAGGCCATGAATGAAGTATACTTTGAGATTTATTTGTATTTCACTTTTCCACTCCACAGTTTGTCCTCTATTACAATGCTGTCAGATGAGTTACTGAACGTGGCACCAATGCTCAGGCCATGCATAGATGCTATGGCGGAAGCACTGAGCCATATCCTGAACAACTATCACCAAATCCAAGACACAGACTCATCCGAAGTTGTCTTCAATGAAGTTGTGGCGATCCTACTCTCCTGTATAAACACCACCTTAGATGATTTCATCTCACTGGTGGAGGGCGACTTATCTGGGATCAGTAATGGATCTTTTCTTGAACTGGTAAACAATATTGTTAAAATTATGATCAACATGAACTTATTTGGGGATGAGCCGATGGTTTACAACACCCTGGAACAATTGCTTAGCTCCAATGCTACCAAAGAATTGTTACAGAAGCTGATTGAGATGTCTGCATGGTTAGCGTCTACAAACGAATCTGGATTAGACCTTCTGACACAAGCTCTGCCGAAGATGTCGGAACTCCTCAGGCTTTTATTGTCTATACTTACTCATATGGGTGTGGATATGCCAGAGATAATGGATCTAGTTGAAGATCTAACTAGAAACATATTCGAAATGTTGAGGCAATTGTTAAGCAGTGACCTATTTACATCTATGGACCACCATCCTGATGGATCTCAGTGGGAACTTTTGGGGGGTAACCGTGCGTTGCACAACCGACGCAAACGAGAGGCCCTGTTGATACCCCAGATAGAACCCTTGAGTGATTTCTCAGACTTGCTGAGCATTAACTACCAAGCAATTTTTGGAGACCTCTCAGCTCCTACGCCAGAGGAAATGTTAGAGACAGCTCACATGTTCGTTTCCAACCCCAATCTGAACATCATACTGAAGGGATCAACGAACGGCATGCCGTGGGCCATAAATGGCTCGCGAGAAGAAACCATTGATGCTGCCCTTGGGCTCCTTTCTTTTGCAACCCTCTCCAGCGGCTCTCATTTGTGAGTACAATTTTATTTAGTGCTTCCTTAATCCTTTGGAGTGCAAGTAAATATTTTTGTCATGTAGTCATGTAGGCAACAATACAGAGATCCCTCGTTTTTCGCAGTTAATGGGGACCAGAACCCGCCACGATAAGTGAAAAAGCGCAAAGTAGCGCCCCCTCCATGTATTTCTTCAGATCTATCATTGGAAAGAGATGCATATAAGGCATTTTTTTTCCTTTTTCCACAAAGTATAATTAAAAAAAAAACTTAAGGACTTTAAATATAATAATTATAGTAATAGTAATTTTAGTTTTAAACATGTTACTGTCCCACAGAATTATTTTTAAACAAGAAAAAAAGGAGACACCCATTATATTTTTAAAAAAGTTAAAAAAAAAAAAAAAATTGTCTTGTCTTTATTAAACGCTTCATTGAGTTGCCAGAGCAACTGTTTAACAAGTTAAACGATGGTGATGAGGCCCCTGGAGATCGAGTGTCTGGCAAGATCAAAGCATAACTGTCTGTCAATCATCGTTTACTTTAATAAGCAACTCCAGTTCACTCTCTGACGAACAAACAGCAGGGAGAGGGAGCGAGTGTGAGACGGTGCAATCGGCTCGGGACAGCTCATCTGTATTTATTTATTTATTTTCAAATGGGAAAATAAAATCGAGAGACAGCGAGAACCAAAAGTGGTATTTGCCATTTGGCAAAATGGATTTTGCCATGTGGCATTTTTTTTGCCATGTGTCAAAATGGATTTTGCTGTGTGGCTTTTTTTTTTTTTTTTTTTGCCACATAGCCCAAAATAATGCCACAAACCAAAATCCATGTTGGCCACATGCCCCCGCCCCCTTCAAAAAAAAACAAAAAAAAAAAATGCCACAAAGCAAAATCCATTTTGCCACGTGTCAAGAAATTGCCACGAGGCAAAATCCATTTTGTCACATGGCAAAAAAAATGCCATATGGCAAAATCCATTCTGCCACATGGCAAAAAAATGTCTCATGGCAAAATCCATTTTACCACATGGCAAAAAAAATGCCACATGGCAAAATCCATTTTGCCACATGGCAAAATCCATTTTGCCACATGGCAACCACTTTTCAATCTCGGCCCTGCTGAAAAAATCCGCGATGGACTGAGGGCGCAAAGTTTGAAGTGTGAAGTAGCGAGGGATCACCGTCTTGACATTTGGAATACAAGTGTAGCCTACAAGACCCAAAATGTGTCGTCCACATATGCACATATGTCCGTCACGGCTCAGTTATAATCTGTTTTTTTTTTTTTAAAAAGGAACCTCCTGAGACACGTAATGATTATTTTTATGTATTTATTTATGAATAAATATAATTATTAATATAGTGTTGATTAAAAAAATACATTTTCCTTATGGCCCTCAATAACACTCTCAAGTTATTTTACTATTATCATTTTTTAAATAGTATTTAACTAATTGCATGCCATTAACATCGATAGATGTCCAATTCATTTAAACTGGAAGGATTAGCATTGAGTTCTGATGTCATAGTGCCATTGATGGCGGTTGACGTTTTTTTATTTAATTTTTTGTAATGAAAATCTGGCGGCACGGTCGCTGTGTGGTTAGCACGTCTGCCTCACAGTTCTGAGATCGAGGGTTCAATCCCGGGCTTCGGCCTTCCTGTGTGAAGTTCGCATGTTCTCCCTGTGCCTGCGTGGGTTTCCTCCGGGAACTCCGGTTTCCTCCCACATCCCAAAATCATGCATGGTAGGCTGATTGAACACTCTAAATCGTCCGTAGGTATGAGTGTGTGCGTGAATGGTTGTATGTCTCCTTGTGCCCTGCAATTGGCTGGCAACCAGTTCAGGGTGTCCCCTGCCTACTGCCCGTAGTTAGCTGGGATAGGCTCCAGCAGCTCCGCGACCCTCATGAGGAAAAGCGGCATGGAAAATGAATGAATGAATAATGAAAATCTTTTCCAAAAGGTTTATCCCAATATCTGTTTAATTTTAAACTCTTTACTGCAATTCTGCACGTTTATTTTCCTAGGTCATCGTTGCCTCTCTTGGCGGAGGCTATTGATATGCTGCCTGATAGCTTTCCATTCTCTGCCCTGCTGAAAAATATGACCACAGCACTTGCCAGTGAATCTCAAGGTAACATTGACTTTCATGTCCTCTCTCAAAATGATCCAACTAACTATAAAAAAAAAAAAAAACCTGCAAATAAATGAGCGTTTTAAATCTTTGCCTTCTTTACACCCTCAGATACTTTCTCCTAACTTTTGCTGCCGTGACAATATTTGCAAACGCTATACAAACTTTAGACACAGCTTCACGGATACAAATGCATAAAACATTTTTTAACACTTCTTTTAATATACACATGCACGTATTTCAACTCCCTCCAAAGATATGATTAAAATAACTCTATTTCTGTTCAGCTGGATTCATTCTTTACCTGACAAGCACTCACCACCTTTTTAACTCTAATTAGCAAAGTAGAGTTCAAACAATGATCTTGTCTGCCTTCGCTAAGCATCTCACCAAACATCTCACCTCTAACTCACATACAAAAGTGAACATCAATGACCTTTCTAATTGGCATCTGGGCTTGTAAGAATGGTTCTTCACATTACAGCAATGAAGTTCACGCTTCCATAGCTTCACATGCACATAATCACACATACACATGCATATTTAATTGGCAAAGTCCTTGAGGGGCTGACCACCATTAAATTAAAGATTGTCGGATTTAGCTCTGATTAAACATTCTTTGCATCTTTTTGGCCCAAAGGGTCTTATTTGTTTTAATTTATTACATCTTCTCACTGACCTCATCTGTAAGCCGATCATTTGCAGCTTGTTTCTTTAAAATGTTTCCCAGCAGCAGCATCACCGGAATGAAACTCCATTGAAATGTTTTTGTGTCACTTTTTGCACTGACAAGACCTGAATTCCAACATTCCCTGTTGTCTGTTTTCTTATCTAATCTTTCTCATGACAAATTTATTTGTGTCTTTTAATCACAGAGAACCTGATACTCTTACACCAGTTCATCCTGACAGCCACTCACCTTCTCCATACCGACTTGGATGATCCGCATTACAAAAAACAATTTGACCAACTTACATCTCAGGTGTTTTTTTTAAATCGTAGCTCATAATGCAGAATCATGTTTGATGAGTTACATTAATGAGTTAACTGGCCACTGCCTTAAGTAGCACTGTAAGAAAAAAAAAAATCTACAGTAAAATACTGGCAGCTATGGTCGCCAAAGTTATACTATTAAAATAACAAACAAAAAACTGGAAAACACTGAAACGTTCATTGCCCAAAATTAATGTCAGAGTACCGTAAATAAACTCTATTTATTATATCTTATATACCATAATTTCTGGACTATAAACAGTCTTTTTTTGCCTACTTTGAAAACTGGGATTTATAGTCCAGTGTGGCTTATTTATGGATTTTTACAGGCTAATGCCATTTGGTGTAAATTTCCCATAATGCAATTTGGACACCAACAGCTTATAGTCCAGTGGAGTTTATTTCTAAACAAATACATATTTCTTGCCAAATTTGGTGGGTGCGTATAGTTGAAAATTACACAATTTACTGTATATACTGGCAGTCCTCGGGTTGCAACGTACTCGATTTACGTGATTTTGTCTTTATGACGCTGAAGTCTCCGCCGCCATTTTGTCTCCAGTCGGTTTTTTGTTGTTGTTGTTTTTTTTTTGGGTGCCTCTTCCCTGCCACCATTGTTGTTCAATCTTCCATCTAGTCTGATCAATATGTATATTCAGTAAATTAAATTAGCCTTATTTGCCTATCAAAAGTCCACGATATTAAATGCCACGAATGCTAACATAGCTATGTAATGCTTTACA
This sequence comes from Corythoichthys intestinalis, assembly GCF_030265065.1. Classification (NCBI taxonomy): domain Eukaryota; kingdom Metazoa; phylum Chordata; class Actinopteri; order Syngnathiformes; family Syngnathidae; genus Corythoichthys; species Corythoichthys intestinalis. The sequence goes on from NC_080406.1 coordinate 45,818,502, forward strand.
ATTCTCATAGCAAATCGTTCACACGTAACTCCACAAACTGTAGCTCTAAACTTGATTATAAATGCATACACAAACATATATTAGATAAAACAACTTACAGCCTTGTGTGGACCAAACCAAAGCACAGCTGTCCATTACCCATATCAGACAGTCTGCTCCTCAGTCATATAAGGAGACAGTCTAGCCAGACCCAACACTGGCACCAGAGGGCAATGTATCCTCCATCATTAAACAAAATTCAATACTTTTGGACTTTTTGGATAGTTATTTTGAGTTTTAGGACTACTTAAAGGGTTAATTCCGACTTCCGCAGAAATTCGGGTTACGTCGCCACCGTAGGAACGAAACTCGTAACCTGGGGACTACCTGTACTATACTATACTATATAACTATTAATTTACATTAGACAAGTGTAAAAAGTACATATAATATGTGTAACTGGTTTGATGGTCTGGTGATATCATAATCTTCTGTTTCTTGTTTTTGCCCTTCTCCCGCTGCAGTTTGAAGCCACACTATTACTGTAGCAGTCAGGTGTGCTGACTACTGAGGCAATAGCACAGTCTATCTTCAGCTGCTAGTACTCTCTCAGGGAGTCATTTTTTGTCCAAACCTTCTACACGTACAGCACTCCCTTCAACCGGTCTGCCGTAGCTCAGAAGTTAGCATGTTTGCTTCCCAAGATAACGGTGTGGGTTTGATTTAAGTCACGACTGGAGAGAAGGGACGAGAAAAGATGCAATATGTCACCACCATTAAGACTGGTTACATATAAACGACAGTATACACTGTAGCCTACAAGTTTTCAGTTCACAAAAAAATGAAAATTTATGGTTACCAAAGCACAATACTCTTATTATGTGTATTTTACAAATATTCATTTTTTTACGGTAAAATTCAGGCAACCACAGCTGCCAGTATTTTAGTATGAAGGTATGTTTTTTTGTTTGTTTTTCTAACCATGAGGGTATACAGGCACATCTAATGGAATCCTGTGCAACAACAAGACAATTGCTTAAACAAAAATAAAGATACCCAAATCTGGTTAGTGAGACATAAAAGGACATACCTAATAGAATTTGTTGGCTGGTATGTTTCAGATGTGCATGTTGGAGAGAACTAAGTTTGGTCGTCACCTCTTGGCAGCCGTCTCCCTTGAGCCTGGTCAACTCTGTTCCAGTGTTCTACCAGGCCTAGAGATTTTGTTGCAGCTGTTTCAGGCCAACACAACAGATTTGAGTGACGCCCTTTACCATATATTTATTGGCGACCCCAGTACCTATGGCAAAGACACAGATTGGTACAATTTCTGCTTTTAACTTGTATGATACACATATATCATATATACCGTGGTTGAAACACTTTTGTTTTAGGAAATAAACCTTCAAAATAGTTTTTGTTCAGACAACAGTCATGAGTTCCTTGGCTCAGACTACTTTGTATGAATAACTGTAAATATTAAAAAAAAAAAAAGAAAAAGTAAAGAATATTGATAACTGAACATAAACAGAAAAGAAGTAGCTGATATAACAAGACACAAAAGATACACTCACTGCATTGTTACTCACTTTAGATGGGATAAGTTATTTAACTCATTTCAATGGGGATACCTGTAGTTGAATTATAATTTTTAATAATAAATGTGTATGTGTTTATGTGTGTTTATAGGTCTAACGTGCTTATGCAAAGTCTGAACTTTGACATCAGCAGCTTGAAATCTCTAAACATCAACTTCAAATCTCAAGGTGAATCACTTATGTTTTTCTGAAGTCTTTCATTTGTAACAAATCAATTTCCAATATGAATCATTTGATTAAATGAAACCATACTCTATCAGTATAGGCCTGCAGTATCTTCCACAGCTGTAGTAATACAGTACATTTGTCTGTAAAATGGGCTTTACTTTTTGGATTGTTTTTGTTTTGCATTAAACATATCTTGAATCAGATAAGAACAGAATACGTAGAACAAAATACTCTCAATATTGTCCAGAAATAATCATGAATATGGAAGTATAAATGCTACTTTTCTTTATTTTTCCAGAGGAGGCAACAGTTGGTGAGATGCTGCGGAACGAAAGCGCATTTGTCCAAGATGTACTGAAGCGCACACATTTTGATCCAGTTGCTCTCCAGATTCTAATGCGGACAGTTCTGCCCAACAACAATTTACAGGTGAGCAATGAGGCTCAGAAGAAATAAGTGATTTGTTTTAATGAACTTATTTTCTCATCTACCCTGTTTTTACTTCTCTAATGCATTCAATACAGCTCCTTTCTTGGTTGTTGGAACTACGTCACTGCAAGTCTCCAGAACGTTTGAGCATGATAGAGCAAGATGCACACCTGTTCCAAGCCTTCTGCTCCATGTCCTCTGCAGAGTACTTCACCTTCCCTCTAGTCGTAACTCGGCATCTAAATGTTGAAAAGGTCTTAGTCAGAGTAAGTGTGAATGCTGGCTTTGCTGTACTGTATGAAGAGGTGGGTAGAGTAGCCAAAGAATTTACTCAAGTAAGAGTAGTTTTACTTCTAAATCGTATTAATCAAGTAAAAGTAGTCCTTCAAAAATCTACTGAAGTACAAGTAAAAAGTACGGTGGTGTGAAAAACTATCTGAACCTTTTGGAATTTCTCACATTTCTGCATAAAATCACCATCAAATGTGATCTGATCTTTGTCAAAGTTGCACAGATGTAATAACAGTGTCAGACTTGAACCCCATTGAGATGCTGTGGCATGACCTAAAGACAGCAATTCATGCCAGGCGTCCAAGGAATCTGACTGAACTATAGCAGTTTTCTAGAGAACAATGGGCAAATATTAGTCCTGATCGATGTGCCAGACTGATCTGCAGCTACAGGAAGCGTCAGGTTGAAGTTATTACTGCCAAAGGGTGGGCCACAAAATATTAAAAGTGATGGTTCACTTACTTATTTTTCCCCCTTCTCTAATTGTTTGCATTCTATCCTCATCAAAATATGAAAACGTCGGCATGGTTTTAGTTAAAGCAAACTTTTTTTTCATCGGTGTGATTTTGACAAAGACCAGATCACATTCGATGGTGATTTTATGCTTGCCTGGCTCTGCCAGACTGTTCTCCCTGTATTTTTCAAACACTGAGAGAAAGGTCTGGGAACCAGCCCATTAACGGCCTCTCGAGCAAGTACAAAATCAATCGACAAATCAGATTCGTTTATTTGCGTGATGTGTTCTTAACGAGCAACGTCACTCTTGCGCGTCGAAAGTCGTTTTCACAACAACACAGATGGTGAACGGGAGAGCCGAGAATATGTTCCAATCCACGGTAAAATCAGTTTGAAATTACCAAAAACACATCGACACGAGTCATTGACAACAGTCTGTCTCGCGCTAGCCATGTTGAATAAACTCCGCTCTCTTCGTATGATTACTTCCGCGCGCAAGTCCCTCGTCCTGCCCTCGTCATTTTACTAACGTCACGTCTGCCCGTCGATGATTGGTCCACTCCGCTGTCTGTTGGCTGTGGCTTGCTCCGCCCTGGAAATTGTATCCGCGTGAATGGTGGCCAGACTCAATAGCTGCAGCAGCGGTGAGTCTGGTGTACCAGGCAAATTTTATGCAGAAATGTGAGAAATTCCAAAAGGTTCAGATACTTTTTCATACCACTGTATTTGTTGAAAAGAATACTCAAGTAAAGAGTAACATTGTGAGTTACTGCTTAGAATGTCTGATTTAAAAAAAAAATAATAGCCTTTTTTTTTTTTTTTTTTTTTTTTTTTTTTTTCAAAAAAAGTCATTGAATTCAGACCAGAACAACACTGAAACATCACCCGTCCAAAGAGCTTGAGCACCTTTAATTGATATAATAGAGGCATGTGGTTATTGTTGCAACATGTTATTGGTGAAACAGTCCGCCACTGTCGGCACCTCTGGCAAAAAAAAGTAAAATTATTGCGTGGTAAAACTACTCTAAGAAGTACATTTTTCTAAAAATTTACTCAAGTACATAACAGAGTAAATGTAACACGTTACTCCCCACCTCTGACTGTATTTTAAAAGAAGTAATGGTTCGCTCTTATCAGTTTTTATATAGATTTTATGCTAATGGTTGTGTTCATTTTCTTTTACATGTGCTTGAACAGAAAGCAGATAGGTCACCAATTTTTTACAGGGTGACGCAAAATCCCAACAAGTTTACATACATATTATTTCAAAAATTACACTTAACCTTTTCAGTACCACTGACGATGATCTTGCTCTTTTTGTCTTTTTGCGGATAATTTAGATTACTGCATTGTATTACCAGTAATTAGATATATTTGAACGAAGCGTTGGCAGCGAATGTTCATTCACTGCTACCCTCCTGGTTCAAATGGATTGGACGTCTAGTCCCGTCAATGGTTATTTATTTACAGTACAATATTTTTCCTCTATGTGGAAAATTGGCACATTATTCATTTGCATCTATTGCATTTATTATTTCAATTGAAGGCTCTAAATTTTACATAGCAGTAGGTGGGAATGGTTGTTTGTCGTATATGGCCCCTGTGATTAACTGGTGACTAGGCAACGGTACCCCTCCTTTCACCCCTCCTTTCAACCTAAGTCAGCTGGAATAGGTCTGCGACCCTGAACAAGATGAGCAGTTTTGAAAAGAGATGTGGGTTATATTTTTCTGTGTAAGAGCCATTTTCCCGTGGCCAACATTTTGCTTTTGTGCTCAGCAAGACACAGTCCATCTACCGTAACACTCATTTTTTACCAACATGATTCAATATTGGATGAAAATAGGAAATTCAGGTTTGGAAATTGTACCAAACTGAGCCAAACACTGATAGTAAACAATGTAATAACTGATTAGTTTTTAAATTATGTTTTAAAGTATGGCATCACAGTCCCGCTTGACAAAATTTTATATCTCTTATATTAGAACATCAATCTTTATCATGTGTAAATTGCCCTGATTGGTAAAATGCACGTGGTATTGGATTAAGATAATTGATGCTAATCCTAATAATAATTAAACAGATGGCTCAAATTAAAATGGGTATATTTTCAGTTCACTAAACTATAAACAAGCTCATCCCTTAATAGTACTTGTAGTACAATAGATCATAGACTTCATAATATATTGACAGTGCGCGGGGTTGATTAATCGGGGGCGTATCTCCGTCAAAGCTGACCGAGTGGAAACACAAAGAGCTTTTTCCGTTGAAAATTCTTGTGAATAAATGCTTGAATCCTTGAATTCTTTTTAGGTATGGACATAAAACAGATTTGATTCTTGTTTAAAAGCAAAAAACTGGGCAGTTAGCAGTTATTTTACGTAAATATGTCGAATGTGCTGTTAGTCTGTAAACCACTGTGGCGCCGCCTTATCACCACAAAGAGATTTTTACGTTGAAAATTCTTTTGAATAAATACGTAAATCCCTGAATTCTTTATAGATATGAACGTAAAACGGTCTCAATTCTTGGTTAAAAGCAAAAATTTATTTATTTTTAAATTTATTTTACATAAATATTGTAAATCATAACGCCAATGCCGTAGCGGTTAATTTCTCCCATTAATTTTTTTTCACAATATTTGAAAATACATGCATGGTACGAAAAATATGATAATTACCTTGAATCCTCGAACAAAACACTCCTGAGACAATCCTTCCTGTTTGTATACGGTACAGCTTTCGTACTTTTTCAACCTACAGTAAATCTGGCGTTGGATCGTTGTGTTTGAGAATAGCTACGACCGACTTTGACTGACTGAAGCAGAATGTGAAACGGCCCCCTATTGGAAGGCATGGTGCAGTGTTTGGGGAATGTGTCCTGTCAATATCAAATGAACTTCTTGTGTAGTTTTAAACTCATACCCACAACCTGAAATGGTATACACTTATTTATGATGCTTTTACGTGACAAAGAATGATCAGCTTTTTTATTTCATTATAACGTTTACCCCAGCCTGTATATTTGTTCTATATGTAAATTTAAATAAATAATAAATTTAAATATTATATATATATTTAAGAACTTAAATGCACACGTGTGTAATTGCGTTGGGTTTTTAAAAAACATTTCCTGATTTTTTTTTAGCAGCCCATTTGGGTGAACTGGTTGTGACTTATCATTTCTTAGTTTGTCACACTGAACTGAATTGGAACTTGGCATTTACACGTTCATCCAGGCCTTTCAGTTATTATCATTTTTATTATTTCTTTTATCTTTCATGGCACTTAACTGACAGAAAGAACACATATTTGAAGTACAAAGAGCAAGTAAAAGTGTCACACTTTTCAAAAGAAACTGGGTGAAATCACATCAAATGAGCATTTGTAAGGTTTTGGAAAATTCATGCCTTTTTGTCATGAAGATCGAGTCTTATTTTTCATTCACTTTCATGAATATGTAACCAAAGATTGAAGCATTCTCCAACACAGGGTAGCTAATGTGTAAAAGGTCATTTTTAGAGCAGAGCTTACAAAGAAATTATTATTAAGTAATATTTTACGAATCCATTAAAAGTAGATGTGCTTGATTTCCCTGTTGTGTAAAGAGAATGTAGCATAGGAACAGAAATGTGGTACTGCTCTGAAATGTTGGCTCTTTGCTTTCAGGTGCTGTTTTCAGATGAAATTTGGGACTTGATGGGATTTATGCTTCAGATTGCCAACCATCTAGTCAAAATAATGGATGAAATCCTTCCTGCAATTGATCATCTGCAGAGTTTCATGCTTTCCATTGAAGAACTCAACCATATGGCCCAACATGACTTTTACTTGGTGTGTAGAATATACTTTTAAAAGCATGTTCTCAACCTGTTTGTGGATTTTTCATGAACGACACTTTATTTCTACCCAGGCTACAAGACGAATGCGGTCCAGACTCTCTACCCGACCATCATTTGTCACCATATCTCAAGCAATGTGCAGTCACGGTATCATACCTTTCTTCGGAATTAGCAAATTTCCCACCATATTTGAGCCCAGAAAATTCCCCGTTAACAGCCCTGAGAGAGAGGAGGTGATTGAAAGGTTCAAGATTCCACGAGATGCAAGTATGTTGTTTTGGGAAATTTCATTATAAATGCATTCATGTGGTCTTAATGGGAAGAGCAATATTATGCCTAATATCCCCACCCCTTTTTTATAGGCCCCTACTGTATGAACATGTACCTAGATATGGTCAGCACTACAGGGGGAGCCATTTCATGGGCGTTCCTCAAACCAATGCTGATGGGGAAGATCCTCTACACACCTGACACACCTATTACCAGGGCTATTATGGAGAAGGTATACAATAGCGTCATCATTGTGTTTTTTGGGTAAGATAGCTGTGATAGTCTGATATCAGCTTGGTAACAACCTTAAAGCACTTCTTTTGGATTGCAATATTTTATGGCGCAAGTAACTATTTTTGGTAAATAAAAAGAAAAAAAAAGGCAACCACATCACACAAACAATTTTGAAATGAATCAAAACAGAAATACGCTCCAGTTATGGCTCCCAGAGTTGATTTATATGTGTATATACAGTGAAGAAAATAAGTATATGAACACCTTGCTATTTTGCAAGTTCTCCCAATTAGAAATTATGGAGTGGTCTGAAATTTTTATTGTAGGTGCATGTCCATTGTGAGACAGGTAATCTAAAGAAGGAAAATCCAGAAATCACAATGCATGATATTTTTAACGATTTATTTGTGAGATACAGTTGCAAAAAGTATTTGAACATCTGTCTATACGATTGATTTCTGACTGTGAAAGACCTGTTAGTCTGCCTATTAAATGTCCACCTCCACGTCATGTAGTGCCCTGAACCAGATGCTCCTGTTTGAGGTCGTTAGCACCTGTCCATCCTATACGATCAGTAAGACTCAAAGTTGTAACATGGCCAAGACCAAAGAGCTGTCCAAAAACATCATAGACAAAATTGTACACATCCAAAATGCTGAAAAAGGCTATGGAGCATTTTCCAAGCAGCTTGGTGAAAAAAGGTCCATTGTTGGAGCAATCATTTGAAAATGGAAGAAGCTAAACATGACAATCTCAATCAGAGTGGAGCCCCCATATAAGATATCACCTCATGGGGTCTCAATGATCCTAAGAAAGGTGAGGAAGCAGCTCAGAACTACACGGCAGGAGTTGGTCAATAATTTGAAAACAGCTGGGACCACTGTTTCCAAGGTTACTGATGGTAATACACTAAGACGTCATGGTTTGAAATCATGCATGGCACAGAAGGTTCCTCTGCTTAAAACAGCACATGTCAAGGCCGTCTTAAGTTTGCATATGACCATTTGGATGATACAGAGGAGTCATGAGAGCAAATGTTGTTTTCAAATGAGACCGAAGAAGAACTTTTTGGTCATAATTCCACCAACTATGTTTGGAGGAAAAAGAATGATGAATACTATGCCAAGAACACCATCCCTACGGTGAAGCATGGGGTTGGTAGCATCATGCTTAGGGGGTTATTTTTCTGCACATGGGACAGGACGAGTGCACTGTATTAAAGAAAGGATGCCTGGGGCCCTGTATTGTGAGATTTTGCGGAACAACCTCCTTCCCTCAGTCAGAGCATTGAAGATGGGTTGTGGCTGGGTCTTCCAACATGACAATGACCCAAAGCACACAGCCAGGAAATCCAAGGAGTGGCTCCATAAGAAGTCTCCAGACCTAAGCCCAATAGAAAACCTTTGGAGGGAGCTCAAACTCTGTAATTGCAAACAAAGGCTAATGTACCAAATATTAACATTAGTTTTCTCAGGTCTTCAAATACTTATTTGCAGCTGTATCACACAAATAAATCGTTAAAAAAACGATACATTGTGATTTCTGGATGTTTCTTTTTAGATTATCTCTCTCACAATGGACATGCAGCTACGATGAAAATTTCAGAACCCTCCATGATTTCTAAGTAGGAGAACTTGCAAAATAGCAGGGCGTTCAAATACTTATTTTCTTCACTGTTACATATATATATTTAATTTTCATAGTATTAAACCCATTACCTGCCATTGACAACAATTTACTTTCAATTCATTTGTACTGGAAGGAATGGCAGGTAATGCCCATGTTTTAGTGCCATTGACAGAAATAGACATCCAATCCATTTTGACTGGGAGGGGCGAATGAACAAAAATTCATTGACCCGTTCCGGTCAAAATGGATTGGACATCTAGCGCAGTCAGTGGCTGCCAATGAGTCAAACGAATGGATTATAAAGGGTAAAAACTAGAGTTGTCCGATAATGACTTTTGAACCGATAACCCGATATTGTCTGAGTCCAAAAACCCAATACCGATATCAAACTGATACGGTACATGTGATTGTAGACTTAACATATTATTGCTAATTGTATTGTGATGCCCCACTGGATTCTTTAATAATGATAATGCTCACATGACAAATCCCAAGCATTTTAGTTTGTATACATCTAATGGTCAATAAGCATATATGCTGTGACCAGCCCTTATATAAGGCTTCTTCGTTCACTTTGAAGACAACATGCATTTTGGCCGAAAGCCAATAATGAAAAACCTATGTAGATATTATGTGATACAATTCTATAATTCTTTCAGGACAACTCTAGTAAAAACAATGGACAACAGTATTCATATTGTCGTTATTCAAAATTAATAAATAATAAATAATAAAAATCTAGAAGTCTAAATCACACAAGGCAAAAAATATGACGGGTAGATGATTAGATTGACAGTAACCTTCTAAAGCGTCAGTAGCGGTATTACTTTCTGTTGACTGCAAGTCATGTTCAGTGTTGTTAAATTAAATGTTAAGCAGGCAGAAAAAAATCAATGCCACCATATTTTAATGCTGAGCAGACAAAAAAAAAAGGTTCATCGTTGTGTAAATACAAATACAAATACAAAGGCTTCTCACACAGAGGCTAATCAACTTAATCATGTTTTTTTGACACAGTAATAAAAAAATATATTTTTTGTCTAGGCCAATACTACCCTGCAAGAGTTTAGCAACTTGAGGAGGCATTCTAATGAATGGATGAAATCCTCAAATTTCATCATGAAATCTGCCAATGTGCTGGACAAGACTGTGCCACTGCTGAAGGTATAAAATTATCAGGACCGCATTCTACCCGAATATTCTTCACTGGTTCATGGCGGATTTTCAAAAGCTGTTTCTTGATTGTTTTTCCCAGAATTCCTTGTCCAATGCATTTGTGAAGAATTTTATTGAGATGCAGACAAACATTGATGTTGACAAAATGACAGCGACGCTCAACAACTTTTGTGAGTGACCCAATCTCGCTTATTGTCAAAATTAGGAAAGGGAACTTTAACTAATGTAATGTTGTTAATTATAGGAATGTTTGACTTTATTTAGAATTCATTATCTGAATGAATGAATTAATCTCTATTGCACAATTATGCATAATCAGATACATTTCAGTATAAGTGATATTTATTTTTAATTTATTGACAGAAATGTGAAAATGAACTGTCAATCACACTTATGGATGTGAGTAATGTATAGTTCTGACGTTTAGGCACATTTAAAATCCTTTGCTTTCCCAAAAATGGACAGTGTGCCTTATAATGCAGTGTGCTTATTGTATGAATTTTGGTTGTGCTTAATGAATATATAGCCTATTTTACTTGTAGAATACCAGCTATTGTAATCTGATGACTCATTGCAGTTTACAGAGTTACAATAGAACATTTATGTATTAAAAAATAAAAAATAAAAGTAAAGTAGTTTAAAATAAAGCAGTTTAATTAGGTTTGTAATTTGCTTTAAACATATTCATTTAGGTAGAACAAAAATAAAACAATGAATACATTAATAAATAAAAATAATATTTTTAAATAGAACAAAAAATAACTAATGCAGTTTATTGATGAAGTAACGTGCCTTATAATGTCATTGATGGTTCCCTTTATAATCTAGTGCACCTTATTGTCTCAAAAATACATTTGGTGGCCCTGTTAAAATTTGTTATCTACAACAATGACCATTAAATATATTTGTGTTGATTGGAGTTGTTGACAACTCAATACTTACTGGCCATTTTAAAATAATAGTGACACCAAAGGGTTTCTTTGAAAAGACAATCTGTCAGTTTGACTTAAATGTTTGGCCAAATTTTCTCTTAATTCTCTATGCTGTCTGTTCCATGGTTGTTGATTTTTAATAATTAAAAGTTGAACTTTATGAATAAGGCATCCTCAACTCCCATATGGTACTAAGTAAATCAAAATCTTTTTATTTTTTATCTATTTATTTATTTTTTAAATTGCCAATTAATTAAAATTTTAATTGTCTTGTAAGTGCAATTTTTTTGGCTTCATTTGTTTGCCTTTTCAAATAAATTACATTCATTTACTTCAGCTCCACATGGTGCTATTAAATAACTTTTTTATTTTGGAGCACTAAGAGTACTAGTATAATTTTTAATTGTTCTTTTTCTATTTTTTTTTATTTTTTTTTAAATTAATATTATTATTTTTTTTAAATTTGTCACAGCAAACATGACATTGATGTTGGAGAAGAACAAACACATAATGGATCAGATCACTGTCTTGTCCTCCCTGATGGTTAACATCTCATCTTGTATAAAATTCGATCGGTACCGGGGTTACCAATCTGCTGAACAGCTTGACGCCGACGCTCAAGAACTCGCCAAGGACCGCGATCTCTATGGAAGTGAGTTGGTGTTATAGCAACTGTTTTTCATCCTTCTGCTGTGAATTTTAAAACTAGTCAGACACTACAATAATAGAAGTCCAATCAATTTGAACTGGGAGGGTTAACAACTTCGTTATCAGCCAACAATCCTAATTCAAATGGATTGGACATCTGTTGCCGTCAATGGCAGCCAATGAGTTGAGCAGGAAAGGAAAGTGCTCAAAATCTATTAGACCAGTGGTCCCCAACCATCGGGCTGCGGACCGGTACCCTTCCGTGGCGCATTTGCTACCAGGCCGCAGAGAAATTAATAATTTATTAACGACTGCAATCTGGCCTGTGGCTTTTGACACATCAATATTCTTGTCTACTCTATAGACTAATCAGAGTAAAGATTTCTATAGGTCTCCATCTAGTGGTTGGCCGCAATTACTAGGGTGTTCGCACACCTATAGCAGCCCAGCGCGAGTCAATGTAAACAGTAACTTTAGCTGCTGTTGGATGGTGTCTTCGGACATTTTTTTTACGGGAAAGGCCACCTGCTGAGCCAGAAGAGGAGCCTACAAACAAGTCCATTCTGCAGAATATATGGCTAAAAGCTAGCAAACAAGGCAACAAAAGCGAATTCACTGAGAGCATCATACCTCATGTCGAACCGTATTGTTAAAGCTAAGAAACCTTTCACGATTAGAGAAGAACTCATTATGTTTGCGACCACAGATATTTGCCGACAAGTTTTAGGAGAGGCCGCTGTTATGAAAAGGTTGATTCAGTGTATGGTGAGTGACATTTTCCCTGCACTTAATATACGTTTTTAGCCTCGACGTTTTATTTTATATTTACTGTCATTTTCTGCCACACATTGCTGGTCCGTGAAAAAAAGGCCCACATTACACCGGCCCGTGGTGCAAAAAAGGTTGGGGGCCACTGTATTATACAATGTCCAGCAAATAGAATTTTGTTATACTCCAATTTATAAGCTAGATGAAACAGTAGATCCAGTACAATACATAGTATTTGCAAGGACTGCACAATTATTCAATGTAAATTCAAGCTTTTTGTGTTGGATATAAGCCACCATGTATTTTGTTGGAAGGACCTTCTTATCATATGTTTAGCAATCGTTTGATCTGTAATGGCAATGTCTCATTTGTCTTCAAGGTGTGATTTTCAAGCTCCCCAATGACCACTCCTCTTCCCTGCCACCTAAAGTTAGCTACACAATCCGCATGCATCTGGACAACGTCATGCGGACAGACCGTGCCCGCAGCCCATACTTTGTGAAGGACACCCACATATCTGCTGGGAAAACCATGCGGTACAACCGGGCCTTTGTGTATCTGCAGGAGAACATTGACCGGGCAATTATTGAGATGCAAGCGGGAAAAGTCACAGATATTGCTGTGCAGCTTCAACCTTTTCCGTATCCATGCTATCTTCGTGATAAGTGAGTTCACTTAATAATCCAATAGACACACTTCTAAAGCTTGAAAAAAAAAAATCTTCCTAGATTACCATAATATATTCCAATACAGTTTTCCATATAGCATACATTCAGTTTAGTTTGAGTGCTCTTATAGAGAAATGAAAGGATGCACATTGTCTCAGGGGTGAAATCCAGGCATTGATGTGGAATAATGCAAACTCTCTCATTATTTATCTGCCACTTGGGACTGTCAGTAAGTAGTCAGTCACTTGCAAGTCTCACATCATAATTGGCTCTGAAAAGGGTGCATGAATATTTACTAGGAAAGTGTGTATGCTTCCCAAACTGCACATGTCTGAAATGTACAGTCTAACCAATCTGACAGTCGGAAGTTGTACGTTAACATTTCACGAACACGCAACATAGTTTCTGGTTACTGAGCACAACAACAGTTTTTGCTCACTCTCCAGGGCTTTTAAAGACAATGCTGATAATTCACATCTGCTGTAATGTCAGATCAGTGTATCTGACAGGCTGCCTTCAACCTGACTAGTTGATAGTGTGATTTATTACTCGGAGTACAATATCTGACAAAATAGATGCAGCATTATATTATCACGTTTGCAACCATTGAGACTGAACAGAATAGAATACAATAGAATAGAATGGAATAGTTATTTTAACATTTACAATGAAATTAAAGTGCCAACCCAGTTAGCGCAAAAAACATTCAAGGAGTTAAGTTTTGGAAGACAAATATTGGCATCTTTTTATCCTCTTTTTAAGAACTTCTCATGATTTGTTGAGTTTTTTTTTTGTGTTTGTTTGTTTGTTTGTTTGTTTTTAATTTATCAGGTACCTTGAGGCTATCACCATCGTCTTCCCACTCATGCTGATGTTAGCTTGGATTCTTTTTGTGGCTGACTTTGTCAAGAAATTAGTTCATGAAAGAGAGCTGGGGCTGCATCAGGTAAGGGTTAATTTTTCACTTTTTTGTTGAGAGTCGTTTAGAAGGAAAAAAAGAGTGTGATCTCTTACGTTTTATTTTCTCATATTACGCTTCAAGTGATGATAGCTAACTCTACACGCAGTAAGCACTCACATCCATAGCTTGAGGGTTGTAAAGGATGGTAGGGATAGATTAATTTGAGAGGGTGGGGCTTAAAGTATAATTCATAACATGTGTTATTTATTTTGTGTTTATTTTTCAGGAACCCCAGTAAGCATCATGGAGTGGAGGAAGTTGGAACGCGCTTTCGCTGTTGAGGCATTTTTTTTCAAGCGAGCAATAAAGTCACGTGGATGAAGTTCCTCCACCATAGCTAATTGGTAGGGATGAAATTTCAGTTCTTCATGGAGGATTCGTCTCACAGAACGAGCAGACAACCCAAGGGTAGATGCGTGTTTGCGGGCTGACCGTCAGGGAGATCTCAAAACAGATTGTCTCACCGCCTCAGTGTTTTGGGGTGACCTTGCTGTTCGTGGGAAGCCAGGTTTCTTTTTCTTGACATCACCTGTTTCCCTGAAGTTGTTTACCCATGAAACAATCGACTGCCGGCCAGGAATGCGAGCACTGGGGGCAATATTAAAATGTCTACAGAATGCACGTTGCCTTACGACGATTGAGGGACCGCTTGAAAAAAACACCTCAACAGCGAAAGCGTGTTCCAACTTCGTCCACTCCATGATGCTGACTGGGGTTCTTGAAAAATAAAAAAATAAAATAAGGCACGTAAAGAGCCAAACTTAAAGCCCCACCCTCTCAAATAAGTCCATCCCTACCATCTTCAGAGCAACCATCGCTTCAGGGCACCAAATTTAAATAAGCAAGTTGCTCTGCCCCACCCTGTACTGGAATCATGCTGTGCTTTTTACTAGTGAAAGCGCAGCACAACGATAATACTGTATAATTAATGTAATTTTCTTTTCTCTCTTAGTATATGAAAATGATGGGTGTTAATCCATTCAGCCACTTCCTCGCCTGGTTCTTGGAGTGTGCTGCTTACCTGATCGCGACAATCATCATCATGACACTGATTCTCAAGCATGGCGGCATCCTCTCGCACAGCAATGGCTTCCTCTTGTTCTTGTACTTAAGCGACTATGGCTTGACCATCCTAGCCTTCAGTTACATGATCAGCTCCTTCTTCGACAAGACCTACATTGCTGGTTTAAGCGGCAGTCTCCTTTACATTATCTGCTTCTTCCCATATATTGTGGTATTGGCAGTGGAGTCCAGTCTCAACATTTTCCAAAAGAGTGCACTGGTAAGGGATTTCCATTATTTTTATTTTTTTTAAACACTAATTTACAAAATTCCATACAACCATGAGTACCCACAATTAAACAACTTTCCATATTGTCACTATTATAGAAAAGGTGTACTGTGGACTAACAAAGATTTGACAGATATTTCCAGATTTTTTTTTTTTTTTCCCCAGTTCTGGATTATTTACAAGTGTCTCATTTTTCCACAGAGTCTATTTTCTCCATGCTGTTTCAGTTATGCTAGTCAGTATATCTCTCTCTATGAGTCTATGGATGAAGGTATGAAATTTTCACCTGAATCAGAAAATGATTTAGTAGACATTGTAAACAGAGAAGTAGATAAAAGGTGACTTTTTGTTTTTTAGGAATTCAGTGGAGCAATTCATATTCCTCACCCCTAGCTGGAGACACATCTTCTTTTGGTTGGCTGTGCTGGATGATGCTCATTGACTCTATCATCTACTTCAGTATTGGGGCGTACATCCGCATGGTTTTCCCAGGTAATTTCTACAGAATATGATGAGTTTGAGAGCTGAGATGTAACAATTAATCGACTCAACTGTTCAAAATAACACATTTGCAAACATATACTTTTATTTTGAAATGATCGACATTTTAACATTTTTTTTTCACATGTAACAGATTATACAGGTGATTGGGTAATAAGAAATATATAGGGAAAAAATAGTAGCCAGTTTCATCTATAATGAATATAATAATTTGCATAACCAGCAAATGAGGTAGTTGTACATGAAATAGTTTCATTAGTGCATATCAAACTAGTAACCCTTCACATTAAAGAATAACTGTATTACATCTGGATGTTTTTTGGCTAAAAGAAATGAGTAATTCCTATTTACCGTACATAAACAAGTAGGCTTACCTATAAATATACATAATTAAATATATGAAAAAAAAGAATATTTGTAAGATGCAAAAAGAATGTGAGAAAGCCTCTGCAGGTTTAGGTTTAAAAATGATTTCAGATTAGCATCACGTTCCAATGATTCATCTACTGATTCAATTGTGATTCATATGAGCATTTTATTGAAGATAAATTCAATCTGTACTCATGCCTCATGAGGGGTGTTACCCAGATGAAGCAGATGTCAGTATTAAGGAATTGCTTCGTACCTGCTTTCAGGATTGTCATGAGTATTTTCATTTTCATGTTCAATCAGGCAAATATGGCATCCCTGCTCCGTGGTACTTCCCCTTTACAGCCTCCTTTTGGGCTGACCTTTTCGACTGCTGTAGAAAGTCACAGAAGGGGGGCAGAGGACTTTTGTTTACCAACACCATGAATACAAACCTGCCTGGGTCCTCTGATGGCAAGGGGAAAGGTACAAAAAACGAGCAATTACACCCTAACAACTATAAGAGATCACAGTTTGTTCACTCTGTTTGGAGACTCTCTTTGTTGTCTTGTCCCTCATCTTTTCATGGTCATCCATTTTTTACTACCCATACTGAAGCACCTAACCATACTGTATGTCTTTCACTCTCTCCATTTAGTATATGCTGTACAGTGATTGTTTGATTTACTGCTTGCATTTGTCCATTCTTTCAGGCGAGAGCAAGGTTTTTTCTCAAACTGGCGAGGACTTCTCTCATCTCCCAGTGGGTGTTGCCCTTCATGGTCTCACTAAAATCTATAGTGACCGAGTGGGCATTAAAAACCTTAACCTTTCCTTCCACGAGGGCCATGTCACATCACTGCTTGGTCACAATGGCGCCGGCAAGACGACTACCATGTATGTAAATGGTCATAGTTCTTGTCTCAAAAATGGTCATAGTTCTTGTCTCAAAAAAAAAAAAAAAATACAAATACACATTGGCTATTCAGGCTTTATTGTGCATTCATTGCAACTCATTTCTGCCACTGATGGTGCGAGATGTCCAGTCCATTTTGACTGGGAAAGGCTGACAGTGAATGAATACTGCCTGCTCTCCCAGTCAAATTGGTTTGGACATCTAGTGCTGACAATGGCAGGTAAACTATGGCTGCCATGACTAATGTTAGCAAATGAATTGTCATCTATTTTGATAGTTGATAAACCGTTTAGAAACACTGTTGACCTCAAATTGATCCAAATACCTTTTGAGCCTCTTAATAATCAATGGCATTGAAAGATGAACATTCACAGACAGTACTTTCAGTTGAAATGAATTATACATCTAGCAATGTCAAGGGCAGGATATTAGTTAAATACTCTGAAGTTACCAATACACGTTTGCAATGAGCACTTTATAGCGCACGCAATGGACTCATTTGATGCCACTGACTCTGCTAGACGCTGAATTAGTTTTGACAGGTTGGGACTAGCAGGAAATGTGAACACCACATTGGGTCTTGTACAGTGATCGATCGTTTTTCACAGTTAATGGGGACCAGAACCCGCCGCGATAAGTGAAAAACCGCGAATTAGCGCACCCCCCCCCCCCCCAATTATTATTATTTGTTTTTGTGTGTTTAATGTATTTATTCAGATTTAGCATTGGAAAGAGTTACATATAAGACATGTTTTTTTTCCATTTTCCCCCAAAGTATTATATTTAAAAAAAAAAAAAAAAAAAAAGTGTATGTTTTAATAAATGTTTTTTTAAGCACTTCAAATGTAATAATTAAGATAAATTTTAAACATGTGACTGTCCCACCGAATTATTTTTGAACAAGAATAAAGTGCTGTAGTAGAAATATATTTGCCTATATTAAATGTAGTTGTAATCCACTCAAACTGCTCACTTACACACATTGAGTTGCCATAGCAACTGTTTAACAAGTTAAACGATGATTGACGCAAGTGGCGCTTTAAAGTCAGACTCAGACATCTGTCAACATCGTTAACTTTAATAAGCAACTCCAGTGCACAGGCTGACAAACAAAGAGCAGGGAGAGGGAGGGAGAGAGCGAGAGTGAGACTACGCAACTGGCTCGGGACAGCTCATCTGTGTGTGTGTGTGTGTATATATATATAAATATATATATATATATATCACTGTATACCAAAAAATAGTTAATATTGTAGCCTACATGACCAAAAATATGATGTTCACGTATGTTGATGCCAGGCATTTATGGGGTTATTTTTTTTTCAATTTTTTAAATAGTCACTTGCCCGATAAAGTATTAATATTCTGTACTCCATGAATGTGTTTTTTTAATTGGATTTCTGACAACTGTTATGAATGGATGACATTTTGGGGGTTGACACTATCATTTACAATTTTCCCAATGATTTAGAACAACTACATTCTGATATGAGAAATTGCATGAAAAACTTTGAAAAACACCTTATATGCAGTGCCATTCTACACCTGACAACGCTTGTGTATTGGGTTTCATTACTGTGGCCGCTACGTGTAAGGACTCGGGATTAGATTGGTGCTTGCATTCCCCCTTGTTACATTCTTGCCCAGATAAAAATGACCAGTGGCCATCTGCACTGTCTACATAAAATATATATCTAATAAACATTCCATTTACAATATACTGTATAATATATGGTATTAATTCATTTTAATGCTAAAACGATGCATAGCGTTTAGTAAATGTTAGCCTTTCTGTGTGCTTAGGTCTCTCCTCACAGGTCTCTTTCCACCATCATCTGGGAATATAGAAGTGTATGGGAGAAACATGCGCACAGACTTGGCTGACATCCGCAAAGATCTTGGTGTGTGCATGCAATATGATGTCCTCTTTGACCACATGACTACCAAGGAGCACCTCCTGCTCTATGGCCAGATAAAGGCCCCACAATGGTCCCACGGGGAATTGCATGAGCAAGTCCGAACGTAAGTGTTTACTCTTCTAGTGTTTAATGAATACTTACAATTATATTGCTCTTAGCGAGGTTGGACTAAGCCCTGAGGATCATGTCTTGATTTTTCAATGATGCAATAATGTAATATAGTGTATTTTACAGCCTTTAGTTTTTATCAGCCATGGTGAAACAGTGGTTTTTGCTCCGTTGACAGTATCTCCCCCTAATAAAAATGAAATGTGGGAAGTTGTTGCAGTGGCTAGAATTGAATGCCAATGGTACTCTGGAGAAAAAGTTAAACATGGTTGTAGTCAAGCACATTTTATGGCCACACTTAATTTATATGCATCTCTGGTGATAAAGATAACGTAATTGTTCCACCTGTTACCCTGAAAATATGGTTTTCAATTTGCCTTCTCAACAGCACGGTGATATCATAAGATACTTATAAGGGCATTAGGTGCAAGTAGAGAATACTAATGTGAGATGAATTTTGTAAGTTTTTTTTCTTATTTTCTTGTTACTGTTTTTGCTGGATTTCAAGGGCAACGATGAATAATCTGTTAAACAGAAAAAAATATAACCATCCACCAACCAAACCACTGCAGAAAAGAACTCTTTTAAAATGCATATGAACATTATGTTAACATGCAGTTCACTTCACTTCTTTCCACTGATTTATCTTTCAGCATCCTGGAGGAGACAGGCATGTACGCTCACAGACACAAGCGGGTGGGCACACTGTCGGGAGGCATGAAGCGCAAGTTGTCAATCTCCATTGCATTCATTGGTGGCTCTCGCTTGGTGGTGCTGGATGAACCCACCACAGGAGTTGATCCCTGTTCTCGGCGCAGCATCTGGGATATAATCATCCAAAATAAACCAAGTGAGTCCATGCTTGTTGTGGCATACTCCTGGTTGATTGTTAATTCATAGAATAGAATAGAATAGAATAGAATAGAATAGAATAGAATAGAATAGAATAGCCCTTTATTGTAATTATACAGTTGTACAATGAAATTGTAGAGAATCTCCCTTTACAGTGCAGGACAAGTAAAAATCTCAATTGTGACGTGCAAGAATAAAAGTATAAAATCAAAATAAATATAAAATGTGTATGAGGTAGTCCTGTGTTCAGGCAGTGCAAATAATTGAAGTGAAGTAGCAGCAGTTTACAGTGAAGGCATTGAATATTGCACATTAATATTGCACGTGTGCAAATAATTGAAGTGAAGTAGCAGCAGTTGACAGTGAAGGCATTGAATATTGCACATTAATATTGCACGTAAATAAGTATTGCACATAGAATATGTGTGTATAGAAGTAGCAGCAGTTGACAGTGGGGCATTGAATATTGCACATAGTATATTGCATGTAAATGAATATTGGATATAGGGTGATGTGCTGTTAAATGGCTGTTCAGGGTGGAGATGGCTTTAGCAAAGAAACTGTTACTCAGTCTGTTTGTTCTTGCTTTTAAACACTTAGGTTTTTACAGTAAATCATCTCAGTTTAAATAAATTGGACGTCTGTCATTGTAAAAGGCAGTCAGTGAATTAATATTGAATAATCTGTTATTCATCCATATGCTGTACATGGCCGAAAATGGGATGTCCACATATTGTATGTGGATGCCAGGTCTTTGTTAGACTAAGCTTTTTAAATTACAAAAAAAAATAGTCACTTGCCCTTAAGTCCAGGACTTTTATTTATGGTTAACCAAGTTTGCTATGTTCACTGCTGAGCTGAGGTATACAGTTCAGTCCCCAAAGAGAGAGCAATATTTTTTTCTCAGGTTTCTCAGGATCTCTTAAATAATAGTGCTTGTTTTTCTGTTTTCTTTGTCAGGGCACACTATCATCATGTCCACCCACCACCTGGACGAGGCTGAAATGCTTAGTGATCGCATAGCCTTCCTGGAGCGAGGAGGGTTGAAATGTTGTGGCTCCCCTTTCTACCTGAAAGAGAAGCTGAGCCAAGGCTACAAACTCACTCTGACCAAAAAGGTCATTTTAGTGTTTCAAAATAATGATGCAAAATGTTTTCATCATACAAAACAGACTAACCTTCTTTCCAAACCACTTCAGGTTCAGATTCTTGAGTCTGAGCGCTTTGACGATGCTGATTTGAAGGCCTTTATCCAAGATCACATACCCGAAGCACGTCTAAAAGAGGCCCATGGGGGTGACCTGATCTACGCGCTGCCCCCATTTACCTCGTCTAATTCCTCCTCATACAGCTCTCTTTTGACTGCGCTGGATGCCAACCTTGATGACCTGCAGCTGGGAGGCTACAGTATCTCTGATACCACCCTAGAAGAGGTAAGCTTGGTCGTTTAGCTAAAACTACTAGTATATCTCTAGAAATACTCTTAATCATTTGGTTTTTTTTATTTTTAGGTCATTGGAACAATAGCGTTTCACATGTAACAGGTCACGTTTGCTCATTAATATTCATGACGTTAGCACTGTTGTTAGGGGAGTCAAACTCATATTTGTCCCTCATGCGAGATGCATGTAAATAGTGTACGAACGAGATGTTTACTGAGCTAAACCTACAAATTTTTTCGCTGGTGCTAAATTCACTGGTAAAGATGTGGAAGAACATATAAATGTTCAGTTAAAAAGATGGCTTGAGTGTCGAGGGCTAAAAAAGAGGGGAAAAAGAGCTGACCAGATCCAGAGGTAGCTTTTTTATCGCCAACTTTTTGTTGTGTGCATTGCCTTAAGCCACTGACGATGACATTCTCCTGTTTTAACAAGCTATCCTTCTTATATATTATACCCTCTGGTGTTCTTACGTCTCTGACCGTTCTTGGGGTATTTTATACTGCTATTTTTGTGTAGCGATCGCAAATGCTACTCAGTGACAGCCAACGAACACTTAAAATTTTTTCATTGATAGCAAATCTGAATTCTATTAATTTATTTACACTTCCCCCTAGTAAGGTTTTCTTTTTTCTTTACAACAGAAAAGGTACAGCTGTTAAATCTAGAGGCTACCTGTAGGCATGGCTAATTTATTTAAATATCTGTATTTTATAAAAATAGGCCTACATCACTGTTGTGATACGTATTTTTTTTTTTTTTTTTGAGGTCATTCATTGTCAGACAAAAACAGCACGGCAAAACACCATATTAAAAAATACGTAAAAATATCAAAATGGCTTACCTCTTCGGGCAGGCAATGGATCAGGATTGTCGATCTGTAGGACCATGGCCCCCAACAAAATGTTTACTGCATATGAAGATGAATGACTTCACTTTGCTGGCGTTAAACTGGTCTTTTGGACGTCTCCACTAGTTGATCCATTTTTCACATTTTTTCCCTCTGAATTTTTGGCTTCAGGAAACGTGTGAAGAAAACATCCTTCATATGTGGATAGTCGTATGTCTATAGTCGTTTCTACAAGTTCCATAGCAGCAGTGTTTACTCCGCATGTTCTTTTTTGAAAGATAACCGGCAGAAAACAAGCGGTACTAGCATTGGTTGTATGCGAGCGGGCTTCTATGTTGACCCGCTTCCGGTTTACGATGGTGCGGTCTAAAAATAGCATTTGTGCGGTACGCTACCACAATTGACCTGGTTGCCTGATATAAATATGGTATTGGGAAATTTTACTGATTATCTCATTGTGTTTTTTCTTCTGCTTCATCTGTGTAGGTGTTCCTACAGTTGATTGAAGAAAGCAACGAAAGTGTGCAGAAAGACAGACCCTTTTCTGTCTCAGAGACTATTTCAGACACTCACCCCACTGAGAGTTTCCCTGCAGATCCATGTGACATTTTCGCCACTTCTGACAAAATTGGTAAGCTCATATAAATATATAGTAAAGTATATAGTAAGTACACTATGTACTATTCTATAAATTCTCAGTGCATGTCCTGAATTAAAATAGTTCGGTCATATTACCGTCATAACATTTTGACATTATTTTATGAATGTTGATATTCTGACTTTTTTTCCATCACTTTTTTTAAGTATAGTTATAGTCCAATTTTAGCATTTTTATTAGAGCACTAAAACTTTCGTTTAATCGCATTCCATTCTTTGCTCAATGTACCAATTCTAAATATTGTACTTACGGTGTTTTAGGAAATAGTCATCTTGCCAAAAGAAGAGGGAAGTAAGTGATTGATTCATTTCAGTGTTTTTTTTTTCAACCCTCTTCTCTAGGCTTGACTGGTTCAAATAGAGCACAAGGCATGTCCCTTGCTTGGCAACAAATCAAAGCCATATTGATCAAGAGGTTCCATCACAGCCGCAGAAACTACAGAGGCCTAATCTCCCAAATCCTACTTCCTGTTTTGTTTGTGACATTCGCCATGGGCCTGGGATCCATCAAAAATGATCTGTTGCACTATCCTGAACTGGAGCTTAGCCCTGCACTCTACAACTTCAGACCAGGTTACTCTTTTTTCAGGTCAGTAGTTTTACAATAGCTCTAACATAACTTGTCCATCAAATTCCCTCACTAATTCAACTAATTGATGTCAAAGCCTTTAGACGAGACCTCACATCATTTTAGTGGTTTGTTAGAAAACCTTGCGTTTGCATTGATGTATATCTATAGCTACAAGGTTTATTAAAGTACAAAACGCAATTTGTTTTTTAATTAAATATTAAGGAGACTGATGTACCTTGTTGCTTGAAATGATCCAACATGTCCTACAAAGTTGAGGTTCTTTGAAAGTCAAACATACCCTCCAGGGGAATAAAGATGGAGAATACAATGTGTGTTGAATCAATGCACGATTAAAGTGAATAACATTAAAAGTGTCACGGGAGGTTGTCTTTGCCCTGAGAAGTGTTTCCATTTGATCAAGGATGCAGGATATGTACCGAAGAAAATGCTGAGGTGTCATTCCAAGAACAAGTTCCTCGGTGGTTTCTTTGTTCAATATAAAGGTTGATGTTCAAGAAGATTTCCTTTATTCAAGCATTTAGTTAGACCAGTGTTGGTGGGATCCTATTTTTGCCACTTCTCATTTTTGTAATGCGTCATCAAAAGTGACATTATTTCAAATATATAATTTAGCTCTTTATTTGTTATGGATTTTCACAGTGAAAAAAATGGACAGTCCAGCCAAATGGCAGACGCTATGATGTCATTCCCTGGAATGGATAATAGTTGCCTTGACCAGTCCGGAAATCCGTATGTAAACACATCAACACACCATATTTTCCAATTAATAGTAGTTTCTTATTTAACAGTTACTGTTGCACTGATACTATTTTTTGGCTCCGATACCGATTCTGATACCTGGATGCGTGGTATCAGCCGATGCCGATATTGTACCAATAACACGTTTTTTTGAACAAAAATTAAAAATTCTTTTTTTCTTTTAACACTAAATTACTGCCTACTTATTTCATTGTAAAGTCATTGCTACTATGGCTTGGTCAGACACTGCTTAATAAATTGAGTGTCATGGATGGCGCTAGGGCTATGAACGTTCATTCACTGCCACCCTGCCGCTTCAAATTGATTGGTCACCTGCTAGTGATAAAATCATTTAAAATTCACATCAGAAGAATGACTGAATGCCACCTGATTGGACGTCTATCATTGTCTAGGGAAGGGCAACAAATTCCGCTTTTTTATGGTGGCCTGCGTAGCCATTTTGGGTAGAGTGACCAGCGGTTGGAAACTAGATCTTAAAGACTTACTATATTGTAGCATTGGCACGTTAATTCATAGAACTCTCAAATACCAATGACGTTGTTAAAGTGCCGTGTCGGTATCTGTGCAACACTACTGGTTTTCATTCTTCCCATACCTCTACATTTTCATGTTTCATTTAACTCATTTGCCTCCCTGCAAATTTCAGCAACTTTCATGATCTCTTGTGTTGTTATTATTTTTCCTGTGTTCAGCTGGATGAAATGTGAGTGAAAGCCTACAGCAAAGTCTTGCCATTGAAAAGCATAATTTGTATTCCATAAACAACTCCTGTTTATTACAGAGATTTTCCCCTTACTGTCACTGAATCACTGTTGAGACTCATGAAGTATACCTCAGAGCTATTTTAAAGCTCCCTGGCCCCTGGAAGATGCATAAAAATCCAACGGTGCAAAGGGATTGAATGTTTTGCCTGCAAATTACAACAAAGAGCGTGTGCTGCAGACCTTTGCAAATCTAGAAATCTACATCCATTTTGGCCTTCTGCTTTAGACAAACACACCTTGCAGTATATGCTAACGTACCATATTTTCCGCATTATAGGCCGCACCTAAAAGCCTTTAATTTTCTCAAAATTAGACGGTGTGCCTTATAACCGGATGAGCCTTATATATGGATCAACACTGGTTAATCATGACAGGTGTTCCCTTTAGCAGAGCACATTCTAGTGGATGTATAACCCAACGCCAACCACGACAACTACTACTGCGCCGTAGAATGTGGCGTGCCCTATAAATGAAAACAGTTTTGCAATAGGTCATTCATTGAAGGTGCGCCTTATAGTGCGGTAAATATAGTAATTTAAAATCGATTCTCATATATGGATTATCATAAAGATCGCCATTTTTTAGGTAACTCAAGACAGTTTTCATACACTAAATTGGTGACAAACCCCAATTATTACTATTTTTTAATACTCAATGTAAAGTGTTTTTCTTAAAAAAAAAAAAAAAAAAAAATTCAATCTTAAGTGCATAAATACCCATATGTAAAATACATATATTCCAATCTGCACAAATTTTGATTTCCGAACATTTCTCAATGGCATGTAAAAAGGCAGTCAAGTCTTAAGTGCTCGCAGCTGCTCAACTCCATAATTAGTATGCACTTGTATGTCATATCTCTTTGGATGTGTGCAGCAGGCTTTTCGCATTGATGACATCACATCTACTCATGTCAAGATACTTTCTGGCATGTGAATGCATTCCCATTGTAATACTGACTACTATGATGTCTTCTTTCTTTAAAGGATGTGCACAAGTCAATCCAAAAGCTGGAATTCAAATGGGAAAAACACCATATCATTTAGTGACTGCAAATGTACCATTGAGGATCAGGTGAGGAACAATGAGAATGTAGCTTTAATTGACACATCGCCTACATCACAGCTACACTGGTATGTAGTCATTTTTGCTTGATTCCCAAATGTAATGTAGACTTGTCATGGGGACCAATTCAAACCAGCCTATCGGCAGATCCCGTCTTCTCAGATTGTTTATAACCTGAGTGGAATCAATGTAGAGAATTACCTGGTGACCACGGCGAATACCTTTATCAGGAACAGGTAAGGGCCAAGAAAACAACTACGATATAATTTGTTCATTTTTACCAGAGCACCAAAAAGATGCTTCCCTGTTTTTCTCAGGTATGGTGGATTCGAATTTGGAATGAAGATCCCATCCGCCCTGCAAATGGATCTTACAGCCAAGTCTGAAAATGACACCTTATCTAAGGTATCTTCTCTGCTTCATATCTAATTGTGGAAATGCTTTTCAAAGCAAAGCAAGAAACCCCACATGTAATATTAGTATTTTTCCCAGTCTCCTTTATCAGCGCGCCACACACCACATGCACTCTGACCGATTCTCAAACTTTGAAACGATCCTCTTTAGATTTCACCCTTAACATTTAACAGTTGTGGCAAAAACGGTTTTTAGCCCATTCTTTTCCAAAGTGAAACATTTACATGTTCAAATTAAAAAAATTACTCTCATCCTCAATAAAAAAAAAAATCCAATTCACACAATTTACACATGAAAAATTAAGGAAATCAAGGCAGCAAAAGTTGCATACAATCTTTGCCAAAAACATACAGTTCCACCAAAATTTGATAAAAACATTCCCATTTGTTTTCAATGGCCTTATTCATTTCCTTTTTTTCCCCTCAATTGGAAAAATGACCCAATATGAACAGGAAGTGACCTGAAAAATCCCCAAAATGTATCTTGGAAATGCCCTAAGATCAAGAGGATATTATCAAATATATACAGGAAGTTACTCCGGAATGCCCCAAAATGTGCAAGTGACCCAAAATTAACAGAAATTAATAATAATAATAATAATAATACATTTTATTTCTAGAGCGCCTTTCAAGACACGCAAAGACACTTTACAAGAATGATGGGAACACAATAGCTCAACAGGAATAACAAAACAATCATAAAATAAGATTAAAAGCGAGATAAGAGTAAAAAAAAAGTTTAGGAGGTCAGGATAAAGCTGAGATAAGGATCATGGTTGGTAAGAAAGTGTGAACAAGGGTGATTTGAGTCTGGATTTGATAAATGAGAGGGTAGATACCATAATTTCCCAAATATAACGCACACTTTTTTTCCCCAAAATCATCTTGTAAAATCATGGTGCGCATTATAAACGGGTACATGGATGGAGAGAGAAATATATAGAAACCAATTTTTTTTTTTTTTTTTTTGGACACGGCCATGTTTTGTTGAAGAAACATATGCGACGATCCGTTGCCAACCATTACGGTACGTGACGTCACCATTTTGTTTCGGTAATACTTCACTCTGATCGGCCGAATGATTTCGTCTGTGTTAAATTCTTCTTTTTTCACTCTTAATAAAGCACAGAATTAAGTTTCTTGAACTCATTAGAGTCAACTTTTATTGCAGCTCCGCAACTCGGACCATAACAAACATAACAACACAGACTTCCTGTGTCTGTCAACTATATCTGTCCCTCGGGAAACTCAAACCCAAATAACAATAGTGCCTATTGTTACTGTCGTGTCAACAGCGATGAGCTCTCTCGGATTTCCGACTTACGTTCTCACTTTCATTTTACTGTATCAATCCATGGAGGAAACATTTATTCATCATGATGAAACGAGTAAGTTATACAGCAGCCTTTAAAAGAAAAGTCACATCTGTTTTGTTTTCTCCTGGATTCTGGTAAGTTGAAGAAGTTATCAGATCATATTACCGTACATATTGTCAGTTTACGGTAATGTTTTGAACTACCAATGTGCTATGCTTGTGCTGTGTTTCACCAGTCAGTAAAATGACATATCTGTATCTGTACACGAGCTCTGTTTTCTTGTATTCTTCTATTTATTGGTCCTAAAATTAGGGTGCGCGTTATACACGGGTACAATAATTTTCCTTAGATTTTACAAGTAAATTTGGGGTGCGCGTTATACACGGGTGCGCCTTATATTCGGGAAATTACGGTATATAATGAAGATCGAGGGGTAGGGAGTTCCAGGGCTGGGGGGCACAGTGACTAAAAGCTATGGAACCAAAGGTGGCGAGACAGACACGGGGGACCGAAAGGTGGAAATAAAGGAGGAACGAAGTGAACAGGGGGGACAGTTACTACAGAGGAGGTTGCGTAGGTAGGGAAGTGCCAGGCCATGGAATACTTTAAAGGTAATGCATTTTGTAATTGATTCTTAGTTTTACTGGAAGCCAGTGAAGGACGATGGGGATGATGTGGTGTGTGGTGGGGGTCTGAGTAATGAGGCGTGCTGCTGAGCTTTGGAGGATCTGCAGTTTTTGGAGGGACTTATTAGGGAGACTGAAGAGCAGTGAGCTACAGTAATTGAGCCGGGAAGTGACCAGACTACAGGCAAGAGTGGAAGCGGTATGGCAGGTGAGAGAAGGGAGGAGGCGAGAAATATTGCGAAGACAGAAGTAGGTCAATCTGGTGATGTCGTTGATATGGAAGCGGAAGGAGAGCGTGCTGTCAAAGATGACACCCAGACTCTTAACCTGAGTGGAGGCAGAGATCGGTACATTTTTGATGGTAATAGAGAACTTATAATTGTTAGACAGCGTGGTATTGCTGCCTACAAGCAGGACTTCTGATTTTGAGCTATTGAGGAAGTTGTTGGAGAACCAAGAGTTGACCTGTAAATTCCCTAAAATTTACAAGAAAGTGAATCAAAATCATTTAAACTGGGTTTTGCATGCCATGTTTCAATGCCATTGACGGCGTTATACATCCAATCCATTTTGATAGGGATTTTCATTCGTCGAATCGTCGCCTCCCAGGCAAAATGGATTGGATACTATGATGGTCTTTCGTTGCCTCCCATTCAAAATGGATCGGATACCTAGCACCGTAAAAGGCAGCCAATGAATTAACAAGGAAGTTATTTGAAAATGCCTCAAAATAAATAGGAATTGAGTGAAAATCTACAGGACGTGACCAATGGGGGAGAGAGAGCGTATAAAGCATCACCACAATTTCTCCAGAAATTGCATTTTCTAGTTAATTGTAACTGTCATTGTTGAACAAAACTTGACATTTCAACATGGTCTCACTTCATTATGTCATATTTTTGTTTACACACACGTGTATGCATTTGTGTTCCTGTAGGTTTGGTTTAATCCTGAGGGCTACCACACGATGCCAGCATATTTAAACAGCCTCAACAATCTCATCCTACGCTCCAAACTTCCAGCAGATAAGGATCCCAAGAAATACGGTATGCTGTGAAGTACCTGTGAATACAAGCACTGTATATCACATGCAAATATAGGAACAGAGTTGAGCTTCAAGAGGATAAATATACCTGTAGTAATCTGTATACTTGCTATTAACACAAGTTTTTCAATTTTATATAATTGTATTGTGCCATTGAAGCACTGTCAAGATTAAACTAGACATTTTAACAAACTTAATACATGTATATAAAGTACACACATTTCATTTTAGCTTATAATGTTGCATAATAATGGAGGTGTGAGATCCAGGGAGATTACTTTTGACAGTTATGATCTTTTAGCTTTGGACATGTAGCTCCTTACCCTTATATAATAGACTTCCCACTCTAGGTTAGAACCTGCCCACGGATGTGTCATCACACACCCAAAACAGTGAAATTGGAAGCCTATATAATCCATTCAGCTGATAGCAGATATGGTTGCTTAACTGTTGATGAGCAATTTGTGCTAAACAGATGGAGGTATTTACACACGGCAAAGAGGGTAGCTAAGCTCTTGATACATGGGTTTCTATTTGTATGAAAAAACTCAAGTTTTATGAGACAAAACACAAGCTGAAATGCATTTTTGTTCAAAGAGTGACATGTTATGATGCTAATATTTTGCTTGTTTTCTGCTCTTGCTGCAGCAATTTCAGTTTCCAGCCATCCCTACTTTGGCCGCACAGATGAAGATGACTCAATGTAAATTGTGCTTTTTGTTATCTTTGTCTAAATGACAGTTTAGTATACATACTAGTAAAACGGTGCTGTAAGTGTAAATATTTGCTGTTTCCTCTCCTCACTCAAGAATAGCCTTATAATTTTTATTCAGGGAAAACTGATTGAGTGAGGGCGGGGAGAGATCCTGTGATTTGCATTTTTTTTTTACATGTATGTTTGATTTTCTAAATAGATTTCCTTGCTCTTGCACTATTGATCAGAGTTTCGACATAATGATGTTTGGCCTGCCGAAGACTGAGCAGCTGATTGAGTGTAACGTCTCAGGAACATGAATGCAAATGTTCGAAATATGAAATTAGAATGGACTGGTTACATATTCAAAGTATGAGTGTTCCAGTGGAATCACCAAATAAAATATTTAGCAAGTGGATAGTTGTGATAGCATCATCCTGCAAGCTTAAGTTTCAAGTAGTTTTGTATTCATAAATAGCTTTTAGTTGTTGGCAGCCTGTCAAAGCTATTGCAGGGCAAGCAGGCATTTACTTCCCCTTCCTTGTCGATATTTATGTATTGATTTAGCCTTGACCATTTTAAAGATAAAGTCAGCTTATTACAGTAAGATGTCTTGACTCTACCAGTGTGGTGGCCCATGGGACACACTAGGAAGCTCATGCGAGAGCTTGGCCATGCTGATAATGAGCCTGATCAGTTGCTACTGGCGATGTACAGTAATTGGAGTTTCCTTTAAGCTCCCACCACATGGTCCTTCCTTCCTTTCTTTTCCTCTTCTCCTCCTTCCCTTTTGGTCACTCAGCCAGCTACTGCTTTATCCTCTTTGAGCAGCGGGTAGCTGATTAGAGTAGTTGTTCTGGTCTTGCCGACTAAGAGAGGTTAGGTTTAGAGCCAGGACTGGTGTCATAGCTCTAAAATATAATGTTTTGACGAGATTTACACGTAGGTGTAGAGGAATTGTGGACAAATGGGTGCTTAACCATTCATAGATTACTCATTTAACACGTGTATTGCGAGCAGTTGTAGCCAATTAATTAAAAACTTTGAAATTTAAAATGTTTTATTCATTTAATATTGTGTTTGTGTATTAAAATTTAATTAATACCATTGTATTTATTCATAACTAATTGCATAAAATAATGATTGGCTTCCTTTGACGTTGATAGACGTCCAATCGTGTAGCATTTTACGTCTGTCTGCTGTGAATTTAAATTAGTTTATCACAAGTAGACATATAGTCCATTTGAACTGGGATGGTGGCAGGGATTGAACATATGTGGACACGTGGTCTTTATGGGGCTAAGTTTATTTTATTATTATTATTTTTTTCTTACCAAAAATAATCACTTGGCCTATAAAAGGTTAAGCTTACTTTGATGTTCCAGCATGGCTGTGCACTCGTGCATAAATCTACCAGAGAGGTCACCAATGTTCTTTTGAATGACTAGTTAGCCATTCTAACACTCCTAGATGTTGAAGAAAGTCCCGCCGACTTACTGATTTGTCCTATAACTTTTTATGAAAGGTGTATTGTAATATACAGTAGTATGATAATGCAGTTATACCAGAATACAATAAAAAGAAAATGCAAGCAGCAGCAAAGCATAATATAGTTATCATTATTACATTTCAGTCCAACAATTCATAAATATGATGCTGTTATATTGTTTCTGTGCTACCGCTACTGAATAACCCAATTTCGTCTTCACAGCACAATGGGAATGCTCCAGATCCTCGTGGCCATGTGTGTGCTCACAGGCTATTCGATCACCACAGCCAGCTTCTCCCTCTACATTGTCACTGAGCATCAGAATGGGTCCAAGAGGCTACAGCACATCGCGGGCATCAGCGAGCCTTTCTATTGGGTCATTAACTTCCTTTATGACATGGTAAATGCTAATTGACTGGTCTATAAATCACTAAAATATCATATCATCCATTTAATAACAGATACCATCAAATAATTTGCCAGCAATTCATTATGACCTGGATCTTTTCCCACAGATCCTCTATCTGATTCCTGTCAGTTTGACCATCGGTGTGATTGCAGCCTTCCAGATTCCATCCTTCACAGAGCAACAGAATTTAGGCGCGGTTTCGCTACTTTTGGTGCTCTTTGGGTGAGTTTTGCTTACCAACCAGCATGCATGTGTCGTCTGTCTTAACTGTTGTGATGCAAAAGCTTACTGATTTGAAGCATACAGTATCTAATATTAGCTACTTAGGGTAGCTAATTCACAAGTGCCAATACCTGACAGAATTCAGCCCAGGCAGTCACAGATAAAACCTGATGTCACTCTGTGATTTATTGTCATTTGTGTGTGTGTGTGTGTGTGTGTATCATCAGACTATATTCGTGAATATAGAGAACTGCTATTCTACATGCACATACAGTATCAGTATTAAGAAAAAAATAAATAAATAAAAATAACACATCACATTTGGGGTCATGTAGGTCGCAATTATATCTGGTATAAAAGTTTTTAATTAATATTCAATTTTAATTAAATATACATAAATACAGTATATACTGTATAATAAGTTCATTCATTCATTTATTTTCCGAGCCATTTATCCTCACGAGGGTCACGGGGGTGCTGGAGTCAATCTCAACTAACTATGGGCAGTAGGCGGGGTACACTCTAAATTGGTTGCCAGCAAATCGCAGGGCATAAGGAAACGAACAACCATTCACGCATACACTCATACCAAAGGACAATTTAGAGTGTTCAATAAGCCTCCCACGCTTGTTCTTGATTTGTGGGGGGAAACCGGAGTACCCGGAGAAAACCCACACAGGAAGGCCGGAGCCCGAGATTGAAGCCTTAATCTCAGAACAGTGAGGCGTATGTGCTATCCACTCTTCCACCATGCCGCCTGTGCCTCTTATATAAAATTAATAATCATTATTGTATTTTTTTATGTATATGTATGGCAGAAAACACTCAGGTGACTTACTTAAATTCCGCTCTGAAACCCCCAATTTGCCCAAATTTCAAAATGTTCCTATATGCATGTGTGAGACATCATTGGAAAGCTTAAAATCCCAATTTTTATGGGGGAAGAAAAAAATTGAACAGGAGGGCATTTCAAGAAAAAAAAAATGAAACCCCTAAATCCTAACTCAAGGTGAGATTATGAGAGAGCATACAGTAATTAAAGACACCATGATTTTAACGAGATATTATCACATACTTATCCTGTTTCGATCAAAAAACTAGACTAGCATGTCTCACCGAGTGTCAAGACACAGCTGTGAATGGCCACAGCCGGACTTTTGGGGGATTTTATGGGTGAAACACTGTAATATAACAAGGGTCGCAATGCAGAAATCACAGACATCGAGGAGTGGTCAAAATTTTCTTTTTTTATATATTTACCCTTTTAAACGTTTTTTTTTTTTTTCCAATTTTTCCTTGTTTGGATTGATCATCATCTACAATATTGGGGAAAATGCGAATGTAACAAAAAAATACCAATTAAGCGATAATTATGAGGTAGATATCCATAACTTATGTACAGAAATTTTTTTCATCGTGACGTAATTTTTTAAAAAGTTTCAAATATGTGAGTGAATAATTTTATAAAATCTTTTTTTTTTTTAAACTAAATATTAAAAAATCAATTAATGACTCTAAGCTAAATATGATAGACATTTCAAATAATAAATAAAATTACCTATCTACTTTTTATGGCTGGGTTGAAACAAAAGCGGCTGCGCAGTGTCTGTAAACATGGGTCTCCAGGGTAAAATGGACAGATTAAAAATAGTTCGGGGGCTTAATGTGCCATGAAACTGCTATGGCTGCATATAGACATATTGTTCTATCAAACACAACAGTTCTTTTGGCCTAAAATACCGCAGTTTCTTTTAAAGAGGGATGTAAGAGCAGCTTTTTCAGCCTTGTCTGTGTTTTCAACCATATATATTTTTATCAATTAATAACATTATAAATTATTACATTTTTATTAAGACTTTAAATTAGTAAAATTGAAATGAACAAAAAAAAAAAAACCAAAGGTTGAAATGAAAATAAACAAAGAACAAAGGTGCACTAATCAATCAGTCTAAATTAGATTTTTTTCATGGTATTTAACTCATTGCTTGACATTGACGACAATAGATGTCCAATTCATTTAAACTGGCGGCAACCTGTGAATGTTCGCGTTTCAGTGCCATGGATGAGAATGATCGGCGCCAACCTCACCTAGTCAAAATGGATTGGACGCCTAGCACCATCAGTGGCAGCTAATGAGTGTTATGAGTGCTGTTTTAAGGGTTGGTCAGCCTTTTTTTGGGGGGGGCTTAACGGCAGACAGAAACAAGAAAATAAAAAATAACACAAATAATTTTCAGGCCAAAAATTACAACAAAGCAGGAAAATTGTCACAACAGCAACATTTCAAATGAAGGCCAATCTTTATCCTCTTTGGTTGTCAACACATTTCCACGTCAATAATTGGAATTCTCTGTTGCATACAAATCTGAAGCTACATCTGTCCTTGGCAATATTTACATCGTTTTAATTCATTTTAATTCTACTATTTACTGTTCACCCTCTTGTGTTTTGCTTTGCTGCCAACAGGCCCTAGATCTTAGGAGGCCGAGTCAGCACTGTGCAACTCATTTATCAGACAGATGTCTCCCTCCCAAGCAATGAATAATCACATTCCTCCATCTGGCAGCAAGCACCCACCTGGTCTGCTTTGCAGCCGTCATGCTGCTGTTCTCTGCTATGCTTTGGCACCCGTCCTGTGTCTACCAAGCACCTTTTTTCGGGCATGCTTCCCAGATGCAACGTCTCTGTCGGGCTCTATTTGTTTTCTTGTGCTACTTTCCCCCTTTTAATCTATTTTCCCTTGCTTCCCTTCTCTCTAGCTCTCTTTGTGTTGTTTTGACCCAATCAAATAAACAAGCAGATTATGTGAGAGGAAAGAGTGGGGCAGAAAATAAAAAGGTTTGGGGGAGCAAAGGAAAAAAAGTCATCCATCTTCCTCTCTTTTAACATCATGAGTGTTTACACTCTTTGTCTTGTGATTATGTCTCTCGTCTTCCCTCACTTTGCATTGCTCCTAATAGAAACATCACTTAACCTTTAATAGGGCACTCATTTAACTCAATGGCTGTCATTGACGGCTCTAAACATCCAATCCATTTTCACTGGGCGAGGCGGTGAAACACTACGAAACATTAACATTCACAGCTTCCCCCAATTTAAATGAATTGGATGTCTATTGCTGACAATGGCAGGCAATGAGTTAAATACCATGAAAAAAAAATCTTAATTATGTGGGGCTTTTCCTTGCAAAGGCCCATATAGTAAAATTCTTTTTTTTTTTCCTTCGGCTTTGGCACGCCACACAGTCCGAACCGTTTGACCGAACATCACCGTTCAAATATCAAAACGACCGGAATTTTCGAGCAACACATGGAATTTTTCGAATGACCCGTTCGCCCGTAAACGCAGGTTTTTTGAAAAAGGTCACCACCAGATCTGGTAGTGACATGCTGTGATCACATCAGAAAATTCAGTTCCCCCCCCCAAAATGAATCTAGTCCTACAATTTTTGACCAAATTGCATAATTTACACATAAAAAAATTCCATGATGGAAAGGGGCATATAAGTTGTATTCAGAATGTGGCAAAAATCTAAAGTTCCTCCAAAATTCGTTAAAAACTGTCCCATTCATTTCTAATGGGCTGCCACTGACAGCCATGTATGTCCAAATTTCCCATTTATCTTCAATGGCAGGAAAACACACAGTAGGTCCTTGTGATTTTTTACCATTTACCATGACAGCCCATTGACATTCAGCTGACGCCCAAGTAAGTCGATGCCATTGACAGCCATGCAACAGTACGTGCCCCCAAAATGTCCCCAAATTAACAGGAAATGATCCGATATCAACAGGACGTGTCCATGAAATGTCCCAAAATCAACAGGATTCTTGAGAAATTGGAGTTTCTAGTTTCATTGTGTTATTGGGGGCCATAACTGGAGTATTTGGATCTTTATTCATCTTAATATTATTTTTTATGAGCATTTTATTATTTATTTATTTTTTTTAAAATTTCTTCTGTTTACACTATTTTTATCTTTATCTATGCACTGAACCGGGAAAAGCATTGCTATCATTCCATGATGTACGATGACAATAAATGGCATTAAGTTGTCTTCTATTCATTAATTTTTACTTTTTCATAAAATTTTGTATAAAAAATCTTTTATAATGGAAAAAATATGTATAAAGTTTGATAATGTAAGAAAGGAAAGGGAATGTTGAACACATGCAAATTCAATTTGACTCTGTGACTTTTGGCCTCATTCTCCCAAAATGTAATCACCTTTTCCGTTTTATATTACAAACATATCCTGCAAGATTAATACATAATCCCTGTGCGCGTTCTTGAGTTATTGTGAACACATACTGTACATACAAATTCAATTTGGGCTTGTGACCTTTGACCTTAACACCCCAGAATTTAATCACTTCTTTTATTTAGAATTAAAAAACAAGTTTGATAATAATTCCTATATTTGTTCTTTAGTTATCTTGAGCAAAAACATACAGACAAGCAAATAGACAGACAGACATGGAACTGAATACTTAAACTTCGCCTTTTGTTGGTTACACATATTGGCGGAGGTAATTATAATCGAGACCTGGCATCCACATAAATTTTGGGTCATGTGGCCACATTGTATACCAATTGTTATTAATGAGTCCTACTGTGTCAAATATGTGATGTCAATGTATTTGGACCCACAAACTTTTTTTTCTCCTAAAAGTAGTTTCTTACCCTATAAAGGGTAAAGGGCACTTTAATTTGGATTTGATTTTATTTGGATTTGATTTCTAACTGTAGACTATTTATACTAGATGCTGTATTTATTTTATGTATTAAGTCTAGTTTCCACTGTGAACTCCTCAGGTTTGCCACCTTCCCCTGGATGTATCTCTTATCTGGCGTATTCAAGGATGCAGAGACGGCCTTCATCACCTACGTGTGCATTAACCTTTGCATCAGCATCAATACTATTATGTCCACCTCTATTCTCTATTTTATGGGTCAGCGTATAACAACGGCTGTAGAGGTCAGAATCGCTTAATTTTTGTAATCACACAACAACCATAAGTAGTTACAATGTTCCACTTCTCATATGGTGGCTCCCCTTGTGGTCTCCTTCAGAAAGAGAACGTCGAAAATATCTTCAATATATTGAGCAACGTCTTCCTCATCTTCCCTCAATTCAACTTTGGAAATGGACTGATGAAGCTGGCTAGAATGAATGTCGAGGTCCAGGTCCTTAGAGGCTATGGCATTGATGCCTACAAGAACCCATACTCAATAGAGGTTCTCGGCTGGATGTTCATCTCCTCTATCATTCTAAGCGTGGTGTTCTTTGCACTGCGACTCTTGCTGAACACATCCCTTGTGCGCAAAGTCAGGTAAGAGATGTGAAAAATGGGAGATGGGAGATGGGAAAAAAAAGTCTTTCATTAACTTTTTCAGTGCCGTTCCTGTCATATATGTCCAATCGGGAGCTGCAACCTATGGCTCTAGAGACGCATGTCGCTCTTTTCATCCTTCTGCTGTAAATTTTAAAATGGTTTGTCACTAGACTCCGATAGATCTTTTACTCTCAAAATAATTTGTACATATTTTTCCCACAATGGCATTGACAGAGTTAATATGGGGTTTTAATCAGTTTGAAGCATCGTTTGTTGGCAATATATTTTACAAAAAGAATAGCATCAGTCCAGCCTTTTCAAAATTCATGTTTGAGAATTAAACATCATTAGAATGAAGGATGTTTTTTATCTAAAGCTGGCATTTGTGAAACAAGTTTAAGAAGTATTTTTTTCAAAGGTTTCTTGTACTTAGGAGGCTGTACAATGATTTTATATTTAGAAGCAGTACGGTTTTTGCCTTTACGCAAGATGCACAACAGAATGGGGAAAAAAAACAGCAACTTTAATGGACAATGCAAAAAGAACTGTACAGGTCAATGAATAATAAAATTTAGATAAGTAAATAAGTAAAGAGAATCTGTGAAGAAAACTTAATAATCAAGTGAATTGTTTTTTTAGGAACAGAGCACAACAATATACCATAATTTTCGGACTATAAGCCGCAACCTTTTTCTTTCATTTTGAATCCTGCGGCTTATAGTCCGGTGCTGCTTATTCGTTGATTTATTTGGGTTAATAGGTAACACATTCCTCCTAGCATGCATTGCAGTGCTACAGATGTAAATAACAATCAAAATTCATGTTCTGTGCTAATTATTTATTCAGTTACTGTCCAAGTTGTTTCATTAATTGCTAGTTATGGTATTTGGTAACACTTTATTTGACAGCAGTGTCATAAGACTGTCATTAGACCATCATATTTATGACATGACACTATAATAGGCATTACTCAAGGCTTATGCCAAATGTCGTTAAGTGTCATCCGGCAAATTATGTCACTGACTCCATTTATGTCCAGCTCAGTTCTTTTGCATCCACTCAAAAGTGAGATGATTTGCCGGCTAACACGAAATGACATCTGTTATAATCATTCATTAATGCTCATGAGAGTGTCATGTCATAATTATGATTGTCTAATGACAGTCCTATTGGGCCACTGTCAAATATAACGTTACCAAATACCATAACTAGCAATTAATGAAACAACTGGAACAGTAACTGAATAAATAATTAGCATAGAACATTAATTTTGATTGTTATATACATCTGTAGCACTGCAATGCATGCTAGGAGGCATATTCGACAACAACAGTGTTGACACCAGGTGGCAGCAGTGGGAGCAGTGATGGCCAAATGAAGCTTTTTGAAGCAAAGAAGCTTTGCAACTAATTGGATCAAAGCTTCATGGTGGTTCATTTGGTCTTAAGACAGTCTTATGATGTCAAATAAAGTGTTACCGGTTAATATCTTTAGTGTAAATATCCCATAATACAGTGAGGACAGCTGTGGCTTATACTCAAGGGGGACGCATCTATGAACAAATGCTGTTTTTGTGTCACATTTGGTGGGTGGCGGCTTATTGTCAGGTTTGCTTTATAGTGCAAACATTACAGTAGTGTGACTGACTATAGTGTGTCATTCAGTTATTCCCAATTATTTTAAATATCCAGTCACAATTTTCCCAACGCTTAGTCATTGTCATCATTTTTCCTCCCTCGAAGGCACCTGATTCTGGGCAGGAAAAAGGTGTCCCAATTGGTTGAGGACGAGGATGAAGATGTCAAAGCTGAGCGCTTGCGAGTGGCAAGTGGAGCAGCAGGTTCTGACATCCTACAAGTCAACCAGCTCACCAAGATTTATCGGCATCTTAACAAGAAGATTTATGCTGTCAAAAGGCTTTCTGTGGGAATTCCTGCTGGAGAGGTAATCCTGCCAATCCACACGTAGTCTACCTTTTCCTTGTGGGAAGCTAGGGAACCATTAAGTCATGGGCTGCCATTGACGGTGATAGACGAATCAGATTTGCTCTAAAAATGGATTGTTTACATATACAGTGGGGCAAATAAGTATTTTGTCAACCACTAATTGTGCAAGTTCTCCCACTTGAAAATATTAGAGAGGCCTGTAATTGCCAACATGGTTAAACCTCAACCATGAGAGACAGAATGTGGAAAAAAAAAAAAAAAAAAGAAAATCACATTGTTTGATTTTTAAAGAATTTATTTGCAAATTATGGTGGAAAATAAGCATTTGATCAATACCAAAAGTTCATATCAATACTTTTTTATGTACCCTTTGTTGGCAATAACGGAGGCCAAACGTTTTCTGTAACTCTTCACAAGCTTTTCACACACTGTTGCTGGTATTTTGGCCCATTCCTCCATGCAGTTCTCCTCTAGAGCCGTGATGTTTTGGGGTTGACGTTGGGCAACACAGACTTTCAACTCCCTCTGCAGATTTTCTATGGGGTTGAGACCTGGAGACTGGCTAGGCCACTCCAGGACCTTGAAATGCTTCTTACGAAGCCACTCCTTTGTTGCCCTGGCTGTGTGTTTGGGATCATTGTCATGCTGAAAGACCCAGCCACGTCTCATCTTCAATGCCCTTGCTGATGGAAGGAGATTTTCACTCAAAATCTCTCGATACATGGCCCCATTCATTCTTTCCTTTACACAGATCAATCGTCCTGGTCCCTTTGCAGAAAAACAGCCCCAAAGCATGACGTTTCCACCCGCATGCTTCACAGTGGGTATGGTGCAATTGAGTATTATTTTTCCTCCAAACAAGAGACCCTGTGTTTCTACCAAAAAGTTCAATTTTGGTTTCATCTGACCGTAACACATTCTCCCAGTCCTCTTCTGGATCATCCAAATGCTCTCTAGCGAACCGCAGACGGGCCTGGAAGTGTACTGGCTTCAGCAGGGGGACACTTCTGGCAGTGCAGGATTTGAGTCCCTGGCGGCGCATTGTGTTACTGATAGTAACCTTTGTTACTGTGGTTCCAGCTCTCTGTAGGTCATTAACTAGGTCCCCCCGTGTGGTTCTGGGATTTTTGCTCCCCGTTCTTGTTATCATTTTGACGCCACGGGATGAGGAGGGAGTTGAAAGTCCGTGTTGCCCAACGACAGCCCCAAAACATCACTGCTCTAGAGGAGATCTGCATGGAGGAATGGGCCAAAATACCAGCAACAGTGTGTGAAAAGCTTGTGAAGAGTTACAGAAAACGTTTGGCCTCCGTTATTGCCAACAAAGGGTACATAAGAAAATACAGTATTGAGATGAACTTTTGGTATTGACCAAATACTTATTTTCCACCATGATTTGCAAATAAATTCTTTAAAAATCAAACAATGTGATTTTCAGTTTTTTTTCCACATTCTGTCTCTCATGGTTGAGGTTTACCCATGTTGATAATGACAGGCCTCTCTAATATTTTCAAGTGGGAGAACTTGCACAATTAGTGGTTGACTAAATACTTATTTGCCCCACTGTAGACCAGTGAATAACTTTGGCATATTAGTACTTATAACACACCAACTAAGGAAACAGTTTAACAACCATCCTACTGCCGTAATGGCTTTAATGTTATTTCATAAGTTTAACATTGGCTGCCAATGATGGTTATAGACATCCAATCCAAATGGATTGAAAGTCTACCGCTGTCAATAGCTTAATAATCACAAAATGTAACTTCTTGCAAATGTTCTGAAGAATATATATATATATATATATATATATATATATATATATATATATATATATATACACAGTGCCTTGCAAAAGTATTCGGCCCCCTTGAATCTTGCAACCTTTCGCCACATTTCAGGCTTCAAACATAAAGATATGAAATTTAATTTTTTTGTCAAGAATCAACAACAAGTGGGACACAATCGTGAAGTGGAACAACATTTATTGGATAATTTAAACTTTTTTAACAAATAAAAAACTGATAAGTGGGGCGTGCAATATTATTCGGCCCCTTTATTTTCAGTGCAGCAAACTCACTCCAGAAGTTCAGTGAGGATCTCTGAATGATCCAATGTTGTCCTAAATGACCGATGATGATAAATAGAATCCACCTGTGTGTAATCAAGTCTCCGTATAAATGCACCTGCTCTGTGATAGTCTCAGGGTTCTGTTTAAAGTGCAGAGAGCATTATGAAAACCAAGGAACACACCAGGCAGGTCCGAGATACTGTTGTGAAGAAGTTTAAAGCCGGATTTGGATACAAAAAGATTTCCCAAGCTTTAAACATCTCAGGGAGCACTGTGCAAGCCATCATATTGAAATGGAAGGAGCATCAGACCACTGCAAATCTACCAAGACCCGGCGGTCCTTCCAAACTTTCTTCTCAAACAAGGAGAAAACTGATCAG
Organism: Corythoichthys intestinalis; assembly: GCF_030265065.1. Lineage (NCBI taxonomy): Eukaryota > Metazoa > Chordata > Actinopteri > Syngnathiformes > Syngnathidae > Corythoichthys > Corythoichthys intestinalis. The sequence continues at coordinate 45,860,555 of NC_080406.1, forward strand.
AGATGCAGCCAAGAGGCCCATGATCACTCTGGATGAACTGCAGAGATCTACAGCTGAGGTGGGAGAGTCTGTCCATAGGACAACAATCAGTCGTACACTGCACAAATCTGGCCTTTATGGAAGAGTGGCAAGAAGAAAGCCATTTCTCAAAGATATCCATAAAAAGTCTCGTTTAAAGTTTGCCACAAGCCACCTGGGAGACACACCAAACATGTGGAAGAAGGTGCTCTGGTCAGATGAAAGCAAAATTGAACTTTTTGGCCACAATGCAAAACGATATGTTTGGCGTAAAAGCAACACAGCTCATCACCCTGAACACACCATCCCCACTGTCAAACATGGTGGTGGCAGCATCATGGTTTGGGCCTGCTTTTCTTCAGCAGGGACAGGGGAGATGGTTAAAATTGACGGGAAGATGGATGCAGCCAAATACAGGAACATTCTGGAAGAAAACCTGTTGGTATCTGCACAAGACCTCTGAGACTGGGACGGAGATTTATCTTCCAACAGGACAATGATCCAAAACATAAAGCCAAATCTACAATGGAATGGTTCAAAAATAAACGTATCCAGGTGTTAGAATGGCCAAGTCAAAGTCCAGACCTGAATCCAATCGAGAATCTGTGGAAAGAGCTGAAGACTGCTGTTCACAAACACTCTCCATCCAACCTCACTGAGCTCGAGTTGTTTTGCAAGGAAGAATGGGCAAGAATGTCAGTCTCTCGATGTGCAAAACTGATAGAAACATACCCCAAGCGACTTGCAGCTGTAATTGGAGCAAAAGGTGGCGCTACAAAGTATTAACGCAAGGGGGCCAAATAATATTGCACGCCCCACTTTTCAGTTTTTTATTTGTTAAAAAAGTTTAAATTATCCAATAAATTTTGTTCCACTTCACGATTGTGTCCCACTTGTTGTTAATCCTTGACAAAAAATTTTAATTTTATATCTTTATGTTTGAAGCCTGAAATGTGGCGAAAGGTTGCAAGGTTCAAGGGGGCCGAATACTTTTGCAAGGCACTGTATATATATATATATATATATATGTTTTATGCATAGACTTCATAATGATATTGATGGGATACATTCCCCAGACACTGAGCCACTCCTTCAAGTAGGGGGCCGTCCCACACTCCGCTTCAGTCGGTTGAAGTCGGTGGCAGTTATTCTCAAAGAAATGCAGCGATCCAACGCCGGATTTAGGTTGAAAAAGTACGAAAGCTGTACCGCATACAAACAGGAAGGATTGTCTTAGGAGTGATTTGTTTGAGGTTTCAAGGTTATTATTATATTTTTTGTACCATGCATGCATTTTGAAACATTGTGACAAAAGTCAATGGGGGAAATTAACCGCTACAGCATCGGCATCATAATTCGCAACATTTAGGTAAAATAAATGCTAACTGTCCGTTTTTTTTTTTTTTTTTTTGCTTTTAACCATGAATCGAGACTGTTTTACATTATATCTATAAAGAATTTAGATATTTAAGCATTTATTCACAAGAATTTTCAACATAAAAAGCTGTTTCTGGTGATAAGGCGGCGCCACAGTGGCTTAAAGACTAGCAGCACATTCGACATATTTACATGAAATGAATGCTAACTGCCCGTTTGTCTTTTTTTTTTTGCTTTTAACCAAGAATCGAGACTGTTTTATGTCCATATCTATAAAGAATTCAGAGATTTAAGAATTTATTCACAAGAATTTTCAACGTAAAGAGCTGTTTGTGGTGATAAGGCGGTGTCACAGTGGCTTAAACATTGGCAGCACATTCGACGTATTTACGTAAAATAAATGCTAACTGCCCGATTTTTTTTTTTTTCTGATTTTAACCAAGAATGAAGACTGTTTTACGTCCATATTTATAAAGAATTCAGCGATTGAAGTATTTATTCACAAGAATTTTTAACGTAAAAAGCTCTGTGTTTCCACTCGGTCAGTGTCCTGTCAATATATTATAATGTCTATGTTTTATGATTAGAACTGTTCTGTTCGGAAAGAGGTTGCATATTTAACATTATGTCCAGCATTATGGTCAAATGTGCCTTTTTAAATAAATGATTTATCTCTTCCCAAAGTGCTTTGGTCTGCTAGGAGTGAACGGAGCAGGAAAAACAACCACTTTCAAGATGCTTACAGGAGAAGTTAGCCCCAGTGATGGCAGTGCACAGATCAGGGCCTGGGATGGGTAAGGAACTTGTTCATATTTTTTTTATTTTTTAAAAGCACAGCCAAGCAAGTGAGATGAAAGCATATGGTACTCATTTGAAGTTTGCTGACTTACATCATCTGTGATGATGAATGTTTTAGCTGTTGTGTTTTATTGTTGGAAGATTGCTTCAGCACCAGATTTGCTACGTGCATGTTCTGTGTTCATTGTGATGCCATGCTAATATTTTTATTCAGTTAATTCGTCCCACCACAAATCTGTGATTGTGCGCTTGCAGAATTGAGTATTTCAATGCTTTTTGCAGAAATCAAAACACTGCGAAATACAGGGTGAGGTGTGGAATATTACATTTTGCCTGTAGTTTTCATGCTGGCCACTAAATATCGCGGTAAAGCAGCGCCTGCCACTGGCCCTGCTTGGTATAGAAACTGAAGAAGACTGCATTTTTGCATCAATTCAAGCAGACTGCTAATGGCTGGAGGAGCATTGTCTCACGACAAATCCTGCGACGTCAGCAATAGTGTGAAATATTACCGCTTCTACGAGAGCAAAATAATACCCATAACATTTTTTTGTTTTTAAAATAGAAGAATACAAATAAATACAATACATACTAGAATTCATGCATCATCATTGTGTTAATTTACTCTATAGCTATTCTAAGTTGTGTTTTTTTTCGAACCGCAAAATTAAAATGGTTCTCCACGGTATCTCTGCTTTTTTTCGGCAGTTTCCAAGGGGCGGGGAGTTATATTATTGATTTAGATCATTAACAGTGACTAAAAAACAAACTGTGTAAATTCAAAATTGTTTCTAAAGACATTGTAGTTAATGAGGATGTTTTTGGTCCACATTACTCTTTCGGACCCTTTGTACTCAATAATTTACCTTGGCAATGTTTTTCCTCGGAAAATGAAGTTACTTTGAAGCTTACAAATATAGATTTGGCTGAGTGACTGAAATTCTCAAATATTTTCATATTATTATGAAAAGTGTATTTCTTTTTTTTTTTTTTTTTAATTTTCTTTTTTTTTTTTAATGGCTTTTCATTTTAATATGTGACACTGTCATCACCGTCTGACGGAATGTAGATTAACTGCATTTATTTATCACATATGGTTGTGTAGCATAAGTCATTACTCAAACATGAAATCACATCGAGATTTACAGGCAATCTTAGGCTTTGCAGTTTAAAGCGCCATTCATGAGTCTAGTTGGAACAACCTCTATGTCCAGTTCCCCTCTTAAATATTCTAAACACGTTTCAAGTGCATCTGTCTATTTTTCGCGTGTTTCCTCAGGCGTCTGGTAGACATTATGGAGTGCCGGCACAAGGGAATCAACATCGGCTACTGTCCCCAGGTGGATGCATTGGATAATCTGCTCACTGGAGAGGAGCACTTGTATTTTTATGCTCGTATTCATGGCATCTCAAAGAGGGAGATAGACAAGGTAACACTTAAAGGCTGTGATGTTTTTCCATCTTAGAACTGTAATGATTCTAAAAGTGTCTGATAAGAGGTTGGATGCATCCATGCTGAAGTAATCAGCAGGTGTGATGATATCGAGTGATGACTGCTGATTCTTGGGCACCTCAAAATGTTTTACACTTCTGTTGTCAGCTTGTAAAATTTTTACCTCAGACTTACTCATTTCGTAGTCCTCAATTAAGTTGTCACCAAGGCACCATTTTTCTCCTTTATTGTTCTCAGGACCAATGAGTTGTTCCTGTGTGGATTTCTTAGTTCTTTTCAGAAATATCCAGTGCAACTGATCAATATGTCATTCAATTTCCCATTAATTGATGGCAATTAATCATCTTCAAAAGTGTGTGAAAATTTGCTGAAGAATCAAGGAAATTATGTAGGCATATTTATTCCATTTCCACTCAATCCAACTTTATGAAACACTCATAAAAAACAATGTTGACAAAAGGGCTGTACAAAGCAGTAAAGGTAAACGGACAAAAAAGGGGGAAGGAAATCAATAGTAACATTAAAATATAAAAGCAATATGTCAGCACTTCAAACTTTGTTTCAAAGCCAAAGCGAAAAGGTGTGTTTAAAGAGACTTATAAACAGAAAGTGAACCAGACTGCCGAAGGTGCAAAGGCAGCTTTATTCCACTATTTTAGAGCAGCAACTGAAAAGATCCAGTCCCATCTGAGTAATATTTTTGTTTTTGCAACAGCTAACAAGCAGTTGTTGACCTAAGGGTACATACGGGATTGACTGGAGCAGGTCGAACAGGTGAAATAGGGCCAGACCATTGGGGCATTTAAAAACAAATAATTTGCAAATCAGTAAAGAAGGAAGTGGAAACTAGTGCAATGACTGAAATGGGTGTAAAGCGTTCCTTTTTTTAGTACGATGAAAGCAAGCTATTTTCGGGGGCGAACAAAAAACAACATACCCATTAGGGGTGTGTCATCTTAGGCTCCCCACGATTCGATTAGATTACGTTTCTGGGTGCTACGATTCGATTATGAAATGATGATCATGGTATTGTTGATGATCACTATTATCACGATTATCGATGCATCATACATTACTAATTAATAAAGTAGCCAAACAAATTTATGTCTATGTCCATTATTTATTTAAAATATCGTAATGATTTAACAGGAACGATGAAAACATGCCCATACAAAAAAAGCTGCCCTTAAACTGCTTTTTTTATTTACAAGAAAGTGCAAAAACATTAACCATTTTAAAGGCAGTACTTATTTCTCAACATGCCCATACAACACACAGCTGACCCTGGGGTGCTCTTTTTCACAAAAATGTGCAAAAAATTAGCTGTTTCAAAGGCAGCACTTATTTCTCTCAACAAAACAATACAATTTACACTGGTGGAATGAATTCCACATTGTCTGGATCAAACAAAGTGTCGTCAGAAATAAGACGCCTTTTAACCAGTATACTTTGTGCTATTTCACATTTTTGTAGTGTTACCGCTGTACTTAATCCTAGTTTTAAACATATTGTATCTGGAGTAACTTTTTTAGTCACCAAACAACACCCAACTTGACATGGAAAGACATGTTAGCGAAGTCGCTAATTAGCATAGCGCTCGGTGCTAACTAGTAACATCTCAAAAACAACAACAATAAAAGCTAAACAGTACAAGAGGGTTCTTGCACACACCTCTGATAGACGGGCACGGGACTTAGCAAAACACTTGGGACTTTTTCCTATTAACACAACTTGAACCAACTGCTCGACAACTGAAAGACAAGGAGCAACGAACTATCTCTCTTTCCCTCTCGCTCTAAAAAATAACTTGCGCACAGAAGAGGATCCAAAGCACAACCGCCAGTCTCATTCACAAATTTATTTTCGAGTCTTTTGCAAAGGACTAAATCTCTCGCTCAGTAACCAGCAGCATCCATCATAACGTTGTGCGTGCGTCCATTAAAGGTGTCGGGACGGCAGACGTGTCATGAATTTCGTTCCGCTACTAGCGGCTGTCATAAAGTTATCAAGGAAAATCATCGTTTTGAACATTTACGAATCGTAATCGAATCGTAATGTGTCGAATCGCGATGCATCTAATAATCGTTTTTTTTTGGCACGCCCTTAATACCTATAATAAAGCATGGTGGCACAAAAAACAAAGCAGGCTTCTTTTTGAAAGACACAAAAAACATCAGGAAAAGCCGACTAGCACATCTGCACTTTGTTAGGTATTAATCAGAGGGACTGACTGCTGATCTCAACGTCTCCTCCATTTTGACTGGGAGGAGCGGTCGAATGATCGCTCTCAGGCCTTCGCAGTCAAAATGGATTGGACGTCAACTGCCGTCAATGCCAGCCAATGAGTTAATGGTGGCAGGTTATGTGCTGACTCCCCTTTAACATTGTGATTTGTCTAATATGATCTAATTGCATGCCCATCCTAGTCACAAGATGAAGTGCACATTTCAGTTAATATTCATTTGTTTTGAAAAGTATTTTCCCCAAAAACCTTGCACGTATTTGAACAGTTGCACAAAGACTTTTTGAGACAGCATGACAATGACTCGTCTCGGCCTGTAAGGCTGCAATGATGTTATTATGGTCCTTTTAGTGTGGTCAGGATTGCAGCAATGGCTATAATGGCCGCAGCATCCATGATGGCTTAATGAACAAAGATGAAGATGGGGCTGGAGTTCTTCACATGGTGTCTCCCACTTACAGTCTCGCATCCTTTGTTGTGGATAATGGGACATGCCTTAATGGGGTCATTACACATTGTCATGTTTTTGTCAGATTTAATGTGCTGGAAAACGTCAGGTGAGAGGGGGGTGATACAGTTGACAGATTGTCAAAAATAAGTGTTGGGGAAAAAAATACTACGGCAAATCCTCAATATAACATACAAACCTGTAACTTACGCGATTTCGACTTTACGACGCTGGAGTCTCGTCCGCCATTTTGTCTCACGTGTTTTTTTTTTTGTTTTTTTGTTTTTTAAAGTCCCATAAACAGTACCTTATTGTACCTCACAGTATCTTATTTTTTACTTCATTAATATGACGTGCTCTGTTCTCACTAAATGTGAAGTTGTTCAGCTTTACAGAGTAAACAAGGCAACTGTTTTCTTTTTGAAGCTTTTAAATTCCTTCACCTTTTGTACAATTTGTAAAGCTGTAACACACATGTACACTATGGTCAAAACAACACGCATTTTAACAATAAAACATTTGACACAAAACAATTGGTGTTCAAATTAGGGCTGTCAAAATTATCGCGTTAACGGGCGGTAATTAATTTTTTAAATTAATCATGTTAAAATATTTGACCTAATTAACGCACATGCCCCGCTCAAACAGATTAAAATGACAGCACCGTGTTATTTTCCACTTGTTACTTGTGTTTTTTTGGTGTTTTGTCACCCTCTGCTGGCGCTTGGGTGCGACTGATTTTATAAGTTTAAGCACCATGAGGATTGTGTAATTAGCTACTAGTTTATTTTTTGATTGGAAATGAAAATATTAAGAGGGGTTTTAATATAAAGTTTCTATAACGTGTACTAAAATTATCTTTTAAGAACTACAAGTCTTTCTATACATGGATTGCTTTAACAGAATGTTAATAATGTTAATATCATCTTCTTGATTTATCGTTATAATAAACAAATACAGTATTTATGTACAGTATGTTGAATGTATATATCCGTCTTGTGTCTTATCTTTCCATTCCAACAATAATTTACAGAAAAATATGGCATATTTTATAGATGGTTTGAATTGCGATTAATTACGATTCATTTTTAAGCTGTGATTAACTCGATTAAAAATTTTAATCGTTTGACAGCCCTAGTTCAAACGTCCATCTAGTCTGATCAATATGTATTTTATTAGATTAAATTAGCATAATATGCCCAACAAAAGTCCGCTATCTTAAATGCTACGAATGCTAACTTATTTACAATTCTCATAGCAAATGGCTCACATGTAACCACAAACTGTAGCTGTAAACTTAATCACAAAAGCATACACAAACATATATTAGCTGAAAGAACTTACAGCCTAATGTGGGCCAAACCAGAGCGCAGCTATCCTATATCCATTGATGTCTGAGTCTGCTACTTAGTCATACAAGGCGACAGTCCAGCCAGACCCAACGCTACCACCAAAGGGCCATCATTAAACAAAATACAATACCGTTGGATTTTTTGGATAGTTATTTTGTAGGTGTACTTAAAAGGTTAATTCCGATTTATGTAGAAATTAGGGTTACGTTGCTAGCGTAGGAACGGAACGCGTTCGTAACCAGGGGACTACCTGAATACACTACAATATGAAGTACAGTATGTCATGAATGTATAGTGATTTGGAATTGACAGTCAAACTTCTACAAACATGTAACATTGATATGTGACGTTGATTATGATGTCTTTTTATCTAAAGTTTCATAATTTGTTTGTGGCTTTAAAAATGTTGTTTTTATTTCATTATTAATCCCTGCATGTGTTTTTCAGGTGGTAAATTACCTTTTAAAAAGACTGGAGCTGAACTACTATCGGAACATAACCACTGATGGCTATAGTTGTGGGACACGCAGGAAGCTGTCTACTGCTATCGCTCTCATTGGTCATCCTCAGATTTTGCTCCTGGTGAGTTTACACATTTGTGGGCATGATTCTTGACCTAAAGGGAGTTTGTATACTACTAGCAGTGTTGTCACCGATTACTTGAAAAAGTAATTCAATTATTGATTACGCCTCAAAAAAGTAATCCAGTTACTTTTTTGATTACTTCATTTTCAAAGCAACTAAGTTACTTTAAAAGTAAATTATCAGTTACTTTTTACCAATTTTTCGCCCTTTGCTGCCTCAACATAGGAATGACAACAGAAAATTGTCATCGCATGTAACTGACTTTCCGAGAATTGAATTTAAAGGACAAAATCTGAATTTTTCACATTAAGCTTGATCTTCGAGTTAGCACTGGTTTAATTAGTCAATGGAGTTGATTTCAACCACCATTGACTCGCGCTAGCTTAGCCACTCCGGAGCCCTGAAACTAACAAATATCTGACAAACTGCACAGAATTTGTCTACCGGTAAATCTACTCCAAGGATTTTTTTATACCCCTGCCAACTCAAAGATTAAGCCTAATGTCAAAAATTATGAACTTCCCCTTTAAAATAAACACCTAGCCATTAAAATGTTGTCAATAAAATAAATAAATAAATATGATCCTTATTCAGGAGTCACACAGGGTGTGCATAGCACACAAACCAACAGAATAAGGACATCAGAAAACACTGGAACAGAAACTACAAAAGAAAGAACATTAAAAAGCACAAATTATCTGCGCACAACAAACAGGCTTTTACGCCACATGCATCTATAACTATTTGTAGGGTCCTTTATTTTCATTAAAATACTATTTTCAGACTCATTTAATTGAAACATAAACTTATACATTATATTTCTTAATAGCGCTTTAAAGGTGGGTAACCCAGAACTGACAAATAATTGGCTGCCGCTGTACCATCTAGGTACACGCAATAACAGCCTCAAGGCATCATTATAGGCTAAATTTAGCCTCTGCATGGACTTAGTTAAGTACCTGGTCCACAGGTGAGCGGTGTAAAATGGGTGTGCAATATGCCCTGAACAGTGATGTTTTCACGTGGAAGCAACACATCATTTTTCTTAAGCATTCTCTCTCTTATTCTCTTTAGCATGTTTGCCTGTGCATAAAGTTTACTGCATTGACGGCAAATGTCCCTGTCATCTGACAAATTAGCAGTTATAAAGTGGCCGAGATATTTAGCCTCATTGCAGACATTCAGTGCTTTTTTTCCCCAGAAAAAAGCAAGGGAATACAGCCCCCCTTTTTTCTTTGGATCGTATAATCATAATGTTACTTTTCTCTGTGTTGTATTTGATGTCAAATTGGTCACCGAACTGAGAACATAATGAGAGTAACTCCTGTAAGCCAGCACTGCACTGAGAGAGCACCACCACATCATCTGCGCATATAAGATGGTTAATGATAGTGCTTCTATTCAATTCAATTCAATTTTATTTGTATAGCCCTCAATCACAACAGAAGTCTCAAAGGGCTTTACAGAGGCAATATGATACACAATTAGAAATGAAGCAACAAAGATGAATAGATGCAGTTCAAGTCCTGGGTATCCCCTATCCTTAAGACCCTCCATGCCGGCAAGGAAAAACTCCAAAAACTCCAGAGTCAATTGGGAGAAAAATGAGAAACCTTGGGGAGTACCACAGTCAGGAGAGATCCACTCCCAGGACGGATAGACAGGAACCCCAGAACGGCTAATGGGAATTAGCAAGCGAAATTATAGTCCGTAAAAATACAGTGGAGTGAAGGTGCAAGAAGAAGTCCCTCTAGTCAGATGAGACGGGGGTAGCAGCGAGGACGTCTATCCAGCCAGGGGTCCGGACAGTCAGGAGGCTGCAGCTGAAAAATAGCCCCTCCCCAGAGGGGAGGGGGGAAAGGGGACACCGGGTGACTAGTGATGAAGAGACTAGACAACTAGATATTAACATTGGAAAATAGAAATAAAGTAAGACAAGTGGTAGGTAGAGTAAGAAAAGGAGATAGAACTCAGCAGCTGTACTGCCCCCAGCATTATAGCTTCTAGTGCAGCTTAGACTAAACTGTGAGTCTACTCCGACTTCAACTAGCCTAACCATAAGCTTTGTCGAATAGGAACGTTTTTAATCTAATCTTAAATGTGCAGACTGTCTCGGCTTCTTTAATACTAGCTGGAAGCTGATTCCATAAAACAGGGGCTTGGTGGCCAAAGGCTCTAGCTCCGACAGTACTTTTATGAACCCTGGGATCGGAGTGTTCTGTTGGGGCGGTATGGAACCACAGCATCGGTGAGATAAGGTGGCCACAACCCATTAATGGTCTTAAATGTAAGAAGAAGTATTTTAAATTTAATTCTAAACTCGACTGGAAGCCAGTGAAGTGCCTGGAGCACAGGGGTGATGTGCTCTCTTCTATTGGTTCCTGTTAAAAGTCTTGCTGCTGCGTTTTGGACTAGCTGAAGACCTTTTAGAGAGCTTTTAGGACAAGCTGCAAGTAGGGAGTTACAGTAATCCAATCTCGATGTAACGAACGCGTGAATTAATTTTTCTGCATCGCTTTTAGATAAAATATTTCTAATTTTGGCGATGTTGCGCAGGTGAAAGAAAGTCGTTCTACAGGTTTGTTTAATGTGTGCTTTAAACGATAAGTCAGGGTCAAATAAAACTCCTAGGTTTTTAACTGTGGTGCTGGAGGCTACACTTACATTGTCCAGAGTGACTATCTGGGCAGCTAAAGAGTCTCTAACACTTTTCGGGCCTATTATAAGGACTTCTGTCTTTTCAGGGTTAAGCAGAAGATAGTTAGTGCTTCTGACCACACAGCCAGTATTACATCTATTGAGACGGCTGGACAATTCGTCCATATAAACATTGAACAGATATGGTGAGAGTATTCCTCCCTATTTCACACCATTACTTACTTTGAAGTGAGAATAAACCGTGCTACCCTTCTTAATGTGAAATACTTGATTTGCATACCAGAAGGCTAAAATACGGATGATATACTAGTATTTAGGCACCCCCCTTTGTGTCAACATAAGAAAAAGTTTGCAATGATTGATCCGATCAAGGGCTTTCGATGAGTCAATAAAGCATGAAATCATTGTTGAGTTAAGGCTTTGATACTTAAGTAATAGTTCCTTCAACGCAAATATGCACATATCGGTTCCATGTTTTCTTTTGAACCCAAACTGATTGTCACCTGTGGAAATAGATATAGCTATCCTATTCAGTATGATTGTCTCCAACACTTTAGAAAGCACACTGGCCAGAGCAATTGGTCTGTAGTTATCTTTACTATTAATTTTACCAGTCTTATCTTTTATAATAGGCACAAGTCTTAAAGGAATAAAACAAACAATAACACTGAATGAAATGAACAAGAATCCTACTGTAGTATTTCATAATGGGTCAAAATTATCTTTCGAACAGATCATGTGACAAGCACCTTAGAGACGGTCCTTTGCTTTGCTTAGCCAAAACTACAGCTGAGGATGGATATTTATAATATCTTTAAACCTAAGCTTTCAAAAGCTTCAACAACAACTGAGCTTGAATCGAGAATTGAACAAGAACAGTGTAAAGATGTACTTGTATATGGCGGAAAACACTCAGGTGACTTGAAGTTCCTCTGTAAGACCCCCAATTTGGCCAAATTTCAAAAGTGTCCTATATGCATGTGTGATACATCATTGGGAAGCTTCAAATCTCAATTTTCTGGGGGAAGAAAAATCTTGAACAGGAGGGCATTAAAAAAATAATAAGAAAATAAACAGCGAAACCCTAACTGTAGGTGAGAGCATGAGAGAGCATAATTAAACACACCATGATTTTAACAAGATATTATCGTATACTTACCTTGTTTCGATCCAGAAATTCCATGTAGCATGTATCACTGAGTGTCAAGACACAGCGGTGAATGGCCACAGCCGGATTTTGGGGGGATTTTGTAGGTGAAACATGGTAATATAACAAGGGTCGCAATGCAGAAATCGCAGACATCAAGGAATGGTCGAGATTTTCTTTTTCATATATTCACCCTTTTATACGTTTTTTTTTTCTACAATTTTTCTTTGTTTGGATCGATTATTTATCATCTAAAATATCGGGGAAAATGCGACAGCAACAAAAAAAATACAATTAAGCGATAGTTATGAGCTAGATATCTTACTTATTTACAGACATCATTTTTCTCATTGTATTGTAATTTGTTTAAAAGTTTAATATTTGCGAGTGAATCATTTTAAAAGTCTTTTTTTCATTTTTTTAACTAAACAGACACCAATTAATGATTCTAAGCTAAAAATGAAAGACATTTTTAATTAAAAATATAATTACTAAGCTTCTTTTTATGACTGGGTTGAAGCAAAAGCGGTTGCGCGGTGTCTGTAAACGAGGGTCTTCAGGGTAAAACGGACAAATAAAAAATAGTTCGGGGGCTTATAATGCACAATGAAACTGCTATGGCAGCATATAGACATATTGTTCTAACAAACACAACAGTTCTTTTGGCTTAAAATACAGCAGTTTATTTTAAAGAGGGGTGCAAGAGCAGAAACTGCTTTTTCAGCCTTGCCTGTGTTTTCCGCCATATATATATATATATATATATATATATATATATATATATATATATATATATATATATATATATATGTATATATATACATACAGTCCAAAAGTGTCCCAACACCACCCCACACTCCCCCAAAAGGCAGATATATGTATGTACAGTACAGTCCAAAAGTGCCCCTCAGCCACCACCACCCCACACTCCCCCAAAAGTCAAAACTCCGCCTATGGTTACAAACTGTAACTATAAAATGTACGTAAAGCCTGGTTACAAACTGTAAAAGTGCTCTCGTTACCTGTAGGCTTTGTTTTGATTATTGACGCATTTTGCTGGAATTCCAAGTGGTTCCTTGAATTGGATGTGGAGTTTTTAGCGGTCCGCAGGGTTTTTGAGCTAGCGCAAAGTTTGCAACGCACGGAGATATTTTTGTCATCTTCACTGGACAGGAATGTGAAGTAATGGCTGTGTTTCCAGTGAGCAAATGCAGCCGTTTGTGGTATCTCACCTGGCTGTCATTATTCGTGTCCTGATGAGGTAGCTAGGCTATTGTTTTGGCCGCACTCTCAGCGCCGCTCACACGGCATGGTAATACATGTGACCCATTTTTTTGTTTTCCGATCAGAAAACGTGATGTGTGATGTCATTCCCAAATGCAAGAGCAACATTTCTATTAGAAATGCTTTTCGTACATGACTGCAGTATTCTTCATTCTACATACATTATGAGACAATAACAAAATAGTAACACACAGACAATAAGGAAACTTACTTTAATCAGATTACTGGATTATAAAAATGAAAGCATTAGATTACTCTTTACCGAAAGAAAGTAATCAGATTACAGTAACGTGTTACTGACAGCACTGACTACTAGTGATAGTAACGTGTAATACACTTTGAAAGACACTGACACAGAGAATTCTCTATTTCATGTTGCCTCCATTCTTCCTACTTTTCTATTCTCTTTTGTGTGCGAACCATGACTTGAAAACTGTCCTCCTTCCAAACGTCAGGATGAGCCGAGCTCTGGCATGGACCCTCGAACCAAACGACACCTGTGGAAAATCATCTCTGAAGAGGTGAAAGGAAAGACTGCGGTGGTCCTCACTTCTCACAGGTTAGAGAATGGCCTTATTTCTTCATGCGGGAAATGAAATATTCAAGATACAGATTTTTTTTTTTAGGATGAGAGCTTCAACCCTGCATTACCCTTTTTTAATCCAAACTTGACCTTTCAACTTCTCCATTTTTGTCTGTATCTCAGCATGGAGGAGTGCGAGGCATTGTGTAGCCGTCTTGCCATTATGGTGAAAGGTCAGTTCCGCTGCCTGGGCTCCTTGCAGCACATTAAGAACAGGTTAGTGACCTCTGATTAGCTTCACATCCTCAAATAGTCAATTCTGTTCTGCTCTTGAACTGCTGTAGCTATTTCTTCACCCCATTAAACAAACCCCCTACTACTACCTCGCCACTACCACTCAAACTTATAACACTCGGTCCACTTCATGTCCTTATATGCAGGTTTGGCAGTGGTTTCACTGTGAAAATGCACTTGGCCGAGTCTGCCAGTGATGAGGCAATCACTGCCTTTATGCAGAAACGATTTCCCAGCACTTATTTGAAGGTAATTGTGCCAGAATTCTATACAATTTTTTCCTTTTTCATTTCATTTTAAGCCTTTGTGCACAGCGTGTTGCTCTATAACTTGACTTGTCTGCTCGTTTTAACTGTGCCTAATAGTGGCTTTTAGAACTTGAGGTAAATGGAAATATAAGGTGTGCAGGTCATTTGAGACAAAAGAAATATTTCCCTCTGCTCAAATTGCTGTTTCAGAAATAATATGGTGGACATTTTCCTAATAAAGCTCAGAAGCATGTACAGTCATGGACGAAATTATTGGCACACCTGTAATTTTTCCAGAAAATACACAGTTTCTCCCAGACATTAATGCAATTATAAATGTTTTCAGTAGAATGTGTTTATTTTTTGGATTTGCATTTGAAAAACAGGGGGAAAAAGCTGAAGATAAAAGCCAAAATGTGCAAAATTTTACACAGAACGCAAAAAATGGGCTGGACAAAATTGTTGGCACCTTCAACTCAATGTTTGGTTGTGCATCCTTTAAAAGAAATAACAGAAAGCATTCCCTTCCTATAACCATCAACAAGTTTCGTGCACCTCTCAGATGGAGTTTTGGACCCACTCCTCTTTTGCGAACTGTTCCAGGTCTCTCAGATTTGAAGCGTGCCTTCTTGCAACAGCAATTTTTAGATCTCTCCATAGGTATTCAATAGGATTTAGATTCGGACACATTGATGGCCACCTCAGAATTCTCCAGTGCTTTATTTCCAACCATTTATTGATGCTATTTGAGGTATGTTTAGGGTCATTGTCCTGTTTTCTGACACTACATACTGCAATGTGGCCCAAAACATTTTGATAGTCTCCAGATTTCATTACTCCTTACACTGTCAAGGCACCCAGTGCCAGAGGCAGCAAAACTCCCCCAAAACATCATTGGACCTCCACCATGTTTGACTATAGGCATTGTGTTCTTTTCTTTGTAGCCCTTATTCTTTTTTTTCGGGCACGAGGTGCCTTGGCAGTGCGCAAGGAGTCATGAAATATGGAGACTATCACAATGTTTTGGGCCGCAATGTAGGGTGTAGTGTCAGAAAACTGGGTCTGCGTCTGAAGTCATGGGTGTTCCAACAGGAAAGGGACCCAAAACATACCTCAAATAGCACCAAGAAATGGTTGGAGACCAATACCCAGTCCCAGAAAAAAAGAATGAGACCTACAGAGAAAAGAACACAGTGCCTATAGTCAAACATGGTGGAGGTCCAATGATGTTTTGGGGTTGTTTTGCTACCTCTGGCACTGGGTGCCTTCACAGTGTGCGTGCAGTAATGAAATATGGAGACTATCAAAATGTTTTGGGCTGGAATGTGGGGTGTATTGTCAGAAAACTGAGTCTGCGTCAGAGGTCAAGGGTGTTCCAACAGG
The DNA here is from genome assembly GCF_030265065.1 of Corythoichthys intestinalis. Classification (NCBI taxonomy): domain Eukaryota; kingdom Metazoa; phylum Chordata; class Actinopteri; order Syngnathiformes; family Syngnathidae; genus Corythoichthys; species Corythoichthys intestinalis. The sequence goes on from NC_080406.1 coordinate 45,876,365, forward strand.
ACAATGGCCCAAAACATACCTCAAATAGCACCAAGAAATGGTTGGAGACCAGCGCTGGAGAATTCTGAGGTGGCCATCGATGCGTCCGTATCTCAATTATATTGGACATCTAGGAGAGATCTCAGAATTGCTGTTGCAAGAAGGCGTCCTTTAAATCTAAGAGACCTGGAACAGTTTGCAAAAGAATGGTGTGAGTGTGAAGAGTGGGCCAAAATTCCTTTTGAGAGGTCCACGAAACTTGTTGAGGGTTATAGAAGGTGATTGCTTTCTGTTATTTCTTCCAAATGATGTGCAACCACATTTTGAGGTGAGGGTGCAATTTTGTCATGCCTATTTTTTGTTTAGTCTAAAATCTTGTCAATTTTGACTTTTTTCCTCAGCTGTTTTGTGTTTTTTCAATGCATATCCAATAAATAAACACATTCATACTGAAAACATTTGTAATTACATTAATTTCTGTGACAAATGCTGTATTTTCTGGAAAAGTTCCAGGGGTACCAATAATTTCGTCAATGACTGTATGCGGAGTTGTTGAAGAGTTTAGGACACCATATCTTTCCCCAAGTGAAGCTAAAGTAGAAAATCTTTGAAAACAAATATGGCAACAGCAACATTAAAATTATGAACTACTTATGAGAGCCAATATATTTGCTAAATTTGATCTCATACAAAGCATTTATAAATATCTTGACATTCATGGAACACTTCATTTTCTTATTTGTTATCAGGACCAACACTCATCTATGGCAGAGTATCGCGTTCCTATTGCCCATGGAGGAGTAGCTGCCATCTTCCAACATTTGGAGCGCAACAAGATCTCTCTAAAGATAAAACACTTCTCTGTGAGCCAAACCACTTTGGATGAGGTAAGAATGAGGCATCAACACATCTTGTAGATGTGGATAGAGTAGATGCCACCGAATGACAGAAAAGTGGTAGCAGAGTAAACTGGGACAGTCAAGAAAGCTTGAGTGGGAGTGAAAGACAGAGAATGAAATGTAAAATTGAGGCAGAGGAAAGCTGGTAGGTTGGAGGGCATGCCTGAGGGAAAATAAATGGAATATGAGTTGGAGAGAGAATTCATGCACCCAGTGTTGATTCTCTACAATCTGCTCTTCTGGTGCTCTGGGATTGGAATATACCACTTGTAGAGTCGCAACGGGGGTTAAATTCTCAATACAAGCAGAAAATGTTCTGCTGCTTTCAAGACGACAACAATAATGTGATTGCTTAACCTCAACAGGTCTTCATCAACTTTGCCTTGGGAAATATTCACAACAAAGGAGAGGAAGATGACCTGGGCTCCATACGTGACATAACAGCCTAGAGACCACTGCTATTATTTTTTTTCAGTGAAATGGGAATATTAATGTATTCGTCATGCATAGATACTTCATAAGAATGTAATATTAGTCTCTAAATCTACCATGACTGCAAATCATGTTCAACTTTCTTGAAAATCAATGTGAGGACGATTACTTAAAGGTCAACCAAAATTTTATTGTTGCTATTCCATGACTGAAATCATTCATATGCCTGCACTGATGAATATTTATTGATGGGGATTTACCCTTGGTCATTTTATTTTACTGGAAATGTCAGCTAATTTGGTAATCTTGATTTGTATAAAGAGTACAATTAATGGCAACGCTTGTCCCTTGTTTGTATTGAATTTTACTATCACCTCATAGCAATATATATATTCATCACACCAAAATATATCAAGACAAATATTTTTTATTTGCAGTTTTTTAAAGCTAATTTTCAACTAATTACCCCTGAATATACTACTTTTTCACAAAAAAAAAAGAACTAAAACATTTCTTCTGCACATATAGGCCATTTTTAATGGTCTTGAAATTCAAGACCATTATATTCAAGACTTGAATATACTGTATATAATATATAGTAACTATGGCTGATTACACTCTTTCGGCATAGGACATACTGTACTCGATTTCTTTTGTAAGTATTGGAGTGCTTATGGTACGTTTGGTACTGAAAACTTTAATAAACAATACAATGGTGGATGTGGGTTAATTTGATTTTCTTGGTGTCTGTGTCCCAATGGTGGTACAACTTGTCCAGTAATTTGATCAGTTCCATTCAGAAAAATATTCATAATGAAAGAAAAATTAAATGTAGAAGCAGTACACAAAAATGTACTTCTTTCTGTGCTACAATTCTCGTTACACTATATAGCTACATAAACGTCAAATAAGTCTATATCAGAGGATGTGTTGGAAATGTTTAATTTCATAAGCAACATTTTCTGTGGCATACCATACAACAAAATTCTTCCACAAATATTATCCATTGATTCCATATGGAATACGTGCACACATGCAAATGTACCTTTTGCTTTAGCTCATAAACTTCAAAATTCTGTAAAATTGTCACACCAAAAAACATGAAGTGCATATTGACATAACACAAACTATCGAACAACATGAATGAAAAGAAATTTATCTTCATTGCACAATTGAACAATGAAATTGAGGTGGTTTTTACAGTGCAAATAAATGTATTACAGGTTATTTGAGTTTTTTTTTTTTTTAATCAACCATAAATTCACTTGAAATGCATGAACTACAAAAATGGTTTCTGAGCAGAGGTGGCTAGTAATGCGTTACATGTACTCCGTTACATTTACTTGAGTAACTTTTTGAGAAAAATGTACTTCTAAGAGTAGTTTTACTAAGCCATGCTTTTTACTAGCCTGGTACTCCAGATTCACCGCTGTTCCAGCTATTGAGTCTGGCCACCATTAAGCGGATAAAATTTCCAGGGTGGAGCAAGCCACAGCAAACAGACAGCGGAGTGGACCAATCAGCGACGGGCGGGACGAGGGACTTGGGTGCAGAAGTAAACTGTCATATTTGTGTGTGTTCTCAGTTCTTTTTTCTTTATGCAGCACCTGATTGAGCCAGATTGGCGGGGTAACGACACACCTGTGCTTGATTAGGAAAGCTCAGTATTTAAGGAAGCCTGTCACCATCTGCAAGTGTCGGACTATTGCTTGCTATTTGCCTTGCTTACCGCCTGTGTGTTCATCGTCATCCTTCGAGTTTCCCGACGTTCTACGGTCGTATTCTGGTTTGGTTAGCTTTACTTTAGTGCTCTTTTGGACTTTGTAGTTAGACTCTTGTACTCTGTTATATTCATGCATTTTAGCGTGCTCTCTTAGTTGTACTTGTTAAACTCGCGTTTGTTAGCGTGCCCTTAGTTGTAATTGTTAAACTCGCGTTTGTCAGCGTGCCCTTAGTTGTACTTGTTAAACTCGCGTTTGTTAGCGTGCCCTTAGTTGTACTTGTTAAACTCGCGTTTGTTAGCGTGCTTCCTTTGTTGTACTTGTTAAACTCGCGTTTGTTAGCGTGCTCCTTTTGTTGTACTTATTAAATACAAACATTTACTCTACTGATCTCCTGGTCTGTGTTTTGGATCCACATTAACGGCTTGCCGTTCCTAACAGAATAGTCCGACCATGGATCCCACAGACTCGGAGAGTATTCGCCATGCACTTGCCGGTCATGGCCATACGATCAGTAAGCATGAACAATTATTAAATGAACTTGTGAACGTGACCACCGCATTAACCACTAGAATAGAAAATATGGCCCCACCTGCACGGACCGGTGGTGTAGGTAACGCTGCCGCGGCGCCCGATCACTCCACCCCGTCTCCGGTTGTTCCACCGGCTTCTTTTCGGGAGCCGGTGTTGCCACACCCCCATCGTTATGAGGGAAAACCTGGCGCTTGCCAACAATTTTTGCACCAGTGCTCTCTTGTATTTGATCAACAGCCATATACGTTTGCAAGTGACAGGTCCCGTGTAGCGTATACTATGAGTCTCCTCGCCGGTAAAGCGGCCACTTGGGCAATGGCGGTGAGCAACGCTAATCCCGCGATCCGTCAATCGTTCGAGATTTTTAAAACTGAGTTTGTGAGGGTTTTTGATCACCCGGTTAGGGGCAGGGAGGCAGGCAGCCGCCTGCTGGATTTTTTTCAGGGCGATCTTAGCGTGGCGGACTACTCCATTCAATTTCGCATTTTGGCCGTGGAGTGCGGTTTTGGCGAAGCTGCGCTGTGTGGAATTTTTCGGCGGGGGTTGTCTTCTGCGGTGAAAGACGAATTGGCGGCCCGGGAGGATTCTTCGGGCTTGGAGGACCTGATTTCTTTGTCCGTAAAATTGGACAATCGGCTGAAGGAGCGTGAGAGGGAACGAGCCTTGGAGCAGCGGGGACGTCAGGGGTCGTCGTCATCGTGGAACGGCCCAGCTGGGGTCCGTGCTGAGGGCTTCATCGAATCGCCATCTGCCTCTACGCCGACGCGGAGTCCGGTCCTGACGGGGGAGGAGCCAATGCAACTCGGCGGCGGTCGTCTTCCTGCGGAGGAGCGGCGGAGACGGATGAGGGCAGGCTTGTGTCTTTACTGTGGCTTGCCGGGGCACCACATCTCCTCCTGTGACGCGATTCCTTCACGTCGTCCTGGATCTTCGGCTCCTGAGGTTCCTCTCGCCCGAGGGGGGCCCAGGTTCGTACGTGATGGCAATCAGTCAAATGATTTGCCTCGCAACGAGTTGAAAGAACTAAAACAAACTCTAAGTGAAATGAGACTGCAATTGCCGGGAGAAGTTTCGCATGGTGGGGTTAATTTTAGGTTCACTGCCTTAATAGATTCGGGGGCAGATGACTGTTTCATGGACCAGAGTGTTGTTGATGCGCTTAAATGTCCATTAATAAGACTCTCTTCTCCCAAAAGGGTTTTAGATCTCGATGGGCGACCCCTGGCGGACGTAAGGTTTATAACGCCCCCGCTTAAAACCAAGTTGTCCGGGAATCATTTTGAGGTCCGTAGTTTTTTGATTATGCCATGCAAATCGGCTCCGGTTGTGCTAGGGCTCTCCTGGCTAAAAGTGCATAACCCTAATATTGACTGGGCTAAGACACAAGTAGTGACTTGGAGTTCCTTCTGCTACGCGCACTGTTTACGCTCGGCGTGCCTACTTCCTGATCAAGCCCAAACTGTTCCCGAGCCTGTTAATTTGGTAAATGTGCCTGCCGAATACCATGATCTCCAACACGTTTTTAGTATAGACCAGGCTAAGACCCTGCCCCCGCACCGTCCTTACGATTGCGCCATTGACTTGCAGCCCAATGCCCCTCTGCCTAGCTCGAGATTATACAAAGTCTCTAAACCTGAGCAGGAGGCTATGAAAGAATATATAACCTCTTCCTTGGCAACTGGCCTAATTCGCCCTTCGTCTTCACCATTGGGAGCAGGGTTTTTCTTCGTTGGTAAAAAAGATGGGGGTCTTCGGCCGTGCGTCGACTACCAGGGCCTTAACGAGATTACTGTTAAAAATAAATACCCACTGCCATTGTTAGATTCGGCCTTCGCACCGTTAAAATCAGCCACCATATATACTAAATTAGACTTACGCAGCGCTTACCATTTGGTTAGGATTCGGGAGGGAGATGAGTGGAAAACCGCTTTCAAAACCCCGCTCGGACATTTTGAATACCTGGTCATGCCTTTTGGTCTGACTAATGCACCTGCCGTTTTCCAGAGCCTCATAAATGATGTGCTTCGTGACATGCTAAATATCTTTTGTTTTGTTTATTTAGATGACATTTTAATATTTTCAAGAAGCTTGCAGGAACACCGCCAACACGTCCGCATGGTCCTGCAAAGACTTCTGGAAAATAGGTTGTTTGTCAAGGCCGAGAAGTGCGAGTTTCACCGGGGGTCAATGCAGTTTCTTGGTTTTATCGTAGAAAAAGGGCAACTACGGCCTGACCCAGCCAAAATTCAGGCAGTGGCAGAGTGGCCAACCCCCACGTCACGTAAGCAGCTACAAAGATTCCTCGGGTTTGCTAATTTTTACAGGCGTTTTATCCGGAACTATAGTATGAGGGCCGAGCCCCTTACCAGGCTGACCTCTAATAAACGCCCATTTGTGTGGTCCTCGGTGGCGGAGGCCGCTTTTGTAAGTCTAAAAAGGGCATTCACTAGCTCTCCTGTCCTTGTTCACGCTGACTCAGATCTTCCTTTTGTGGTCGAGGTTGACGCGTCGAGTTCCGGAGTGGGGGCCATCCTATCCCAGAGGTCTGCAGTCGACCAGAGATTGCACCCCTGCGCCTTCTACTCTCGCCGCCTCACCCCCGCAGAGGCAAATTATGATGTCGGCAACAGGGAGCTGCTCGCTATAGTCCAGGCTTTGCAGGAATGGAGGCACTGGTTGGAGGGGACGGAGGTGCCGTTCCAGATACTCACCGACCATAAGAACTTGGAGTACCTTCGGGCTGCCAAGCGCCTCAACTCACGCCAGGCCCGTTGGGCGCTGTTCCTGACGCGTTTCAACTACGTGATTACTTACCGTCCAGGATCACGCAACGGGAAACCGGATGCCTTGTCGAGGATTCATGAACCAGTGGAGGAGAGGCCTTCAGAGGAGCCTGTTGTTCCTGAGAACCTGATCATCGGCGCACTACGATGGGAGGTCGAGCGGCTTGTGGAAGACTCTCTACGAGGTGTTAGGGTGCCCGGAGGCTGCCCTGCTGACAAACTTTTTGTTCCAGAAGCTCGGCGTGCGGGAGTGCTGAAGTGGGGGCACACCTCAAAGTTCGCCTGCCATCCGGGTGTGTCCCGCACGTTCTTCCTAATTTCCCAGAGGTTTTGGTGGCCAGGTATGCGAAAGGACGTCATGGACTACATTTCAGCTTGTTCCATCTGCGCTCGGGGCAAATCAGTCCATCAAGCTCCAGCGGGACTTCTGCGCCCATTACCTGTTCCATCTCGCCCCTGGTCCCATGTTGCACTCGACTTTATCACTGGCCTTCCACGCTCAAGGGGATATTCCGTCATCTTGACAGTGATTGATCGGTTCTCAAAGATGGCGCACTTCGTCGCTCTCCCAAAGTTGCCTTCAGCTCTGGAGACCGCTGACCTGCTGGTAACGCACGTTTTTCGACCCCATGGCATTCCGTCTGACCTGGTTTCTGACAGGGGACCCCAGTTTGTGTCTCGTGTTTGGAGAGCGTTCTGCAAGGCCTTGGGGGCTACGTCAAGTATGTCTTCTGGCTACCACCCACAGTCCAACGGGCAGACAGAACGGGTCAACCAAGAGCTGGAGGCTGCCCTCCGTTGCGTTTGCCAACTGCATCCGGCCTCTTGGTCTTCACACCTGCCTTGGGTGGAATACGCCCACAATACCCTCGTTTGCTCAGCCACTGGGAGGTCACCTTTTATGACTGCATACGGGTTCCAACCGCCACTGTTCCCTTCTCAAGAAGCCGACGTCGTCGTACCGTCCGTCCAAGTGCACCTGCGGAGGGCCCATAGAGTCTGGAGGGACGCAAGGGCAGCACTAGTCCGCACTGCGGCCCGCAACCGCCTGATTGCTGACCGCCGCAGAAGACCCGCTCCGGTCTATCGTCCGGGCCAGATGGTCTGGTTGTCAACGCGGGATTTGCACCTTGCTGGGACTTCCAAGAAGTTGGGCCCTAGGTTCGTGGGCCCTTTTGCTGTGGACTCTGTGGTGAACCCCGTAGCGGTCAGGCTCAAGCTTCCCAGTTCAATGAAGATCCACCCGGTCTTCCACGTGTCTCTGCTCAAGCCGGTCTCCACCTGCCCCCTGAACCCTCCGCCAGTGCCTCCGCCTGCCCCTCGCGTGGTTGACGGTGGGCCGGTGTATACGGTGCGTTCTATTCTCGATTCTAGGAGGCGGGGTAGGGGGGTGCAGTACCTGGTCGACTGGGAAGGTTATGGCCCAGAGGAACGCCAATGGGTCCCCCGCTCCTGGATCCTCGATCCGTCGCTGCTGCGGGATTTCCACTCCCTTCATCCCACGAAACCAGGTGGTCCGCCAGGGGGCGTCCGTTGAGGGGGGGGTTCTGTCATATTTGTGTGTGTTCTCAGTTCTTTTTTCTTTATGCAGCACCTGATTGAGCCAGATTGGCGGGGTAACGACACACCTGTGCTTGATTAGGAAAGCTCAGTATTTAAGGAAGCCTGTCACCATCTGCAAGTGTCGGACTATTGCTTGCTATTTGCCTTGCTTACCGCCTGTGTGTTCATCGTCATCCTTCGAGTTTCCCGACGTTCTACGGTCGTATTCTGGTTTGGTTAGCTTTACTTTAGTGCTCTTTTGGACTTTGTAGTTAGACTCTTGTACTCTGTTATATTCATGCATTTTAGCGTGCTCTCTTAGTTGTACTTGTTAAACTCGCGTTTGTTAGCGTGCCCTTAGTTATAATTGTTAAACTCGCGTTTGTCAGCGTGCCCTTAGTTGTACTTGTTAAACTCGCGTTTGTTAGCGTGCCCTTAGTTGTACTTGTTAAACTCGCGTTTGTTAGCGTGCTTCCTTTGTTGTACTTGTTAAACTCGCGTTTGTTAGCGTGCTCCTTTTGTTGTACTTATTAAATACAAACATTTACTCTACTGATCTCCTGGTCTGTGTTTTGGATCCACATTAACGGCTTGCCGTTCCTAACATAAACATACGAGCAGAGCGGAGTTTATTCAACATGGCTAGCGTGAGACAGACTTGTCAAAGACTTGTGTCGATGTGTTTTTGGTAATTTAAAACTGATTTTACCATGGATTGGAACATATTCTCGACTCTCGCGTTCGCCATCTGTGTTGTTGTGGAGACGACTTCTGAGGTGGAAGAGTGACGTTGCTCGTTAAGAACACGTCACGCAAATAAACGAATCTGATTTGTCGATTGATTTTGTACTTGCTCGAGAGGCCGTTAATGGGCTGGGTCCCAGACTATAGTCTCAGAGTTTGAAAAACACAGGAAGAACAGTCTGGCCGTGCCAGGCAAGCTTTTTACATGAGTATATTTGTTGAGAAGCTACTCTTACTCCGCTACGTTTGGCTACACAAGAGTCAATACATTTTTCCTCTTTAGATGCGGCTTTTTAAGGCAAAGGCCCATATAGTAAAAATTTTTAAAAACATTTTTTATGGCGTTTCTTCGGCGCGCCGCACAGCCCAAACCGTTTGACTGACAGTCGACATTCAAATATAAAAATGACCAGAATTCTCACGCGACGCAGGGAATATTTCGAGTGACCCCCTGAAATTTTCCGTTTGCCTGTGAATGTGGGTTTTTTGAAAAAAACTAATTCTTCGAAATGCTACTTGTCCTACAATTTTTGACCAAGTCTCATAACTTGCGCATCAAAAATTCCAGGACGGCAAGGGGCATAAAAGTTTCATACAGAATTTGGCAAAAATGTATGGTTCCCCCAAAATTGGCCAAAAACTGTCCCATTCATTTCTAATGCCAGTAACAGCCAGTGTTGAGCACGTTACTTTAAAAAAGTAATTAGTTACTCATAACTTCTTCCAAAAAGTAACTGAGTTAGTAACTGAATTACTCTATAGTAAAAGTAACTAGTTACCGGGGAAAGTAATTACAGTATTTCCGTTACTTTAAAAAGAAGCTGTTGTATGTCAAATAATTTGAAATTTTCTGAGCAGTATTCGAGTCAGTTGAATAGAGAAGAAGAGACAGGTTGTTGTGTTAGAGTACCTTTTAATATTTATTGCACCTCACCAGCAACAGATTTATCCTACACTTGAAGTGCAACAAAAAAATAAACAGTAAACAATATAATAAAATAATAATCAGCAGTAAACAATATAAAGTGAGTTTAATCAATTAAATCTAACCCTCACAACCTGAGACAACTGGTCAGGTGGACATAGCCTACTGTACTTCAAGTATTTTGACTTGAAATAGTGTTTATATCTCCACCTTGTAAAGGACAAATTTTCATCTGAATGCTCTGCCATCATATCCCTCTGCATCTGTTTTGCGAGTGTGTGTTTGCCACACGCGCTGTTCCGCTTTGTGTGCTCTGATTAGCTTACCATGACACATGACTCTAACCCTCAGCCAATCACAATCACTTCCATCGCATCTATCCAGGTGGTGCATTCAGGTAGCCTCGTCCCCCGACTCCTCCCGTCACCCTCAAAGAAGCATCTGCCGTCCTCAAGTTGGAAGCAGCATTCTTGCTGGCTGACATTGGCCCGGGGGACCACCCTAGATCCCGGGGGGGGGCGATGGCTCCTTTGCTGGGCTGCGGGAGGAGGGATGGGCTGCGCTGAACCCCCCTGCCTGCCCTCCCTCCACGGGGCGGCTGGGTGGGAGCCGTGGCCCTAGGTTGGCGCCCGCGTGGTGTCTGCTCGTCTGCGTGGCTGTCGCGCGCTTGGCGGGGCTCGCGTGCGGCTGGATGTGATGGGATGCGCTCGGGTGGGGGATCCCGGTGCCGGAATGGGCGATGAGGCGGTGTAGGGTCGGTCGCAAACGGGCTTACACCCACAAGGGATTCAAACGATTACTGGGTTCTAGATCACAGAGCTGATTTGTGTACACTCTACCCCTTTCAATCACTTAGCTTATAGACTCCCCCACCCCCGTGCCCCTATTTCCCTGGTCAACAGGCCCCCCACATGGTGTCAACTGGAAATACATCCAGCTGACGATAGCACCAACATATTAGTAGTTAGTGTAGACCAGGGGTGATGAATTAAAGATCCTTTGGGTCCGAAATTAAAAAATTACAACAATCTCGGGTCCGGAAATGTTTTTAATGCTTCTTTTTTTCCAAAAAATACAAACGTATCTTTACGTGGCCATGCTTATAATTACAACATTCAAAAATATAAATAAAATATAAAAAATAAATTTATAGTAAGTAATAAATATTTCATAATAATTAATTAGTAATAAATAATAAAGCAATCATATTGAGCCCTTAATTCCGCTATTTTTTGAGAACAGATGGCAGAGTTCATAGGGAAACTTTGTGAAAAAGCTGCATGCTTTGTTTCATAGTGCCTTTTCAAATGGCTGCTTTTTACAAGCGCTTCCGTTGTTCGGCCATTCCTTACTACGAGGCGAAACGTATACACAAGACGGTTGCTTGCGCAAGCATCCACACGCATGCGCACATCGGTTAGAAGCGGCGAGTACTCACTATTTTTGTTTTTATTTAGTTTTTTAGAACCTTTTCATTGCCAGAAAAATACTTGTTGCATGTATTACCCTCTCATACCTTTAACCATTGTGGCTTTTTGTGTTAGCTTTGAAGCAGTTGACCACATTAGTCACGTACCGTATTTTAACCGTCCTTATTTGGTATAACTGCATTTAAGTATTTTCTTAAGGCATTTTTTAGTACGTTCTGCCTGTATGCATCTAAACAAATAAGTTTAGCGCGCACGGTAGTACTTTGGGTGTCAAATTCAACTAATGTAGCACGTTTCGCCAATGTAGCAGATTATGGCAGAACACCGTCTCTGAACAGATGAGGATAGTGGGCTTGTGCTACCGCCAGGTAAAATGAACAAAAATGTGTTGGTCTACTCCTCCTTAAACACTGTTTTCTGCATCAATCTTGCGTAGTTTTGAGCACGCAATTTGCCGTACCTTTTCGCCCTTTCCTCCAACTTCATTCGGCTCAGTTTTTGGCTGTCAAGCCGCGGAGTCTGGAAAGCGAGTGTGAGACATGCTGTTCTAAAAATAACTTTCAAATGCTTCACTCCCATTGGCTGGCTCACGCACGTCACCGCTAAGGTTTTTGTTTTTTGCCCTCTGCAAACCCGGAGAAAAAAAATTATTTTTGTTGTTGCAACGTGTATTAGTCCGGACAGCTTGAGATCCGGTCCAGACGGCTTGGGGGTCCGGAACCGGACCGAGGTCCGCGGTTCCGTGACCTGTGGTGTAGACGTTCAATGTATTTCTTGTTGTTGTTTGTGTTTCTTCTCTTTCTTCTCGTGTTCCTTTTCTTCTGTTCCCCCATAACCCGTTCCTGTTTGCTCCTTTGTCATAATAAACAAGGAATGTTGAATGATTACAATGGGAGTATGTCATACTCTCAATGTGAAACAATAAAACTGTTCAGACCAACCGGGCACTTAGACTTCCGTTCTCCATGTCAAACAGCTGAACAGGACAGGTTTAAAAAAAAAAAAAGAAAAAAAAGGAATACAAAATACAGAGAAGCGCGGCTTCAGGGTAAGCCCAGGCCAAAACAACAGACAAAATGAATCTAAACTTCAACCACACCCGCTAACTAAACCCTGATCGTAAAAAAATAACAAAAAGACAGCTACTACCCTGGCTTCCTATGCTAAACAAAACAGGAGAAAACGGGTTGAACAAAAATGGCAGCTTACTCCTACTGCTTTGGTGCTCTTATTTACAGTGGTGACTGGTGAACAAAAATGTTCCAATAATGGCAAAACACAAAAGACCTCGCCAAAAAAGTGGGAGTGTAACCAACTAGCGATCAAATGCACAAGTGGATGGATGGCAAACAGCTGGCGAGGAGGACCGCGGCACGAATGCTGTCAAATGCGACCTCCCAGAGTGTTGACAGCAGCTGGTTGTTGAAGTTGTGTTATTGTACTGTATGAATATAACAACAGTTGATATAGATAGGTTTGCTGAGAGAAAAGAAATATCATTGTTTAAAAAAAGATAAGCAGTTACAATGTTACTCATTACTTGAGTATTCTTTTAACTGGATATTTTCTTACTTGTGCTTGTGTACATCTTTTTTTACTTGAGTAATATTATTTTGAAGTAATGCTACTCTTACTTGAGTAAAATGTTTGGCTACTCTACACACCTCTGTCTCTTGAGTCAACATGTAACTAGAGTATAGACGCCAATCACGTGACATCACAACTCCGCCCCCCTGACTGGTGCCGCCATATTGTCCGTCAGCTCATCGTGTTTACATATTACCGCTACGTACATTCCTTCCTCATATGACTGCGTGTTTTTCTGCTTGTCTAAGGAATCACCGCCTAGTAAACGAACCCAAAAACGTTCCTGACAATCGTTAACATTGATTAATCAAAATGGTGAAGGCATGTGTTGGTTGCAGTAATAGAGAAGATAAACGGTCATTTTAGTAGTTGCTGTGTGCCCATTGTTAAAAGGGCAAATCTCTAAAGCAGCATGGTTTGTTATCTCGGTCCATGATGCGTTTGTGTCGACAGCCACCAGACAGCGGCGAAAACATCAATATGATGCCAACACGATCGCAGACATCATCAGACGGAGACTACGAAGCTCGTCGCCACGGTCGCGCAGCAAGAAGGTGAGCGCAACAACAGGTGTTGTGCCGAAAAATAGCCGCCCTGCGTGAAATGCCCCCCCTGACGGGAGCGCCCACACGGAAACGACTTTCTTGTACCGTGATTATGTATTATTTAGCTTTGCTTGAACTAATAAATGTTATACCTGTGTGATTGTCATTGGGATATGGTTGTGAAAACCTGTAGACTAATACATTTCTGTTCAAAGATGGTTATGTGGCCCAGTCCACGATTTGTTACTAAAATACAGTACTAATATTTTGTGTAATTTAATTATTTAAAACTGATCTTACAGTCGTAAATCCATTACTGTAATGCGTCCATGAAAACATTTGATGTTTTCACGTCAATAAAGCATTATAAATCAGGGGGCACATTTCACCCAGGGCAGCTATTTTTCGGCACACACCGGCCCGTTGTCGATCAAGTTTCATTTTACAATCGTGACAACGGTGATGCTCAGCTGACCAAATGTCGGTTTATATTGGGGCCGGTGCCGATTTTGGGTACCCGACTCCTCATCGTGACATAAACTGGAGTATGATTGGAAATTTTGTGGTCTCAGGACGAGCTCTGACGCACAGGACGGGACCGTACGGGAGGAAACATCGGTTTGGGCACCAAATATGGATCTGACGACTGGATCGACGGAAGCTTTTCCAAATAATGGCTTTTATGCAACTCATCCAGTGAGTTTACAGCGTCTGAAAGCACCGGGGCTTCCATAATTTGCAAGTGAATGCACCTTTAGAAACTACGATCATTGACAATACGGACACACAATGACGGACAATATGGCGGCACAATACAGCGATCACGTGATTGTGTGACGTTGGTGATTGGGGTCTATAATATATCTTCACAACTTCAACAGTTAGACTGTGTTTAGTAGCCATCTTGTAGCATTGCAAGATGTTTTCAAATGAGCATAAAAATACGAATTGATGTTTTTCCACTGACTAGACAGGTAAAAATTCCACAGGAAAATAACGCAAATAAGTAAATCCGTGGATAGTGAATCGCGAATATGCGGAGGATAACTGTCGGAAGTTCTCCCCCGGAAATTACGTACGATGACGCTACACAAACAAGCGGGAGATGCGCATAATCAGGAAATGAGTTCGCGCTCGCGTAATTTTAAAAACAGAATAAATTTGGAGAAAGTAAATCCAATCAACAATGGATTCATGTGATGCGGGGCTTACAAACGACTGGAAAAACACGAAAGAAGCTGTTGCAAACTTTCGAAGTCTGCTTCTCTGTTCAAAATGGTAAATGAACGACACGATTGCCGGAATAGTAAAAAAGTATTTTAAACGTTCAATCCATGCATTTAACTCGTTTTTCTTTCGTCACATTTTGCTAGCAAATAACCGATTCATCAGCAAAGCTTCGCGTATAAACCTTATGACGATTTGTCCTGATACTTACGTTACTTCACTGACGTTTATTAGGATCAATTGACAAACGAAAGTCTATAAAGTGCTTTGAATATAATGGACGACCACGACAGTTGTTTTCTTTTATTTCCAGCTCTCAGTTAATGAAGGATCCTGTTTGCCTCGGAACATGTGAACATATGCTATGCAGGTAAAGTATCCCATTACTCTGTGTCTTGCAAAAGATCACATTTAAGTGCAAATGATGTTTCAATGGCTCTACGGCGCTTGGTATTCGTGTGTGCATGTTGATTTATTTACAACGTCAAATGCAACTTCAACGAATTTAAGGCACTCTGCAACATACAGCCAAACAGAAAACAATTGCACACCTCAGTAAATTGACTGCGAGGAGAAATGTTAAGAAGTTAACGAGCAACCTCCCCGTGCACATAGCAGAATGCAAATTGTGTTTTTGTTTGTAATGTATCAGGAAAATATTGGCTTCTATTCTAATAGATGTCGGGTGCATAGTTAACACTAGGGGTGTGACAAAATATCGAAATGGTGATATATCGTGATACTTTGTATCCCAAAAGGTTATGTTCCTGTCAAGAATCGAGATATCGTTTTAAGAAAGTGACAATAAAAAAAAAAGGCTGCCATTGACTGTGCTCGACGCCCAATCCATTTAGACTGGAATCGTTCGTTAATTCAAAACCAGAGCATTCACAGTCATTCGGTCCGATTTTCGGGGCATTTACAGGTCACTTGCTTTTCATTTTAGGGGATTTACAGGTCATTTCCTGTTGAGGTTGACTCAGTACCTATTCATTTGGGTGATTCCCAGGTCACTTCCTGTTCTGTCACGCAAAATAAACAGCAAGTGATCCGTAAAATACCCCAAAATCAATAGGAAGTAACTGAAAATCAACAGGTAAATGAGCTTAAATGGCCCAAAATTACTCATTGCCTGGCATTGGCTGCCACTGACAGCCATAGACGTTCAATCCGTTTGAAGTGGGAGGGATGGCAGAGAATGAACTTCATTCGCTGCCATCCCTCCCACTTTAAATTGATTGAACGTCTACTAGGGATAAACTCATTCAAATTCACAGCAGAAGCTTGTTTTTCTGTTAGTTTTTTGTAGAATATCCTAGAATGATTTGCTGACCAATGTATCGAAAATCGTTCTATCGTTATCGTGAGCTTTGGATCACAAATTCTATCATATTGTATCGTGAGGTACCAAGAGGTTCCCACTCCTAGTTAACACAAACAACTACCTTAATTCCCACAAATAAATACTTGTTTTTCTTCAGAGTTCAGGAGATGAATTAATGATTTAATGTTCACCATTAATACACAAGCATGATGACATAAATGCTTTGACATTATTGACATACAGTGAGGAGCACAAGTATTTACACCCGTTGTGATTTTGCAAGTACACCCACTTAGAAAATAGGTGGAGGTCTGAAATTTCAATCATAGATGCATTTCCACTCGGAGGCATAATCTAAAAAAAAAAATCGGGAACTCACAGAGTATGATTTTTCAATAATTTGTTTGTAATTTACTGTTTTTTTAAAAGTATTTGTACCCCTGAGAAAATCTGTGCTAATATTTAGTGCAGAAGCCTTGTTTGCAATTACAGAGGTCAGACCCCAGATAGCAGACCGACATTGAATAAACATTGATTTTCCATCAAAAACATCAATTTTGTTGACGTTGAAATTTTCGACATCAAAAACGTTGAAACGTTATTCTATGGTATGTCAGGAGATGGTTAGGTTAACATTGTTTTATAGTTGATGAGCTAATGTTGACAAATAGTTGATTTATGATTGACTGGGAAATATGATTGAAAAGTCATTGAATTATGGATGAGCGGGCGCTTTGGTCAAAAACATAACATTGATTCAGCATTGTTTCAATATTGTTAATAATCGAAACGATGTTTAGTTTTTGTAAGAATTTCAATTTTTAACGTTGAAACAACATTAATTGAGGGTGCAAAACTGAATTTGATTCAACGATATAAGATAGACAGCGGAATGTTAACATCGGGCTGCTATCTGGGATGCTTTCTGTAGTTCTTCACTAGGTTTTCACGTATGGAAACAGGGATTTTGTTCCATTCCACCGCACAAATCTTCTATAAATCAATCAGATTTCGGGGCTGTCGTTGAGAAATACCAGGATTCAGCTCCGTCCAAAGATTTTCTATCGGATTGAGGTCTGGAGACTGATTACGCCACTCCAGAACCTTGATATGCTTTATACGCAGCCACTCCTTGGTCAGGTTGGCTGTGTGCTTCAGATCATTGCTATGTTGGATGATCCAGCCACGACTCATTTTCAAGTGTCTGACTGAGGGAAGGAGGTTGTGGCTCAAAATCTGATGATACATTTCACCTTTATCCTCTACTTTATACAGTACAGTCGTTCTGTCCCCTTTTCGGGAAAGCAGCCCCAAAGCATGAGCTTTCCATCCGCGTACTTCACAGTGGGGATGGTGTTATTGGATTGTACTCATGAGTAAAGTTCGTACCAAAAAGTTCTATTTTTGTTTTATCTGACCACAAGACTGTCTCCCGTCACCCACCAGCATCATTCATGGTCCCTGGCAAACTTCAGATGGGCCTTCACATGTACTGGTATGATTTTGAACCATTGCACCGTAGTGTTATACTGACAGTAGCCTTTGAAACGGTGCATCCAGCTCTCTTCAGGTCATTGACCATCTCATGCCGTGTAGTTCTAGGGTGAGCCCTCATTTTTCTCATCATGACTGATGCCCCACGAGGAGAGTTTTTAAATGGGCCCCCAGTCTGAGATAGATCATATCAGTCATGTTTAGCCTTTTCCATTTGCTAACAATTGTTGCAATTGTTGATTTATTCTCGCCAAGCTGCTTTGCAATTGTCCCATGGCCTTTTTCAGCTTCGTGGAGCTCAACAATTTTTTTATCTCTGGTGTCTTTCGAAAGCTCTCTGGTATTGCCCATGGTAGCAGTTAGAGGCGTGCAAAATTTCCGATTCTCAGATTATTCGCAATACGGCCGTGGAAGATTCGAGAACGATTCACAAACATCCAAATTCCGATTATTGAATTATACCAGGTAATGCGGAAATAAAACGCTGTCAGCGCGGTCTTAGGGTCGCAATGAGGAATGGACCGAGAGTAAATATCATGTGCAGCTAATGCCGCTAGGTTTAAAAAAAAAAAAAAAAAAAAAAGAAAAAAAAAAAAACCTGACTGCGGCCGTCAGCCGCTACAAACAGCGCCCAGTTGGTAGTTGCTACAAACATACGGCAACATACGTCTATGGTAGAAATCACATATATCTAGACTAGATGTGAAATGACAGACTTTCCCGCGCTAGTAAACAGGCGCCATCTTAAAGCAATAGACTTTTCTAGAAGGCTCTGTTATAGAGAACCTAATTACTTTTTATCTAAAATACCCCTAAATCGGCAAAATCTTGACTTGAATCTATCTTTAAATGATGAAACAGTTTTAAAACTTTCATATGTCGAAAGTAGACATGAGGAAAATTATGGAATAACGGGCGCAATTTTAACAACTTTAACGGTTGATTCACAACATTAAATTAATCAGGCATGAAAATCTCTCACCTTTCGGCGAAATTCGCCGTTTTGAAGTCAAAAAGGGCGACCTACGTGAATTGCGTAGATCCGAGGAGAAATTCTTTTGGGGGGGGGGGGGGGGTCAGGAGGTTTTATTTAATTATTATTATTATTATCATCATGTGATTAACTTGGTACGTAAACTGAGCACTTAAGAACACAGTCAGCAAATCCTTCTAGATGCTTCGCTGACGAGAACCAATCATCGGCCCAAGCTGCGTTCCATTATTCCAAACGCGCGCACTCCTTACTGTACATGGAGTGCTCGGAGAGCCTTTGGTTGCATTGCAAAGCTGCGAAAACAAAAAGCAGGCCTTATTCACACCGGGGCAGACCAGAGCGCAGCATACACACTTGCCTGTATTTGCCAGCAGATTGAATTTGGTGAGTAATGGTTTCAATCGTTTTCACATTTTGCGATATAAAAAAGTTACTGCCATTCGTTGCAGCTTGCGTTGAACACTGCCAGAGATAGCCAAATCTCCCATGAAAAAAAAAAGCTCCCATTAAATTGGCGTCAAGCTTGTGTATTTAGCGGTAATATAAACGAAGAAACACACTGTTGAGTCAAATTAAGCGGCATGCTCTCGGATGGAGGGGGCGCCTCACATCGCTCCTGTCGTCCTCCGGAGACGCGTTATTTTCGGCTTGGATTTGAGCTGACGGCCGGTGTCTGCACAACACCGGCCCGACGAGTGGTGGGAATGAGTCCTGCTTCTTAAAGCTTTTCAGAAATACAAGGATCCCTCGTTTTTCGCGGTTAATGGGGACCAGAACCCGCCGCAATAAGTGAAAACCGCGAAGTAGCGCCCCCCTCCCCCCATTTTTTTTTTGTGCGTGTTCAATGCATTTATTCAGATTTTACATTGGAAAAAAGATACATATATATAAGACATGTTTTTTTCACTTTTTTCACCAAAGTATCATTTATAAATGGTTTTCAAGCACTTCAAAATGTAAGAATTATGATGTTTTAAACATGTTACTGCCCCACCGAATTATTTTTAAACAAGAATAAAGTAGTAAGAAAATGCTTGGCTTTAGTAAATGCTTCATAGTGAGTCTACTCAAACCCTCTCAGGCTTTGGTAAACGGTGATTGACACATGTGCAAAGTTTTTCTTTTTATATATACTTTTTTGTTTGGAGCAACTTATTTGATTGAATAATAAAGACACAAATGTCCTAGCCAAAATGTGGCCCAAACGCAAAACAACATTACTTCAAAGGAAAAATTAGTTTCAATCAAGAAAAATAGTTTTCAAATGCTTTTTTTGTCTCAAATTTATTTTTGCAATTAAAAACAATTTTTTTTATTGAAGTGACTTTTTGGGGATTAAAAGTATATACTGTATTTTGATTGAAGCAACTTTGTTTTTGATAGAAGTAACTTTGTTTTTTGATTGAATAATAAAAACACAAATCTACCTCCATCGTTATTGAGAGAGAAAGAAATTATGAAAGCTTTAAAACTAAAAGCCACCGGGGAGTCTGTTTTTTTTGTTTTTTTTAAATATTTATATTTCATTACATAGACATGCGTCGTAGGGAAGGGAGATTGAGGGATAAAAAAAGTTAGATGAGGCTGCTAAAGGCAGTGGATACCTCATCAGCTGGGTGAATAGCAGACCTGGTAAGAACAAGTTTGCAAGGATAGTCGGGTATTAAATACAATTATAAACACAATTACAATGTTATTCTATAAGATTTTTATGTCATTGCTTTATTAATCATTAGGTGCTAGAGTTGTTAAGTATGGATAATAATGAAATAATAGTTTTAAGAAAACTGTGCTGTTGGTGGCTCAGTGACCTTCTGATGTGGTTTGTTCTCAGATGAACAAGTTGAGGAAGGAAGTTTTGATGCAGAGGTTGAAGGAAGAAAAGAGGCAGACTGACTGAGTCACAGCCAGAAAGTGTTGATGACAGTTTTGATTTCTATTCACTGTTGCCCCCTCCCAATTAAAGTATGTCACAGTCGCAGCCAATTATTATCTAAAGCTGGTTAAAATTGAAGTTATGTTGTTTTAAGGTGTATTAAATACTTGTTCATGTGCCCCTTTTGATCTACGAGCACCCGCCCCTCCACCGGTCTCTGCATGGCCCTGCTGAAACACAGTGTGGGTCGACAGAGCTCAATATTTTGTTGGGGTGTACAGTGTACTGGAACATATTTCCTCCACACCCTTCTTACCTTTTCAACCCCTGACCCATTTTCATGCCTGATTAATCGAATGTAGTTTAAAGCTGCTGATACAGAATGGGGACTTCAGTATTTTATTTACTGTTTTTAAGCGGTAACTTGATACTAAAATATTAGTTTGGTTTATTTAGCCTGAGAGGATTTTTGAACAATTTTGGAACAAATATACAAAACATTTTTTTTTTTTTAAATGGGGGGGGGCATCAATAATCGATTTATAATCGAATCGGAGTCTCTGAATCGTAATCGTAACCGAATCGTTAGGTGCCCAAAGATTCCCACCTCTAGTAGCAGTTGGATGGTGACTGACTGTGGGGTGCACAGGTGACAATTATGAGCTCAAACAGGTGGTGGGTGGGTAATTATACATGGGGTAAAGGTGGACATTTTTATGGTAGACTGACAACTCTTTGAGTGTCATAATTATTGCTGATTCTCAGCGGTACAAGTACTTATCAATCCCAGGAAATTACAAATTATTTAAAAAATCGTACAATGTGACTTTGGGATTTTTTTATTTTTTTTTATTATGGCTCTATAAGAGGAAAGGCATCTATGATGGAAATTTCAGACCTCTACCTATTTTATAAATGGGTGAACTTGCAAAATCACAAGGGGTGAAAATACTTCTGCTTCATATTGTATCTCAAATAGGTGCCTTCAAATATTGCCCGACACCTTTAACAGTTATGTAAATCGAGTGATCTGAAGCCTCGGCATTATATATTAAAAAAATAAACTAAAATTTGCCTGTATACATCACTCAAGTAGTCATCATTATTTATCTTGCTAAAAAAAGAGGATTTCAATTAAATCATTCCCTGTCACTGAGAACTGCAGACGTAACATTTATTTAAACCAGGAGCCGGTGAATACTCATGATATTGGTGCTAGACCGCCAATACATTTTGACGGGATTTTAGAATGGATTTGTGTCTAGCACCCTTAATGATAGCAACAATGAGTAAATGAGTGCCCTAAAAAACGCGTGTGTTTGTGTATTTTATTTTTTACAACGATCGTTCGTAACACCCCCTCTGTCAAAATAGATTGGACGTCTAGCACCGTCAATTGCATCCAGTGAGTTAAAGTATATTTATTTCATAGGTCCTGTGCTGGCCCAAAGGCAGGCGATGGTTGTGTGGTGTGTCAGAGCCCTTCCTGGGTAAAAGACATTCAAATCAACAGACAGCTCAGCAGTATCATATCCCACTTCTGTGCCTTGGAATCGATATTAAACCCCAATGGAAAACCAGGTAAATGTTGCTCGGATTTGAAACTAGTTTCCTCAAATCAGTATTTATTGGCTTTCCTTCCGTTGTCATGGTCGCGGACTGAAACATTTACATTATGGCACTGTGGGTGGACAGTTTTATCTTTATTTCCCTGCAGCATTCCCCTAATGACTGTAATTATGGAATGTAATTAATCATGGCACGGTTTGTGTACAGACCATGTGGTGAGCATACAAACAAGGTTAATATTTGCTTTATTTTACTCAGAAATTGCAAAGCTGCATTTATGCCAGTTTGTGTGCTGCAAGTCTGGAGTGTCTGACCATTAGGAACTCATGTTAAAAATTCTAAAGTTCAAGGTTCTTATAAACTTATTTAAAATACTTAAATATTTAGGTTACATTTTATTATTCAAGGACGGGCACTTTTTTGGGTGATTGTAAAAGTTCTCAGAGTTGTTAAAGTGCTTGAATTCGGATAGTTTTAAAAAGGTTTGAGAAGAAGTGTGTGGAGTGATATTTTCAAGCAGATATTCTCCTAGATTTAGATTTGAATGAAAACAATTTGCAGATTTTTATTTTTTTTATTTCATACACTTATTTTCATTATTTCCCATTTTATAGACTCCTCCAAAGGAATACAAGCAGAAAGCGAGAACACAGTCTTAAAACACAAGAAGAACTTCAAGATTTGGTTCAGTCCTCGCAGCCGCAAAGTGCGCTGCATGTTGGAAACGGCTCCAAAATTCTTCATACCTGAAAGCAAGAAAAAAACAACTGAAGCACAGCCAAGTGCTCCCATGGCTAAAGTCGGCGACCTGACAGTTTTCAACTTTGCCTCATCTTCCCAGGACTCTTGCTCCTCTTCTCCAACATCCACTAAAAACGGTAAGAAAAAGAAAAAGAGGGTCAATGAGAAAAACATTGGTGGAAAAAAGAAAACTCTGAGAAGAACCACCAAGAAACAACAGAATGTCACCATAAAGAAGACCCTCGAAGCTATAAACGAGCAATGGGGGAAGACCGAAGAATCAGTGAAAAGAAAGTCGAGTAAAAAGGTTTCATTCTGCAGTCCTGCTGAAAAATATGACAATAATCTCAGCCTTGTCTCTGGCGATAGCACCTTGAAAGACATACTTAAAGAGGGTAGCATCGCTGCACCGAACAACTCAAACTTACTTTGTCAGAATGAATCAGACAGTGTTCAGGACACACTGCTAGATTCTTACGCCATCCCAATAAAGAAGCCTACAAAACAGGCCAATCTATCGCCTCCACAGCGTTCCTCGAAACGTTCAAAGTCTGAGGATGAAACCATCACCCTGGAGACTACACCAAAAAGGAAAGCAGTATCACCAGGCACCTGTCAGAAATCACTGAGTCACTCACTTGCTGATGCTATTAATTCTCAGTCCTTGTCCAGCCCGATTGGTAAACGAACCCCTCAAAGAGATGGAGGTGAAAGTCCCCCTAGTGCCAGTACTGGCATGGGTAGAAAATCTCCCTCTTCATTGGGACGCTGTAACTCTGGGACTGCAGCAGTCATGAAGAAAAACCACAAAGGAGAGACCCCGCTACATTTGGCCGCTATAAAGGTAAACTTTCTCTTTTTAGACTATACAGTGGTATGCAAAAGTAACTTAATCTTTTGAAATTGCTCACATTTCTGCATAAAATGACCATCAAATGAGATCTGATCTTTGTCAAAATCACAGGGATGAAAAAACAGCGTCTTCTTTAACTAAAACCACCCAAACATGTATAGGTTTTCATATTTTAATGAGGATAGTATGCAAACAATGACAGAAGGGGGACAATTGAGTAGGTGAACCATCACCA
Source organism: Corythoichthys intestinalis (assembly GCF_030265065.1). NCBI lineage: Eukaryota > Metazoa > Chordata > Actinopteri > Syngnathiformes > Syngnathidae > Corythoichthys > Corythoichthys intestinalis. The sequence continues at coordinate 45,899,799 of NC_080406.1, forward strand.
TTTTGTGCCCCCCCCCCCCCCCCCTTTGGCAGCAATAACTTCAACCGGACGCTTCCTATAGCTGCAGATCAGTCTTGCACATCCATTAGGACTAATCTTTGCCCATTGTTCTCTACAAAACTGCTATAGTTCAGACAGATTCCTGGGATGATGGCATGAATCGCTGTCTGTTGGTCATGCCACAGCATCTCAATGGGGTTCAAGTCTGGACTTTGACTTGGCAACTCCAGAGCATGTATTTTGTTCTTCTAAAACCATTCTGAAGTTGATTTACTTCTGTGTTTTGGAACATTGTCTTGTTGCAGCATCCTCTTTTTAGCTTCAACAGTCTGACAGACGGCCTCAGGTTTTCCTGGAAAAGATCCTGATAAACTTTTGCATTTATTCTTCAATGAGGCAGCGAAACAGCCCCAAATCATGATGCTCCCTTAACCATGCTTCATGGTGGGGATGAGGTGTTGATGTTGGTGAGCTTTTCCATTTTTCCTCCACACATGATGTTGTGTGTTACTCCCAAATAATTTAACTTTGGTTTCATCAGTCCACAAAATATTTTGCAAACCTTTTTTGCGAACATTAAACGAGCAACAGTGGCGTCCTCTGTGGAGTCCTCCCATGAACACCTTTCTTGGCCATAGGTTTACATATAATTGATGTGTGCACAGAGATATTGGACTGTGCCAGTGATTTCTGTAAGTCTTTAGCAGACATTCTAGGGTTCTTTTTTACCACTCTGAGTATTCTGCGCTGAACTCTTGCCGTCATCTTTGGTGGATGGCCACTCCTTGGGAGCGAAGCAAAAATGCTACTCTCTCCATTTGTACACAACTTCTCTGACTGTTGATTGATGAAGATCCAGACTTTTAGAAATGGTTTTGTATCCTTTCCCAGCTTTATACAAATCAACAATCCTTGAACGCAGTTCTTCACACAGCTCTTTTGACCGAGCCATGATGCACATAAGACAATGCTTCTCATCAAGATTATTCTTACCAGGTGTGTGTTATATAGTGGGCAGGGTCGCTTTAAACCACTCATAAGTGATTGGACACACACCTAAGTTGTTAGGTTAAATTGATTTCAATTGCTCTTTAAGTCTCCTTAGGCAGTGGGTTCACCTGCTTATTTCTCCTCCTTCTGTTATTGTTTGGATGCTATCCTCATTAAAATATGAAAACCTACAAATGTTTGGGTGGTTTTAGTTAAAGGAGACACTGTTCTTTCATCTGTGTGATATTGACAAAGATCAGATCACATTAGATGGTGATGAAATGTGAGAAATTCCAAAAGGTTCAGATACTTTTTCATACCACTGTCCGTACATTTAGTAATATACATTTGATAAATAGGACTGATAAACTATTTGCCTCTTTTTATTGCTATCGTCTTTCCATAGCTAGGTGTGCTTTGGAAATGAAAATCTGCTCTCAAATGTCCTAGCTGTGTGAATAAAGGTTTAAAATAAATTCAGCATTCAGCAAGTCAATTCAGTCAAACTGGTAACAGAATAAACTCGTCATCTATTCTTCCTCCGGTGGCAATTATTATTATTTTTTAATAAGATGAATTTGTTGCTGTATGTTTGTTTTGTGCCTAAAAGTGCAAATCTAGTTACATCACCATTCACTTCCAATACTGTTTGACTATTTTCCCTCCTCATTATCAACATTTCAAATGATGCACAGATTCCTTAACATTCTTCCAAGTAAAATAAAATGCAAGAGAGATATGGAACGAGATTACCATAATTTTCGCACTATAAGGCGCACCCGACTATAAGCCGCCACCCACCATATTTGACATGAAAACAGCATTTTTTCATAGATAAGAGGCACTGGACTATAGGCCGCAGTCCTATAGTCCTCACTGTTTTATGGGATATTTACACCAAAAGATATTAACCGGTAACACTTTATGTAACAGCGGCATCGTAAGACAGGGTGAACCACCATAGAGCTAAGATCCAATTGGCTGTAAGGTTTCATTGCTTTAAGAAGCTTCATTTTGCCATCACTGTTTTCTTGGGAGAGACGGTCAACCTCTGATGCCGCTGTTGTCATCCAAAATGCCTCCTAGCCTGCATTGCAACGCTACTGATGTAATTGGAAATCAAAATTCATGTTCTGTCCTCCTTATTTCTTCAGTTACTGTTCTATTTGTTTCATTATTTGCTAGTTATGGAATTGTAACACTTTATTTGGCAGTGGTGCCATAAGACTGTCATAAGACTATCATAATTATGACATGATACTGCCATGGGCATTAATGAATGCTGATGAAAGACATCATCTTGTGTCCTCTGGCAAGTTATTTCACTTTTGAATGGATGTAAATGATAAATGGAGTTAGCGACATAATTTGCCAGATGACATCTGTCATAACTATTCATTAATGCCCATGATAATGTCATGTCATTATTATGACGTTCTTATGGCAGTCTTCTGACGCCGCATTCAAATAAAGTGTTACCTATTAACCCAAATAAATCAACAAATAAGCCACACTGGACTATATGCCGCAGGATTCAAAATAAGGGGAAAAAGTAGCGCCGTATAGTCGGAAAATTATGGTAGTTGTTTAGTTTCTAAACATTTTTCTCAATGCTGTTCACCTCTGCTTAAGTCCATGACAGGGTTTTTTTTCAGATAGTAGACTTCAGGGATTCTTGTTAGCTGGTATTCAAAGTTGCCGCTATAACCCAAAAAGACCTGATTTTTAACAACGCAATAACGATGCAAATTCTTAGCAATGAAAATTGCATTGACTATGTTATTTGCTTTGCTCTCTGAGTTTTCTGGAAGCTTTTATGTAACTTGCTCGATCGTGTACATACTGGCAGACGTTTCAACTGGCTCTTCCCCCTGTCTGTGCTGTTAGAAATCAAACGCTATTCGCCCTCTTTGGTGTGTTGTTTCACACAACTTGCTTGCTGATTAGCACTACAGTGGTCTTTCTTTATGTAAAGACTCTAAAATAGCTGGCGGCGGTGGTGGTGCACCTTAGATTTGCACTTTTTTTTTTTCGGTCTTGCCAGCAGATTTGCTATGTTGCGTTTATTCATTATTTTTTTTATCTCTTACAGGGTGATGTTGAAAGTGTCAAGGAACTATTGGACCAAGGTGCTGACCCCAACTTGAAGGATAATGCGGGATGGACACCGCTGGTAAATGCATAAATCCCATCTTTCGTAGAGGCGCCGATATTTGGAAATTTGATGTCTCTGTATCGGACTTTTTTTTTTTTTTTTTTTTTTTTTTTTTTTATCTGACCGGCTGATATGGAAAAAATGAATTTAAAACTGGGTTATTTCGGTTCAGATGCATCCGCGCCGCTCTCTCCTGCCTGCTGTTTCCTGCACTAGTATTCACCCCGTCCTCTGATTGTTTAAATGTTGATGGTAAATAGAGTTACACTTGTATTGCGCCTTTCCACCTTTTTAAGGGATAGGGCTAAGGGAAGTGAGTTTTAACTGGATTTATTGGAGCTAATGCTGAGCATTAGAATTTCTGCACTTTTTGTTTTGTTCGAAGTTAAGACAAAGTTACATTATTTCAGTTATAGTAAGATTGTATTTTATTTATTGTGAAAAATTCTGGGAGCTATGATCTAATTTTTTATTTAACTTAGGAAGAGGTGCTGCTGGGCCTGAGAATTCCCTGTTCTGCAGAAAATTTTCAAGCTACTGTGGTACCACGACATACGATTGCGTCGACACACGATCTTTTTGACATCCGACGTAAAAATTGACTCGCCATTTGTTTCTGCATCTGACGACATGCTCAAAATACGATTTATTACAGCGCCGCAATTCCCCCCACCTCCGCAAGACAGACGCACGGTGGATTTTCTTGTGAGTGAAATCAACATTGGTTCCAAGAATGTTAGTGCAGGTTGTGAAAAAAAACAGTGAGGCTTACCATTGAAATGAAGATAGAAATGATAAGTCTTTATAAGTTTAGGTGACAATTATTATTATTGTAACATCGCCAAAAAATCGCCAGCTTCGTCAGGCTTTTAATAATTTATTCCAGAACTGTTGCAACACAACATGCCTACTGTCTGCCTCAGCTAAACAATGTGAAAGTAAAAATTCCCTCTCACTCTGTCAAGTCCGTCTAGCGGTGTGTTCAGGTACACCACGCAAAACACCCACTGCCACATTAGAACCCAATTCGTTACATTATTACAGGTATTATTATTACTATTAGATTATTATTCAGATTTTTATTCATAATTTATTTGTTTGCAATAGTACCAGCAGTTTTTTACTTCAGGATTTAGTGTAGGTTTTTGGGCTGTGGAACAAATTAATGGAATTATAATGTATTCCTATGGGAAAATCCTGCTCGACATACGACCATTACGACTTACAAACAAGGTCCTGGAATGAATTAACTTCGTATGTAGTGGTACCACTGTATATATTTAACTGAGTCTAGGAAATTTAGGCATGTGATAAAATGAATGTGCTTTAGATGAAGTTCAATGTTTGTATTATGCAATTTTTTTACGCCAATTTTTACACTTTTACTGCAAATGAATATCGGCTGCAAAAATCTGTTATCGGCCCCTCTAACTACTAATAATCTGTATCGGTGTCGTCCTGAAAAACCAATATTGGTCATTCTCTAGTAGGGCTGAACGTTACTGGTAAAAACTTACATTACGCCTTTTTGAGGGTTTGCAATATATTGCAATATTAAGACTAGAAGAATTTTGACCAGATGACTTGAATAGCTTTGTCTGGGATGACTCTGGTTGACTCACCATGACCACATTGTATTCATATAATACAGTATACTCCAGGCTAAGGGTCTTCATCTGTGAATTATGAAGATTTATGTATGTAAAACGGATACAGGAACCCACGTCTCTGCACACTTGCTGCTTTTATAAGGCAGAACAAAAGTTCACGTGTTAAAATTTTTTTTTGAAAAACAATTGCTTGTCCTGTGATAAGACTTGCGCATGCACATATTGCGATGTTTAAACGATACAGTGGTACGAAAAAGTATCTGAACCTTTTGGAATTTCTCATTTTCTGCATAAAATCACCATCAGATGTGATCTGATCTTTGTCAAAATCACACAGATGAAAATAGTGTCTGGTTTAACTAAAACCACCCAAACATTTGTAGGTTTTCATATTTTAATGAGGATAGCATGCAAACAATAACAGAAGGAGGAAAAATAAGCAAGTGAACCCTCTTCCAAAGGAGACTTAAAATGTTTTGTAAAAATTGGTTTCAATTGCTCTTTAAGTCAGGTGTGTGCCCAATCACTGATGAGTGATTTAAAGCTGCCCTGCCCACTATAAAACACACATCTGGTAAGAAATGTCTTGATGAGAAGCATTGTCTGATGTGCTTCAAGGCTTGGTCAAAAGAGCTGTCTGAAGACCTGCGATCAAGGATTGTTGAGTTGTATAAAGCTGGGAAAGGATACAAAACCATCTCTAAAAGTGTGGATATTCATCAATCGACAGTCAGAGAAGTTGTCTCCAAATGGAGAGAGTTTGGCACTTTTGCTTCTCTCCCAAGAAGTAGCCGTCCACTAAAGGTGACGCCAAGAGTTCAGGGCAAAATACTCAGAGAGGCAAAAAAGAACCCTAGAGTGTCTGCTAAAGACTTATAGAAATCACTGGTACAGTCCAACATCTCTATGCACACATCAACTATATGTAAAACTATGGCCAAGAGTGGTGTTCATGGGAGGACTCCACAGAGGAAGCCACTGCTGTCAAAGAACAAAACAAAAAAACAACAACAACAACAACATTGTTGCTCGTTTAATTTTCGCAAAAAGGCAGTTGGACACTTACCAGAAGTTTTGGCCTGGACATCTTGCGATCATTAATGGGAGGGCGAATTCAAAAGGTTATCAGGATGTTTTGCAGGAAAACCTGAGGCAGTCTGTCAGACAGTCAAAGCTAAAAAGAGGATGGATGCTGCAACCAGACAATGATCCAAAACACAGAAGTAAATCAACTTCAGAATAATTTCAGAAGAACAAGATACATGTTCTGGAGTGGCCAAGTCAAAGTCCAGACTTGAACCCCATTGAGATGCTGTAGCATGACCTAAAGACAGCGATTCATGGCAGATATCTTAGGAATCTGACTAAACTACAGCAGTTTTGTAGAGAAGAATGGGCCAAAATTAGTCCTGATTGATGTGCCAGACTGATGTGCAGCTACAGGTAGTGTCTGGTTGAAATTTTTGCTGTCAAAGGTGAGGGGGGGGCGCACAAAATATTAAATGTGATGGTTCACTTATTTTTCCCCTTCTGTCATTGTTTGCATACTACTCCTCATTAAAATGTGAAAACCTAGAAATTTGTTGGTGGTTGTAGTTAAAGCAGACACTGTTTTTACAACCCGTGTGATTTTGACAAAGATCCGATCACATATGATGGTTATTTTAGCAGAAATGTGAGAAATTCCAATAGGTTCAAATAGTTTTTCATACCACTGTATATTGTGCAGGCCTAATCTCTAGCCAGTCATATTTTATGTAGTACTGCAGTCCTTATGTTGTGCCTCATCTGCCAGCTGCTATAAGAAAGTATCTGACTGTATTTAAATTTTGTCTAGTGCCCCTGGGCAAAATCTTGACTGTAGTTCAACAATGGCCTAGATCTGACTTCCTCCCTAGTCTTTCTACACCAGGCCACTTGGCGAGAGCACTCAAAAGAAGCTGTTCTAGAGCTGTCTCATTTGCCTGTTGAAAGAGATGCAATCCATCAGGGCTTCTTGAGCTGTAAAAATTCAATCATTGCCACTTCCTTATAAAAGCCCTTCACAATGCTATTTCCTCTCCAGATGGTCCTCTTAAAGAGGAATTTTAATTTTGGGAAATTTGGTGCTAATGTTTCAGATAGCCACCAATGTGATGTTGATTCAAGACTAAAAAGGGTAGATCTTGTTTTTCTTCCATTTTCAGCATGAGGCTTGCAACCTAGGTCACCTGATGGTAGTGGAGGCACTATTATCAAGGGGGGCCTTGTTGAACACTCCCGGCTATGAAAACTACTCTCCACTTCATGATGCTGTGCGCAATGGGCACATAGCCATCGTCAAATTGCTGCTACAGTTTGGAGCCTCACAGAGTGTGCTGTAAGTTCTGTTTTTTGTTTCTTTTATACTAGAAGGCTTTTACGGGTCAGGATAAAGACGTTATAATGTAAGCGCGAGTCACTGGCAGGCAATTTTCAGCGTGAAGAAGGGGATTGTATGTTCTCAATAAATACAAGACCTTACAGCGAAGAGGTCCTTTAATGAACCAAGTGCACTGCTTTTGGCGTCCGATGCGCTCACAAAGCCTAGAACGTGAGGGAGAATACGAGTTAAAATACAGTATTGTCAGAAGGGTGCATAATTACCATCACTGTTTTCTTTCTAAAAGTCATCTGTACGATCAATGTGCACCCGTCATGCGCTGTCGTCCCGCTGCCAATTCACTTGTCTCATCACGTTGATGGGACGCGATTCCTTCCAATTTCTATTCCCGCTAGTTGCCTCCTGTCTTGTAGGGAAAATGTGTATCCATGTTGTTCGAAGATACAGTCAGTGCCCTTGTCATTGTCAGAAGATTCTATTTAAGACACTTGCCAATGCAATCCCTAATAGAAGGTTTAACAGGCAGCTTTTGTAAATATGTTGCGACAGATGTTCTGTCCTTATGTGTAATCATGTTGAAGGATGGGATTGTATTCATTTAGTTTAGGGCTGTCCCAAACTAATAATTTTCTCCCTATTAGTCAGCCGACTATTTTTACGATTAGTCGACTAATCTAATATTTTTAAGTTTTTTAAAAACTAATTTAGCATTGATATTTTTGTTGACTCTTAATTCACAAAAACATTTTGGGACACTTAAATTCTTTATTAAAGTACAAATAAACACGTAAATAACAATAATAAATCACAAACAATGAGGTCAAATGCTGATAGTATTAACTAGTGCAAAAGAAAAAATTATAAATAATATTACAGGATACTACTATATATAATAGTATTATAATAATTATTATTCATTGCTAATCAGTTTTCATAAAGGGTGTATTTTAAAGCTATTCTTAGTGTAGAATCTGAATTCTGAAGAGTATGGGTTGAACTCCAGAAATCGTCATTTTTTATGACAAACATGATGTGCTTTTATTTTGAAATGTTCACCGGAAGTACATTCGTTAACCCTCTAACCGTAAGTTTTACACTCCACAAAAAAATCAAATACTTTTTGTCATTACATGTGGTGTCAGTAATAGATTTTTTTTCTTTTTTCCTTTGCAAATGCTGTTAAGAAGCGATTTTTCATGTTTGAAGTGTCACCTTTTAACCGCAAATTTGCGTTTTGGAGAAGACTGCCAATGTTTTATAGTAGGCTAATGTAGGTTTTTCCCATTAGCCTCAATGTAGCAATGCTAACGTTTACAGTGTTTAATATAGATGTGTTTCCTTATTTTGTATGTCTGAACTTTAATTCTGCGGAGTGTTGATGACCAATAAACATATGTGAAAGGAAAGGGACTCTCATCCCGGTAACACAGTAGAAACGTCAACGGCGCGTCAACAATCCCGACGCGATAACGCACCAGTGACGCTAGGCGTCAATTTCCATAGGACACGTTTTACAAGCAGCGCGTCTATGGAGCGGCTCGATCTTTTCACGCGAGAATTGCAAGATCGCGCGAGAGTAGCGGGTATTTAAAGATAATTGAACAACAATTTACCTTTCAGATTCCACGTATTGGTCAGCTTTCTTTCTGAAAGAAAGAAGAAAAAAGAAGTCCTGTGCTAAAAGTGAAACGCAGTCCCAATGACAAAGATTTTAACATGTATTTAACAAATTCCTCAATCATTTTTTTCCTCTTATGAACATTTTTCTAAAGCTTTCTTGACAGTTTTCCCCAAGTTAAAGCACCACGCAGAAATTAAAAATTTAATTGTGTAGCATGATTTGTGTATTCTTATAATTTAATTACAGGTGTTTTAGCTAATTTCAATTTATTGTATTTATATGGGCTATTATTCATTTTATTATGTATTTGTTTTACAAATGTGATGTAGTATTCATTTATATTCTATATTTTATGTAGTATAATTTTAGTTCCTATGTGATTATTACCTACTTGTTTTGTTGTGGTAGGAGTTGATACTATCCTGCCGTGTTGGTTGTTGTTATAGCAGAAAAGACAGCAGTAAAACAACAAGTAAACTGTGACCCGATCTACCCTCAGCCTCAAGAGATCTGGTGGACTCGAAAAGAAAGTTATGATTGCATATTATTTTGAAAATCGACCGGATCCACCGTATTTTTACACGAGTGACTTCCGGCATGCCCGATCCTACCTAGTAGTATTGACGCAGGTGGGTCACGTCTCGCGTCAAAAAACAAACTCTGCGGTTCTTTTCGCGTGCTCCGCGTTGAACACTTCTGTGACGCGTCCAACACACAGCTGCACTGCAACTGGTGTGCATTGGCTGATTGACTTTAGCGGCCACGTTTCACTGCGTTATCGCGACGGGATCGTTGACGCGCCGTTGACGTTACTGGTATGTTACCGGGGTCATATGCCATCAACACGCACTCATAAATGTAACTTTGATAAAAGCTGTCGTTAGTTAGTTAGATGAACTAACGATCTGCCAGCTTGTTGTCTTCTGTCGTCTTCCAAAATTACAACTGGGTGACGGCGCTTTAGGTGTTCATTCACAGCCCACGTGCAGCCTGGTATGCAAGCGTGGCATTGAAGAGACAGGACAGAAAAGTGTACCCTCCTTTGTTTAGTTGAAATAAGTCAATGTTTTGGCCACTCTGGTGCGCTTTTTTGGCTTTGCGACACTTCCCCCGCTTGCATACCGAGCCTCTAATCATGGATGACGTCGACTAGTCGGGACAGCTCTAATTTAGTTAGTTAAACCTATTGGCTGCTATTGACAGTCTCTGTCAGCCCTCCCACTTCAAATGGATTGGACGTCTATTAGTGATAAACTGAATTTAAAATCACAGCGGAAGGATAAAAATAACCACATGATTGGACGTCTATCGCTGTCAATGGCAGCCAATGAATTAATTTTGAGGAAAATTTTCAAAAGACGCGACTCTTTAATGCTTTCATTTCTGCTGTCTGAAATGTTCATTATTCTTTTTTTTGTACAGATTTTCATTCTCGTTAATGTCTCTTTCACAGGCTAAATCAAAGAAATGGGCTTTTCTCGAGGTTTTTGTGATCTATCTAGTGCCACTGCAACAATTTCTTCCCCTGACTTTGACAAGTGCTGCTGTAGAACCACTTATGGCTTCCTCACTCTTCTATTTTGGAGCAATAGCTTGTGAAAGATTGTTCGTGACTGCCTTCCCCACTCCTTTTCCCCCCCTACTTCTCATGTGCAGCAGCATAAATCGGTTTGTGTGTGCGTAAAATTGTGTCAGGCACACTCGGTGTTTGTTTGTGTATTTGTAAATGTTGTGAGAGCTAAGAATCCAAATGAAACATTTTATGGACCAGTGGACCTATTAATTGTCCCCCGGTGTTATCTTTGCTGACACCTAAAATTTCAAAGACAACCAGCTGAGCTTGGTCATTTTAGTTTAATGTTTTATTTGTATTTCTCACCTTATTGTGTTAAGATAACACCTGCCGTTATCAATACTTGTGTACTAAAGACAAGTCTTTTAAATAACTAAGATTTTCCCAATCCCATATTTTTGCACCCAAGTTCGAGTGCGAGTCACCCGATTTTGAGGGTCTGATACCTAATACCTATCCGATACCTCAGCAATGTGTGAAGTGGGAGGGGGGATATTTTTACTTTTTATTTTAATAGTGATGCACGAAAATACATTTTTCGCCCGATATCGATAACCGATAATTTCCTGCCCCTTCCACCCGATAACCGATAATGTCACGCCGATAATTCTATTCAAGTATGTATGTAAAATTTTAAAGTATACAAAAATCAAATGTTACTGTGCAAAAATGTAATTTAGTGCTATTTTTTTCCACATCAAATGTGAACAAGTAGTAAATTCCAACATCTAAACAATGGCAATGACATTGTGTAATGGTAAGCTTTTGGCAACAATTACTTCGAGAGTAAACACCCAAGTTGCACAAAAATGCCTTTAAAAGTAAGCCATTCCTAACATATATCACATTACTACACTGCAAAAACATCTCCTTAAAACTAGCAGAATTGGACAAATTTGTTGATTGCGCACATTTGGAGGCTAAATCAAGTATATAATTATCGGATTGCATTATCGGTTGAATTTCGTTTTATCTGGATTATCTGTGTGACGTCATAATTGCCATTATCGGCCGATAATTATCGGTGACCGATATTATCGTGCATCTCTATATTATAATATTATGACTCTTTCATGATGCTATCTTACCGTTAGCGTCCCTCGACAGCCAGCATCACATTCTCCTACAGGCGGTGTTTAATCGCGCATCTACTGTTTCCGGCTGTGTCCCATTGATGCATAGTTCAAACATTTTTTTACTTTTTTGATAATATCCTTTTTTTGCCTTGAAGTCTTTAGAAATTAAAAATGAACCAGAGGACCACTCTGAGGGCACTTTCACACTAGACGAAGAGAACCATGGTCTGGTTGGAGACCTACCTCGCAACAACACTTGCGAATGACTTGTTGTAAAGGTTCAGGACTGACACTGCGCCAACTGAACTTTCCGAGTAGCATTACGTGGACGAAAGGCGCACTCATTTATTGGACAAATTTAGAAGAGGAAATACCTCCCTCCTGGGAATGGTGAGTGTGACGCTGCACGTAATGTAACATAAGCGCACCCTGCTCTGCTTGCCTTCACAAGTGAAGAAAAAGAACCAATTAAAAGGGATCAAGCAATGCAGGTTTGAAAGCACCCTAAGAGGGACCTCAATCTAAGCAGCCAAATTCAAAGTCTCGCCGTATTTCTAATCTGTGACCTTTCACCCTTTTTTCTTATCAAATCACCTACCCTGCAAATCCTTTTCTCAACTCTTTGAGCATAGACCACATTACCTCAAAATGTTATCACCTCTTATGTTTCATATTGCAAACATAACCTTTGTTAAGTTGCTCCCCATCAGACTCAAATTTAAAAATAATTATGTCATTCGTTTGTGCTCATTTGTGCTGCTATCGATGTTGAGATATTAACAATTCTTTCATAGGTCAATCTGAGGTCAACCAGTCCGCCATTTTGATTAAAAATGGTGTCAATTGTTTGTGCTACGTTTGTTCTGTAAATGTTTTCGTTTGTGCTGCTATCGTTTTATAGATATTGAGGTAATAATTTCGAGTGATGATGTCAATCGCAGCACCTCTGTCGCGGCTGATTAACTCAATAACAGAGGGGTGTCCCAACAACTAGCAGAATCGTATCACAAACGAATGGCAACTCTTCGCGAGTCACGTCATCACTTGAAATTAATATCTCAAGCCCCCCATTTACTGCAAAATGGACCCGAAGGGGTGCCATTTGTTTGTGCTCTGTTTGAGGTAGTTATTGGGACACTCCTGTTATTGAGTTGGTACGCTTTGTCAGCCAAGGGAGTTGGATACGGAAAAGCTGCGTTTAACATCATCACTCAAATTAATATCTATAAAATGATAACGGCAGAGACAAATCATAATTGAATGACACCGTTTCGGGTCCATTTTGCAATAAATGGGGGGACATTGTGACGACATCTCGAATTTAATATCTCAAAAACGATAGCAGCACAAACGAAAATGTTTACATCACAAACGTAGCACAAACGATTGACGCCATTTTGAACAATTTTTAATCAAAAATGGGGGCTTTTTGACCTCAGATTGATATATAAAAAAAATTGTTAATATATCAAAAACGATAGCCGCACAAACAAACTACATAATTATTTTTTCTATTTTTGCGTCGGATGAGGGGGGCCAATTTCACAGAGGTGCAAAACATAGTCTGTAATTTTGATAACTCAAAAATTAATATAGAAATTGTCTTTGACACAAACTGAATCGGATCCAAGCACATAATGTCCACCTTTCGTAAGCGTCATCCACTGGCAAAGGTAATAAATAGATCCTAAAAACCTGATCTTTTTTTTTACCCAAATTCAAGTCCCTGAAATGTATGTGATTGGGCTTGATTTCCGATCACCTAATAGGATCAGGTACATACATATAGATACACATAAACTTTAGCTAAATTTAGTATAGGACTGGCCCCGGCACTATAATTGTCTTTACAAAACTTAATTATTTCCTATAGCAAACCTAATTACTGTCAGTGTTGTTTTTGGCAGCCCTTTTAATTTTTGTCTTAGTCTTTTGGACGATAATACTTATTAGTTTTATATTTTAGTCATTTCAAAATATATTTGTCTTCGTCTAGTTTTTGTTGATGAAAATGTTTTGTCTGTAAAATTAAAAGTTTTTACTCCAAAATTGAATAAATTAAGGTTTCCCACTATTTCGAATAAACATTGACAGACAAGCACATATTGTAGCGTCTACAAAGGCAAGGCCAACGTGATAATACACAGAAGGAAAACGCTACATTATTTTCAATTAATTATACTAACCTGGATGCCACGAACTGTAAGTAAAAAAAAAAGTTGTCCGAGAGTTTGAGGACGCTTACCGTTAGCATTAGCCTAATGCTTACGCGACTGCTATGATAACGTTATGAGTTATATTTAGTGTGTGATGATCACTCAGCACAGACTTTTAAAGGCTAAAGCAACATTAAATATTCTATCTGGCCAAGAAAACAAATCTTACCGTGTGTGCAAGCCTGAATGGAGACCGAAGACGACACACTAGTAAGTCCGGAAGAGGGGGGGGGGGGCAGCACGTCACGAGTGACACAATCAGACACTGCTACGATGCGGGCTAACTACACATAAAAGTGTCACACGACTCTTGCGTATTTTCTTATTCTTGTCTCGTCAGACGAAAAGTGGCATTAGTCTTGTTCTGTTTTAGTCTCCAAAAGCTCGTTATCATCTCGTCTTCATGAAAAGTGTTCGTTGACAAAATATTTTCATTGGCGTCATTGTTGATGATAACACTGATTACAGTATATGTACACCAAGTGAACTATTATTGACATTTGAAATGTTCGTTACAGTAATCTTCATGGCAAACGGCCTGCAGACTACGCTGTAAGTCAGGAGATGCTCGACATTTTCCAGGAAGCGTCTGGGGAACCCCAGGATGCTAATACATCTATGAATAGCCCGGCCAGTCTTTCTTTAGTATGCCTACCTGTTTCTTCTTTCTCAAATTAAATCTTTATTTTGTCAGAAGTGCAAATTCTAAACTGCCTGTCCTCATGTAGGTGGATAGCTGTGTGAAGCAGGATGAAATTGTTTTGTTTCTGTCAAGCAAGCTGCAGCAAACAGGCCAGCATCAGTTTGCCAAGCTGAGCCAGCTTTTGGACGGAAGGATAACAGACTCCTTTACTTCTTCGGGTAGTGTTTTTACCTTGTAGACCATAAACAGATTTTTACTTTTGTCCCCTTTAGACAAATCCTGCACTTCGCGTATTGCATTGTGCATGCACACAGTTTCACTCACATTTACATTGTGATACATGAAAGGTTTTCTGTGCTCATCAAAACTGTGTTTCAGGCCTGGGGCTAGGAACATAATTCATTATAACTAGAACAAGGCTGTTGTGTGCTGTTTTATTACACGTATGGGCTATGGAAACTCATTACTACATTTTTAAAACTGCTTACAAAGAAAGCGAAAAGGGTCCTGGTATCATCTACTTCAACTGCAGGAGAATTAAAAACAAGTAATCTTTCAAATACTTTGCGATATCTAAGCTCATACTTGATTAATGTAAAGAGTTGTTAGTCTTTTATAGTATTCATTATGGCTGTTTTCATCATTTTCTAGTAACAACTGTAAGAAATTAGGAAAACAAGTGATTAATTTCTCCTCAGCAAGTCGCTCAAAAGTAAGTTTGTGATTGCAGCGAGTGATTTTGACTTGGATCGGAAGGCTGCAAATCAACAAGTAAAGCATGTGATAGGTTTTTCCCTCCAGGTGTAATTGGTTGGGCTTCACTATCAGCATCACTGATGTGAGAAGTACAAGCAATAAGCTTGAGTTAAAATTTGGACTGACCTCTAATCACATTTTCTGATTGCTTCAGGCAGTCTTGTAAATCATTTAGAGTGAGAGTGGATTTGCAAACTAAAACAATCACCAGATGCAGGTTTCCTTCACAAAAGTCAAAGCTTATGAATGAGATTTCAATAAGCAAGAAATCAGAAAAATGGGGTAAATTTGAAGACATTTTAGTTTTATTATTTTAGTTTTATATTTTACTGCCTTAATGTTGAACAGTTGTGCTGTTTAAATAACATTGACGATCTAAAACTAGATGTGAAAGCAGATCCACCCAGAAAATAACACTGAGCAGCTGACATTGCCTTTTTTATGTGTATGTTGCAATTTCTCAGTAAGTCATATTGTGGTGCCTGAAGGACCCACGCTGCGTACTTACTCCATCCTCCTTGGACATCTTGCTGGCTGCTGGATCGTCAAATACAGCTGTAAGTAAATATAATATTGAGTAGCTTCCCGTTTGATTGCTTTTTTGAAGGTGTTCTTTCTTAACATTTTGATTAAATTCTTAGTTCAGTTACATTAGGTCATATGTATAAAAACATGTAAAATCTACTTTAATGTAGAAGTGCAACAATCGACAACTAATCGATTAGCAAATCAAACGACAACTATTTTTATAACCGATGAATCTTTTAGCACCTTCTTCACCGTAAACTTGTTGAAATTCTTAAAATGATAACGGATATTTAACTTCTCAGTTCTAAATATCAGATTTCTTTGTTGTATTTGTGTTAGGTCAAAGTAGGACATAAACATAAATCTGCTTTTACCTGGGAAAACAACAATTCACATTTTTTCCAATTTTTGAACATCTGTCTAAACTAGCTTCTTAAAGCTGCAACAACTAATCGATTAAATCGATTAATAAGCTAGTTTCCGACAAATTTGATAATCGATACAATTGAAGGAAATAGTAATCCATATTCATAGGTGGGTAGAGGGCACTTGTGCTCTTTGGATGGGCGAGGTTTCATTTTTCTCGTCTAAATTCCATGAATTTGGTGTATTTCTTTGGCCTAATATGGCCATGTAATGGGTTACAATTAGACGTGTGTGAAATTTCCGATTCTTCCTTCCGATTCTTAGATTATTCGCGATTCGGCAGTGGAAGATTTGAGAACGATTCACAAACATCGAAATTCCGATTATTGAAATATGTCAAGTAAAGCGAGACTAAAACACAGTCAACGCGGTCTTCCGGACCTCATGAGGAACGGACCCAGAGTAAACATCATGTTTGTCATTTCTCGGGTAATGACAATGCTTAACTCAGGGCTCTGGCTCAACTCATGCTGCTAGATAAAAAAACAATAATACCTGACTGCTGCCGTCAGCCGCTACAAACGACGTCCACATAATCCTAATAATAATAATAATAAATATCCTATGTATATAGAACTAGATGCGAAATGACAGACTCAGCGACGTAAGCAGCACATGTCTAGAAAGCTAGATGCGAAATGACAGACTTGCCGGCGTTAGTAAACAGTCGCCATCTTAAAGCAGTAGACTTCCCAAGAAGGCTGTTGTAACTTTTTATCTAAAATGCTCATAAATTGGCAAAATCTTGACTTGAATCTATCTTTAAAACAGTTGTTTCACATGTCGAAAGTAGACAGAAGGGAAATTATGGAATGACGGGAGCTATTTTAAGAACTTTAACAGTTGATTCACAACATTAAATTAATTCAATGTAATTTGAAGCTGCTGATACAGAATTTGAACTGTTAACTTGATACTGAAATAGTCGTTTATTTAAGCCTGAGAGGCTTTTTGTACAATTTTGTAACTAATGTACGAAAGATCAAAAGCAGGAACAGCTTGGGGGGGGTCAGCAATAATTGAATTATAATCGAATCGTAGCCTCTGAATCGTAATTGTAATCGAATTGTTAGGTGCTTAAGATTCCCACCTCTAGTTACAATACAGTATAATAAGAACAGTTCATATCGATGAAATTGTGCTGAGAAAAAATATACCGTGATTTTTTAAAAAAAAATCAAACATTGTAAGCAGTTACTCACAATGTGACTCATTACGTGATTATTTTAATTGTACTTGAATACATTTTTGGATGACTACTTTTACTTGAGTAATATTATTTGGAAGTAACGCTACTCTTACTTGAAGAAATTTTTTGGCTACTATACCCACCTATTTCCATATTGTATTCATTGT
This sequence comes from Corythoichthys intestinalis, assembly GCF_030265065.1. Taxonomy (NCBI): domain Eukaryota; kingdom Metazoa; phylum Chordata; class Actinopteri; order Syngnathiformes; family Syngnathidae; genus Corythoichthys; species Corythoichthys intestinalis. Next base: position 45,917,111 of record NC_080406.1, read on the forward strand.
ACAACATGCCAAAAACAACTTTGAGGTAAATTGTGAAGGTAATTTAAGGAAGTGACATTTATCAGATTAATCGTTTAATTGTCCGATCAATTGATTATGAAAGTAATCGTTAGTTTCACCCCTAGTTTAGTGCATCTTCTAATATGTAATTAGCGTACATTCGTCAGGAAATATTTTAAGAGCTCCAATTTCCAATGATTGCCAGATTTTTTTAACAGATACTCCACGGCCTGCATACCAAATGCATAAAAGTCTGCCCCCCCACCTATATTTTACTTTTGACTTCTGAAACACTTGTGACCTATTTTAAAGATCAATTTTCAGGTGTTTGGCCTGTTTAAACATCATCTAGTTTGACAGATTCAGTGGTTGCTCCACCTATTGTGTAACTGACACATTGTGAGGGATAACACAGTGTCAGGGTTGGTGACAAAATTGACAAAGTTCTTATTTTTACTGTTATATTTGCAAACCAGCCACCCTGCTGGTATTACTTTAAAAGTAAAAAAAAAAAAAACAACAAAAAAAAGCAATTTGCTGATTCGTACCGCGTCATGCCAGCGACCTTGAATGCTGTATCTAAGTGTAATTACTTGACCGTGTCTGTATAGGCTAGCGTGACCAGGCGAGTTCTGTTATTCTCCACCAGTAAGTCAATTTGAGCTGCAATTCCCGTTTTAATGTGTGCTTGTCTCGCTTTTTGCAATGCAATATGCCAAGAGAGGGAAAAAAAACTGTTTTTCATTCTTGCAGGCTGAGCACCCGACACAGCTTGTCTCCCCCATGACAGTCACAGTGACATGCTAGCTTTTTTGTCCATGTGCCCGCGTCCTTGCTCACATAAGGCAGTTGAGCTGTCATTGCCACCTGTCTTTGTGCGCTACTGCTGTCATGCTGACCAAGACCTGGCATGCCTCTTTGATTCCCTAGCAACCTCAAAATGTATTTCGGTTTGAAGCTGTCACAAACAATACGCAATTAACTGTTTGAGAACAAAAAATTTAAAAGTATTGTATTAAATGTGGATAATGTTCTGAAGCTCACACTGCTGGCCAAAAGTATTGGCACCCCTGCAATTCTGTGAGATAATGCTTAATTTATCCCAGAAAATTATTGCAATTACAAATGCTTTGGTCGTAGAATGTTAATTTATTTTGCTTGCAAAGAAAAACGCAGAAGAGAATGAACTTTTTTTTTTTTAAAAAATCATTATCATTTTACACAAAACTCCAAAAATGGGCCGGAAAAAGTATTGGCACCCTCAGCCTAATACTTGGTAGCACAACCTTTAGATAAAATAATGGCGAAAGACCGCTTCCGGTATCCATCAATGAGTTCCTTACAATGCTCTGCTGGAATTTTAGAGCAGTCATCTTTGGCCAATTGCTCCAGGTCTCTGAGATTTGAATGACGCTTGCTCCAAACTGCCATTTTCAGATCTCTCTCTGAGGGTGACCCAGCTTTCTCAAACTGGGCCCTACATTATGCTGCACAATTTGTTGGTAGTCTTCAGACTTCATTATACCATGCACAGGGTCAAGCAGTCCAGTGCCTGAGGCAGAAAAGCAACCCCAAAACATCAGGGAACCTCTGCCATGTTTGATTGTGGGGACTGTGTTCTTTTCTTTGAAGGCCTCGTTTTTTTCCCCCTGAAAACTGTATGTTGATGCCTTTTCCCGAAAGCTCTACTTTTGTCTCATCTGACCAGAGAACATTCTTCCAAAATGTTTTTTGGCTTTTTCTGGTAAGTTATGGCAAACTCTAGCCTGGCTTTTTTGTCTCTGAGTCAGAAGTGGGGTCTTCCTGGGTATCTTGTCATAGAGTCCCTTTTCATTTCAGACGCCGACAGATAGTACGGGTTGACACTGTTGTACCCTTGGACTGCAGGACAGTTTAATCCTATTTGGATGTTAGTCGAGGTTCTTTATGCAGCATCCGCACTATCTTTCGTTGAAACCTCTCGTCAATTTTTCTTTTCCGTCCGCATCTAGGGAGGTTAGCCACAGCGCCATGGGCTTTACATTTATTGATGGCACTGCACACGGTAGACACAGGAACATTCAGGTCTTTCGAGATGGACTTGTATCTTTGAGATTGCCCATCCTTCCTCACAATTTTTCTTCTCAAGTCCTCAGACAGTTCATTGGTCTGTTCTTTTCTCCATGCTCAATGTGGTACACACAAGGACACAGGACAGAGGTTGAGTCAACTTTAATCCATTTTAACTGGCTGCAAGTATGATTTAGTTATTGCCACCACCTGTAATGTGCCACTCGTACCTAACAGGTGCTGTTGATTACACAAATATGAGAAGCATCACATGATTTTTCAAAGAGTGCCAATACTTTTGAGTTTTGTGTAAAATGATAATGATTTAAATTTTTTTCCCTCACTTTTGTGTTTTATCATTGCAAGCAAAATGAATGAAGATTTTACTACCAAAGCATTTGTAATTGCAATCATTTTCTGGGAGAAATTGAGCATTACCTGACAGAATTGCAAGGGTGCCAATACTTTTGGCCAGCAGTGTACCTCAGCGCGAGGAAAACAAATGTTGAACAATCTTGGTTTCTTCTAACGCGCTTCTCTGACCAATAGGCTATAGATAATGTTCAAATATTTTCTGTCATTTTTGCAGTTTTTTTTTAACCGATATATTTCTCTTGAAACTGATTATACAGATACAGCAATTGCGCAGTAGCCAAGAAGTATTGTGAACTTGAAAACTAATGTTTTATTTATTTATTTTTTAAGTAAATGAAACAAATTGAATTTTATTTGATGTTATGAACAACTACAGTAATGAAGTTAGGGTGGGAGAGGTATCAGAAATCTATTCGAAATGCATCGCAATTCTGCAGTTAGGCTTTGTTACAGTAATTAGCTAAAATGCTAATGACTCTGGAACACTTAGTGCCGTTATCTGGAGCAATTAATTCCAGTGCCTGCTCAAGTATCGTTCAAATTCACCTTCTGAAATGAGTCTTAGCCAGTGTAATATCCATAGGCAGTGGAAATTATGGCAGAAAGACTTGTGAATGACTGCCTTTTTTTTTTTAATTAGTAATAAAATAAAATTGAAAATGATGGGGAACATCGCTCCATTGATCGCAAACTTATCAATGAAAACATATCATTAATGAAATTATCTGTGTGTAATTTTGTTCTGTTTCAAAACATGGTATATTGTTTGCATATGCATATTGTTTTTTGGCAGTTGTTTAGAATTTATATTCACTGAATGTTCTTGATCTGATATGCACCTTGGCATTGTTTACTTGAACCCACTCGTTTCTCTAAACTAGGAACGTGCCAGATGCTCTGCTAGGCCAAAGCTACCGTTTTGATCCTGCCAGCATCATTTGTTTGTTTCAAAGATTAAGCCATGAAAGTCTAAGAACACACGCCTTGCAGAGCTAAACTCCGAATGTCAGTTATGCTTCCTTTCTTCGGTGGATTATTGAAATAATAATTAGCTTTAGATGTCAACGCTCAGCTTCTGATTAGGGTTTTGCATGTGTAGACACAATTATTATTATTATTTTTTTTATAATGGTGTTAAATACATGAAAACTATAAAGCTAAGGTGATAATGTTGGAAACCTGACATGTCATAGGAAACATTCAGAGTACAGCTCTGTACCTGTTTTTCTACCATTGTGGAGACACTTTACAAAATTAAAAACAAAAAAAAAAGCCCCTTTCATTGCCAATGGCCAAAAAAAATCAAAATGTAGCTTGTCGTCCTTTTAAAAAAAAAAAAAAAAAAAAAAAATTAGGAAGTCAAGGCACACAAAAGAACCAAAATATAAAAATGCTCTGATTTATTTCCAATAGACCCATTCATTTCCAAAGACAAAAAAATTACCCGATACTAACAGGAAGTGACCCGAAAAAGCCTCAATCTACAGGGAGTGACCAGTGAACAGAAAGTGAACCAAAATTACCCTAAAATCAACAGAAATGTATAAAATGTTCAAGAAGTGATCCCGGAATGCCCCAAAGTGACCCAAAATTAAAAGACATGACAAGAATGTACTCTAAAATTAACAAATAAGGGACCAACAATTAACTCATTGCCCACCATTGACAACTGTAGACATCCAATTCATTCAAACTGGGAGGACTGGATGAGAATGGTCATCTGTCAATGCCATTGAAAAGACGATTGCCATTGCCAGAGGACCAATCGATTTTGACTGGGAATCTTTGTGAAGTTGGCCCCCCATCAGACAAATTTAAATTAAAATTATGTCAATCGTTTGTGCTTGTTTGTTATGTAAAACGTTTTTTTTTTGTGCTGCTATTGTTTTTGAGATATTTACAAGTTTTATAGTTCAATCTTAAGTCAACCAGCCCCCCATTTTGATTAAAAATGGTGTCAATTGTTTATGCTTTGTTTGTGCTGTAAAAATTTTAATTTGTGCTGCAATCGTTTTTAAGATATTGAGATATTAATTTCAAGTGTTGATGTTACGCAGCCCCCATTTATTACAAAATGACCCAGAGATAGTGACATTTGTTTGTGCTCATTTGGGATATATATATATATATATATATATTTTTTTTTTAAAAAGCTTTCGATGTTTAAAGAAAAAACACTGTGCATTTATTTTGTTATTTGTCATATAGTCTTTGCCCTATGTGCCTTTCAGCCTTTACAGTTGTATATGTATAGGATGCTGTTTAGCTATTTTATGGTTCATCTTCAGCTGTGTACGGCTGTGGACATCCTTTTTGTCATCGGGGGGACTATGTTACGGTCACTTCTGTGATCCTCTTTGTTCCTTAGGACATCCACCACAGGGCGGTGACTCTTTATGTTGTATGTTCACTTTCTTCTACAGTTGTTACTTACTTTTTGGGGAGTCAAGTGTGATCATGTGTGCGTAGTCCGTTGTACTTCTGAGTGATGAGTGGTTGAGCTTGATTTATTTATTTTTGTCTATTTAAAGTGCATAAGTGGACGTCTGCTCCCTTTTTTACCTTTTATGCACTCATCTTGCCCTGCCACGCGTTGCACAGTGATTCAGATATGTTAATTCTTTCATTACATCATGCATCAGAAATCAATATCTCAAAAACAATGGCCGCAAAAACGATTGACACCATTTTAGCCATTTTTAATCAAAATGGGGAGCTGGTTGACCTCAGATTGACCTATAAAAAATTACAGTGATTTAAAAAAACGATAGCAGCACAAACGAAACTTTTTGACAGTACAAACAAGCACACGATTGACATTTTCAAATAAATTTGCGTCTGATGGGAGGGCGAACTTCACGGATGTTGACTTGCAGGGGCGAATAAACAAACATTCATATGCCCATCCAAGTCAAAATGGACTTTATCCAGTGAGTTAACAAAGAAATGACCTGAAAATGCCTCAAAATTAACAGGGGTTGAAAATTGTATTTTCTAGTTACAAAATATCCCTGACAATGAACACAAACTTCACAACCCTTTGCATCGCAAACATGTGTAACTCACTGTATTTTCTAATTAAATAGTTCATCGTTTTGCCTAGAAAGTAGAAATATATTAAGCTATGAAAATGGAGGTCCTTTTGATGTTCCTTTCCAATCAAGCGATTTAAAGAGGCTTTCAAAGCTAATCTCCACCGCACATGATATCACACAGGTTACAACTCATTTCAGAGTGCATATGGCCGCTTATCGCAGAGTTAACACTTGACCACAGAGCAGAACAAATCTATTCCTCATACTGTGGTAATACATTGCTTTTTGCAGCCTAAAAAAATATCAGAAGGTTGGCTGTCAAAATGCCGTAATTCGACTTTCAGGAGGCAGAAAAGAAAATTCCCAAAATCTGCCAAAGCATTAGATACTTCAAACAAGGGCTGCTTCATTAACTTGATCATACCATGGGCATATTTTTTGTCAAGCAAGTGCTGTTTGCCAGCACTTGAAGTCTTCCAACTCATAAACAACATTAGCTTTGTCATTCCACTCTTTCAAGTCAATATAATTAGTGGTGGCTTTGATTTTTTTCTTGATGCTAGGGGTGGAGGCTTGTTTGCAGGCAGGCAAGCGGATGCCAGAAAACGAGCACGAAGCAGGAGAGGGCCCCCGGCGCAGTCGCATCAACCAATGCAGTTTGGTAAGACGCTCTTGCATCATGTTGTGACATTGAAACCAATCAGTTTATTTCAGTAGAAAATGTTACAGAAATAATTAACTGTAAATACATATTCAAGGTAAACAATACAATTAAAAGCTCCTAACACGGTCACATTTTCATACAATTATAAATACTATTAAAAAATTACAATCATGACATTTTATTTAAATTTGATTTAATTTTACAATAAGCAAAATGACTACAATCACAGACATTGACAGACGATAACAATATAAATTCACACGTGAAATTATGTGACTCATTTTTAACAGGTAAATGTTCACACTTCAACACTTTAGTCAGATTAACAAGCAATCATTCACTTTCAGCACTGTTTTTTTTTTTTTTTTTTTTTTTTTTTTTTTTTTTTTGAAATGGTATATTTGTGCTTTCAGTGAATTCATTCTAATTGTACTTGCTTGAACAATAATGCAGGTAGTCCCTGGCTTACGACGTACCCGTCTTATGTGATTTCAAGTTTATGGGCGGGATCGCGTACACAAGAGGAAGAGCGCATTATGTTCCCACGAAGCCAGCCGAGTGAGGGAGAGGGGCAATTGTAATGGATTGAAAATATCCCATGATTGATAAAAATCATAAATATGTTAATTAAAAAGACAGATGAAACACTTGTGTAAAATGTTAGTGTTATAAAAAGCGGTTAAAACAGATTTTAATATGGTTAACATAACAGTATTAATATTCTTTGAAATCATTTTAGAAATAACTGAAACGATGTGAGATATGTGCTCTGCTAGTTTAGCCTCTGTGAGAAAAGTGATCGGCGATCGAGTAGTAGTGTCTGCTGAACGAAGGAAGAGGGAGAGCTTGCCACTTTGCCTCATTCTCTTTTGAGCTATTGAAGGCAAAACATTGTTGTCGGAGTATTCATTCTGATATCCCGTTTCAGGTATAAAACACTGCACAAAGCACTTAGATATAGAATTGTAAATATTTCGTTATTTATACATGTATCACTTTTCTGTGAATGTTAAGAAGGTCAACTTGCTCTTTATTTCCTAAGCTAGTTCGCCAGTTAAGGGTTAAAGTACCCATCATTAACAGCCGATGTGAGCTATTGCTTGGTCATTCGTGTTTATATTTATCTGCTTAGACATACAGTGGTACCTCTACATACGAAGTTAATTCGTTCCAGGAGCTTGTTTGTAAGTCGAACTGGTCATATGTCGAGCAGTATTTTCCCATATGAATACATTCTAATTCCATTAATTGGTTACACAGCCTAAAAACCTCCACTAAATCCTTAATAAATACTGTTACTATTGCAAATAGCAATTACTAAGGGCAAAACAAATTATGAATAAAAATCAGAATAACAATAATATAATCATAGCAATAATAATAGACATTTTTTGCTGTACCTGAACGCACCGCGGGGCTGACGGGGCGGTGAGCAAGAGAGCACTATTTTACTTGGTTTCGATCCTGGCGTCAACAGCAGTGGACACTAGGCGAGTTGATGGAATAAATGATTAGAAACCTGACGAAACTGGCGATTTCTTTAGCGATGTTACCACAATAAGAATTGTCACCTTAACTTATGAAGACTGGCGAAAGGAGGAGGACCGCCGGCCGAGATCGACATTCTACGGCCCTACTACTGAATATTACATTGAATGAATAATTTGTATATCAAAAAGGAAGAACTTTGGAAAAAGGGCACATTATTTAAAATGCTTATATATTTTTGTTTTTAGGACATTTTATGTTCGATACAATTCTCCTTTGAACTATTGGAAGGCAAAACATCTTGGTCTGAGTGTTCATTTTGATATCCCTATTCTTCGTGTACATTTGTTGCTTGTGAAGCATTCATAGAGGCAACACCTGTATATAACATCTTTTGTACTGTTTGTTGTGCGTTTTCAATCATGGTCGAATACTTGGGGCGAGTTTATGTGATTGTTTTAGATCAGTGGTCTCCAAACCGGACCTCAAGGCCCGCTGTGTGTCCTGGTTTGTGTTCCAACCAATCCAACACAGACAGTTCAGCCAATGAGGTTTTTGCTCAAACATGCAGCACTAGACTGCAATCAACTAATTGCACTCGTAAAACACCAGATTCGTAAAAAGGTGTCATCTTGTTTGGTTGGAATGAAATCCTGCACCCTCAGCGGGCCTTTGTGGAATAGGATGGAGATCCCTGTTTTAGATGATGTGCAGACGCTAACTGATAGATGATAATTGTTTTTGTGTAGTTATTGCTGTTTTGCTGTAGCTTGTTATAAACGCAAATTTGAATAGCTGTTATTGAAGATTAAACTGATTTAATTTCATTTTTATTTTCGTTTCATTCTGCAAGTGTTGATGTCATGAGCAGCTGAATAAAGTCGGCAAACCACACGGACGTATGACATCGTCATTTCGGAGTTTAGCTCGCTGTCTAGCTAGGACGTAGTAGCTCCAAGTCTTGGCGAGGACAGTACAATGACGTATAATACATGTTTTTGGATCGTTTTTTAAAAAATTTTATTTAGGGGTACTTAAAGGGTTAATTCCGATTTATTCAGAAATCCGGGTTACCTCGCTAGCATAGGAACGGAACTCGTTCGTAACCCAGGGACTACCTGTAATGATAATTTTTTAAACTTAAATACAGCTATCTAAATGTGCATTTAACAAGTCAGTCTTTAAAACCTCTGCTGAAAACAACCTTTTGTATTTCTTCACATTGTAAATATATGACTAGATTTATATTTATATATACTGTATATATTATATATTCAATATATAAATCTTTTTCATCACGTTACCTGTAGCTCCCACCTCTCTTCGACGGCTGTTTCTTCTTCCTCTTGGGCTCCTTTAAGTCACCTAAAAAGAATGAGCTGGCCAATCTGCTCCGCGAAGGAGGAGGTCAACTTCTGAGTCGGCAGCCCAAACCTGACAGTGATGTGACTCAAACACTAAATGCTGCTGCCTACCACGCTATGCCAGGATCAGACCAGGCTCTCTGCACCCAGTATATCATCTTTGACCAGCAGGGCCCACATAAGCCAGCTGTGGTTCGAAGGGGCAAAGTGTGGTCTGCTCCCTCCTCATGGATCATCGACTGTATCGCTGCTTTCCAACTCCTTCCTGTACCAAACCTTGCATCAGAATAGTCTTTATTTTTAACACCAATTTCTGTATTTGCTTATCACAAGAATTATTTCATATTTGTGATTTGTTGCAACAATGTTGATGTGATTTAATGTTTATTATGGAAATACTATAAGTGACGGTTACTGTGTGCATTACCCTCAGTGGATTAAATGGATTCCTTATGTTTTTGAGAAAAAGTATTACATGGTCTGCTTTGATCTCATAGATTCATACTATAGTACAGTGATCCCTTGTTTTTCGCGGTGAATGGGGACCGCGATGTACCCTCACTTACACACATGCACAATGAGTTGCCACAGCACACTACCGGTTGTGTTTAACAAGCTCAATGAGCTCATACATTCGGCGCCTTTCAAGCTTCTCTGGCAAGATCAAAGCTTCAGAGCTGTTACTTATCGTTAACTTTAATAATCAGCTGCTTGTTGAGCAAGAAAAGCAGCAGCCGGGAGAGGTGAGAGGCTCTATGTGATCGAATCGGAACATCTCTAAAATACTGTATTTTTTAACTGGGAAAAAAAATCTGTGATTGACTGCTGGCGCGAAGTAGCAAGGGAACACTTTGTTTTACTGTGTCTCATTTGTTGTTAACTGCATTGAGAAGTATGGTAAAATCAATATTTTAGTTAAGGAGACCAAGGTCTGAGCTGTTATAATAATGGATCCCTTGAATGTAGCTACTGTACATACATAAAACTACACTGTTATGGCAAACTGACTCGGCCGACGTCTTCGTTGATCACACGAGGAATTTCAATGTTATTCTACAGGTTTAACAATGATAATTCAGGGGACCTACTCATTTGTCAATATCCCCAACACCACTGAATGACAGGAATCATCAATGGGTCTGTGCTGAATGTATGAGAGGAAAAAATGCTCAAATAAGACACAATTTTTTAATTTTTTTTTTAAGCACAACGCCTTTGAAAACTGCACTGATTACTTAACCCCTTCAGATCTGCATTTTTTCTGCTGGGCAAAAAAATATATATATTACTAAATATTTCATTCTTTAATTGGTTATTTTTAATGTTAATGTGTTTTTGATGAAAAATCAGCACTTTACGTTATCCTGTTTTGAAGTTGGATTTGGTCATTTTCAAAGAGCCAAAAAAAGAAAAGCGCGTACCAAACCTCAGTTTATTTTGATGGTTAAAGTTTAAACCAATCATCTCCCAGAAGTGGCAATAGCAACTAAATTCAGTGGATTTGTTGGTTTAGAGACGCAAACACGACATGTCCTTCATCTGCATGCTTAGGTCTGAAGGGGCTAAAGCCCTTTGTAACTATGAAACACATTGAAGTATGTTGTGCTTATGACTAGTTTAAAAAAATTGGGCTTTAAATTTGAAAAAAGTAAAATACTCATCAAGAATTTTGCACAATTTTAAGTGTAATCGAACAAGTGCGGATCATGCAATTTTTTAGACGAAAGTACATATTCAGCCTTAACTGATATGCTTATACCTGTGTAGTAAATAATTCAAAGATCATGTGCTGTAGTTATTAAGACTTCCATTGACAGTGATAGATAAATCCATGTGATCTGTGATGGCTGGCATTGAGTGCTTTTGATTCACTGCCATTGACTGAGTTACGTTATACGTCCAATTTGACTGCAGGTCAAAACTAATTGGACGTCAAGCACCATCAATGGCAGCCAATGACTTAACAACACTCATTGACAAAATTACAATGGTTTATATACAGTGGTATGAAAAAGTATCTGAACATTTTGGAATTTGTCACATTTCTGCATAAAATCATCAAATGAGATCTGATCTTTGTCAAAATCACACAGATGAAAAAACTGCTTTACCTAAAACCACCCAAAAATGTATAGGTTTTCATATTTTAACGATGATAGTATGCAAACAATGACAGAAGGGGGGGGGGGGGGATAAGTAAGTGAACCATCGTTTTTTATATTTTGAGCCCCCCCCTTTGGCAGCAATAACTTCAACCAGACGCTTCCTGTAGCTGCAGATCAGTCTGGCACATCGATCAGGAATAATCTTGGCCTTTTCTTATCTACAAAACTGCTGTAGTTCAGTCAGATTCCTGGGATGTCTGCCATGAATCTCTCTTTAGGTCATGCCACAGAATCTCAATGGGGTTCAAGTCTGGAATTTGACTTGGCCACTCCAGAACATGTATTTTGTTCTTCTGAAACCATTCTGAAGTTGATTTACTTCTGTGTTTGGGATCATTGTCTTGTTGCAGCATCCATCCTCTTTTTAGCTTCAACTGTCTGACAAACGGCCTCTGGTTTTCCTGCAAAACATCCTGATTAACTTTTGAATTCATTTTTCCATTAATGAGTGCAAGTTGTCCAGGCCCTGAGGCAGCAAAAAAAGCCCCAAATCATGATGCTCCCTCAACCATGCTTCACGGTGGGGATGAGGTGTTGGTGTTGTTGAGCTTTTCTATTTTTCCTCCACTCATGACGTTGTGTGTTACACCCAAACAGTTCAACTTTCGTTTCATCAGTCCACAAAATATTTTGCCCAAACCTTTGTGGAGTGTCCAATTGCCTTTTTTGCAAATGTTAAACGGGCAACAATCTTTTTTTTTTTTTTTTAACAGGAGTGGCTTCCTCCGTGGAGTCCTCCCATGAACACCATTCTTGACCATAGTTTTACATATAGTATATGTGTGCACAGAGATATAGGACTGTGCCAGTGATTTCTGAACGTCTTTAGCAGACACTCAAGGGTTGTTTTTTTACCTCTCTGCGCTGAACTCTTGGCGTCATCTTTGGTGGACGGCCACTCCTTGGGAGAGAAGCAACTGTGCCAAAATCTCTCCATTTGTAGACAACTTCTCTGACTGTCGATTGATGAACATCCAGACTTTTACAGATGGGTTCGTATCCTTTCCCAGCTTTAAACATCAACAATCCCTGATTGCAGGTCTTCAGACAGCAGTCATGATGCATATCAGGCAAAGTTTCTCATCAAGACAAGTCTGAGCAGGTGTGTGTTTTATAGTGGGCAGCTTTAAACCACTCATCAGTGATTGGGCACACACCTGACTTTGATTGTTTGGTAAAAATTAGTTTCAATTGCTCTTTGTCTCCTTAAGCAGAGGGTTCACTTACTTATTTTCCCCCCTTCTGTCATTGTCTGTGTGCTATCCTCATTAAAATATGACAACCTATAAATACTTGGGTGGTTTTGGTTAAAGCAGACACTGTTTTACATCTGTGTGATTTTGACAAAGATCAGATCACATTTGATGGTGATTTTATGCAGAAATGTGAGAAATTCCAAAAGGTTCAGATACTTTTTCATACCACTGTATTACAATTCCATATACAGTGGGGAGAACAAGTATTTGATACACTGCCTATTTTGCTGGTTTTCCCACTTGCAAAGCATGTAGAGGTCTGTAATTTGTATCATAAGTTCTCTTCAACTGTGAGGGACGGAATCAAATACAAAAAAAAAAACAGAAAATCACGTTGTATGATTTTTAAATAATAAATTTGCATTTAATTGCATGAAATAAGTATTTGATACATCACAAAAATCGAACTTAATATGTGGTACAGAAACCTTTGTTTGCTATTACAGATACCAAACGTTTCCCGTAGTCCCTGACAAGGTTTGCACACACTGCATCAGGGATTTTGGCCCACTCCTCCATGCAGATCTTCTCCAGAGCCTTCAGGTTTCGGAGTGCTGCCGGGCAACACGGACTTTCAGCTCCCTCCATAGATTTTCTATCGGGTTCAGATCTGGTGACTGGCTAGGCCACTCCAGGACCTTAAGATGCTTCTTACGTAGCCACTCTTTAGTTGCCTTGGCTGTGTGCTTTGGGTCGTTGTCATGCTGGAAGACCCAGCCACGACCCATCTTCAGGGCTCTCAATGAAGGAAGGAGTTTTTCAGCCAAGATCTGGCGATACATAGCCCCATCCATCCTCCCCTCAATACGGTGCAGTCATCCTGTACCCTTGGCAGAGAAGCAGCCCCAAAAAATGATGTTTCCTCCGCCATGTTTCACGGTTGGGATGGTGTTCTTGGGGTTGTACTCATCCTTCTTTTTCCTCCAAACACGACGAGCCGAGTTTAGATCAAAAAGTTCAATTTTGGTCTCATCCGACCACATGACCTTCTCCCATTGCTCCTCTGGATCATCCAGATGGTCAGTGGCAAACTTCAGACGTGTCTGGACATGCACTGGCTTCAGCAGCGGGACCTTGCGTGCGCTGTAGGATTTTAATCCATGACGGCGTAATGTGTTTCCGATGGTTTTCTTCGAGGCTCTGGTTCCAGCTCTCTTCAGATCATTGACCAGGTCCTGCCGTGTAGTTCTGGGCTGATCCCTCACCTTCCTCATGATCAGTAATGCCCCACGAGGTGAGATCTTGCATGGAGCCCCAGAACGAGGCAGATTGACCGTCAACTTGAACTTCTTCCATTTTCTAATAATCGCTCCAACAGTTGTTACCTTCTCACCAAGCTGCTTGCGTATTTTCCTGTAGCCCATCCCAGCCTTGTGCAGGTCTATTATTTTATCCCTGATGTCCTTACACAGCTCTTTGGTCTTGGCCATTGTGAATAGGTTGGAGTTTGTTTGTCTGAGCATGTGAACAGGTGTCTTTTATACAGGTAACAAGTTCAAACAGGTGCAGTTACTTCCGGTAATGAGTGGAGAACAGGAGGGGTTCTTAAAAAAGAACTAAGAGCCGAAATATTTACTAGTTGGTAATGTATCAAATACTTATTTCATGCAGTTAAATACAAATTTATTATTTAAAAATTCTACAATGTGACTTTCTGATTTTTGTATTAGATTCCATCCCTCACAGTTGAAGAGAACTTTTGATACAAATTACAGACCTCTACATGGCTTGCAAGTGGGAAAACCAGCAAAATCGGCAGTGTATCAAATACTTGTTCTCCCCACTGTAGCTATGGGTCTTATTGCTTATTGTATATTGTTTTTTTTTTTTTTTTTTTTTTGCATGACAGTCTGCAAAGTGAACAGAACCCTATAAGTATATACAGCTTTAACAATATTTTGGCTCCTCTTTTACGAAAGAAAAAAAACCCTAATCTTTTTGCATTTGCAAGTGCAGAGTCCCTGGCTGAGTGTGGCTTGTTAGCCTAATTGGATGTTACAAAAATACAGAAATTGCTATGACCGTGCATGAGGAGAATACAACCTTTTGTGTCGAGAAAGGTGTGTATTGTGATTACAATAAGCGCATGTAAATTGTATTCAAGAGCTACTGGCCTAACTGCTATTGATTGCTTTGTGCTGCTAAAATTTCTTTGTCCACGCTGAGCTGCAAGAGGTGGTTAAATGATTAGAGGCAAAGAAGCCCTACTAATGAAAGCACAGTTTATGTCCTTGAACTCACAAAAACCTTGATATCTTTTCGCTTTCTCCTCTCACGCAATTCGTCGAAAGATACTTTCTGTTATATCGAAAGGTGAGGTCATCAGAGAAGCAGTCGGTGTAGTGCCTCTGTGTTTGTTCTGGAAAGCTGAATTTAAATGACAAATTGGTATGCAGAATGCTCTGCTGTGCTTTGCGCGAATGCTAAGTGACTAGCATACAGAATTATGACGTGAAAAATATATATATTTTTTTGCCCATCATTACTCTACCTCACATTAGTGGGCTATTACAGCATTGCCATCTCTTAAAAGAAAACATCTTCATCAAATGAGATGCGCAGCGCACTCTGCAGGGGTATTTTTACACATTTTGGTCTTCAGATCTCATTTAAAACAAAGAAAAATTCTTAAGATATGTGTAATAAATAATGAACAAAAATTGTTTTGGCAGAATAACACTTCATTTTTCATAGCTAACTAAATAGTTTTGTGTCATGATGAATTATATACTAATTTCCCCACATCCTAAATACAGATACAGTATATCGAAAGTTATTTACATAGAAACACCATGTGGCGCATCAAGGGTTGTTTTGTAATTTATTAAAAAGCTAATGTTTTTTTCTGCATAAATTTTGGAGAAATATATGTGAGTAAGTGTTCATCTACAATCAAGCATGCTCTTATCTTATGATACATTTAAGATTTCCAAATGTCTCAACTTTTACTTGTTACAAAATAACCTTCAATGCTCCCCAAAATTATTACAACCGATTGTTCAGTATCTTAACACTGTTTGTCTTTCAATTCAAGGCACAATTTGTAAGCGTATTTCTTGATCAAAATCATACAAATGAGACAATCTTAATGATTTGGTTTTCTTTAACTATGGATGGATGTAATTCTTGATGGGTTCTTGAGGAAATGTTTGTTGGATATCTTTTGCAGCAAATAGTCTGCCAGAAAGTTACGTATTCGTTTCCGTATGTCTGTTTGTGTTCATGATGACTCAAGAACAAATGAAGGGATCATCATATTTGCTTAATATTGTTGTAATATTAAAAGAAAAAGGTGATTAAATTTGGGGGTAATGAGGTCAAATGCCACAGAAATCAGAAAAGAAATCTTGCAATAACTTGAAAACAGATTAACCTATTTAATGGAAATTTGCAGAAAATAGGCTAAGTGATACGACAAGAACAACATCAGAAGTCAGTGATATGACAAGAAAAGGAAGGGTCAAAGAGGTAAGAAATTTGGCAATGCTGCCCCATAGGCAGATTTGAATTTTGTGGGAGGGGGGACAAAACCATGTTGATGACCCCAAAACACAGGGTCAGCAATATAACAAACAATATACATATATATATGTATGTATATAAAAAATCTTCGTCTATGGTCTCTCCTTTCAAGCTCGGGTCCTCTACCAGAAGCCTGGGAGCTTGAGGGTCCTGCACAGGATCTTAGCTGTCCCTAGGATTGCGCTCTTCTGAATGTAGACGTCGGACGTTGTTCCTGGTGTCCGTTACTAGCATGGTGTACCTAATAAAGTGGCCGGTGAGTATATATATGTATGTATATATATATATATATATATATATATATATATATATATATATAATATGGCGGAAAACACAAGACAAGGCTGAAAAAGAAGTTTATGCTTTTGCACCCCTCTTTAAAATAAACTGCTGTATTTTAAGCCAAAGGAAGTGTTGTATTTGATGGAACAAGTCTATATGCTGCCATACCAGTTTCTTGGCACATAAAACCCCCAAACTATTTTTAATTTGTCCGTTTTACCCTGGAGACCCCCGTTTACTGACACTGCGCAACCACTTTTGTTTCAACCCAGCCATAAAAACAAGGTAAGTAATTTTATTTATTATTCAAAATGTCCTTTTTAGCTTGGAATCATTAATTGGTGTCTATTTAGTTTTTGACAAATTGACTTAAAAAAAAATTATTCACTCGCAAATATTAAACTTTTAAACAAATTACGTCACAATGACAAAAATGGTGTCTGTAAAAAAAAAAGTCACGGATATCTACCTCATAACTATTGCTTAATTGTATTTTTTTTTTTTTTGTTAGTCGCATTTTTTCCCGATATGTTAGATGATAAATAATCGATCCAAACAGAGAAAAATTGGGGAGGGGGAAATGTTTAAAAGGGTAAATATATGAAAAAGAAAATCTCGACTACTCCTTGATGTCTGCGACCCTTGTTATATTACCATGTTTCACCCCCAAAATCCGGCTCTGGCAATTCACAGTTGTGTCTTGACATTCAGTGATATATGCTACATGGAGTTTTTGGATCGAAATAAGGCAAGTACGCGATAATATCTCGTTAAAGTCATGGCGTCTTTAATTCTGCTCTCTCGTGCGCTCACCTCCAGGGTTTCGCTGTGTATTTATTTATTATTATTATTATTTTTTAAATGCCCTCCTGTTCAAAATTTTTTCTTACCCCAGAAACTTGAGAATTCAAGCTTTCAATGATGTATCACTTGTGCATATCGGACAATTTTGAAATTTGGCCAAACTGGGGGTCTCAGAGTGGAACTTAAAGCCACCTGAGTGTTTTCCACCATATATATATATATATATATATATATATATATATATATATATATATATATATATACAGGGGTGCACATAAGTGGTCCGCATGCGCGCATGCGTACCGGACGTAGACAAACGCGCTGGCCCTCAACGACTTCCATACGCTTTTGCGTACCGATGGCTGACCACCGTATTTGCGGCGGACACGAGAAAATAACTTCTCAAAATGTCAAAGAGGCAGGCCACTGAGTAATTACTTCCGTGTTCCCCCACCCCCGTCAAAAGACAGACAGACGACAGAGACGTCACCGGAGCTACCGAAAAAATTGACTTTTGCTGAAAAGTAGGAGGTACCATGGCTAGAAGCAAATGATGCTCGCACGGAAATGCGGTACAAAATGTGCTGTGAGAATCCCAATGTCGCCGATAAGAGCAGCGCATTTTATGTAGGGTCAAAGAATTTCAGCCATCCAAACTTTGAAAAGCACGAAAAAAACAGCATGTGGCAATTAAGCAAACTATCGATGTCAAACAGGACCCCGCTCGCCCTATGGACAAGTGGCGGAATAAAGGTAATGAACAGCGACATGCACTGACAAACGTGTTTTTGCTCGCATTTTACAAAGCTAAACATGCACGTTCAATAAGGTCTTATGAGGAGGACATCCCACTTTTAAAAAGGGTTGGAGTTAATGTGGGAGCCGCATAATGCCCTTTATTTTGAATTGGTGCTTTTTATTTCTTTACATTTCAAAGTAATGGCAATTTTGTTGTGCCAGTTGATGTTAATCAAGCATTAATTGTTAATATAATTAATTCAAGTTAATTGGCTCTAAGTAAAGCTTGTCATAAATTTATCGCATCAGGCGGGTTGGCTCTCAAGCTCAATGAGGACCAAGTCATATCTCCAGGTCCTCCTCTGAGAACCTGGGCAAAAAAATTATGTGCACCCCTGTATATATATGTGTGTGTGTATATATACTGTATATACTGTACATCTTGACACTGTTCGTGCGCAATCCTCAGTTAAGCTCAGTTGTTTTTGAAGCCTTGGTTTAAAGAAATTCCGAATATATCTTGCCTCCTCAGGTGTAGTTTTGACTAAGCAAAGCAAAGGACCATCTCTAAGGTGCTCCTCAAATGACTTGTTCAAAAAATAATTTTTACCCATAATGTAATACTTTGTAGGATTCTTGTTTATTTCATTCATTTTTGTTGTTTTATTGCTTTATAAGTAGACAGCATTTTACCGGCTAGGTATGTGTTTTAAATTGATATATAGGTCAATATAAGTCAGTTAAATGAAATTTAATTTTTGGGCCACCATGGGGGCCATTGCCCCCCTTCCACCCAAAATCCGCATATGTCCTGCTCCCTTAAAGTGATCCTCTTAATTTTTATTCAAATTTTATGCCTATAAATGGTGCAAAGACTTGTGGGTACACCTTCCAAGTGACAACCGTTAATTTACATTGGTTACATTGGTTGGTCAATTCATGACCTCCGTGAGTGAGCAAAGTAAAGTCACGCTTGCCCACACGTCTTTGCACCTTTTAATGGCGCAAAGTCTTGCAGGTATGTACTTTTGAGCAGCAACCTTGACTTTACACCAGTGGTCTCCAAACTATTCCACATAGGGCCGCAGTGGGTGCAGGATTTCACTCCCAACAAAACAAGACCACACCTTGTCACCAATCTGGGGTTTTATAAGTGTAATCAGTTGATTGCAGTCAGGTGCTGCTTGTTTTAGTAGAAACCACATTGGTTAAAAGGTCTGTGCTTGATCAGTATGAACAAAAACCAGGACCCACAGCGGCCCTCGAGGACTGGTTTAGAGACCCCTGCTTTACACAGTTGGTGAATTCATGACCTGTGAGAGTGTAATGCTATCGAGCACACAAACCAGTGAACCTGACTTGATCTGCTTACTCTAGGGCAGTTGAACTTCTTTGTTAAATCTCGAAAGCACCAGAATAAATTTTAATGAAGTATACATGTATTAAATTAAAAAACTGACCCGCATAAGAGTGATCAAAGAGCCGCATCTGGCTTCAGGGGCCGCGGGATGCCGATCCCTGGTCTATGTCAACACTGAATCTACTGTTTTAGTTGAACAAATGTCATTTTTTTCAAAGAAACATTCTTATTTTTACATATGAATCTACAGTCCAATATAGTTATAGTGAAATGGACACAGAAAGTCCATTGGTTTTGTCGTCGTTGACTCACTGCGCCATTTGCGACGGCCTTTTAATTGACTGTCCACTGACGGTCCGGGGTCCAGTCTGTTTTCGTTTCAAGCCAGGTCTGAAAGGCTTCCAGTGGAGTAAAATGGATGCTTATTAACGTTGAAGCCTTTTGTGCTTTTTCCACAACACCAAAGAGCAACCTTCATTTATCCTTTTAGAACGAAAAGGCATCAGTGGTGAGAGCAATGTCTCGAAGCCTTTTCTTTTCATCAAGCGCTCACAGTCCTTTTTCTTGCTGCTCGGTAGAGTCACTCCAAATTGTACGAGCACATACACATGGACAGAATTCTAACAAGGCTGCGATATGTATAATGAAGATAAATAACTGTTTATTAGTCTCAAGATGTCTGGAGTGCTATGGTTGTGATTGATAAACCAAAGGTGTCTTCATACCTCAAGCCAGATGGATGGGCTCTTGTCTTTCCGCCCGGAAAGACTTTAAATCACAGCTGCTTAATAATGGATATGACGTTAGCTCAGTTTTTGCGCCCAAGATTTAACCTACCAATTGCTGCTGCACCTTGATACGACAACCATTCATAAGTCATTGGTCTTTATCTGATTTTCATTACTATCTAATTATAAGGTGCCAAATGCTGCTATTAGGTGGACCATCCATCAGCAGCCAAGAAAAGGCTCTCAAAGGTTAGCAGGAAGAGATTATTTGGATGGGGGAGCTCTGATGATAGATGATATGACTGCTTTACTGGACAGCAAGGCTGAGTTGCTGGTGAGTATTTCTCATGTCAAAAACATTGGGTTGTGAACCTTACCTGAACCCAGCTGATTTCATGAAACCGTGCAAAAGTCTAGCTCCGACAAGCTTTGTTCCTTATATCCACAGAAGTCATTTTGAAGGACGCAGGAGGCAGAAAAACTCAAAATGGAGTAAGCATGAGACTTTGTAGCTGGGGTGAGATAGGCCAAGAGTTAATTGAATGTCTCTGGCTGAAGAGCCATCTCTTCGTCATCCTCCATGAATTTGGAAGTATAGTGTAGTGACTTAACAACCATATGGACACACAAATGGTGTAAGGCTGCTTCATGAAGTGTTTTTGATTATTTTCTTGGTTGGGGTTTGCGATGAGTGACAGTAATACCAATGCTAAAGCATTGAAGCATTAACAAAACTACTCTCATGAGGTATTTGGACTATTGTACCAGTGTACTGTAAAGTCAAATGAAAAATTCATCCAATCATTAATACACCACATTGAAGTTATTTAAACAGAATAGCTAGAGCACAATATTTAGCATTTTGAAAGTCCACAGATACATTTTTACCAGTGAAGCTACACGTAGGAACTGAGTGCTAGTGATTACTCAGGATGACAATGTGCATGTTAATGCTGCTTAAAAGCATTTGCAGATTCCCCCTTTTGTCTGCTCCCCTGCTTGCAGGCTACAGCACTGCCAAGCACCCAGCTGGAGGATTTAAAACTCTGCAAACCGCTTGATCAAGGGGAATAGAAGCAGGCTGCTCTTGGCACGCTAATTACTTTGTTTGCAAGTAAAAACATTTGGTTTGTGGCCATATTTGGAGCACCTCTATGAAAAAGCAAAATTGGAGTTTCCAATTAAATAACAAAGAAACTTTGTTTTTAGGTTGACTGTAGTAAATATCTGTAAAATCGGCCATCTCTTTCCCAATCTTACACTTTTCATTTGATATACTGTAAGTATAGCCTACTGTATCAATACTACGGTGGTGTGAGAAATTTCTCTGACAAAACAAGATTGGTAGCATGATGATGAGAATGTAATGATGTAACAACAGAAGTCATTTTCTTTTGAGAGAATAAAAATCCTAAACAACTAGGTATGACGTAATCTTATTGTGATAATCACATACGAAACCCAAGACCAACAGGCAGAGACAAACACAGTGGGGTCACTTAGACCCCAAACTTTTGAATGGTAGTGTGTATATGTATGTATGGATGTAATATACAGTCATGTGAAAAAATTAGGACTCCCTATGGAAGCCTGTGTGTTTTCTAATATTTGGTCGTATGGATATTTAACATTAATTTTAATAATCTTGAGAGATTGAAGTAACAGAACTAAACAATTAAAATTGGAGAAAAAAGATATTTTGTAACTTTCTGTGAAATGTTATTTTAAATAAATGCAATTTCTGTTGAGGAATAAATTGGGAAACCCCCACATTCAATCCCACTTAAAATGGCTAAAATCACAAGTGTATCACATCAGGTGCACATGATTAGAACATCATTACCCAGTGTTTTGAAGGAGGCATGCCTTATTTAAACCTCACATTGAGTTTGGTGTGCCCCTAACTGTTGAAGTGAGAGAAAACACCATGGTGAGATCAAAGGAGCAGTCTGAGGCCTTCAGAAAGAAGATTGTAGATGCCTACGACTCTGATACGGGATTTCAAAAGATCTCAAAAGAATACAAAATCAGCCATTCCACTGTATTCTGTATTGTGGAGTGGGGCAAACTTTCTTCAGACCGATGTCAAAGACTGGTAGATGGCTACAAAAAGCATCTCACTGACGTTATTTCATCCAAAGGGGGTAACACTAGCTATGAGGTGGTAGGGTGTCCTAACTTTTTCCTCTGTTAGAATATGCATTTTTGTTGATTATATTGGGTTAATGAGTAAAACAATGTTAATTTTTGTTGTTTACCTGCAATTAAATCACTTTCTTATCCTGAAATAAGGAAAAACAAGATCAGACATTAATATGCAAACATTCCTTAATAAAGAACTGAATATTTAATGGGGTGTCCCAAGTTTTTCACAAGACTGTATACAGTATATAATATATATACTTGTATATACTAGTATATACAGGTAATCCCCACGTTAAGACGTACCCGACTTACGTAATTACAACTTTAGGACGCGTGAGTTTCGTCCGCCATTTTGTCTCCAGTCATTTTTTGTTGTTGTTGTTTCACATCGCGTAACCGTGTCTTGTCCGCCACCTCTCAACATTGACGGTAAATACAGTATATTATTTGTCATTTAATTTTGGTATTCATTAAATTAAAATGGTTGATCTGTAATTGCCATGCATATCTGGTATTTCATTATACTATTTATGCGGTGTGCTTTCCTTTGTTGCACTCGGACTTGTATGACGTTACGCCAGGGCTACTTTTTTATTGATTTCGAGCGTTGCTTTCACATTGGGAAGCGGGGGTGAACGCCAATTAACATTACAAGAAGGCAGAGAGAAAGGGTAAACAGCACAGGCTCAGTGATACCCCTCCATTAGCTCGCTATCAGCCTGCTAGTTTTTTGAGTAGCGTTCGTTTTCACCGCGGAACCGGTGCCACTCATAGTTGCTGTTTTCCTCATTGAATTACCCAAGACTTGGACCTTATTTCCCTCAGCATTATTGTGCAGCCATTTAGGTGTTTTTGTAAGCAAATATTTCCTTACTGATTTACTTTAAAGCATTATCGTACACTCTGTCATGATTGTATTTTCTAAATGTGTGTTCATAGTTTGACGGTGTCAAATAAATAAATGTCAGTTGTAAGAAGTATGGTGTGATCGATGTTAAGGGCGGGGAAAAATATCTATTTACCTTATTTTATTACTATGATGTATAATACATGTTTTTGGATAGTTATTTGGAGAATAAGGGTACTTAAAGAGTTAATTCCGACTTGCGCAGAAATTCGTGTTACGTCGCCAGCGCAGGAACGGAGTTCATTCTTAAACCGGGGACTACCTTTATAAATATATATATAAATATACGTATATATACTGTATAAATATGTTTTGGAAAAGCAATTGTTTCAGGAAGAGAATCACAGGCACAAGCCAATTTCTCATACTGGTAATGGTGTTGATTGTAAGTGTGAAAACACTGACCATTTCATCATTTATTAAACATAATAAGTCTAGCCTTAACTTGTCTCAACATGTTTGTCAGTATATGATTTTGCAACTTTTATTTTTTTTTCCTAAAAGGGCACATTTAATACTTTTTGTTATGTTGCAACTCAGCAGAAATCAATACAATCTAATTTAATGAACAATAGCATCAATCAGTGTTGTACAGTAGGTGAATTCAAACCGTAATTGGAAATACACATTTCAATGTGACATACATCCTGTAAACAAGCTTTTCAAGTGAATTTGTGACAATGTGTTTTAATCCTCCTCAGAGAAAAAACAACTAGCACAGACATGTGCTTGCAGTCCCTTTTCCTGCTGTTAGGTCGTGTCTGACAGGAACAACAAAAACAAACATTATGATTAATTCACGTTGCCCACGGTGAAGAAAGTTCAACTCTTAAATGTTGACAGCAGCAAGTCAAATCCTGTACATATTAGAGAAAAGTTGTGGGAAAAGACCGGAGACAGCCACACCACTATCATCATAACCATCATCAACTGTGGAATCACACTACGCTTCTGACAGTATCTGTACAGTGTTCCTCTTCTGGTTGTTTCAGAATTGTGCTCCTTCCAGAACCTATAAAATGGTGCATTAGTCCCCACTGGAGTCTCTCTACGATGACTGGCCGTTGAGGCACTCACGCCGCAAGCACTGAGCCGGTTTCCACCAATCTCCGTTGTGGCAGCGGCAGATGGTGCAGTCGTCCACTTTTACTTCAATTCCAGCTGGGATGATGGTCGAGCCAGCGAAGCAATTTGGACCTGCCACACGGGAAGTCAGAGGAAAACAGGAAAGAGGGAATTAGAGAGACAAAGAGCGGATGTGGTTCTCCTGAGAACTTTTCCTGTAAGGCTGCAGTCGGAGCAGACTATTTTCACAGACGTGCACAGACGAGCTTGTGTTTGCAACACTTAAGCGCTTTTGTTAGTTTCCCCTTCTCTCTGGACATGGAACGCCTTGCATCCTAATGCGACGTAAGCATGGTCGACTGCCAGGCATTGGCTTGGCGGTGCGCAGTGGCTCAAGAACAGAAGAAACAGAAGGAAGAGAGCGGAAATCAGCTTGGGAAAGCTACAGTCATCTTCATCGCCTCTGATGTATCACAATGAAATGGCAATATTTATTTTTATAGGATACAACTGTTGTCCCTTCTTTGAGATGCTTGGATACTGAAGTGCTAGCTAGAGCCATGAATCCTTCCCAGTTTTAATTATTTCAGTCAATCATTCGGCTGTTAAAAAGGCATGACGGTGACTTTAAATTAGTCTATAAATTAGTCCATAAAATGTTCCACCTTAGGCTTCCCCTGAGTGGCCACAGCGAGGTGTTGTCCCATCATTCCATTACATGCAGTAGCTTGCATTGAAAGTATTGATTAATGCCTCTGATTTAACTCAGTGGCTGCCAGTGATGGTTTTTGAACTCCTCCCAGCCAAAATGGATTAGACATCTAGCGTCATCAATGGTACTGAAAGATGAGAATTCACAGCCAGTCTTCACAGTTTCAATCACAGGTAGTCCCCGGGTTAGGAACGAGTTCCATTCGTACATTGGCGACGTAACCCGAATTTGCACGTCAAGTCGGAATTAACCCTTTTTAGTTCCCCTAAATCTCAAAATAACTATCCAAAAACCTATTATATTGTCATTGTACTGTCCTCGCCAAGACGTTGGAGCTAATTCCTAGCTAGACAGCGAGCTAAGCTTCGAAATGATGATGTCAGATGTCCGTGTGGTTTGCATCAACACTTGCAGAATAAAACTAAAATAAAAATCAAATTGAATCAGTTTCATCTACAATAACAGCAATTCAAATTTGCGTTTATAACTAGCTGCTGATACAGCAACAACAATCCGCACAAATGATTAGCATGTATCAGTTAGCGTCCGCACATCATCAAAAAGTATTCCACCACAATTGAAAACGCACAATAAACAGTATAAGAGCTGTTATGTACAGGCATTGCCTCTGTGGATGCTTCACAAGCAACATATGCGCCCAGGCTTACAGCTGTAAACTATCCCCTTTTTCTCACTCGTCTCTCGCCCACTTCATAATGGGTTCAAATGCGCTCTTCCTCGTGTGTGCACGTGCGCTCTTCTTCGTGTGTACATGCGCTCCTACTCGTGTGCGGAAGTAGTACATGCTCTGCGCTTCCTGTGCCAAAATAAAAGCGTGCATCCCAAAACAAAAGTAAACATATGTATATATGGCTGAAAAAGCAGTGTCTGCTCTTGCACCCCTCTTTAAAATAAACTGCTGTATTTTAAGCCAAAAGAACTGTTGTGTTTGATAGAACAACATGCTGCCATAGGAGATTCATGGCGCATTAACCCCCGAACTATTTTTAATTTTTCCGTTTTACCCTGGAAACCCCCGTTTACAAATGTTGCGCAACCGCTTTTGTTTCAACCCAGCCATAAAAAGAAGGTAAGTAATTCTATTCATTATTCAAAATGTCTTTTTTAGCTTCAAATCATTAATCAATGTCTAAATTTCGATAAAAAAAAGAAACAACTTCAAAAAATTATTCACTCGCATATTTTAAACTTTTAAACAAATTACGTCACAATGAGAAAAACTGGTGTCTGTAAATAAGTCACGGATATCTACCTCATAACTATCGCTAAACTGTATTTTTTTTTGTTGCTGTCGCTTTCCCCCGATATGTTAGATGATAAATAATCAATCCAAACAAAGAAAAATTGGAAAAAAATAACATTTAAAAGGGTAAATATATGAAAAAGAAAATCTCGACCAATCCTTGATGTCTGTGATTTCTGCATCGCGACCCTTGTTATATTACCATGTTTCACCCATAAGATCCCCCCAAAATCCGTCTGTTACCATTCCCAACTGTGTCTTGACACTCAGTGATACATGCTACATGGAGTTTTTGGATCGAAATGAGGTAAGTACGGGATAATATCTTGTTAAAATCATGGCGTCTTTGATTATGCCCTCGCGTGCTCTCACCTACAGTTAGGGTTTTGCTGTAGGCTATACTGGACTGTCTCAGAAAATTAGAATACACAATATTCTAATTTTTTGAGACAGTCCTGTGTATATATACAGGACTGTCTCAGGAAATTAGAATATTGTGTATTCTAATTTCCTGAGACAGTCCTGTATATATACACAGGACTGTCTCAAAAAATTAGAATATTGTGTATTCTAATTTCCTGAGACAGTCCAGTATACAGTGTTGTCACGGATTACTTTAAAAAGTAATTTAATTACTGATTACACGTAAAAAAAGTAATCTAGTTACTTTACTGATTATTATCAAAGTAACTAAGTTACTTTAAAAGTAACATCAGTTACTTTTTACCATTTTTTTCCCCTTTTGCTGCCTCAACATAAAAGTAACTGAAAAATGTCATCGCATGTAATTGAGTTTTTCACATAAGGCTTAATCTTTGAGTTAGCGCGGGTTTAATTAGTCGACCAGCCATTGACTCGCCCTAGCTTAGCCATTCCGGAGCCCTAAAACTAACAAATAACTGACGAATTATTATGGGGTGGCGTGGCTCAGTGGTAGAGTAGTCGTCCCCCAACCCAGAGGTTGTGGGTTCGATTCTTCGCCCTGATGAACTCGCCTAAGTATCCTTGAGCAAGATACTGAACCCCATGTTGCTCCTGGTGCTGCGTCACCAGTAGGTGAATGGCGCGATAGTGTAAAGCGCTTTGAGCGCCTTGAAAGTTGGAAAAGCGCTATATAAGTTTACCACCATTTAACACCAAATTGCACAAAATTTGTTTAAATCAACTCCTACGACTAATTAAACCCCGGCTAACTCCAAGATTAAGCCTACTGTAAAAAATTCTGAACATCCCCTTTGAAATAAAGACGTAGCCGTTAAAATGTTGTCTCCAAAAGTTGTAAAGCAATAAAACAAACAATAAAAATTAATGAAATGAACAAAAATCCTACAACGTAAAGTTTTCATAATGGGTCAAAATCATTTTTCAAACAGATCATGAGACTAGCACCTCGGAGACTATCCTTTGCTTTGCTAAGCCAAAACTACACCAGAGGAGGCAAGATGGATATTTAAAATTTCTTTAAACCTATTTTTAAACTGAGTGAAGACAAAATGGCAGACAAGACTCCGGCATCATAAAGTCGAAATCACGTACATCGTAACCTGGAGACTACCTGTAATTGAATGTCTAACGTTGTCAATGGTGGACAACAATTATTACAATAATTAATAAACACTGAATAAGAATTCATTTTCGCTAATTTCCTCGTTAATTTTAGAGCAGTAACAAGTCAGTTCCTGCTAATGGTGTGCCACTTACCACACATTTTGGTGGGACATCATTCATTTCATATTCATTGTATCTTGCTTTGAAACGTAAAGGAGGGACATTACAGGTGGGTGTTTTGTCCTTCCAGTCTCCTGCCATTTACCTGAAATGTTTGTGGAAGCAGTACAGCCCTTATTATAGTCCCCACTCCACACTCACACCAGTCGGCCAGTCTCACTGAGATTTATTTTGCTGCCAGAGCTCGACCTGAAGCTCTCGAGGGAGCATAGAAATGACAAGACTACCCTTAAATGCCAAGGGTTGTCACTGTGTCCTTTAAGGATGGATTATCTCTCACCAAGAAGCATCTGTAGGCCTGCTATGTGTGTATTATTAAGTCACAGTATGTAGTCAACATTGGGACAAAAAAGCGGAAGGTGGAAAGTATCCGAGGGAAAATGTTGAGGTGGTGAGGTGTTGAGATGGTCATTTATCATGAGCCTTGCATTTAATTCCTTTGTACGTGAGCTGTTGTCATATAATTCCTTTGTACGTGAGCTGTTGTCATACAATGGAGGAAAGCTCCAGGACTTTATAGATGTTTATGACAGTAGAGTATTGTTAATGATTCTAAAGAATGTTCAGGCAATTGATTCAAAAGCGAGTGCACTACACTTAGAGTGCTGAGACAGTCATTCAGTCTTATTTTGGGGTCGATGGAAACAAGATCAGCTATGTAAAGTTGAGCTACATGCAGACGTACAAAAGATTTTATCATCCAATTGGAAGAAAAATGTAAAAGAAAATGTCACTTCTCAGTTGCAACTGTTGATAAATAAGCTTGTTGAAGTTGAAGAAGCATGTGACATTCACAAGTAAGTAGTCAGCTTTTGGAAATTGAGGCAAATGTCTGAAAGAAAAATGGAGTTTATTTTGAAAACACGTTACAAACGTGTGTACCCACCCAACTCTGCACATTATGGACTGAATTGGAAACAAACCATAATTTTGATAATAATTCCAAATCAATGACTGAATAAGTTGGCTTCAAAAAACTTCAAAGATCATACAGAGTACTCAATCATTAGTTAATTAGCTCATTTCAAATCACTTTCTATGAACCCTGAAGGGAAGTGAGGCATGGTACCACACAAATGCAGATGAGTGCTACAGCAGAACAAAGCCATAAAGGGGCAAATGGGGAGAGAAAAGTTACAAACGTCAGTATGAATTTTAATGAGCGACATTGCTTGGGTCTCGAGGGCATTTGCCACTCGACGGTGAAAGTAATCTGGCTAGAAGTTTTAAATGACGTTTCATCAAGGCAATGGTGAGCACAAAATACTTTGATAGTACGTAGGAGTGATTATCTCTGATTCAGGTCAAACAGAAGCAGTCAGGCAGCGCTGTTGGAGCATCAAGGTCACTTCCCTCTTTATCATGGTAACGATGAGCTCTACGACCGTATACTGCAACAAAAGTCGTTTTCTTTGGCTTAAAGGCATAGGATAAACTGTTGATATGGGTATTTGACTCATTGACTGGCTGTTCTGATCCATTTTCAGATCGTAACCATCCTAATCCTAATCCTAATGATCAATTAATGGATTTTAGAAATTTTCAGCCACTATGATATCAGTGGAGTTGGCCATAAACCAGGAAGTAACCCAAACTACACACGGACAAACTCACAAATGTCTGAACTAGGGTGACCATATTTTGATTTCCAAAAAAGAGGACACTCGGCCCAGTGTCGAGATACTTGAATTTTACTCATACTTCACTCAAAGACGCCTGTATAACTTGAATATATTTAAAGAGTGCCTCCTCCGTCTGGATAGAAAAAATCAGTTTTATTAAAAAGAATTATACCCATATAATATATAACTAAAGACACAAATTCCAATTCTCAGAGGTTACACAATAGGCTTTATTATTCCTAAAAAATAATCAAACAATAAAAACGCAAAAACAAAAAAAACAATTAAATAATGATAAATAATAATAATAATACAATGGAAATTCAGTAGGCACAGTAGGCTATTTGCGAACTAAACATTTTTACAAATTACTAACATGACAATCGTCTTTGACAGATTGTTATTCCCACTCAATCGTTATTCTCATTCAGTGTTCATTGTAGATTGCACGCAAATAAAAGCCGAAAAACGAAACGATTCAACCAGCGTGTTTCCAAACGCGGCAGTTTAAAACTACATTCACCATAATGCCTAGCGTGCCTTTGCTCACTGACAGCTAACCTATTAGCGAGCAACGGTAGTCGAGGCAAGATCAGACATTGCTATAGAAGTTTACAATCATCGGCAGTGCAACAATGCAACACCAAACGGTATTTTACAGATCACACAAGTACAAAACTCAAAAAAAGTAAAAGCATGTGACCTCCTGTCGTGACGAAGGTTTGTTTTCAGTGAGCATTGACAGTTGACGCCATGAAGCCAGTATGTGACTGCGCACAAATGAGCAAATTTTGTATCCACAGTAGTATCAAGGTAGTTTTGTCTTAATTACTCTTTTGGCTACATGAGCATTTGATAAAAACGTATTGATCGTCATAAAAGTCTTAACAACTAACCAGGCTCTCTGGGAACACGCCACAGGCAGCACAGTACTGTAGTATTCTGTGCAAAGCGTCAGTCAACACACACAACACACGCTAATTGGTCCCGTGAAAAATAATGAAAACGGGCCATTTTCATGAATTTATAAAAGCCGCCGGACACCATGAACAGGAAGTGAAAAGTGGACATGTCCCAAGGGCGTAGGTTTGCATAGAGACGGTAGGGACATAAAACTACCAGCTTTTCAGGATGCTTAAATTGTCCCTAACTAACTTTTAAGCAACCTTATTTGCAATATATATTGAGTTCAGTTACATAGGTAATTTAGATTGTCTTTCCAAATGTAAGGATATAATTGACCCTACCATAATTGTCTTCCCATATGTTGTTCGGATATAATTGACCCTACCATAATTAAGTGAATTATTTTTATGATGTTCAGACTGACATTTACCCCTTTTCACTTTCATGTCACTTTTATCCCCCTCAAACGCACGTATGATTGGCTGATGACTTGCATTTATTTATAATGTATTAATTTGTTTTCTACATTATTTATTAAAAAAATGTTATTTGCAGCCTATGCACACATTTTTCTCAGACAATCATACATTAATCATAATCGAGGTAAAAAAAATTCATTTTTTGTTGGGTTTGGCTGTGCATGTGGACAAAAGCAGAAGTGTTTTACGTGAAAGAAGGCTCCATTTTTATTTATTTTTGTTATATTCTGACTCAAAAAAATTTTTTTTCAGTTATACAGTGGTACCTCTACATACGAAGTTAATCCGTTCCAGGAGCTTGTTTGTAAGTCGAAATGGTCGTATGTCGAGCAGGATTTTCCCATAGGAATACATTATAATTCCATTAATTCGTTCCACAGCCCAAAAACCTGCACTAAATCCTTAAAAAATACTGCTGGTACTATTACAAATGGCAATTACATATAGCAAAACAAATAAATAATAAATAAAAATCGGATTAATAATATAATAATAATAATAATTCCTGTAATAGTGTAACGAAACGGGTTCTAATAAGGCGGACGTTTTTTTCTGTACCTGAAGGCACCGCGGCGCTGACGTGACAAAGAGGGAGGGGAGCGGGTGAAAGTTTACTTTCGCTTTCAATGCTTTCTTGAGAACATCGTCAATTGCGGCAGACAGCAGGCGTTTTGTGTTGAATAAGTTGTGAAAGAAATGATGAAAACGTGGCGAAGCTGGCGATTTCTCTGGAGATGTTACCACAATAAGAATTGTCAGCTTAACTTATAAAGACTGGCGAACGATGGTCGGAGGAGGACCGTGGAGATGTATTGTTGAGCCATTTCACGGATGCCCACCCTACGCTCATATTTTTCTGTCATTTGCATCTTCATTTAGAAGGTAAGCGTCAACTTTTTCCTTGTTTCACCACCTGTACCAACCTTTTCTGAAACCTGTGTTGATTTGTCACACAAGAAAATCCGCCGTGCATTCGTCTGCGGTGCTGCCGTTGTCGTCGTATTTCGAGCATGTCGTCGGATGTAGAAACAAATGGCGAGTCAAATTTTACGTCGGATGTCGAAAAGTTCGTGTGTCGAAGCGATCGTATGTAGAGGTACCACTGTATTTAACTTATTTAGACATACACTATTGAGTGGTCTGAAGATAAATGTTTATTTTTAGCATTCCTGAATAGTTAAGAGATAATTAACAGGTTTGTATTTACTCTGCTGGCCAAAAGTATTGGCACCCCTTCAATTCTGTCAGATAATGCTCAGTTTCGCTCAGAAAATTATTAATAAATTAATTCAAATGCTTTGGTAGTAATATCTTCATTTATTTTGCTTGCAATGAAAAAACACAAAAGAGAATGGGAAAAAAATCATTATCATTTTACACAAACTCCAAAAATGGACCAGACAAAAGCACCCTTTGAAAAATCACGTGATGCTTCATTAATTTGTGTAATTAACAACACTTGTTACTTACCTGTGGCACATACAGTAACAGGCGGTGGCAATAACTAATCACACAGGCAGCCAGTAAAAATGGATTAAAGTTGACTCAACCTCTGTCCTGTGTCCTTGTGTGTACCACTGAGCATGGAGGAAAAAAAGACCAAATAGCTGTCCGAGGACTTGAGAAGCAAAATTGTGAGGAAGCATGGGAAATCTCAAGGCTACAAGTCCATCTCCAAAGACCTGAATATTTCTGTGTCTGGCGTGCGCGGTGTCGACAATAAGTGTAAAGCCCATGGCACTGTGGCTAACCTCCATAGATGTGGACGGAAAAGAAAATTTGACGAGATATTTCAATGAAAGATTGCGCGGATGGTGGATAAAGGACCTTGACTATCATCCAAACAAATTCAAGCTGTCCTGCAGTCCGAGGGTACAACAATGTCAACCCGTACTATCCGTTGGCATCTGAATGAAACTCTATGGTAGGATAGCCAGGAAGACCCCACATCTGACTCTGACATGAAAAATCCAGGCTGGAGTTTGCCAGAACTTACCTGAGGAAGCCAAAAACGTTTTGGAAGAATGTTCTCTGGTCAGATGAGACAATAGTAAAGCTTTTTGGGAAAGAGTACAGTTTACAGGAAAAAAAACAAGGCCTTCAAAGAAAACAACACGGTCCCAACAGTCAAACATGGCGGAGGTTCCCTGATGTTTTGGATTTGCTTTTCTGCCTCTGGCACTGGACTGCTTGACCGTGTTCATGGCATTATGAAGTCTGAAGACTACCAACAAATTTTGCAGCATGATGTAGGGCCCAGTGTGAGAAAGCTGGGTCTCCCTCAGAGGTCAAGGGTCTTCCAGCAGGACAATGACGCAAAACACACTTTAAAAAACACTAGAAAATGGTCTAAGAGAAAGCACTGGAGACTTCTAAAGTGGCCAGCAATAAGTCCAGACCTGAATCCCATAGAACACCTGTGGAGAGATCTAAAAATGGCAGTTTGGAGAAGGCACCCTTCAAATCTCAGAGACCTGGAGCAGTTGGCCAAAGAAGAATAGTTAAAAATTCCAGCAGAGCATTGTAAGAATCTCACTGATGGATACCGGAAGCGGTTGTTCCCAGTTATTTCGTCTAATGGTGGTGCTACCAAGTATTAGGCTGAGGGTGCCAATACTTTTGTCAGGCCCATTTTTGGAGTTTTGTGTAAAATGATGATGACTTAAATATTTTTCTTCATTCTCTTTTGTATTTTTTCATTGCAAGCAAAATAAATGAAGATATTACTACCAACAGTGTTGTTAATAACGGCATTAGAATGTAACAGCGTTACTAACGGCGTTATTTTCTTCAGTAGTGTGTAATCTAATTAATTACTTTTCTCATCTTGGCAACACCGCTACCGTTACTGAGGCGGGAAAGGCGAGCGTTACTATGTTGGTTGACTGACGCGAGAAAGGTCTGAGAAAGACGGACTCACGGAGATGAGAGAGCAGAGCAGAAGTGGGGAGGTGGCAAGGGAGGGTGACGCCGTTGCAAACGCGATGCTACTATGCTAGGTGGCTCCAATAATACCTGACTGTAGCCGATAGCCTACAAACTACGCCCACATGATGCTTCGGTAGATATCACATATATACAGAAGTAGATGCAAATGACAGACACGGCTGCATTAGCAACATGTATAATAAAGAACTAGAACTAGATGCGTTAAAATCTTGACTTAAATTTATCTTTAAATGATGAAATAGTTTTAAAACTTACACATGTCAAAAGTAGACAGACTTTAACGGTTGATTCACAACATTAAATGACTTCCTCACATAGCAAAGGTTACTATCTAGTTATCGCAATATTCGCAATACCCCTGTGTCTAGTTAAGTTTAGGGTAAAGAATTGGGCTAGGGCCAATTGTCCCAAAAAATCCTTTAAACTTCACATTGTGTGACCTTTTTTTTTTTTTTCTTGAGAAAAAAAAAACATGAAAATTATCACCAGTTACTTTGCCAAGTAACTAATTACTCTTACATTCAGGTAACTAAGTTACTAACGCAATTAATTTTTGGGAGAAGAAATTTGTAACTGTAATTAATTACTTTTTTAAAGATTAACAGCACTGACTACCAAAGCATTTGTAATTGCAATCATTTTCTGGGAGAAATTGAGGATTATCTGACAGAATTGCAGGGGTGCCAGTACTTTTGGCCAACAGTGTAATGTGTTTGTGTTAATATAATTGAAGTTATGTTCAAATATAGCAATTTCAATTTCCTATTAAAATCCAGACATTTACTCTGGAGGTTTTCAAAATGTAGTTTTTAGAAAACAAAGGTCTCAATCGAACGGTGTATTATCTGAACCAATACACGTGAAAGTTACTATAGACCCTACCCACCGACGTCACAAAATCACGTGCTCGCTGTATGGTTCCGCCCCCTTGTCCGTCATTTTGTGTCTGTATTATCAATGGTCTCAATTGATCGAGCAATTTATAATGCATTTCATGGAAGACCCGGTGCTTTCGGATGCCGTAAACTCACTTGATGCGTTGCATAAAAGGCGTTATGTGGAAAAGCTTCAGTTTATCCATTCGCCAGATCCATATTTGATGCCTAAATCGATGTTTTTCGACCCGCTGTCTCCGCCGTATTTGCCTGACATCTGCTAACTACCCTGATATGTACAACTATCTTGTCCACACAAAATCAGCCTATTCTCACGAAAGTTTGAAAAACTTTAAGAGCTTGGAGGCTTATAAATACTTTGTTGCTGGTTGGGTGAAACAGGTCCTCGTCCACGAAAATTCGGCAGGAATCTATCTTGTGCTTGGAAAGGTGAGTTACGAAATTTTCAATTCAAAATCTTTTGTTATTGCTAACATCCACTGTCAAGTCTAATGTATTTCATGTCGTTTGTCAATGGAGTTAGGGCTTTTAATGTTTATATGGTTTAGCGATACGTGTATGTTGTCGGCGATTAGCCTAGCAATTATCTTAATTGTGGTTGTCAGCCCAAAACCCTCTAAATATATATTAAATGCATCTTACCAGATATAAAATGACTACTACATAATCTGTGGTAATCGTTTGGAGCCCAGTTTTCTCGTCGAATTGCAGCAGCCCATCTCGCTCTCTTCTCTCCAGGTCTCTCGGAATCCGGTAGAACTTCAAGTCTTTCCGTCTTCTCCGTCTATCTTCTCTGTTATTGCAACCGGCCGCCACACACGCCTTCACCATTTTGATTATTAATGTTAACGAGCAGAAAAACACGTCGTAAATAGGAGGAATGTACGTAGCCGTAACAGGTAAACATGATGTATTGACGGACAATTGGGCGGCACCAGTCAGGAGGAAGGAGTTGTGACGTCACGTGGGTAGGGTCTATAAGTCAATACAGACTTATTTTACATTGATCATTTAGCCCATCAATTAATTAGGTTCATATTTGTAAGAAATGTAGTCCTGACCCCGTTCAGCCAATCTGTTTGGTCTTGTTAATGTCCCATCCCCAGCAAAAAGTGTACATGCAGGTTATGCTGTTATATCGTCCCTACCAATGTTGAGAACAAACTTACGCCTTTGACATGTCCAGACAAAAGAGGACGTTTGGTCACCCTCGCCTGAACGCCAATTAGGTTAAAACCTAATTACTTCGGTATAGGAGGTGTCAAGCAGAATTTGTATGTGATCTTGTTCCTGTTGGATTGATGAAAACGAGTTCCACATAGTGGTTACATTAGATTTGTGGAACAGTCACATAAACTATAAAAGTGGTCATTGGAATTTAGCTCAATGTAATAGAGTAGAGTTTCTTATCAAAAATACTCAAGTAAAAGTAAAAAAATAGTCATTAAAACTACTCTGACATGAACATTTTATCCAAATTTTTTTTAAAGTAAATGTAACAGTGTAAATCACATCTGATTATGTATACCTCACTGTACGTTTAACCTCAGTTTGAACTA
This sequence comes from Corythoichthys intestinalis, assembly GCF_030265065.1. NCBI lineage: Eukaryota > Metazoa > Chordata > Actinopteri > Syngnathiformes > Syngnathidae > Corythoichthys > Corythoichthys intestinalis. Next base: position 45,953,173 of record NC_080406.1, read on the forward strand.
TACTATTTAATTCATTCTGGCAGTGCACACTCTGGTTGCGATCTTTTAAAATTTGCATGCTTCCCCCATCATAACCAATGACCCAGTAGCATTCCTTTGAGGTAATTTTGAGAATTGTCTGTGTACATTGTGCCAATGGGAGATAAAAGGCTCTCCAAAGACCCATTACTGCTTCCAACCATGTCTTTAATCAATGATATAACGTATACCCCGCTTAGTGTGTCGTTTAGAATTAAAACTAACTACCACTCATTAGTGTCCAGCGGGCCTGTGGTAATAATTCAAATTCATAATAGGCCTACATCAATTACCCCCGCTTCCTTCCGATAAGGGGTTTCCAATGCTGCAGACAGTACAGATATACTTGCCGTCATTTAATCAATTTTTAATGACTTCTGAAGAGAGAGAGATTGTAGTTTTGTGGATAGGTTTAATGTTTACCGTTTTTACAGATGGGGCAGCATTGCTCTGGCTCATAGACAGGGTTGACGCACTCTGGGACAGCGCAGTCGGACACCACACAGTGGACCTCATTATTTGGCTCGCAGCGACACCATTCACAAGGTGACGGCTGTGGGCAGAGAGGATGAAGAAACAAAATGCGGGTTAGATGAGTCACTAAATTGGTAAATGTGAATCCTTGTATGTGCTTCTTTTTCAAAATGATTAAAAAATTACATTGCTCATACCCTAAAGCTTATTGTCAATTTGCTTGAACTGATTAAAACAGACAATGTAATTAATAGGCGGAATTGATTATTTAATCTCACATTTCAATAGACAAATGAAGAGGTCACTTTGAATTAAATCTCAAGAAATATGTTTTAATGAATATCTACTCCCGGACACATGAAGAAACGGACAATTTTATTAGTAAAAGCTCAACAAATAATGATCCAATATCCCTAAAACAGCAAGTCATTGAGAAATATTTATGTAAGGAACCTAATGGGTTTAGGACTGCTTTTTTTCAACCACTGCGATGCTTAGTTAATTCCTCAAACACTAGTTAAAAAATTGATCATGCAAAATGGAGCAGCAGATATAGACCCTCAAATAGCCCCCCCCCCACACACACACCACTTTGGAAGAGGACCCTGTGGGCTCAAGACTCAAAATCAACCAGACAGTGAAAAATCCAGGATTCTGTATCATGTGCATTATGCGTAATTTTTTATTGAAAACTAGTCACAGTTTTGCTATCCGACTTAAACATTTAGGAAAAAACAATCATTCCTCTGTAAATACCTCATTAGTTACTGGCCACGTGCCGCAGTCCTTTAAATATGCAGTTATTAAACTGCTTTTGAAAAAAACCTAGTCTTGCTCCTGATATCTTGGCCAATTATAGACCTATCTCTAATTTACCATTTCTCTCCAAAGTCCTTGAAAGAGTGGTAATTAAACAGCTCTGTCAGCACCTACAGGACAATAGTTTATTTGAACATTTCCAGTCTGGCTTTCGAGCTCATCATAGCACTGAAACTGCATTAGTCAAAGTAACTAATGACTTGTTACTAGCCGCTGACGTTGGATTAGTCTCGATCCTGGTTCTGTTGGACCTGAGTGCAGCCTTTGACACAATCGACCATAATATCTTATTGTAAAGACTAGAATGTGACATAGGCGTTAGAGGAGCAGCCCTCTGCTGGTTTAAATCATATTTATCTAATGGGTACCAGTTTGTCAATGTAAACCAGCAATCATCACCGTACTCTACAGTTAGTTATGGTGTGCCGCAAGGATCGGTCCTTGGGCCCATCTTGTTTACGCTGTATATGCTTCCTCTAGGCAATATCATCAGAAAACATAGCATTAACTTTCATTGTTACGCTGACGACACACAACTGTATTTATCAATTAAACCTGAGCAGATAAGGCAAATTGACAAACTAAGCACCTGCGTCCGAGATATAAACACCTGGATGAGCACTAACTATCTTCTACTTAACCCTGAAAAGACAGAAGTCCTTATAATAGACCCGAAAAGTGTGAGAGACTCTTTAGCTGCCCAGATAGTCACTCTGGACAATGTAAGTGTAGCCTCCAGCACCACGGTTAAAAACCTAGGAGTACTATTCGACCCTGACTTATCGTTTATAGCTCACATTAAACAAACTTGCAGAACGGCCTTCTTTCACCTGCGCAACATAGCCAAAATTAGAAATATTTTATCTAAAAACGATGCAGAAAAATTCATTCACGCGTTCGTTACATCGAGATTGGATTACTGTAACTCCCTACTTGCAGCTTGTCCTAAAAGTTCTCTAAAAGGTCTTAAGCTAATCCAAAACGCAGCAGCAAGACTTTTAATAGGAACCAATAGAAGAAAGCACATCACCCATGTGCTCAAGGCCCTTCGCTGGCATCCAGTCAGAGTTTAGAATTAAATTTAAAATCCTCCTTCTTACATTTAAGACCATTAATGGGTTGGGGCAATCTTATCTCACCGATGCTCTGGTTCCATACCGCCCCCCAACATTCCGCTCTCAGAATGCAGGTCTACTGGTAGTTCCCAGGGTTTCTAAAAGTACTGTCGGAGCTAGAGCCTTTAGCCACCAAGCCCCTGTTTTATGGAATCAGCTTCCAGCTAATATTAAAGAAGCCGAGACAGTCTGCACATTTAAGATTAGATTAAAAACGTTCCTATTCAACAAAGCTTATGGTCAGGCTAGTTGAAGTCAGAGTAGACACACAGTTTAGTCTCAGCTGCACTAGAAGCTATAATGCTGGGGGAAGTACAGCCACTGAGTTCTATCTCCTTTTTCTCACTCCACCTACCACTTGTCTCACTTTATTTCTATTTTCCAATGTTAATATCTAGTTGTCTTGTCTCTTCATCACTAGTCACCCGGTGTCCCCGAGGGGAGGGGCTATTTTTCAGTTGCAGCCTCCTGACTGTCCGGACCCCTGGCTGGATGGACGTCCTCATTGCTACCCCCGTATCATCTGGCTAGATGGACCTCTTCTTGTTCCTTTACTCCACTGCATATTTACGTACTGTAACTTCGCCTGCTAATTCTATTAGCAGTCCTGGTGCTACCTGTCTATATGTCCTGGGAGTGGATCTCTCCTGACTGTGGTACTCCCCAAGGTTTCTCATTTTCTCCCAAAGACCCAAAGACTCTGGAGTTTTTGGAGTTTTTCCTTGCCGACATGGAGGGTCTAAGGATGGGGGATGCCCAAGACATGAACTTTATTTATTCATCTTTGTTGCTTCATTTGCTGTTTCTGATTGTGTATCATATTGCCTCTGCAAAGCCCTTTGAGACAACCTTGTTGTGATTTTGGGCTATACAAATAAAATTGAATTGAATTGAAATAAGTGTCAAATGGTAAACAAATCAATCAGAAAAATGCCTCATACTTATTTAATGTTTATTTTTTATAGGGGATTTGGTGGAGTTACTGCTGCTCATTTAGGGTCATATTCTTCTGTGTGCTAAGGTCAGAAGAAGCCACTGACTTTTCTGACTGCGCAGAAGCTCTCATCGACTGAAGTCTGACCAACCCTCAGGGAAGTTATGAGCTGTGGGTGGCAAAATCTGTGAAATCTGGCCTAGCGCACATTGTGGCAAAGATTTAAACGCCTTTTCTGTTGTGCACTCCATAGGCTAGCTTCCCTTGAATTGTTGCACATTTTGAGTTGTTTCATTGATCTGACACCAGGGGAAAGCCCAGCGGCAGATGCTGCCGGGCAGCCTTGGCCCATCTACACTTATTTTTCCAAATGCACAGTATTTCTAATGGAATTTTGCATGTTCAGAAAATCACCACCTCTCGGGAATTACAGCTACCTCTGAGGCCTTTTCACAATAGCATCAGCTCAGTGTGAAGTGCGGTCCATGGCAAGTACAAAATGGGAGGAGCCACGTAGCCTGACGTAGGCGCTGTCATGAGTGAAAACTGGCAAGCATATTTACTATAGTCCCGAGCACCAATGCGTTTATTTTTTTCATTGTATCACAATAAAACAGCAACTTTTCCTATTTGAAGGCATAGGAGGCATTATAATTGCCGTGTAAAGAGTTTTGATAGTTTCAGTGCGAAAGTGAACATTTTTTGTTGTTTTTGGTGAACTACATTTCCACACAAACGCACATGAGAGTCATTTTTCAAGTGCCCCAGAGCTTGTGAAAGGTTTCGTCGGCCATGGTTTGTGTATATCTGTCCTCCGAAACAGCCTGATAGCACAGATATAAGTATGCCTGCCCCTCAGCTCTTTGATGCGTTGTTGACATCAGCACGGCGGTGATCTGAATATAGAGCAAGGCTCTATTTTGGGCCCCGCCTCTCAGTGCAATTTCGTTCAAATTTGCCATTCCACCCAAAACAGCCACCCACCGCTCACTTTCGCCGAGAAGTCCCCTCCCACACACACAATGAATAGGTTGCTGCTGAACCCTTCACACGAGGCTTCCGCTAGTTTGAAACGGCCTTTAGAGTTAGATAAGTTACACCTATTGGGTTGCTACACGAACTTGACCGTTTTTTGCTGGGTGAGTGTAATCAGTAAACCTTTATTTGAGTCTCTCACACCTGTTAAAAAGTAAGTGCCTGATGAGGTTATGCCTTTTGCTTCAGAAGAATTTGCATATATTCGAATCCGAATAGAATAATGGAATATGTTTTTTTCCACGATGCTTTCTGATTGGAAAATGGACAGAAATTAGGACATAAACACATAGTCCATGCAGCGTTTTAATGCATATCAATGAGGGGCGTTATCTCAGGTTTTACTTGATCTGTTGACTTTAAGTAAAAACAAGGGTGAAGCTCCACTTCCGCACTTTTGAATGAGGGGTACCAAAAGCGCATTGATGACATAATCACTAAGTTGCGAGTCTCGAAAGATGGCGAGCGCAAAGGACGCACTGGCACGTCCCCTGGCCTGACAGAGTTAACTGAAGGTAAGAAAACCGGTAACAGTGGTCTGCTGTGGGGGGTAAGGATGAACTAGTTTAAAGAACAGTTGTTTAATGTGTGTTTAGATTCTTGTATTGTCAAGAGTCTTGTTGATGTCACATAGGTTTACATGTTTGCTGCTATCTCATTTATTCTTGAAAATGATATGTCTCGTGATGAAGTCAAAAGCGATTGAATCAAAACCTGTTGTCCCGATGTCTAATCGTATGTTCATACTGCAGTAACCAGACACGCCAGATTGATTGTTCCGTATATCTGCAACAAATATATTACATTAGTCAATGTGGGATAGAGCCAACTGAGACCTTTTTCATGGAAGGGAGGAATTTAAAACAACACTATGTAACTAAGAAAAATAGGTAAAAAGTAACTGATAAATTACTTTTAAAGTAACTCACTTTGATAATAAAGTAAACAGTAAATTAACTAGATTACTTTTTTGAGGCGTAATCAGTAATTATATTACTTTTTCAAGTAATCTGTGACAACACGGTCATAGGGTCATAAATCGGGTTTGCATTAACGGCGTAGGTCCACCGTCACCACAACGCAGAAGCATAAATCAGCCTTAACACGTCGTCACTTGTAGTAGTGCTTACGGAATTAAATGTGATCTGTTTGGTAGGTCTCCGCCGCATGCTTTTGTGGCAATTTAACAATCTTATGGACTGAAGCTAACATTTTCATAACCTGATAGCTTCAAATGTGGTTACAAGAAGAAAAGCTATTTTCTGCACCGTCATCCGCCATTGCTCGTTCGCATTTTTTGTATGATTTGTCGAACACCTTGTGATGTTTTTCACCTGTTGATAATGTAAAGATCACGTTCACATTGCATCTTTAAGATATCCGATTTATATCCACATAGGAATGACCAAAGGTCAGATTTGAAATTCATCCAGTTCAGTCTTGCACCTGCTCTGACTTTCGCTCGTTCTGCTTTTACGTACTACCTACCGGCTCTTCTGAAGACGGTATGCAAGGAAGCCCGCAAACAGTTTGCTGAAGACATTTCAACAAAGCACATGGATTACTGGAACCATGTCCTATGGTCTGATGAGATGGGCGGGGTTTCTTGTGTACCGTCTTCAGAAAAGACTTCCTCCTGGGGTGACAGCCATGCACACCAATTTGATGTAGAATGCGGCGTATGGTCTGGCACTAACAGGCTGACCCCCCATCTCTTCAATCTCTGCAGCAATGCTGACAGCACTCCTGTAACGAGTCAGGGAAAATGACAAGCAATGCTCAATTTGGACATTTAGAGATGTACGTAGTTTCTAAGGGGTATACTCACTTTTGTTGCCAGGGTTTAGATATTAATGGCTATATTTTGAGTTATTTTGAGGGGAAAATAAATAAACTCTATTACATAAGCTGCACACAGACTACTTTTCATTGTGTCAAAGTGTCATTTTGTCAGTATTGTCCCATGAAAAGATATACTTAAATATCTGAAGAAATGCGAGGGGTGTACTCACTTTTGTGATACACTGTACATGTGTGCCAGCAAAGCACATCGGCCTCTTTTGCCCATGACCAGGCAAGAGGCTTCTTCAAGACAAAACATTCTTTCTTTGTGAACAATAATAATCAGCAAAAGCATTTCTTCATTGCGGGCAGCAATAAGCAAAAGCATTTCTTCATTGCGGGCAGCAAATGATTAGAGCAAATATATAATAGCAAATTAATAATTATCTCATCAAATACATTTCATGAAGCAATAGCATTTGGCAAGTAATAACTTCTTAAATGTCCCAGACAGTTTGTTTCTCAATGTATGTGGCTTGTGTTGAAGTTGACCTGTGGAACCTAGGCCGGTTTTAACTGGTCAGAATGACAAGGCAGTTTTATCAAGAGATAAACATGTCCATAGTTACTAATCACTAAAATGTCTCTTACTGCAATCAATCATGGAACATACTATAATAGCTATCAATACTGTATTGTGAGCCTTCATTGGTGAAAGCAAATATTTAATAACCTTTTAATAATTATCTTATCAAGAACAACAACCTGCAACGCTGCCACACACGCATCTCACACGCAGGCAAACCTCAGTTGTCCGTTCATTGGCTAAAGCCTGACATACTATATGATCAGCATAGATAGTTAGCTCTGATTGGTTCAAATGCGCATATTTTCTGGAACAGCAAAAAAAAGAACAAGCTTGTTGAATTAATGTGATAAAAAGGGCAATGCAGAAGAAAATTGATCAGATCTTTAAGAACAAGAAAACAGTTAAACAGGCTTATTCATTTTATTTTTATTTTATTTTCTCTGATATGAAGATTCAGAACATTTTAAATTTCAATGTGCACTTTAGACTTATTTTGGTTCATTTATGCTAGGCTACTTATTAATTTCCTTATAATTTAAAAAAGGCAATGTTTGCGTCTTCAAAATATATTCAATTTCACTGTGCATAATGTAATCATTGGTACTTATTTTTGTGAACATATGCTACTTATATCTTTGTTATTTAAAAAAACAAGTTTTTTTTTTTTTTTTTTTTACACTATCTTCAATTTTAATGTACATCCTATGTTCTTAAGTAGTTAAAATGGAGGTTTTGCATTTAGATGTGAGGAAATGAGGGAAAATAAAAATTGGGAAAATTAGGTGACTGTTGTTTTTGTTAACTGTTATTTTGCAAATCCTTGAAAAAATCCATTTTTCAATGAAAATCAGTTTCTCACGTATGCCAAATCAGTTTCTCATGTATGCCTAATGCATGTGTAAAACCATTTTTTTGTGTCTATGTGTTATAGGTATAACTGGCATTTCACCGGTTTAAAAAATAAATAGATAAATGTAAATTAAACATTCTGGCTCCATGGCGACCTTCATATCAGGGAGTTCCGGGAAGAAATTCAAGCCACTTTTACCCCTGCTGGTTGGACTACCTAAAATGAGGGGTTCATTTTTGAATGCTGTGGGAATATATTGAAAAGGCTTCCAGTCAGCTTTGTTTTAGCAGTTAAAGACATGCCTTGGTTTAGCACATATTTTTAGTTTAGCATATGCTCAAGAGGTGTATGCTAGTACATTTTCCTCACAGTCATCCAGATTAAAATCTGATGGAACATCAGTGTGGATTTTGTCCAAACCATATTTGTGTGTGTGCCTTCACTGAGTACACTGTCTTCCACTTCCAAGCACAGTCCAATGCATAGTTATTCCTTCATTTAATAAAGCATTTTAATCCTCAAATATTGCCTTTGGGGTAGTAACTGTCCACAACTGTCTGAACAGACCCAAAACCAGATAAGAGTAGTATCGACAAAAATTCACTGTTTTGTAAATTTAATGTTATTACTCTGCATCCGTCTCCTTTACAGAGCCCTAGCTCAGCAGCAGATTATCAATTATGTGTCAGATTGAAGTTGCTAAATAGGGAAGAAAGTGCAGCGCAAACAGAAATGCATTGCTGGAGCAGGACAATTATTTAAATGAGGTTTAAGGAGCCAGTTTACACCAATTTGGATTCTTATTTGATCGGCTGCCAAACTATGCATGGAAATGCTATGAATAACAATGGCTACAACAATATACGCTTTACATTGCATCTATACCTGGCACAGCTACCAGATCACATTTTCCACAATAAAAACAGTTCAAGCAACATTTCCATTGGCAGCACTTGTAAATGTTAAATCCTCTAGCTGAAGTGAAAAGTCTCTCCTCATCAACATTCCATGCATCTCATTCTAATTCCAAGAACATTAAAGCACTATGGGACGAAATGAATCATTGAGCAACCGTCACTGGTTTACTTGTTGATTGTGTTAAAGCTTAAAATGCCGGTCTAATTAAATATTTTTTAAAGTGAATCAGGAGGAAACAGGGAGAGGTTAGTCATCAAGGATGAAACCATGCTCGAAGCCATTCCGTGTTTTACTTAAATTTACTCACCCGTAAATGGCATTTTGACGGCAATAGACATCCAATCCATTTGATTGGTTGGATTGGACGTCTAGTGACAAACTTATTTAAATTCACTACAAAAGGATGAAATAGCCACATGATTTGAGGTCTGCCATTGTCACTAGCAGGGGTGTCACTAGACCTAATACAATGCTGGGGCACAACCGGGGCACTGGCAATCGAGCAAAAACATTTTTAGCAGTCAGAAATAGCGCTTTAAACTATATATAACCTAATTTATTCTCACCCTTCCTTTTGACCAAAGTCACTTGACCAAAATCCAAGTTTCTGTTAATATTCTCACCCTTCCTTTTGACCAAAGTCACTTGACCAAAATCCAAGTTTCTGTTAATTAAAAAAAAAAAAAAAAAAAATATATATATATATATATACTGGACTGTCTCAGAAAATTAGAATACACAATATTCTAATTTTCTGAGACAGTCCTGTATATTGTTCTATGTAAAGGACGTCAGCCAAGGTCGGCCCCCCACATTTTTACCACGCCAAATCTGGTCCCCTTTGCAAAAAGTTTGGACACCCCTGCTTTAAATGGTGGATTAATGTACAGGACTGTCTCAGAAAATTAGAATATTGTGTATTCTAATTTTCTGAGACAGTCCAGTATATATATATATATATATATATATATATATATATATATATATATATATATATATATATATATATATATATATATATATATATATATATATATATATATATATATATATATATATAGATATATAGATATATATAGATATATATAGATATATATATATATATATATATTTCAGCCATCAGTATTGAAAATCAAAATTGGTACATCCCTTGTTGATAGTCAATTCACCTTTGCTCATAATCATCAACTTCCATCCCTCCCTCATCTCTTCCTCCACTCTGCTGCTCTACTTTGTCTGGACAGAAATGGTTCCAAATATCTGAAACAGTTATGCAATTAATCCGTGTTTCTTAAGTGTGTTTCCTAGGTGGGTTACCTAGCTTACCTCTCTAAATCCTCTTTGCTGAATTATTCTTGCTGCAAGCAAATAACTTTCAAAAATTTGCAAGATTATTGCTGTTTGACTCAAAGAGAAATAAAGAATAATACATCTTGTTACAAATTACAGGGACTACAGTAACAAATAAAATGCTTGTAAAACAGCTGGAAATTATGATGAGCACACATACAAAATTGTTAGAGGTTATATCCCAATTAATTCATACAGATTGATTCTATTCGCTTTAGTTATATAAACAAATAGCTATACATTGCATCAGTATTGATAGAGTTCAAATACTACATATTACATCATTGACACAATATAGGACAAAGCTCTTGAGAGCCTCTCACTCAAGTCGATTTTACTGTAATTGTCATTGTGTTCATAGCCAGTTAGGTAAAAGCAGATAATCTGCTACTTCCAATATGCGACCAGAGTAGTTTACCGCAATTACATGCCTGATACATGAAGAGTAAAGTTGAACGATTTAAAGTGTGTTTGACACCAAAAAGCATGTTTATTTCATATTCCATGCAATATTTTATTCTCCTGAATGAAATGGACCGCTTGGATGTGTGCGGAAGCGATCGTTTTATTTATTCAATTTTTGAATCCCGCACCATGAAAATGTGTGACTTCTGGCTCCAGTCTCGAGTTGAGGACGAATGCAAATCTGACATTACCTGGGTCAGCATCTCACAATAGCAGCATTGTTTTTAGCATGCAGAGTGACTGCAGATTCAGCTGATTTTGCGTATTAATTTGTTTATTTTTTGCATCACGCCAGCCAAACGGCTGCAGGGTTTTGTAGCTGCACCAGGGAGAGGCATGTGAGCCTTTTTGGGTTTCAAAAAGTTCCCGTTCACCCCCAGATTGGCCAAAACTAGTATGCGACAACTGTGGGACCATTGGACTTACAAGGAAGTGAGTAAACATCAAGAACCCTAACCCATGGCACACGTTTTAATACGGAGGTGGCTTGCATTTTGTGGCTGACAATGCTCCTTTTCCACCAAGAATGCCACTCGGCGAACGGCCGGCGACTTGTCGCACACCCCCCTCGGTCGTTGGCGTGCCCGCCGGGAGAGTACTCAGCTTATTGACCTCTTCGTGTGCCCGGTGTTCTGTTAAATTTTCCACCCCATCAGAAATTGCAACTTTGTGTTAAAATAGCCGCAAATACAATGATTATAAAGTAAACACCAAACTTTCTTTAAAAAAAGGATTATTTACTCACGTTTGATCCTGGACAGAAATATAGAAAAGTTCTCCTCAGACACATCCTGCCTTGTTAGCTGCACAAAACAACTGCTCGCTATTCTCTGACTGTTTATGTCTTCGCTGTGTAGTTAAGCATTAATTTACGCCATATTCGTGTTGACCATGTGGCAGCTACGTGCTCCTCCAGCGTCGGCCGGTTTGTCCAGCGGTCATTCTCCAGCTGCTTCCCCGCAAACGAGCTCACCTGCCACAACCAGGGGAACGACGAGTCGTAACTTGCTCGCCACCGGGCGGGTTGCCGATCCATGGAGACAATCGACAACCCCACCGCCGTGTGAGATGAACCGGGGTAGTTTTGTGTGATTTTTTTATTACTTGGTTCGGGTTAACATGTCAGCTAACTGTCACGCCTCCTGGTTTGTTTGCATTCTCCAAAGCCCGGGCAGGGAAATGACAAAAGTTGGACTAACTAGGGTGGCATAAAATATTGTTCGGGAGGTGCGACAGTGAAGGTGAAGTCGACAGTTTTTGACCATTTTGGAGTAATTTTGCCATTTAGTACTGAATAAAAGCATTTTAAATATTTCATATTCTATTTAGCATAAGACTGTTATTTGTCATGACGATACCATTTATTTAGCATTGGGGAAAAATTCTTGGATAAAAAGAATATCCTGTAAAAATATTAGAGTAGAGAGATTGAAACAATGACATTTTGCTTCCATCTTCGTCACATTTTCCTCGTTCTGAATAATTCCCCCTCAGTGGGTCAAATTCTAAATCAGATGAAATCAGGATCCTGCCGATGTCATCTTCCATTTGAGGACGTTGGAGCGCTATAATGGCAGGCAGGGCTAAACGGTAGATTAAAAGACTAATTTCTCGTCATCTGCTCTTTTTGTTGTGTATAGTCAAATTGTCTAAAAATATGATTCTAATTCACATAATGATTCTATTCAAGATTATTTTTTTTTAATCCTGTCATACGCACTTTAAATTCACAATTCATGGGAATAGGCCACCAAAAAAACATCAACACAGAGATAAAAATTAACCACAAGGATGGGCAATTTATCTGTCACTAACCTGTAAAGCAGGTGGAAAGATGTAACTTGCCCCGTCGGCTATATAATCGGCACACGCACCGTAATATTGATGCTGCATTCACGTGTTGTTGGAGTAATCGAAAAAAAAAATTCTCTAACTCGTCTTCATACCACTACTCGTCATTGAAGTAACCATATTTTTATCCCACAATACGACTTAACAACACATCAGAACGATTTTCCCACTTGGGAACTCAGAGCTCCCTACAGTCATGAACACAGCATATCTCCTGAATGTGCTTTGCGGAAGTGTCAACCCATACATCTATCGCAGCCCAAGTTACACACATAAATTACCATAGGAGCCATGTGTCGATTGTGTATATGGAGTGAATAGAGTATATGACCATATTAAATCTGTAGATTACGCTATGTAGACTTAACACTCTATATTAGTTATTTATTCATGCATTTATTTTAATTTCTTTTTTTACCAGTGAAATTTCTACTGGGGCACTGCAGATCAATACTGGGGCACGTGCCCCAGTGAAATATGTCTGGCGACCCCCATGGTTAATGAATGAATGAGCAATGCACTGAATATGTAAAGCAGGTATAAGATTCATCCAGAGTCTAATTGCTGGCACTTCATAAACTCGCTTCATTAGAACCAATGTCGACACCAGTAAATAGGATGGTAAAATCCATCGGAGTAATCATTTTGATCACTTTCACAAGATGAATGATCTTGCATTTTCAGTACAGAGAAGCCAAGGTACTAATTACAGATTTTGTGTTGTGCGTATGGAAAGGACATTGATGCATTTGGTCTTAAAAGTATTTAAATTTCCATACAGAAGGCTCCTATTGAAAATGAGATTTGGGGAACTTCGACAGTTATTTGTATTCATAAATAGGAGTTTAGACAGAGGCAATTGCCCTTTGTGTAATGAGGTTGCCTGAAAATGAAAGCCCTCCGCAGTAATAGTCCTTCAAGATTAATTTTATTCATTTCAAAATGTCTGACCTAATTTTTTCCATTCTTTTGAGTTGGTAATATTGCAGTGTGTTTGAACTATAGGATAAAAACAAAACATTAGCAGTGTTGTTTTCGTCAACGATGACGACAACGAAAATATTTCGTCAACGAACCATTTTTTCATGACGATGACGGGACAATGACGAGCTAAAAACATGTCTTGGGAGACTAAAACATAATGAGATTGATGCCAGTTGTCGTCTGACGAGATGAGAACGAGATGAAACTTCGCCATAGTTTCTGTCATAAGTTCACAATGTGTGACATTTTCTTATCGTATGCGCAGTTAGCACGCATCTTGGCGGTATTTGGTCGTGTCACTCGTGACGTGCTGCGCACCCCACACACACGCTTACTCACTGTTTGGTGAGTAAGCTTGTGCCCACTCCAGGCTCCTTTTGTGAAACACGTGTCAGGTGCTGCTTGCTTAGTTTTTTTCTTATCTTAACTAGATATACAATGTTGCTTTAGCCTTTAAAGGTCTGTGCTGAGTAATCATCACACACTAAATGTAACTTGCAGCGTTAGCATTAGCACTTAGCATGGTGAGTGTCTTCTTAAACTCTTGGAAAACTTTTTACATACAGTTCCCTGCGTCCAGGTAAGTTTAATTAATTGAAAATAAAGTACTGTTTTCCTGCTAAGTGTGGATTATCATCACGAAGATGGCGATGTCCTTGTAGACTGTACAACTATGTGCTTGTCTATCAATGTTCATTTGAATTGTTGGAATCCTTTTATTCTATTTATTTATTCATGGACTAAAGCTTGTGAAATTTACAGACGAAAACATTGAGTAATTTTCGACTAAAATTAGATGAAATTTGAGTTTTCGTTGACTAAAATTAGACATAGACACATTATGAAAGGACAAAAGTATGACGAAAACTAATACCGTAATTTTTGGACTATAAGCCGCTCCTTTTTTCTTTCATTTTGAATCCTGCAGCTTACAGTCCGGTGCTGCTTATTTGTTGATTTATTTGGGTTAGTAGATACCACATGCCTCCTAGCATGCATTGCAGAGCTACAGATGTAAATAGCAATCAAAGATTCTGTCCCGTGCTCATTATTTATTCAGTTACTATCCCAGTTGTTTCATAAATTGCTAGTTATCGTATTTGGTCATACCTTATTTGTCAGCGGCGTTATAAGACTGTCATAAGACCATCATAATTATGATTCGGCACTATCATGGGCATTACTCAATGCTTATGACAGATGTCATTAAGTGTCATCCGGCAAATTATTTCACTAACTCCATTTATGTCCAGCTCGGATCTTTTATATCCCTATAAAAGTGAGATCATTTGCCGGATAACACTAAATGACATCTTTTATAAGCATTTATCAATGCTCATGGCAGTGTCATATCATAATTATGACGGTCTAATGACAGTCTTATGGCGCCAGTGTCAAATAAAGTTTTACCAAATACCATAACTAGCAATGAATGAAGCAACTGGAACAGTAACTGAAGATAAGATAATTAGCATAGAACATGAATTTTGATTGCTATTTATATCTGTAGTGCTGCAATGCATGCTAGGAGGCATGTTGGACAACAACAGTGTCGACAGCAGGTGGCAGCAGAGGCTGACTGTCTCCCCCAAGGGAGCAGTGATGGCCAAATGAAGCTTCTTGAATCAATGAAGCTTTGAAGCCAATTGGTTCGAAGCTTCATGATGGTTCATTTGATCTAATGACAGTCGTATGATGCAAATAAAGTGTTACCGGATAATATCTTTGGTGTAAATATCACATAATTCAGTGAGGACAGCTGCAGCTTATAGTCTGGTGCAGCTTATCTATGAACAAATGCCGTTTTTGTGTCACATTTGGTGGGCGGCGGCTAATAGTCAGGTACGCCTTATCATGCGAAAATTACGATAAATATTTTAATCCAAAAGACTAAGACGAAAATTAAAGGGGCTGCAAAAAACAACACTGAACTGCACTAGCATTACTTAACTGCATCAAGTAACTATTTGATATTGTTTCTGCATTTTGCTAGTTTTTCCAGGCAAGAACAAGACCGTCAAATGACAATAAACTTCTTCATATATAATTAAAACACACAAGATTATGAACTTTTTTGCTTTCCATCCATCAAAGTAATTTCTGGGCCTCTCACTTTAAATGGCGCCCAAAAGAAGATTTTTAGATGAGTAGCAGAGTGCTTTACTTTTTTTTGTCAGTGAAAGCTGGTTTTACTTTGTGAGTTATGATTGATTTTTCTTATGTATACTTGCTGTCTCACCTCATGTTTTTGTTTGCTGTCTCATTATAACTGCAAACCTGTTGGCCAAGCAGTCACTCCTTTTATCTCTCCTGAGTCTCCTACATTCAGCTCCGTTCCTCACTTTTGCATCACTGGTTTTATTCCATTCTTGTCAAGTCGTTGTTATAATTTGTTGTGTTTTTTTAGTTGTTCTTTTTAAATTCCCCTGTGGTCCTGATCTGATTTTTATTATTCCTTCTTTGCATTTTTGTTAATTGTGACGTCAACGTTCCAGATAATCTTGTTGCTTCTTTACGCACATTGTGACAGATCCACCTTAACATTAGTTATCTCAGTCATTTAGAAGTTAGAACTATGCCTGTCTCTGTTTTACCACCCTTTTAAGAAGGCTTGCCATTTTGAAACATGAACTCTGATTCATCACTCCTTCATTTATTATGTTGGGCATTAGTCTTGTTTTTCCTCTTCTATTGTCTTCAATCTTGCTACTGGACTTCCACATTATATCAAAATGTCATGCAACTGCAATTTAAACGAACAGATAAGATATGCTTTGTCACTGTGAGCCTGGCGTCATCACACTTTTCTGATTGATGACCTCTTCTGAAGTGCCCACATTAATGACACACCAGCAGCAATCATAATTACAGCAAAAGCAAAGATTAATAAATATGGCCCATGTCAGTCTAAACCTACTATAGGGTTTGTTTTTTGTCTATTCAGCTAACACTATAATTTCTACCACCCGTCCACTTTTCCTATGTTTTACAAGGGCAATCTTTTCAAGCCACTTCATGGGTCAAGAATCATATTGTAGCAACAGCTTTATAATTGGACAGAAACATACTGTTGCTACACACACATGCTCTTTATACTTCTACTTTGTACTCCATTTACCCCGCAAGGCTTGCTGTAACATGTTCAGTGTTCGCAAGTCAATTCCCAAGAGATAAAAGAGTGATGTCTATCCTTGAGCTAGAACTCTCTTACATGCAAGACAGTTATTTCACTTGAGTAACGTTCCAAAATCTAACCCTTGTAGAAAGTACTCACATTAAGCTTTAATACACATAGTGCTGTTTGACAAAGTCAGCCACTTTGACCCATCACTTCAGTAAATGTCTCAGGGGTAATAATATAGACACACATAGAAGAAGAAAAAAAAATCAAGTTTAGGATTAAGAGTGAAATAAGTTTAACGTTTACCATAAACTTTCTAATGCGTTGAAATGTCATTCTTAATTTGCCTGGCATGTTTAATTAAAAAAATCGACAGTTATGTTGCCATCAAAAGCACGTTTTCATCATTGTTGATGTTTTATAGAAATAACGTGTTGTTCAGATGTTTTTGGAAAGCAAACCATATTAGTGTAAAAGCAATGTTGTGCAGAAATTATATATACTAGTATATACTAGAATATATTAGCGGTGCAACGGTTTGCGGTTCAAAGCCGAACCGTACGGTTCGCCCTGTATGGTTCAATAATGTATTAATGTATTCCGAACGCTTGTGGAATGAATTGATCGAACTCTGTGTGCCTGTGTGTGACGTGAAGCACCGCTGTGGAGAAATTCCCACCCCACAAGTAAATGTCGGATCGCTGTCAAGCACCTGTGTAATAGAAGCCGAGTAACGCCCTCCCTCGCTAGAGCGAAGTGAAAGTGAAACAAGAAAGAAAATAAATAGCTATGGCGAGCGGAGGAGTGGAGAGACCGAATTTTGAGGAAGCACCGGCTTCTTTCAAATCTGCGGTGTGGCAACATTTTGGTTTCCCCGTGGACTACAATGCGGAGGGAGAGAAAATATTGAAAAAAAATAAAAAAAATTGCAAGCATTGCTCAGCGCTTGTTCCCCATGCTAATGGCAACACTTTTATAACATGACTCCGGCACCTCAGCCGGCATCACCCACAGATGTAACTTCCTCAGGGTAGGACAACCCCGAAGATGAAACCAGTGAAAACACACGGAGGGCTTCGTTAATTTATTTGCAACGCTTGACCCGCATTACATTGTTCCCTCGCGGACATATTTCTCCAACAACGTAGTCCCCGACATTTATGAAATGGCACGCAAAGCCATCGAAGATGATTTTGCTAAAGCACATAGTTTCGTCCTGACCACTGATAGTTGGAAGTTGGACGTCCCGTGCTACAGAGTGCTACTACCTAACTGTGACGGTCCACTATAATTCATACCTGTCAAGTTGTACGGTCTCGTCGGAATTTGTACAAGTGAGCACTCATTTTTAAATGTGTACGCCGTACATTACGTTCAAAATCTGCACGTTTTTCGTGCATTACTTTTTTTTTTCATCCGTTCGGATTTGGTCACCATTTCTGCAACGAGACAATGTTCGTTCATACGTTGGTTGAATGACGCGAGAAAAGTCAGAGACACGGAGAGGGAAGAGTGTTTGTTGAGACGTTGTAGCCAACGCGATGCTAGGCTAGGTGGCTCAAATATTTCCTGATTTCGCCGACAGCATACAATCTACGCCTAGATATCTCATGCATATAGAACTACATGCGAAATGACAGACTCGGTAGCGTTAGTAAACAGCCGCCATTTTAGAGCAGTAAACTTCTCAGAAAGGGTCTGTTGTTGTAAACCTTACGAGCGAACCTAAGCAATTTTTTATCTAAAATTCTCCTAAATCGGCAAAATCTTGACTTGAGTCTATCTTTAAAGGATGAAACA
The DNA here is from genome assembly GCF_030265065.1 of Corythoichthys intestinalis. Lineage (NCBI taxonomy): Eukaryota > Metazoa > Chordata > Actinopteri > Syngnathiformes > Syngnathidae > Corythoichthys > Corythoichthys intestinalis. Next base: position 45,971,278 of record NC_080406.1, read on the forward strand.
GTTTTAAAATTTTCACGTTGAAAGTAGACAGAAGGGCACTAATGCAAAAAAGGGAGCAATTTTATCAACTTTAACGGTTGATTCACAACATTAAATGACCTCCAAACATAGCAAAGGTTACTGTTTTTTTTTTTTTTTGAAAACAAATGAAAAAAAAACATGAAAGGTAACACCAGTTACTTTGCCAAGTAACTTTTTTGCTACTGTGTGTGTATTTCAGTAGTCAGTCACTACACTAGCCAAAGAGCTAAGAGGCATTTTAACAGTCGAAAATGTTTACATTTTGAGTGTTTATTTAATTTTTAAAAAAGCAAAATAAAGGCAGTTTAAAAAAAAAAAAAAAAATGCAAAACGCAAACTGTAACTGAACCGAAACCGTGATCCCAAAACCGAGGTTTAAACCGAACCGTGGGCTGACTGAACCGTTGCACCCCTAGTGTGTGTATATATATATATATACTGTATATATAGGAAAATTAGAATACACAATATTCTAATTTTTTGAGACAGTCCTGTGTCTCAGGAAATTAGAATACACAATATTCTAATTTCCTGACTGTCTCAGGAAATTAGAATATTGTGTATTCTAATTTCCTGAGACAGTCCTGTATATATACACAGGACTGTCTCAAAAAATTAGAATATTGTGTATTCTAATTTTCTGAGACAGTCCAGTATATATATATATATATATATATATATATATATATATATATATATATATATATATATATATATATATATATATATATATATATATATATATATATAAAATAGGTGATTTGAGGGAAACTAATGAATGTTCTAATGCATGAAAGAATTACTTTTTTTTTTACTCATTGGCTGCCATTGACAGCAATAGACATCCAATCCATTGATCTAACACCGAATGAAGACTCATTCATTCGCTGCCAACACTCTCAGTTTAAATGGATTGGATGGCTACTAGTCACAAACGCATTTAAATTCCCAACAGAAGGATGAAAAGAGCCACATGATTGGACACCTATAATTGCCAACGACAATGAAATAACTAACATAACTAACCATTTTCTGTGGTCCTTGAAAGATCAATTAAAATGCTCAAAATTGAATGTCCCTGGGTGGTCTTGTTGGAAAATGTCTGGCACACAGTGCTTTTATCTAATTGTACTTACTTTGTTGGATATGAATTGCTGGGAAACGCACAAAAACAGATCTGAAGCATTAACTACTGAATTACATTACAAATAATACAGCTTCAACAGATTTGAAATGTTATCATTCCTTAGAGCCTCCAGTGCAATGTTTCTGTCAAGAAACATATTGTAAATAGATATGAGCAGAACAGGAAAAAGTGTTTTTTGTTTACATCTTCATTTACTACAGTGACATTGGCCGTTATTTGTGATTTTAAATGTGTTATGAAATCATAGGTTGTCAAGATTGTACTCAAAATATCAAAAGCAGAGGATGCTGGTAGTGGCTGGTATTCAAATCATCTTGAAACAAATCGTATCCTACCAACTGTGCATGGAATTGCTTTAGATATGTGAATGCATTTAGTTAGTTCAAGGAGAGAAATTGTCCTTAAGGTTGCTGACATACACGCGTTGATGAAAATGGTCATCAAAATAAGAATAAAGCCATAGTCACTGAAATAAGTAATGATAATAAGTCAAATTACTTAGTGATTTCCCCAATCTGATTGCTGCCAGCCCCCCCTGCCAATTATGATTGGGATGTAGATCACCATCAATGGCAGTAAAGCATGATCACTCAATGCCAGCCTTTCCAATTGAAGTTGATTTGATGTCTATCAACGGTCAATGGCTGTGAATGAGTTCAGGGTACCACTGATTTCTAAAAAAAACAAAGCAGATTTTTTCCCCCGCTTGATTGAAACCACTTCTGTAGTAATAGCCATTTAATATGGATGCAATATTGGGATAGTATTACTCAAATTGGGGGAAAAAAAGACATTTGTGATTTTTTTTTTCGCCCCCTCCTTTAGATTTCCAAGGTCAGTTCCAAGGATCAGGACTTGGTATTGGCAGATCCTCAAAATCAAGGGGTTCAGACACCCATACAAAATTATGTTGGATTCAGCAGTCTCAGCTTTGTACAGTCTGAAAGTTTCAGCTGCACTGACGTTCAATAAGATATAGAAAAGGACACTTCAGAATAGTCCAATGTTTTTTTTTTCAAAGCAATTCTTTGATATTTTTTGTCTGTTTTTTTTTTTTTTATTCTGTTGGAGGCAAACAAGACTAAGCTTTCTGGCACTGCAGCAAAGCAGTCCCACATCAGATGTAGAAAATGTTTCACAGTAGGTCAAGTGCTCTGTTCATTGTCCATTTCATTTTTTTGTTTATGTGACTTGGCACAAAGGTCCACTTTTGCCTCATCTGTCCAGAATCCATTTTGACAAATTCTCATCAGTATTAAGTTTCTATATTGACCATTGTGGGTATTTCCTTAAATAGAAGTATAACAACAATTCATATGTCCGGCGGTACAATTCCATTTCACTGTTCTTGCAATGCCTTAGAAGTCTGCAATAATGAACCATCTCTACTTAACTCTCAAAGTAACAAAACTGTCTCCAAAATTCCTTTTTCAAAATTATAGTTATGAGATTCTTATGCAGATTTTTAAATGCACTAGCACAAAAAAATATCTGGACCCAGACAGTGTTGTCATGAACTTTAACAGCCTACTGGAAAAGAAACTGGCTTCTTTTGCCAGCTATGTATCACTGTCCATAAATCTATATATTACGGCCATCTGTCTTATGATGCTTTAGTGCACGGCTGATGCTGCAGGGACAATGACATCACTCCATCAGTCAGCCTTATGCATACGCCTGGACCTCTTGTCTAGTCTAAGACAAAATTCTTCCCAAACTTCCAGTTTTCCTCTGAATTTCCCAGTGTACAAAAATGTATATATTTCATGCCCTTTTGTCTCCATGTTCTGTCAACGCCGTTACAGTAAGACATGGTAGCATATTGACATTAGCGATAAAAAAGGGGCGTTCCGAGGTTTTACTATTTGCTCAAAAATATATTGATATTGTTGGAAATGACTGCTGAGCCCAAAGGAAAATAAAAAGATGACTGATTAATGACATATTGGCAATCTGGCCAAATCTCCTTTTAATTGTTGATGTAAGTCGAGGGTGTCAAATTAATCTTTGTCGTGGCCACTTTTGTGGTTGTGGATTCTTCAGAAGAACATTGTGTTGGCCAATCCATATACAGTAAATACTTAACTCATTTGTCTACCATTGATGTCCAATACATTTCGACTCCAGGTAAAATGGGCTGGACGTCTAGCGTCATCAAATGGCAGGTAAACTAGGGCTGTCAAAATTAATTGACTAACTGATTAGCAAATTAATCGTCATCTATCTTGATCTTCAATAAACCGTTAAGTCATTATTGACCTCAAAATTGTCCAAATTATTATTATTGAGCCTTTTAACAACAACCCCCACCCCCATTTCCCTCATTAAAAAAAGGTGGGAGACCTTAAAGGGATCCACGGATAGAAAGACTTAAAAGATAAATGTTATTATGAGTAAAAAAGTTTTTGATATTGAAACCCCTCTTGATGTTTTCGTTTTTATACAATTTGTAAATTTGTTTAACTAGTACATCGCGCATAGTTGAGGTCGCAGGGCGGTGGAGTCACGTGGTTACTCTGCCGGGCTTCCAGAGTATGACTCTAGTGACTTAAACATGCCATCTGTTCAACACTTTCAATTTGAACTCTCGAGGAACATTAATGAGCATGACCACACTGTAGATATTTCACAAAAAGAGGAGCAAAAGCAAAATGAACAGGAAAGACTGAATGAGATGAGAAGAGATGATAGTATGACAAAACCGGTGTTCAGCCAAAATGTGCTACACCGGTGAAACGTCCAACAAGAGGTGAATTTGACACCCAAAGTACTACCGTGCGCTTTCAGCTTGTTTTGTTCTGATGCAGATACAGACAAAACATACTAAAGATGCCTTAAGAAAATACTTAAATGTATTAATATCAAATAAGGGTGGTTTAAATATGCTACGTGACTAATGTGGTCAACAGATCAACAATCTGCTTAAATTCTACCACAAGAAAACGCAATGCTTAAACGTACGAGAGGGAAATATTTGCAAAAAGTATTTTGAGGCAATGAAACGGAATGATCTTTGGACTACGAAAATTTTGCATACATTTTATTTCAGTGAAAAACACAAAGTCGATGCACGTGATATACTTTTGCATGTCACACAAAATGATCCGGCGCCATTTTGACATGTGTGTGATTAATTTCATCAAATGTTGTCTTGATTGGGTAAATTGATGTCGGAGGTTATACCACTTTTTATACAATAGAATGTACGTATATTTAATCTTCCCATGTGGAGATATTATTCAGTGATTAATAAACTAAGACTCAAGTAGAATTCTTTTGAGTACTTCACACTACATAAACAAGTTCAGTCTGTTTGTTCTGTAGGAGGACACAAAGTACAGTGAGCCCTCATTTTTCACGGTTAATGGGGACCAGAACCCACTACGAAAACTATAATAAAAATAGTTTTTTTTGCTGTTGTTTGTTCTTTGTTCAATGTACTTATTCAGATTTAGCATTGGAAAGAGATACATATAAAACGTCATTTTTCACTTTTTTCGCAAAGTATAATTAAAAGAAAATTTATGTCCATATATATGTATATATATTATGTTTTTATACACTTCAAATACAATAATTATGTTTTAAACATGTTACTGTCCCACCGAATTATTTTTAAACAAGAGTATAGTACAAAAATGCTTTTCTTTTGAGTCCACTCAAATCTACTCAAGCTGCTCACTTACACACAATGAGTTGCCACAGCAACTGTTTAACAAGTTAAACTCTGATTGACACATAGGCGCTTTGATTATGCATCTTCGGCAAGATCAAACCTTAACCGCCTGTCAATTATCGTTAACTTTAATGAGCAACTCCAGTGCACTGTGTGACCAAGAAAAGCGGCTGGAGCGACAGTGAGAGACTACGTGATCTGATCGGGACAGCTCTATAAAATAGTGCATTTATTTATGTATTTATGTATTTATTTGTTTATTCATTTTTTAATTGAAAAAAAAAAAAAAAAAAAAACATAGATGGACTGAGACACGAAGTTTGAAGCGCAAAGTAACGAGGGATCACTGTACAGTATATTACATTTTCAAAATTTGAAATGTTTTGGGTAAACCCTGCTTACCTTAAACTCTTCCAGAATTTTGTACGTTTTCCCTCGATACTCGCAAAAGTTTTTAACTTCCTTGCACTCGGGGCAGCAGCCATTGTGCTCCACTTTGGTGCACTTGGGGTGAAGTTTGGGGCACTCGGGCTGGTCACACACCGGCCCGTCCTCTGTGCACACGCAGGGGCAATTGGAGTGGCCTGGGTAGAAGCGTTCCCCGAGTTTGTACACGAAACCGCTGTCGTCCACGCACCCTTTGCCCCGGTAGTCATCGAACACGAGGTTTTCACCGGCCGTCCGCTCCGCCTCGTCTCCGGCGTAATCCTCGAGGTTACTGACCGTGGCGACGGGACCGATCAGGGCCAACAAGAGGACGAAGGCGGCCGAGAGGACGGAAGCCATCCTTCACCGCGGTGTAAAGATTCACCGGGATTCAAGGGGATGACATCCCTAAACCGCTGGTGTCCACTCAGTATCCGCGCGACGCTATAATTACGAACGTCATTGCCACATCAAGTAAGACTGCATGCTGTGGAGAAACAAGGACAATCATGATTTTTACATTAAAGTGCCACCCACAGTCCCATGCATTTAAAACAGCTCGCATTTCATTCTGAAGATTATTATAGTCTATGTCGATTCCATCTGCATGTCTGCCCGCTCAACAGGCGCATAACATCATTTATGCATGTCTAATTAGACCAATATTAAAGATAAAATCCGCCAATGTATTGCGCATATACTGTAGCTCCGAGTGATTCAAATTATTGATTTTAGCACGTTTCGAGAGGCTATGTATATCTGTAATTGTGATAGTATTTGAACTCACCGTTTTTTAAAATTGACTTCTCTCATCACTAAATCCAAATCCAAGCAGCCTGCAGTAATCTGCCTTTTTGGAAACTTTACCAGCTTCCATGGATAACTATGCCTATGAACGCTATGATGTATTATTTTATTCTATTTATTTATTATTATTGTTTTTTTCTTCTTTTTTTTAATGTATAAGACATAAACACATACCGTTTGCCGCGTGTGATTCCGTGTTGACATGACGTCCTTGTTAAAGTAGCTCTGCGTCAAATTAACCCTGAGCCGACTCACCTTAGATCAGCTCATATCACGTCCAAACGGTCAGCCAAAGCCAATTAAAAAATAAAATCCTGAATTTTAATACAGTATTCCCTAGAGGTGCAAATGAATATTAAAGCACACTCTTGTTGCGCATACACGAGTGGATACATCCATCGACCAGAAGAGTCCACAAAAATCCTTACTGAGGGTCGACGTGAACGGACAAAATAAAAGAAATATGGTTTCAAGGTTATATTTTGATCGGAGTAAAGACAGAGGAGGGAACGCTCCGACTTTCAGCACCCTGGAAAGCTACTGAGTCCTGCGTTCTGGTTAGAAGGGATAATGAGAGCAGAGCGCCCCCACCCGCCTGCGTCTTCTTCTGCCCACATGACAACATCCCATGCACACACGCACGAGGAGAACTCTTTCTGGTCATGCAAGGGTTAAAATGAAGGCGAGCTACACGGTCAGTAATCACAGATAACGTATTCCTGCAGGAACCGCTGGTGAATTCACAAGGTTGTAGCTCCATCTGGCCAAACGTGCGTGAGGCACCCCCTTTAAACGCATGCATCCGTGCACCTGTTTTGTTTGCAGGCATGCAAATGTTTATCCATTGTGTTTTTCCGCACCTGACCCGCAACACATTTAACACAAACCCTTTAGTGAAATAGCATTAAAAAGACATGAGAATAAACCAATGCTATTTGTCCTGTATGTTTTTTTCCAATCATAAATACAGTCATCCCAAAATAGTCATCATTCCATCTGGTTTTACAAGATAAAAAGATATGGCTTACTGATTCCAAGATTTTCATATTTTTATCAGATACAAAACCCATTTATGTCCGCATATACACTCAAAAAAATGAAACAGTATTTTCCGTAAGAATCTTATTTGAAGTGGTTACACACAAGTAACTATTAAGTTTTATAGACACGTTTCCTGAGCGAAATATGGGCGGCACCATCTTGGAAAATGTCTGCTCCGAACTTCCGGTTTAGGCTATACGTCTGCACTACGACAGATAATTTTCTCCAGGGTATTTTGCTGACTATATTTATACCTATCCACACTTACGTTCAAGGTGCGTTTAAGACCCCCCCCCCCCCCCCCCCCCCACTTCTGCAAGGTACGCCTACATTTGTGCAATCTAAGCATGCGTAGAAAGGAGTAGCCTCATATGTTAAGTCATCGCCCACGTGGTTTACCAACTCATTACTCGCCGGTGGCAAATTTCGAAATTACTTCACCTACACCACATTACTACCTTCTAGACTGTCATTATTTTGTGATCACTGTTTTTTTCGTGATCGCAATCGAACGCATCACGCAGGAGCGAGGGTGAAGGGAGAGCATACCTGGCTTTTACGAGCAGTCGCCGAGTTGTGATTGAAATAAGCCTGACATCGTTACTTGGGATGTTACAATCAATGCACAGTTAGCGCTCCACTTGGAAAATAACAAATAGAAGCATATGGTGTGGCACTGCGTTTATTTCCTGGAAACCGCAGACAGGAGTGCTTGTGCATAACAGTGGTGAAGTAACTCGGACAGTAGTCTATAGTTAAATAAAAAATGCCTAATTGATTTAAGTAAGACTTAAATCAATTAGAATTAGAATTAAAACGTGTAATCACCTTTTGTAGAAACTAAGCAACATCTCTTAAAAATTATGAAGTCAAGTTGTGTAAAGTGTACAAACCAGAACTATTTACACGTAACATAACTCGATTACCCAGATATTAAAAAACGTACATACAATAATTTGTATTGAGTTCATTTTGTTTTTTCTTCAGATTACTTTGAATTTTGTCCTGTCTCTAGATTACTTGACTAAATGACTGAATCTTTTATCTCAGACAGTTTTTTTCGGTCGTTCATTTACTTGACATGTTTATGCATGTTACTTCCAACTTCATCAGAGTATATGAGTGTACGTTGATGGAACCTACAATCCTAGAACTGTGATGTGGACGTTACCACTGTGGCACCTTCATCATGTGAACTATTTTTAAACAACAATAACTAAAATGCTTGTCTTTATTAAATGTTTCATTGAGTGAGTCCACTCAGCCTCTCACAGCTCCCTCCTGCTAAGCAGTGCAATCAAACTTTTTTTTTTGTTACAAGTGTAGCTGGTATTTAGTAAGTAAAGTTAACGATGTTTTGTCACAAGTGACGCTGGTATTTGGTAAGCAAAGTTAACGATGTTTGACAGGTTTGTAGCTTTGATCTGGCCATCATAGCAGTTCGATAATAGGCAAAATGTGTTAATTATCATTAAATTTGTTACACATTAGTGGTGGCCCAGTCTGAAATGTGCTGTGGCAACTCATTCATTGTTATAAGTGAGAGTCTGTTCTCGGCAGCATGAATATATTGAGGCCACTTATAGCACATAGCTGTAAAGTGGCAGCTATGGCAACCTCAGAAGGACATAAGTCACACAATTTGTGCAATCACGTTACGTATATATTAGCAATGCTGAACTCCCTTCATACAACAATGGATCCAGTAGTTTGTAAAAACACAAAGCTAATGTGTATATACCATGAAAAACACCTTTTTAAAAGATAAGCAATGCTTTTTCATAAGTGTTTTAATTGACTCGCTAACATAATATACAACTATGGAATCAGTAATTTGCAAAAACACAAAGCTAATGTGTACATACAGTTAAAAACATCTATTTAAAAGTTAAAACACTGCATGTGCATTTTTTTGTGTACTTGAAGAATTACCAGTTAGTATAGGCCTCACAATTTTGAATAACTCCGTGACAGTACTCATCCATCTTGACAGACATTTCCTCATATTGATTATAAAAAATACACAAATACTTTTATCAAGTCGTAGCAATAAAAACAGCGTGTAATGAGCACATTGTTATTATTTACATGTTATCTGATTGTGAGCCTAATGAAAATAGGTGTAAAAAATAAATGCAATTACTTGAATAAGTGCAGCGCAGGGGGATTGTTGAATGTGTTGAATCATATTGCACCCAGAGGGTAGGCAATACATTTCTTATAAATCTCAATTCAGCTTTATAGCCTTGTTTTGCTATACTTAAATATTAATCAGTTGGAAATGATTTTTCAATAGTGTCCAATTAGGTTATACGTTTTCTCTTAAGCACTTGAGTGAAGTTTCTAGAATAAGTAGGAGCTAAATGTTTAATAGTTTGTAGGTGTAGGCGGTAGCCTCAGGTCCGATTAAATGCATAAAGTTTTGACCAACACTCAGGTCAAGTGTGGCAAAAGTGGACTTATGCAACAATTGGTGTTTTTTAGCTGGAAAGTGGAGACTGAATATAAAATGTTTCTTGACATCAAGACATTTCATGACACGCAACATTTGTGAGTGAACTTTCCAGTAAAATTTGATTGGACTACTATCGGCAACAATGGCAGTGAAACATGATGACTCAGTGACAGCCTTTCTAGTTAAAATGGATTTGTGGACTATAACTGTCAATGGCAATGAATAAGTTAAGGGTGACAACCAACAAAATAATGCAGAGGTATAAGGATATTGCAGAAAAAAATAGTGTAATGTAATATGTTAGAGCCTGTTTTAGAGTACATATGCATTTACAGTATATTTAGCCTACTGAAACAAATTTAGCAGAAATGTGTAGCAACAGCAAAAAAGTTAGGACAATCACATGAAAATAGCTCAAATGATCACATTGATTGACATCAAGATTTGTTTACAAACTTAGTTTGTGCTGTGCAACTAATTTGAGAACAGACATTTGGATGTGCTCCCCCTCCCCTCCTCCTTAATAGACAAGTTTCTTCAGGTAAACTTTTGCTTTACTTCCGCATTTCTGCTCGCGACTTTGTCCATCCGAAACAACAGTGGAGCTGGAGTAACATTACTCATCAAAATCCCTCAAAAAGGACAATTTGGAAATACCGCAACCATCTGCCATCAGATGGATGTTCATGAAGGCAGATGTAAACCCAAGCCCGTGCCACCACAAAGACCGGGTGTTTATGCCACTGGGTTATGGAAGGTATGTTCTTCCTATCCCTGCATTTTCATGTGTCCAGTGCTAAAAAAAAATGGTGAACTATTGCGCATTGAATGACTTCTTGTCTTTGATATTGTCATTACGATGATGATTGATGACTGATCTTTAATATTATTCACTACAACTACTGTACTGCTGTGGCTGCAACACATGCTATCTGCTGCTTTTGATAATCAGTACGTGTAGGAAGGCACAATTATGTAAACGCATAAATGGTAGTGTTACAAGGTTTTTGTCCGTTTGTTTACAGATGGAAAACGCTGTCAGGCAAAGGATGACAATTTGATGTGCCTCACAACAACATGTACTGCACGTCGATGGACATACAGGTCCTTCTCAAAAAATTAGCATATCGTGATAAAGTTGATTATTTCTGTAATGTACTGATAAACATTAGACTTTCAGATATTCTAGATTCATTACACACAACTGAAGTAGTTCAAACCTTTTATTGTTTTAATATTGATGATTTTGGCAAAAAAAATCAAGAAAAGCCAAAAATCCTAATCTCGAAAAATTAGCATATCATGAAAACCTAACTAACCTAAACCTAACTACTAACTTAATACTCTGAATCAACGAATTAACTCAAAACACTTGCGAAAGATTCCTGAGGCTTTTAAAAACTCCCACCCTGGTGTATTACTCAAAAACGCAATCTTGGGCAAGGCTGCCTACCTGACTGCTGTCCAGAAGGCCATCATTGACACCCTCAAGCAAGAGGCTAAGACACAGAAAGAAATTTTCGAGCGATTGGGCCAATTTTTGCCAAAATCATCATTTTAAAACGTTGATGGAAGGCTCAACTAATGCTCCACCTTTATTAATATTTAACTAATAATTTAATAAATTTAGATTTATTGACCTGTTTTGCTCATGCACCAATCGTTTTAAATAAAACAAGAAATGGAATCATGTTGTCCGACTGTTTCGTTGCGATCAATATCTCCAATAAAAAAGAATTACAAACTATTTTTGTTTATATGTACATACCTTGTACAATTTCCTTGTAACAACAAAACACGCGTCAGCCCTTCTCCATTCGGCAACTGTAATATTATTTGTAATTTTATCTCATTTTGGTCACTTAAGTAGCGGGCGTATCAATCTACACCTCACGTTAGCACAGGCTGCAAAGGTTGTTAGAATTTTATCCACGAATGATCAATGAAGTGATAGGAGCAAGCAAACATAATATTTTAGGTGGATCCTTAGGTACATCCTTAACATATTGTCTGCAGCTGGTTTCGATTTAAGGCGTATGGCGAAGTAGATACACACTGCCATTGTAGCTACTAGCTGGTTGCTGATCAAAACATTCCACTTCCAACTATATACGTATATAGGCGCTTTCAGGAGTTCACACACAGCACAGAAAGTCTCATTTACGTCGTGCTAAATCCATTTTTGGAGATTCCCTGGGTTCCTTTGTTTTGATTTTGCAGTTTTAACTTTGTCAACACACTACGTACTTCAACCGCACTTCATATTGTTCTGTCTAAACTAGGTGTTCGGAGCAGAAATGGTCAAGATGGCGCTGCCCATGTTTCGCTCAGGAAATTTGTCTCTAAATTTCCGAGGTATCGGATCAGGATTTGGTATTGGCACATCCTTAAAATCAGGAGACTCATGTGCATATCTGGTCTGCATTAAGGTCAGCCTTAAAAACCTGATAAACTATTCTGTGTAAATGCTCATTTAAAGATAGTCTTAATGTAGTTTGCTTGTGCTTATCTCCTAAAGGTGCTGGTCAGAATATAGACCTGCAGTTTATAAGCCAAACGATCTCCAAGTAACCGCTGGATCTTTCAGTTCTAATATATGCAGCCCTAGATAGAAAAAAGTTTGGACACCACTTTCTCAGACTCTGCCAAAGATATGCATCTTCATCGCTGCTCTTCATCCTGTATTAAACTATGCACCACCCACCCTCTGCTCACATCCCTTCCCCCCACCTCTGGAACTGAAACATTATGGCTGTTGACCTGGATCTGAAGAAGCGAAACACTTTCGCATATCCTCTACTCTCCATTTCTCTTCTCACACGGGAGCCTGCAATGTTGCTCTACGACAATGATTTATTATTCAGTCAATCTGTTATTGCACACGGGTAAAAGCTGGATCCTAATGTAAGTAGCTGGCCAGCTCTCTATTGTCTAGGACAGCTGGCTAGCTACTCCAACACACTATGCTCAATTAAGCCTTCACACTGGCTCACTCAAAACATGGCAAGGACAAAAAAAATGTTTGAAGCGCACGTAAATGCACCAAAGCATTCTTGAAACCGGCCACCTGCATCCTATTATGCGAGGGTGTCAATTTTTGACAGGATTCGTTTTCTTTTTCTTAAGCGCAGATGTGCTTGCGTTGGATGACTGGAAGCAAACAGTTCCTAGCCCAGGGAAGTTCCAATTCAATCAGCTAATGGAAAGGAAGCTCTTCATCCCCTTCAGCATCTTCCAGGACAACCCACTACCCCTTCCTTCCTCTATGTTTTCTTGCTGTAGCTCATTCACTAAGGCAGAGTCTGTTTCAAATGTTAGAATGATTTAGCCATTAGGACGAGAGCATTCACAGCCTCCAAGCAGGATTTGGGCGTTCCATTCAGTCACTGCTTATTCAAACTAATTCCTAAATTAGAATACTTTGAAAGCAAAGTTGGCTGAAGCAAGTGACACATACAGACGGGGGCCTCGAGTTATTAAACTTATCTGACTGAGACATTCTTAATAAAGCGAAGGCTTTGTGTCAGCGTAGCTAATAATGGATTTTGTTATGCCTTTCATTGTGAAAAACTATTATTTCCTTTGTTCCACTAGGTATCCAACCTTGTGACAAACTCCTACTTCGGCTTTAGCTTTTAATATTCCTAATTCATTTTCAACAACATGGATTAATGTCTTCTTGACTGAGATCCATGTGAAATTTAAAGTGCTGCTTCCAGATATTATCAATCATCTTTTTAATTTCTGAGTAACATGCCCCTTTTTTAACTAGCCAGCCTGTCTACCGTTTGATGAATGACAAACCGCTTCCTGTGATAGGTGACAAACAGACTCAAACATTAACATCCATAGCTACGGGGAAATATATTTTTGTAAAATCGTAATTTTTTGCTCTGCCTGCATGGTGATTAATTGTGATTATTTTTTTAAAGACAGACTCTGTTGACAAAACACCTCTTGAATTTTTGTGCATTAGATTAGTAAAAGTATCCTAATACCCACTTGAACTGCTTTGCAAATTGAGGGAAGTGTGCATAAGTCCTCAGGTACAATTTCATGTAGTAAGACTTTAAATATCAAACACTTCATATGAGGTTTGACGGAAGTAAAAGTTTGTGTGGCCTGCGAAAGTAAAACCTATGCATCAACTTCATGTTATTTTGCAAAAAAAAAATAAAACATTGGTAAAATGTTCATCGTCCAAAAATCTGGGAGTATTCACTGTTTTTTTTTTTTAATGCAATTGATTAATAAATAAAATTAAATAATATAAATTCAATATGCCGGTGATCTACATCTACAGTATGTGAATGGCATAACAATGCTCGTGACATGGACTAAAACAACCAAGTTAAACTATGCTCTATATATACGTATACACATATGTATATACAGTCGACACTCGACATACGAACGTATCGACATCCGATTCTTTCGACATCCGACGTAAAATTTTACTTGACGACATGCTGGAAATACAACGACTTTCAACAGCACCACAATTTCATTGTTTTTCCACAAGACAGCAGCACGGCGATTTTCAACATGGGTCCTGAGGTGGTGATAAATGTAAAAAGGTGACACTTATCATTGAAATTAAGATGGAAATGATTGAAAATATACGAGCGTAGTGTGCTCGTCAGTGAACTGGCTCAACAATATGGCCAGAATATATCTATGATCTCGACCTCTGTTCGATAGTCTTTATTAGTTAAGGCGACAATTATTATTATAGGAATTATATAAAAGAAGTTTCCAGCTTCATAAGGTTTTTAATCATTTATTTCAGAACTTGTGCAAGACAACATGGCTACTGTCCGCCGTAGCCAACGTCAACAACGACAGAACATGAAAAGAGAAAGTAAAAACTTCCCAATTTTCCACGACCTCTCTCTCCCTCATCAGTCACACGGTACGCTCAGGAACAGCAAAACAAAACTGCCACATTAGAACCTGATTCGTTACGTATTATTAGACTAATATTATTATTAATATGATTTGTATTTCAAATTTATTTGTTTTGCTATGTGATATTGCTATTTGTAATTGTATCTGCAGTATTTATGAAAGATTTAGTCAACCACTAATTGTTCAAGTTCTCCCATTTGAAAATATTAGGGAGGCCTGTGATTGTCAACATGGGTAAACCTCAACCATGAGCGACAGAATGTGGAAAAAAAAAACAACAGAAAATCACATTATTTGATTTTTAAAGAAATTATTTTGCAAATCATGGTGGAAAATAAGTATTTGGTCAATACCAAAAGTTCATCTCAATATTTTGTTATGTACCCTTCGTTGGCAATAACGGAGGCCAAACGTTTTCTGTAAATCTTCACAAGCTTTTAACACACTGTTGCTGGTATTTTGGCCCATTCATCCATGCAGATCTCCTCTAGAGCAGTGATGTTTTGGGGCTGTCTTTGGGCAATATGGACTTTCAACTAGAAATGCTTCTTACGAAGCCGAAGGCAGTCCGGCCTTCTCCAGCCACCGGTATTTTTTCCCATGTCAACCACCCCCTCAATTTGTCAGTGGTACATACCATGCAGGGGCTTGTCCTTCCATGATATCTCCTCAGGGTCCTCCTCCTTACTGGGGTTCTGTTGCCTGAGGCATTCACGGAGCAGGTCATCACTGGGGGCCATTTTCATGATTTATTCTTTGAGGGATGTAGTTTCCTCCTGGATAGTGGCTCTGATGCTCACTAGTCCTCGGCCTCCCTCTTTCAGCTTTGTGTAGAGCCTCAAGATGCTGGACTTAGGGTGAAACCCTCCGTCCATTGTAAGGAGCTTCCTTGTCTTGATGTCGGTAGCCTGCATCTCTTCCAGCGGCCAGGATACGATGCCGGCTGGGTATCTGATTCCTGGTAGGGCATAGCTGTTAATGGCCTGGATCTTATTCTTGCCGTTCAGCTGACTCTTGAGGACCTGCCTCACCCTCTGTAAGTATTTGGTTGTGGCAGACTTCCTAGTTGCTTTCTCATGGTTCCCATTTGCCTGTAGGATTCCCAGGTATTTGTAGCTGTCCTGCACATCAGTTATGTTGCCTTCAGGTAGTTCAGCCCCTTCAGTTGAGATCATCTTCCCTCTTTTGGATACCATTCGCCCACACTTATCTAGTCCAAATGACATCTCGATGTCATTGCTGTATATTCTCGCTTGGCAAACAGCTTGATATCATCAATGTAGAGGAGGTGACAGGCAGTGCACAGGTTGGTGCTCCTGGCCTTGCAGTCTCTGGTGACTTCCCTGTCCCCTGGTGTTATTGCCAATCCCCTTCTGTCCCCTGTACATGTATTGCTCCATGTGCCTGCTCATTTTAGCCGCTATGATGCCTGATAGGAGCTGTGGCAGGTGATAGGCTGGTAGTGTGGTACTGTGTCTTTCTGGGGGTCCTTCATGAAGAGGACTGTTCGACCTTCGGTTAGCCACTCTGGGTGGGTCCCCGACTTCAGCAGCTGGTTCATTTGTGCTGCTAGGCATTCATGGAGTGCAGTGTTTCTATTCTCCTGGCCTCTACCTCTTTAGATGGATAGCTAGGGCTGTGAGCTTAGCAGTCTCCAGTGCCTCTAGCCTTCGTTTCCATGGAGGCTCCTTCCGGCTACTGGGGCTGTTTATCTTGTAGCCAAGTGACTCTAGGATGACTGATGCTGCTGCGTATATCAGCTGATTGATCTCAGTGATCTTTACACTGGTGATGTTGCTGTATTGCTATAGTGCTGTATTTACATCTTCCAGTAGAGATTCTGATGGTAATTTGTTTGTTTGCCTTAGGTAGATGAATTACCCCAGGACTTCATGATCTTCTCTCTCAGGTCCGCTGCTCTCTCATTCTCTTCCGCTGCTCTTGGGGCTTGGTACCCAATCTCGGTGTTGGAGGGTGATGATAAAACCCCCCACATGACCTGGTGTCCTGGCTCCCCCTTGGCGTAGCATCTTTGTAGACACATTGTGCCTCATCAATCTCTAACCGTGATAGCAAGTTCTTCTTGCGGATATTAGAACACTGAGCTAGTATTTGTTTGTGTGTGTTTGTTTGTGGATGTGGGGTTTCAAAGTAACCATTCTTCCCACATTCTCTGCGTGTACCCCCTTTTGGAGGGGTTGCTGGTGTAATAGCACTCCATTAACACCCTGTTCTCCGTCCTGCTCCATCTGTGTCTTGTTCCAGTAGCCCACTTGACACCAGGTTGTCCTGGTCCCCCAACATCTGACGCAAACCTCGTTAACCCGGGCGACGTTCGAGCCGGTATGACTCTATCACTGATTGTTCCACTCAGTGTGAGGTATAGGCGTATAGCATGAAGGGCCTTGCCTAAGGGCCCACCTGGATATCACTTTGCCCTGATCGGGGAACCCCCGACCTCCCGTACCCAAGTCAGCGATATTATCACTGAGCTATCCAGCTACTATATATATGTTTATATATGTATATGTACTGCATGTATAAATTTATATGTAAGTCATGGCTTAATATATAAATGCTTAATATTATCACATAGAAAGAAAGTGTATTGGGATGCATTAAACATTACTAAGGGTGTCAACAATAATCGATGCGGCGATGCATCCCGATGCGGGGCATGGACGATTCGATTCGATGCGGGCAACAAGCCGAATTGATTCAGCGCATTTTAAAATATATAAGTACGTTCAAAAATCTGCGCAATTCCGGTGATGCAACGGATTTGGTTTCCCCATTTATATTATTATTCTCATGTTTCATTTTTTACACACTGCATAACTCTGGTCAAGTTTCCCACCAATCTCGTAGAAGCCAAAATGTCTCCAGATGTCTGCTTTCAATGTGTTAGGTGCATCAATAATCTTTCTCGCGCCCACTTTCTCCGCTTCAGCCGTTGTTATATTATGTCCTATCTCTCTGCTCTCTAAATTAGAGCTTAGTTCGGGCCTAAAAAATCCAGCCCGACCCGACCCGGCCCCCGTGTGTTAAAGGCCGAGAGCCCGAAATTTTACGTTTTATTTGTAGGCTCGAGCCCAAAACGCCCCCCCGAAAATGTACGTTTCATTTGTAGGCCCGAGCCCGTTTTATTTGTGAGGACTCAGCAGGAGGAGCAAATGCGGGGATGCAATGCGTGGTTGCGTTTTGTGTGATCACAACTGGGACGATGCCTATGTGCATAATGATAAATTAAAACCTGTCTTTTGTAACAAATTCTCCCAGATAAACAAGACTGTAAGACGCATATTCAATAAACATTTATATCGTTTATATTTGTGTGTCTGTTCTATCAGGTAGATAGCTCATGCGTCATTTCCTCGGCATTTATTTCAATTTCTTCGAGTTGGCAGAAAAAAACGCAAGTTTTCTTAATGTTTAAATAGTCTATATATTTTTATTATAATTATAAATGCATTTACACAACGAAATAACGCTGGAAAGGTTTGTTAAATATATTTCTGTGTGGGATATTGTGCTCACCATACGCGCCTCTCTGACAAGGAGAGGAACGGCAGCATATTCAAAAATAAACTAAAATACTTTTAAATAACATTATTTTAATGACTCGCATCAGACCACACAAAAGAACAACCTGCCTTAAGGAGCACTGAAACAAAATAAATAATGACGTTTTAAGGAACACGACGAACTCCACGATGTCCTGCTTACCATGAAGAGGTTCAGCCCTTGAAACAAATGATAATAATGATGTTTGACTAATATCTTTTAGGCCAGTACAGTTTTTAAAATGCCTGCTCAGCGTCAATTTGCCAGTCTTTCTGCTCTCGTACGAGAGCAAAGCGCCACATTTGTTGCATTCGGCAAGGCCGACAGTTTTCTGTAACATCTTCCACTATCAATTTAAATCCTTTCCACACACCACTCGTGGATTCTTGCCTTTTCAATCCCACCGTCTTTAGTTTGCTTTTCACCTCTTGCGGCTCTATATCGAATTCAAAAAGGAAATACCAGGATGCAGCGTTGCAGACTCGCGGAGAGCGCCAAGAGCGGGTGGGGAAAATTAAAAGGAGAGCGGGGCCATGGCGTTCATGTGCGCAAACAATGCACTGGCTCATGTTTGTGATTACCAAAGCGCCTTCTCTCTGTTTTATCCAATTTATTTATTTTATAACAAGTATTCCTTAGTTTAACATCCATACATCGTTTGATTATACAAATATATATTTATTGAAAAAAAAAAAGTTAGCGAGAGAGCCCGACCCGAGCGTAAAGATTGACATTTTGGGCCCGACCCGGCCCGAATTCAGTCGGGTCTGGTCGGGTTGGGTTCGGGCTCAAGATCTAGGCTCTACTGTAGAGGGAGCTACTTTACATTCAAATATCAATCCATTCCCTGGATTGATATTGCAATAAAGATGCTGCTGCACTACAATATTGTCTATGTCGTTTTCTTGAATATTTACTTGAATATTTTTATTGATGGGTTGTTGTGACTAAAATACAGTGACCGTTATTACTGATTTTGCACAGGAGTTCAGATGTTGCACTGTGTGAAAGGCTGCTACTGTGTGTAAAAAAAAAGAGAAAGCCCTGGTCTCATTCAAAGCACTAATTAAATGCTGTGATCTGTTTTTTATATGTATGTATATATATTTTTATATATATGAAAGTATACTATTTTCCTTTGACTTCAACCAGGAGTGACACAAGAGCCAATAAAAATTTGTTTAATGTCTGACCGCTTGTGTTGCCTCATGATTCACGAAAAATATGGTTTGCTTTAGAATTTTAATGCATCCCAGGCTTTAATGCATCGCGATGCATTGCCGAATCGAACCGAATCGAATTGTGACCCTCTGAATCAAATCGAATCGGATCAAATCGAATCGTGGCCCTCCGAATCGTAATCGAATCGAATCGTGAGGGCAGTGCCGATGCACACCTCTAAACATTACTATATGATAAGAAACATATTCAAGTAGAAGGTATTGTTTGTTAAATATACGCAAAGACAATCCCATAATTGGCAGGCGTCTTTGAACTTGCTTCTTGCTTGAGGCCACTAAATAAACAACATTCTTTTTTATTCATTTACTCAACTGGTAGGGAAATAGATTCACCAAACAAAATGTCTTTATGCTCCTGTGAGCCTGTTATGAGTGTTATATACACTATATACATATATATACACTATATAAATATATATACACTATACACTGTATACATATATACACTATATAAATATATATACACTATACACTGTATACATATATATACACTCTATATATATATATATATATATATATATTGCACAGTACTGTATATATATATATTTTTAATTAAATATATTAGGATCATGGAAGCTTCCACTTGGGGAAATATATACATATATACATACAGTATATCCTGTATATACATAATATAATAAAAAAATACACTACATATACTATATATATATATATATATATATATATATATATATATATATATATATATATATATATATATATATATATATATATATATATATATATATATATATATATATATATATATATATATATATATATATATATATATATATATATATATATATACATACACAGTAGGGCAAATAAGCATTTAGTCAACCACTAATTGTGCAAGTTCTCCCACTTGAAATTATTAAGGAGGCCTGTCATTGTCAACACGGGTAAACCTCAACCATGAGCGAAAGAATGTGGAATAAAAACCCCAGAAAATCACATTGTTTGATTTTTAAATAATTTATTTGCAAATCATGGTGGAAAATAAGTATTTGGTCAATAACAAAAGTTCATCTCAATACTTTGTTTTGTACCCTTTGTTGGCAGTAACAGAGGCCAAATGTTTTCTGTAACTCTTCACAAGCTTTTCACACACTGTTGCTGGTATTTTGGCCCATTCATCCATGCAGATCTCCTCTAGAGCAGTGATGTTTTGGGGCTGTCTTTGGGCAATACGGACATCAAAAGTTTTGTAGGAAAACCTGAGGGTGTTTGTCAGAAAGTTGAAGCTAAAAAGAGGATGGATGCCGCAACAAGAGAATGATCCAAAACACAGAGGTAAATCAACTTCAGAATGGTTTCAGAAGAACAAAATACACGTTCTGGAGTCAAGTCAAAGTCCAGACTTCAACCCCATTGAGATGCTGTGGCATGACCTAAAGACAGCGATTCATGCCAGACATCCCAGGAATCTGACTGAACTACAGCAGTTTCGTAGAGAAGAATGGGCCAAGATTAGTCCTGATCGATGTGCCACACTGTTCTGCAGCTACAGGAAGCGTCTGGTTGAAATGATTGCTGCCAAAGGGGGGGGGGGGGGGCACAAAATATTAAATGTGATGGTTCACTTACTATTTTTTTTCCGCTTCTGTCATTATTTGCATACTATCCCCATTAAAAAATGAAAACCTATAAATGTTTTGGTGGTTTTAGTTAAAGCGGACAGTTTTTTCATCTGTGTGATTTTGACAGGGATCAGATCACATTTAATGGTGATTTTATGCAGAAATGTGAGAAACTTCAAAAGGTTCAGATACTTTTTCATACAACTGTACATGTGCATTTGCTGTGAGTTAGTACAATTTGTGTAAGAAACGTACATTGAGTGCTCATTTAGCTTAGCAATTGGAGGCATGAGACACATTTTTGGGGTGTCCCAAAATTCAAAGAAAGCGTATTTGTCAAGGTTTCATAGGTTGTAACGTGTGTTGCTATGACGACTGCAGCACCGTTCAAAGTTTACCACAAACACACCCTCCCATCGGCTTTCAGAATCGGCACCTTTCTAACTCAATGTCTTGAGCCTTCGTGTTTTAGAACCAATGCCAAGGCAAAGGGCATTAATCCGAAAATAATGAAATAAAACAATAATAAAATTTAAAAAATATATGAAATAAAAAATGAATTATCTGCACATGAATAGCCCGCAAACAGTTTGCTTGAGACATGTCAACAAAGCACATGAATTACTGGAACCCTGTCCTATGGTCTGATGAGACTGGCGGGCTTTCTTGTGTACCGTCTTTAGAAGAGGCTTCCTCCAGTGGTGACAGCCATGCACACCAACTTGATGTAGAGTGTGGTGTATGGTCTGAACACTAACAGGCTGCTCCCCCACCTCTTCAATCTCTGCAGTAATACTGACAGCACTCCTGTAACGACTCACATTAAATTTTGGAGGAAAAATGACAAGCAGCACTCAATTTTGGACATTTAGGGATGTACGTAGTTTCGAAGGGGTGTACTCACTTTTGTTGCCAGGGGTTTAGATATTAATAGCTATATTTTGAGTTATTTTGAGGGGAAAATAAATTAACTCTCTTATACAAGCTGCACACAGACTACTTTTCATTGTGTCAAAGTGTCATTTTGTCAGTGTTGTCCCATGAAAAGATATACTTAAATATCTGCAGGAATGTGAGGGGTGTACTCACTTTTGTGATAACCTGTATATATTTGCCATTTAACTCTTTGTCTACCATTGAAGGCACTAAAAACTTAATCCATTTAAAGTGGGAGGACTAGCAGGAAATGAACATTCATTTGTTTGCTGCCACCCTCACAGTTCAAATTGACTGGACATCTACTAATGATAAACTAATGATGTACACAAATTCACAGGAAGAGGATGAAACGGGCTGCATGATTGGACATTTATCATCAATGGCACTGAAAGGGTTAACTGGTTGTTTAGGGGTCATTAACTATAGAAATGCAGGTGTTTGACGTATGCAATCTCCAAAAATCGGAAATAAATGTACTACACTTGATGTACTCATTGTGATTTCGAGACAGTCATTTACATTATTGGGAGAACAAAATAAATATACCATACTTTTTTATTCACGAGTTCTTATACTTTTCATTCAAATGCTCCTCTTTGCCGCAGTTTAAACCACTGCATTTTCCACCTTCCTTTTTTTAATAGCAGAAGTGTAACGTGCGTCTACCTCTCTTGTGTGCACTGTGTTAAGTTGACTCTCATTGTGCAAATTAATCATGATCCTGTGTTGATTAAATTGCTGTCAAGAAAATGAAAAGAATTAAACACTTTGCATGCGTAGGGATTATGGTGGGCGAGAAAATTGTTTGCTCTGATTAATGGCTCTGTTCCTTTCAGGGAGCCATTTTCTGCCACACAATTTAAGTTGGTAAACAAACAATTAATGGATAATTGCAACATACATGTCCTATACGCACAAACATTAATAATGAGGTTTCTGCTTTACCCTTTCGTGCCAGCTTTATTAGAGCGTGTATGTCAACTGGCATTGTGAACGGCTCACTTCTTTTATGGCATATCCTTTGGTCAACGTTCATCACAAGTGATACTTGATCATGTCTCTTGTTAACTTTTTTGGTGTTACTTTTGCCAAACACCATGTGCTTTAGTCATTTTTTCTTCAAGATCTTCCCTCATTGTTCTGTATACAGTCTGCCGATAATGTACTATAATTTTCGGATTATATGTTGTGCTTTTTTCTCTCTATTTGACCCCTGTGGCCTATTTATGTTTTTTTTTTTTTTTGTACACACATGATTGATGTTTTCTCATTAAGATTTAAAAACGTATTTATGTGGAACGTTATGATAAGGTACGTTCATACTATGGACCATTAGACATCTTGGCTGCATGGGTGGTTAGACTGGTAATAAAAAGATAGCTTCTGCCAGTGTTGTTAATCTTACTTTAAAAAAGTAATTAGTTACAGTAAATTACTTCTCCCAAAAAGTAATTAAGTTGGTAACACAGTTACCTCTTTGTAAGACTAATTAGTTACTCAGCAAAGTAGTTGACATTACTTTTCATGTGCTACACGTTGAAAAATCATATGTATATATTTTTCAATATGAGGCTCTGAATCTCCTACCTCTCTCCTATCTTTGCTTTAGTTGTTTTGATAAAAGACATCACACAAGGTTCATGGATAGGCATTCAATAAATGTTTAGGGCGAGTGACTATTTTTTGTACTAAAAAAATATACTATACATATATATATATATTATATTGTAGCGTTTACAAGGATAACGGCAACTTGGTGACAATAATGCACACTCAGCAGGAAAACAGTCAAGGGCGTAGGTTTGCCTAGGGACGGTAGCGACATAACACAACCAACTTTTCAGGATGCTCGAATTGTCCCCACCAACTTTTAAGCAACCGTATTTGCATTATATAGTGACTTCAGTTACACTGCTGGCCAATAGTATTGGCACCCCTGTAATTCTGTCAGATAATGCTCAATTTCTCCCAGAAAATGATTGCAATTACAAATGCCTTGGGGTAGTGATATCTTCATTTATTTTGCTTGCAATGAAAAAACACAAAAGAGAATGGGAAAAAAAAAAAAAAAAATCATTACCATTTTACACAAAACTCCAAAAATGGGCCGGACAAATGTATTTGCACCCTCAGCCTAATACTTGGTAGCACTACCTTTAGACAAAATAACTGTGAACATCCGCTTCCGGTATCCATCAATGAGTTTCTTACAATGCTCTGCTGGAATTTTAGACCATTCTTCTTTGGCTAACTGATCCAGGTCTCCGAGATCTGAAGGGGGCCTTCTTCAAACTGCCATTTTCAGATCTCTTCACTGGTGTTCTATGGGATTCAGTTCTGGACTCATTGCTGACCACTTTAGAAGTCTCCAGTGCCTTCTCTCAAACCATTTTCTAGTGTTATTCGAAGTGTGTTTTGGGTCCTTGTCCTGCTGGAAGACCCATGGCCTCTGAGGGAGACCGAGCTTTCTCACATTGGGTCCTTTATGCTGCAAAATTTGTTGTTAGTCTTCAGACTTCATAATGCACACGGTCAAGCAGTCCAGTGCCAGAGAGCATAGCAACCCCAAAACATCAGGGAGCCTTCGCCATGTTTGACTGTGGGGACCGTGTTGTTTTCTTTGAAGGCTTTGTTTTTTTTTCCTGTAAACTCTATGTTGATGCCTTTTCTCAAAAAGCTCTAATTTTGTCTCATCTGACCAGAGAACATTCTCTAAAACGTTTCTGGCTTTCTCTGGTAAGTTTTGGCAAACTCCATCCTTGCTTTTTTTATGTCATAAATGGGGTCTTCCTGGGTATCCTACCATAGAGTTCCTTTTCATTCAGATGCCAACGGATTGTACGGTTTGACATAGTTGTACCCTCGCACTGCAGGACATCTTGAACTTGTTTGGATGTTAGTCGAGGTTCTTTATCCACCATCCGCACAATCTTTCGTTGAAATCTTTCGTCAAATTTTCTTTTCCGTCCACATCTAGGGAGGTTAGCCACAATGCCACGGGCTTTAAACTTATTGATGACACTGCACATGGCAGACACGGAACATTCAGGTCTTTGGAGAGGGACAGGTAGCCTTGAGATTGCCCATGCCTCCTCACAATTTTGCTTGGTCTTCTTTCTTTTCTCTGTGCTCAATGTGGTACACACAAGGACACAGGACAGAGGTTGAGTCAATTTAATCCATTTTAACTGGCTGCAAGTGTGTTTTAGTTATTGCCACCACCTGTTATGTGCCACAAGTAAGTAACAGGTGCTGTTAATTACACAGATTAAAGACGCATCACATGATTTTCAAAGGGTGCCAATACTTTTGTCCGGCCCATTTTTGGAGTTTTGTGTAAAATGATGCTGATTTTTTTGTTCTCTTTTGTGTTTTTTCATTGCAAGCAAAATAATTTAAGATATTACTACCAAAGCATTTATAATTGTAATCATTTTCTGGGAGAAATTGAGCATTATCTGACAGAATTGCAGGGGTGCCAATACTTTTGGTAGCAGTGTATATATTTTTCAATATGCAGGCTCTGAATCTCCTATCTCTCCTGTCTTTGCTCTAGTTGTTTTGATTAAAGAACATCACACAAGGTTAATGGATAGTCATTCCATAAATGTTTACGGCATGTCACTATTTTTGGTAATAAAAAAAACAAATGAATATTATATTTGTCAATTTTGTGTTTGTTTGTGCAGAATTTCCTGCTTTTATTTTGGTAGTGGCATCCCGCCTTGTTCCAACTTTACTTCCTGCTCTTCCCAATCAGGCTGATCATATCCACGTGTGATCCTTTGTATACCGTATTTTTCGGACTATAAGTCACAGTTTTTTTTATAGTTTGGCTGGGGGTGCGACTTATACTCTGGAGCGCCTTGTTTGTGAAATTATTATGATCAAATTACACATTATTATATCATTTCACATGTTTTGGTGTTTTGGAGTCACACTGATGGTTTGGTAAACTTGTTAGCATGTTCTTTATGCTATAGTTATCTGAATAACTCCTAATAGCTATGTTACATTAATATACCGGCCACGTTCGCATTTCGTTGTTCATGCATCATGTAACATTATCATTCTGTACACTTATTCAGCATGTTGTTCTCCATTGTATTTTTATTTTAAATTGCCTTTTAAGATGACATATCTGTTCTATTTTTTTGATTTTTTCAAGTAAATTTCCCCCCAAAAGCGACTTATACTCCGGTGCGACTTATGTATGTTTTTATCCTCTTCGTTGGGCATGGCTGGTGTGACTTACACTCAGGTGCAACTGTTGGTTTGTCTTGTATCCTGCCACATTCTATGTTACCAGCTCATGTAAGCCTCTTCTTGACTAACATTTATGTTTGTGTAACCGGTGTGTCAGCGCCGCGCCGCTCCCACCTCTGACTAGGCCGGGACGCGAACCCGCGCGCCACGACGCCTCCACTCGGCAGGCAAGGACGCTAACCACAGCTCGAGCCAGCGGCACAGCCGTTAGCATCCTTCTATGAAGGAATCAGCAGGGAGGTTTCCACGCTTCCTGTGTGTACCCGTTACATTTGGATGAAATGCCTTTTTGTTACTTTGTTGACTATGCTCAGTTTTTTGGTGTCCAGAAAGTGCTGTGATTTTTTGTTGTCTCTTTTTGAACTTCTATGGACTGAATAATAAACCTTTTTGTCAAAGCATTTGAGTCCTTAGTGAATCCCTGTCAATATTACAGCGTCTACAAGGACACGCCAACTTGGTGATGATAATGCACACTCATCAGGAAAACAGTACATTATTTTCAATTAATTGTACCCACCTGAACGCCACAAACTGTATGTAGAAAAATCTTGCCCAAGAGTTTAAGATTACACTCGCCACGCTAAATGCTAATGCTAACGAAAACACAGATGCTATGCTAATGTTCTGAGCCACCTACTGTAGCCAATCATCATCGCATTTGCAATGGCGTCGCCACCCCAATCCTTCCTCCCCACTCCTGCCCTGCTCTCACTGTGTCGCTCAGACAATTTGTACTTCATTCAACCAAACTGTAGTAATGAGCGCCTTTACATCCTCAGTAACGGTAACGGCGTTGCAAAGATGGGAAAAGTAATTTGATTACTGACAACTATAAATTTAAAAAAAAAAAAAAACGCCATTAGAAACGTCGTTATACTCTCACACTGTTATTAACAACACTGGCTGCTACTAGTGGCAACATTTGCCAGCCGCTTCGTCAGTCTCCATAAAAAGTCAAGGAATTTGATAGATAAATAGGGTTCCTTCCAATGCTACACTATGTACAGGTAAAAAAATAAACATTTTAAAGCGATGTTTGCTACGATGGGAGGATGCTACGCTAGTGCTGACTAACAGTTTTCAATCAGCACTCAGACAAAGTTGCAAAATTGCCGACAAAGCCTCCGACAAATGCTCCATCCTATAGGTTTGAGGTAGAAAAATATTATCTTATAAGAATGGCCAACTGTTAAACACGTAGCGAGCCTGATTATGTGCTTAATCTGTTATAACGTGTCCTGCGTGAAAGTGTCTTTTGCTATCTCTGGTCAATTGCAGGACTAAACCAAGAATAAAATTAAACTTCAATATATGCGAAAGAACATGACCTTATTTGTCATGCAAAATCTTTGGCAGTGTCTTCACACAGTCAAGACTCGCTTTGCAACTGCTTCATCACGTTTTGACTTGTATTCCGTTTCATCTTAATCATTCCCCAAAAATATTTGATCAGCCATGGTACATGAATAGCTGATGCAATGTTCTGTTTGATAAGTCTGGTTTGTTTATCAATTATATCTTAAAAATCACTGTAATTTTTTTTCTTTCTCTCTGTTTATTTTCCTCTTTTTTTTTTCCTAATAACAAACTGAAGTTCAGTCAGAGGTGAATAACTGCTTTTCTCATAAAGAATATGAAAAAAAAAAGACAGACATGTGGTTTTCTGTGTGAAAATATTCCAGCAGGACTTCGGGAACCCGGAAGGAAATAATTAAATACAAATAATAATGCATTAGGGAGAAACTAATAAATTCCATGTAAGATGCCTCGCTTTTGGTATGAAAGTCATTTACATATGTGACATTCTTTGGATTTTCATTGGTTCTGTGATGCATTTGATTATAATAACTATTTAATACAAAAGAATTACAGCTACATGAGTATATTCAACGTTTATTTAGTCTATATGGAAATTAATGGGATTTTTTTTTATCCAGTCTGCTGATAAGTGGATACACTTAATTAAGAATTAAAATTTGGCATGTCTTCTTCAACTGCTAATGCAAAACTCATGCTTAGATTATACTGTAGTCTGTGTTCCCTGTCAGCATATACCACTACTTTTGGTCGGTGATGAGAAAACCATTTCGTCTAAATAATTGATGACACATTTCTATCATATGTCAGAATATATTAACGATGATTTTAATATTAATGTACATCTATAGGAGGAATGATTGATCACTCTTGACTTTGGCGAAAAGAGTAGAATAATATGAATAGCTTTATTTGTAGAACAGAATTTTTTTCTGAAATTCAATAAAAGGTTTCACATATGACGTGGTAATGTAAACAAAACACTACTCATGTCACTTGATGTGCATATTTCATGGAAGAGACTGACAGTTAGGAGATTGAAGTTGCTTTGGTTTTCTTTCCTCTCATTTCAAGGAAACACATGGGTAAGCAATATTTTGCATCATCGCAGTTCATTTGCAATGACTCTTGTACAGGTAGTCCCCAGGTTACGAACGAGTTCCGTTCCTACGCTGGCGATGTAACCCGAGTTTCGGCATAAATCGGAATTAACCCGTTAGGTATCCCTAAATACCCCCTAAATCTCAAAATAACTATCCAAAAACATATATTATACGTCATTGTACTGTCCTTGCCAAGACGTTGGCGCTAAGTCCTAGCTAGACAGCGAGCTAAGCTCCAAAATGAAGACGTCAGACGTTCGTGTGGTTTGCTGACTTTAGCGGCTCATGACATCAATACAGTGGTCCCTTGACATGTGATCGCTTCGACACACCATCTTTTCGACAATTTGACTCGCCATTTGTTTCTACATCCAACGACATGCTCTAAATAGGAGGATCTATGACAGCACCGCAGTTTCTTTGTTTTCCCGCAAGACCCACATACGGCAGATTTTCTTTTGCTAGAAATCAACATGGGTTCCAACAATGTTAGTGCAAGTGGTGAAAAAAGGTGACGCTTACTTACTAGTGACATGATGGAAATGATCAATATAATAAAAAAATATGAGCGTGGGGTGCGCATCCGTGATATTCCTCAAGAATACAGCCGTAGACGTTCTATCTCGGCGGTCCTCCACCGTTCGCCAGTCTTTATATGTTAAGGCGGCAATTATTGTTGTGGTAACATCGCCAAAGAATTTGCCAGCTTCATCGGGTTTCCAATCATTTATTCAATGAACTTGTGCAGCACAACACGCCTCGTGTCCCCCGCAGCAAGTAACCAAAGTGAAACTAAAAATGCTCATTCTGTCAAGTCAGCCACGCGATGTGTTCAGGTACACCATGCAAACACATTCGCCACATTAGAACCCGGTTTGTTATATTATTACAGGTATTATTAGAATTATTGCTCTTATTATATTATTATTACGTTATTAGAATGAATAACAAACCACTCAAACAATTAGCATGTATCAGTTAGCGTCCGCACATCATCAAAAACAATCACATAAACTCGCCCCAGGTATTTGACCACAATTGAAGACGCACAATAAACAGTACAAAAGGTGTTATATACAGGTGTTGCCTCTGTAATTGTTTCACAACACAAGCAAAAAATTTGCGCACAGGCTTGCAGCTGTAATCTGTCCCCTCTCCCTTACTTGGTTGTGTGACTTCTTCATGGGAATAAGCGCGCTCTTCTTCGTGTGTGCAAAATACGTTCTTCCTCATATGTGCATGCGTTCTTACTCGCTTGCTATTCGTACTCCCAGCTCTACGCTTCCTGCGCCAAGATAAAACCATGCATCACAAACCAAAAGTCAACATTATTAAAAAGTAAAAAAAACGAGACTCTGGTGTCATAAAGTAAAAAAACGCATAAGTCGGGTATGTCGGAAGCCGGCGACTACCTGTATTTAGTAATGACAACAATTATGTCTGGTCAATTAATAAAGTAATTTAAAAAAAATCTCCTTCATCTTACAATTTATAGGGCAAGCAAGTGGCTATTTTTGGTAGTTAAAAACAAAACAGAACAAAACATAACCCCATAAAGAACTGGCTTCCAAATACGTGGCATCAGAATTTTGGGTCATGTAGCCCACAATCTTAACATTTGGTATACAAATGTGGTCTCCATGACTCAAAAATGTGCTGTCCACTCATGTGATCACAATTTGAACTACATTATTTTTTTGTGTAGTCTTAATCATTATTGTATTTTCATATAATTTGTATGTATATTTTTGCTGAAAATAAAAAATTATAGATGAAATTGAAATACACTCTGGTTATGGCCTCCAATAACAGTTTAACATTGATGTTTTTATTTCTTTATTTCATAATATTTAACTCATTGTCTGCGATATTAAGTTCAGTTCACAAGCAGTAAAATTTACTTAATAGTGCAGATTGTTACAATGATTTAACAAGTAAATTCACCAGTTATTTTTTTCAGTGTGTTGATGGCAATGATAAATTTCCATTTCATTTAAACTGAGTACTGGATGTGGATGCTCATGTTTCAGCGCCATTGATGCACGAAACATCCAATCCATTTTGACTTGATGGATTGCAGGTCTCGCACTGTCAATGGCGGCCAATGAGTTAAATCATTGCCCTATAGAGGGGTTAAGGCCTTTCCAACAGGGATCCGTGGGAACTCTTTCTCATACCAGTAATATATTCAGGACAAGAATTGCAGTTGTTCAAACATAAAAATGAAAAAAATAAAAAAAAAAACATCAGCCAAACCTGTTCACAGTTAGACATAGACAGCATTTCATTTCAGCTTCTTGCAGAAAATATTCGTTTTTTATCAGTTACTTTTAACAAGTGGCACGAGATTTATGCAGGTGTCAATCAGTAAAGCAGTCCCAAAGGAAAGGGAACTTGTTACCATGGTGTAATATTGAGAAATTTTCAACATGAGTGTGCCAAACCAACTCCTCAAACTTTGACCTTTTCTACAAAGTGGCAGAGCAGCTCATTTATCATGAGATGATGTCTATTTTAAAATGCACTGACAGTGACATTTTTCCAGTATCCTTCAAGATCCACTGGGGCATTGGTGATCTGATTCACCCCAATGTGCTACTCAGTCAGAGATGTAAGGGAACATCAAGGAAGCATCATTATAGAGAAGAGCCTTTGAAAAATAAATCCGCCACACAGATGGAGTGAGGCAAGTGTGACTTTGGTGTTAAAATGACATATTTCGCTAGATATATAAAAAAGAAGCCACACTCAGACAGGAAGTAGATAAAAGCTCATGTAAATGACAAATCAAATCCACAAATCATCTCCAGTTAAAAGCTAAATAATTCCTGCGAAGCCATGTAATGATAATATTATCATTTTCATGTGAATTCAGTGCTCATTTACCTATTCATTTTATTGGAGGCATATTCGTATTTAAAACTGTTTATCGTATGTCAGATAATTTCTGGTTTGGGTGAAGAGATTCTCTCTGGATTCTTATCCATTGATCAAACAAGATTGATTTTCATGAGAGAATATTTTGAATGAGACATTGAACATTGCAGTTCCAAACATCTTTAACCATGGCCTGTGAGACATACTGTTGCAGTCTTTTAATTTTTACTATCATCTTTAAGAACCCTCCTGTTGTCCACTGGTCAAAATGACCCACCACTGTGACAAAACCAAAAAGAATTGACCCTAAACAATATTTTTTTAACTTGAAATTTTATGACTTTGCCTAGAGTGGCCCCAACAATAGAATAAGTTAAATGTTGCTTTTATTCACATTTCCACGTATGCTGTACAAAAAAAAAAAAAGTACAAAGGTGTTCTTCAGGTCAAAATGACCCGTGAGGCAAATAAAGTTGAAATCAAGGTCACAGAGTTATTTACACACCTCAGAATGTTACACTGTTTTAGTTGTGTCTGTTGAGGAAGACTGAAGAGAGGTTTTCAAAGATATTTCAAAGACTAACTGAAATGCTTCAAGGAACTGCAGAAGAAACAAACATATAAAGTGTACAGAAAAAAGGACAGACGGTGTACACAGATGCTCAAGAAATAAAGCAAATTTTGGGTATGTACAGACGCATGAGGTTAGTACAGATGCGCAATGTATGAGCCTGTTTGTGATGTGATGTCACGGGGTCGATTCCTGAAATTGCTGCAACAACATCAATGTGTGAGCATGCATGAACATTATCAAAAAAAAGATAAAGTGAGGAAACTTAGGCCATGGTTCGAGAAACTACGGCAACACTTTATTGATTTACCAGCTGAAGAATGTCACACTGTTGACAAAATGGTGCATGGTGCCTTTCGGAGAAAACTCATTTTTGTGACATCATCACCATAAATGTAAGATGGTATAACAACAAAGCTTTGAACCTGCTCTCTTTTGTTGTCGTTTAACCAACGGGTCATGTGAGGCATTTGGATCGAAAAGCTAAAACCTACATAATGGTTCATAGACAAGCCATTGTTGACATATTCAACAGGTTCATGGGAGATGTCAACCTTCTTGAGATGCTATCTGTGCTGTAAAAGTTCAGCTGCAGGTCTCAAAGATGGTACATTTGGTGGCACACTGTTACAGTTGCAATAATCAATGCATGGATCTGCTACAGAAGAGACCTGGAGAAACTGTTGCCCAGGCTGAAACTCCTGTCACTGTAAGTTTCAGGTTTCTGTTGGCACTGCCCTCAAAAGCGCAGAAAATGTCAAAGGGTTTGTCCTCTCCAGAAGCAACGGCAACCCCTCCCCAAAAGAAGAAAAGCACTGAGGTCTGTTGTAAGAAAGTATGACCTGGATCATTTCCCAACCTGGGAAACCTGATAAGTGATGGAAGAAGTGCAGAGGCCACTTTACCCGCGTGTACTGTCAGAAATACAGAGTGCATCTTTGCTTGAACAAGGAGAGAGCCTACCACCATGCAAAATAAAAAGTCGTGAACCGCAAAATGAGTAAAAATATTGTTTTCCAGGCTACCACACAGCCAGTTCCATTGGTGGATTTCTATCTTGTAGCTATTTTTATGTTTCGAAATATATATATTTTTGGATTTGCTGTGATTTACTGTACTAAATTATATGGTTTGTTGTTCAGGGAATAAAAAGCGATCGTTGAACAATGTGATCTGATGTATCAAATATGATACAAATTGAAAGTCATAAATGGAAAAGGATATCTGTCAATTATTTCAGGCTTTAAATAGTCAAATTGTTCACTGGAGGGGAAAAAATTCAGTCATAAAGATCAATAGAAATGTATTCCAAACTCCTTTCTGCACTTTTTGTTTTGGAGAGTATTCACACATATTGTGGTGAAGGACGAGTTGTTTCTTTTAGCAATATAACATTTAGTGTTTAAAATTCAATTAAACTACATGAATTCGTGTTTAGTGAAGATGGGTCAATTTGACCCGGAAGACACGGGGTGTATACAGAAAATGAGAACAACAGGAGGGCTAAGAAGAGGGCTTTTACTCTATCAATTTTAAGAACTTTATGACAAGGTACTGACACAGTAACACCTAAGAAATTGGCAGACCTAAATAAATTACTATTTGAGAGACTACACAACAATATTTTTTTAGTGATGCACTGTGGTTCCTAATTTTTTTGGGTGTACCACACAAATCAGAGCTCGAAACTTTATACTCTAGCTCAGGTGTGCGAAATTTCTGATTCTTATATTATTTGTGATTCGGCGATGGAAGATTCAAGAACGATTTACAAACATCCAAATTCCGATTATCAAAATATGCCAAGTAAAGCGAAACCAAAACACAGTCAGTGAGGTCTTTAGGACGCAATGAGGAACGGACCGAGGGTAAACATCATGCTCAACTCACCTCTCCATGGCTCTGGCTCAACTCATGCCGCTAGATAAAAAATTAATAATACCTGACTGCAGCTGAAAGACGCTACAAAGTACGCCCACATAAATGCTACGGTAGATATATAAAGAAGTAGATTTGAAATAACAGACTTGGCGGCGTTAACATATGTATAGAAAACTAGATGCGAAATGACAGCGTTAATAAACAGCCGCCATCTTAAAGCAGTAGACGTCAATGGAAGGCTGTTGTGGCGAAACTTCCGAGCGAACCTAATTAACTTTTTACAAAAATACTCCAAAATAGGCAAAATCTTACTTGAATCTATCTTTAAATGATGTAACAGTTTTAAAAGGTTCACATGTCGAAAGTAGACAGAAAGGAAATTATGGAATAACGGGAGCAATTTTAACAACTTTAACGGTTGATTCACAACATTAAATTAAATGAATGTAGTAATTGAATGTAGTTTAAAGCTGCTGATACAGAATGGGGACTTGAGTATTTTATTTACTGTTTTGAGCTGTTAACTTGATAGTTAAATAGTAGTTTATTTAAGCCTGAGAGGATTTTTGTACAATTTTTGTAACTAATGTACAGTTGTGGTCAAAAGTTTACATACACTTGTGAAGAACATAATGTCATTGCTCTCTTGAGTTTCCAGTTATTTCTACAACTCTGATTTTTCTCCGATAGAGTGATTGGAACAGATACTTCTTTGTCACAAAAAAACATTCATGAAGTTTGGTTCTTTTATGACTTCATTATGGGTTAACAGAAAAAATGATCAAATCTGCTGGGTCAAAAATATGCATACATGGATCTGAAAAAGTGAATCATTGACTTGAACAAGTCAGGAAAGTCACTTGGAGCCATTTCAAAGCAGCTGCAGGTCCCAAGAGCAACAGTGCAAACAATTGTTTGTAAGTATAAAGTGCTTGGCACTGTTTTGTCCCTGCCACGATCAGGAAGAAAACGCAAGCTATCACCTGCTGCTGTGAGAAAATTGGTCAGGAGGGTGAAAATTCAACTGAGAATCACCAAAAAGCAGATCTGCCAAGAATTAGAAGCTGCTGGAACATAGGTGTCAGTGTCCACAGTCAAGCGTGTTTTGCATCTCCATGGACTGAGAGGCTGCCGTGCAAGAAGGAAGCCCTTGCTCCAAAAGCGGCACCTTCAGGCTCGACGGAAGTTTGCTGCTGATCACATGGACAAAGATAAGACCTTCTGGAGGAAAGTTCTGTGGTCAGACGAAACAAAAATCGAACTGTTTGGCCACAATGCTCAGCAATATGTTTGGAGGAGAAAAGGTGAGGCCTTTAACCCCAAGTACACCATGCCTACCGTCAAGCACGGTGGTGGTAGTATTATGCTGTGGGGCTGTTTTGCTGCCAATGGAACTGGTGCTTTACAGAGAGTAAATGGGATAATGAAGAAGGAGGATTACCTTCAAATTCTTCAAGATAACTTAACGTCATCAGCCCGAAGATTGGGTCTTGGGCGCAGTTGGGTGTTCCAACAGGGCAATGACCCCAAACACACATCAAAAGTGGTAATGGAATGGCTAAATCAGGCTAGAATTAAAGGTTTTCGAATGGCCTTCCCAAAGTCCGGACTTAAAACCCATTGAGAACTTGTGGACAATGCTGAAGAAACAAGTCCATGTCAGAAAGCCATCAAATTTAACTGAACTGCACCAATTCTGTCAAGAGGAGTGGTCAAAGATTCAACCAGAAGCTTGCCAGAAGCTTGTGGATGGCTACCAAAAGCGCCTAATTGAAGTGAAAATGGCCAAGGGACATGTTACCAAATATTAGCGCTGCTGTATGTATATTTTTGACTCAGCAGATTTGATCACTTTTTTCTAACTTCTAAATGCATGTCAACATAACATTTAACCTAGATAAAACCTGTCCTGTTCATGTGCTTAGACACGGGGAATGGGAATATGTGTGCCTTTATAGACTGAACGATTTTAATGTGTCACATGAGAGTTTGTTAACATTTTTATTTATTATTTTCCCAAAGAACATGGTGATCCAGTGTTCTGCCCAAATTTCCAACATCGGCGAAACGTCCTACATTAGTCGAATTTGACACCCAAAGTACTGTACTATCGTGCGCTCTAGTAAACTTGTTTTGTTTAGATGCATACAGAAATAACGTACTTCTCTGTGCTTAACTCTGACAAATATCTGTCCTGTTATGTAATAGGTCAAAAAGTGGAGTTCAGCAGCTTTTGGCTTGAATTTACTCAAACTCTACTGCACTGTAGACTCTCGGGCTGTTCAAAAGGAACAATACAATTCTGCCAATGTAATCATATGAAAATGTAAGGTTTCTGATATTGCTTTGTTTGGCTGCCATTATGATATACGAACCTCATTGCCCTAAAAATTAACTATTTTTACATTGACCACACTGTACCGTTAGCATATTACCACTTACAACGCTCAAAATAAAGAAACCTATTAACAACCATCCTAATGTTTTAAAAAGCTTTATTTTATTTTAATAATTAATTCACTGGCTACCATTGACAACAATAGATGTCCAACACATTTTGACTGGGATTCAAGTAAAAATGGACTAGGTGTCTATCGCTTTCAATGGCAGTGAAACATGATCATTCTGTGCCACTCATCTCGGTTCAAATGTTTTAGATGTCGGAGGATTTTAGTTGTAATATAAATGAGATAAAAACATGAAGTATAATAAATAAAGCATAATACTGTATCAGAAAACATGTCTTTAACCCTATATTGCCGTATGTATCACATTTGATACACCTAAAATTTCAAGATTTTGAGACTAATTCAGAGTTTTGACATTTCTTTTTGAAAAAAAAAATGATGGATGCAATTCAACACATGCATCTGCAGGTTCAATGAAAAAAACAAACAGTATATAGCAAGGGTTATAGATATCTGAGCGCTTATTACACATATTTATTTTGACTTTTCTTTTTACAAATTTGAAGAAAATGTTTCATTAGGACCTTATTTTTCAAATTTTGGGACTCTCTGATAATTGCTTCATATTGCTGGCATTAAAGGGTTAAGGAATTTTCAGGCCTGATTAAAAACGGGCAATAGCATCCACAATATAGCCTACTGTATATATATATACTGTAAATCCTCAAATTTCTCATCATTGTTTTTTTTTATACTATCTACAGTCTCCCACACCATGAGGCTTATTCTTCTTCAGTCCATCTTAAACCTCTGGAATTTTTTCATGAGAGTGAGACACTTTTGTCATTTCTCTGAAATATTTATGGGGCAAAGCTGCAATGAGACATGGCAAGTGTGAATTTGGAGCTCGCTAAATGAAGAAATGGTAGTAATATTTCATGACATACCTTTAGGTGTTAGAATTATCAGCCTAAAAATGATTCATTTTTGCTTTAGGTCTAGTCTTTGCCAAGTGAAATGTGGATTGAAAATAGACATGCTATGCCAAGTCCATAATCTGCTTTTTTTTTTGTGTGTGCTCTCTTAAGTCTTAGTTTTTGTCTTGGTCTCATGCATGGTTTTTGTCTCTAATTGTGTGGTCTTGGACCCAACACAAGCACTTTCTTTGAGAAAGATCTACCGTCTACATTCCATGTTGATGTTTTTATGGTCGAGTCTGTGTTTTAACAGAATATGATACCGGTATGCTAAAAAATAGAATTTAATATTTCCTTTAATCAATAAAAGTCTAATTTTAGTCATACAAATGAAGTAAAGGTTTCATTCAAACCGCCCCATGAAGAAAATAGATTTTTATGAAAAGCTTGCCAACTCAAATTTGGCTTCAAGTGTGCTTAATTTTGCAAACATTGACTAATCTTTAGCAGTTAAAACAATGACTGCAGTATTTCATGCAAAAATACCCAGCTCTGTTTCTTTGTGTGACAATCCACTTAAGATGTTGTTAAACTGCTCACATTTCCCTCCATTTGTGAAGCTCTTCCTCGACCTAAATTAAAACCCTTAAGATTAATCTTCCATTCTAAGCACAGAGAAGCACTTCAATAAAGTTTACCTCCCAAAAAATGGAACACCTGTTTTTCAATTACAGCGTTTGAAACTAACCGAATAATGAACATACGAACATGATGTGAAAAATATAAACAATTTATTCCAGAATCACTGTTCAGACAGAATAACTGTTGCCATAATAATTCATTGCTCATTCCCTGCCATTGACGGTGACAGACGTCAAATTAATTATAACTGGGATAGCTGGCATTGAATGATAATGTTTCGGTGCATTGATGGCACTAGACATCCAATCCGGTTTGACTGGGAGGGACTTCCAATTCATTTAAACTGGGAGAATGCTCATCTTTCAGTCCCATTGACGGTGATAAACGTGTAATTCATTCTGACTGTGAGGGGCGAGTTCGTTCATTTGCTCTTCCCAGTCAAAATGGATTGGATGTCTATTACCATCAATGGAAGGTAATGAAGGGCTCCGAGGTTTGATGCATATACCTACCTAGAACATACATTTTTCATTTCATTGTGATTTGTTCATGAACAATGGAGGAATAGCTCAAAATGATACTGTACACACCCCGGAAAACAACATGAGTTGTGAATTGTGACATGCCTTCAGTCTGTAAATGACTAACAATGCATCCGTTTTGGAATAAATGTCCAAAAGACAGCTAAAGAGTAAGCAAAACAAACATTAGTAGTCATTTTTTGTGTAAGGCCATTTGAGGTTATACAGTATGTTGACTCATGTAAGAAAGAAGGAGTTTAAATTGCATCGTTGTTTTGACCGTTCCAACAAGATTTACTGCAAACACCCTGCTGCCAAAACC
The DNA here is from genome assembly GCF_030265065.1 of Corythoichthys intestinalis. NCBI lineage: Eukaryota > Metazoa > Chordata > Actinopteri > Syngnathiformes > Syngnathidae > Corythoichthys > Corythoichthys intestinalis. The sequence continues at coordinate 46,009,914 of NC_080406.1, forward strand.
ATGATGGTTTTTCATCAATCTAGCAGAAAATAAACAGCATAACATGCGGCAGGTCTAGACATATGCCTTATAAATAGATTTTCTTTTTTTCCTTGGAAAAAAAAAAAAATAATTCAACACCTTTTTGCCCCCACTTTTCCCTCTTATGGATTTGTCCTATTTCTCTTAACTCATTGCCTGCCATATAAGACAGTAGATTTGCAATCCATTTGAAGTGAGAGGGTTGGCAGCGAATTAAATTTTCATTCGGTGCCAGCCCTCCCACTTCAAATGGGTTGGATGTCTCAAGTTACAAACTTATTTAAATTCACAGAAGTCACATGTCAATGGCACTGAAAGAGTTAATAACAAACAGACAAAAACAACTCAATAGAAAATTGTGTTTGGGCCAAGGGCGTAGGTTTGGTCTCAACATTGGTAGGGACGATATGGCATAACCTGAATGTACACTTTTTGCTGGGGACAGGACATTTATAATGATCAATGCAAAATAAATCTGTATTGACTTATACTAACTTTTTAGTGTATTGGTTGAGCCTACCCCTTTCAATTTAAACCTTTGTTATCAAAAACTACTAAAGAAACATTTTGAAAACTTCCAGAAAAAATGTCCAGATTTTATGAGCAAATTGAAATTGCAATATTTAAACATCACTTAAGTTATATTTTCCCTACACAATAAATACAAGCATGTTTATCATCTCTTAACTATCCAGGAATTCAAAAAAAGACCACTCAACATTGCCTAAATAAAGAAATTAAATTCTTCGTAAGGGAATAAGAAAAATAAATAAAAATTGAGCCGTCCTTCAAGTAAAACACTGCTGTTTTCTCCACAAGAACAGCCAAAGTCAACAAAAAAAAATTGAAAGCTCCTGTAGGCTGCTTTGAGACCACATAAATAAAAAGTAAAATTAAGGAGAATGGGGTAAACCTCGGTTCACTACATCTCTCACAGTTTAATTAACGTTAACAGTAGAAAACATATACAGGAGGACACTTCTCTCTAAGAAGCTTCCTACTTGAGTTTTGCGGGTTTGCAAGTTCACACAGTTTAATGTTATGCTAACCCTGTTGCAGATTGGGCTTTCATTAGCAAAATTAGTGGTGTGTTCCCCATTTCAACAACATTGACATCTTTTTACATTTCTTACAGTGGCTGCTGCTGGCTGAAAAAAAAACTTCTAATATCCCTAATATCTAATGTGTGTGTGTGTGTGTGGGTGGGTGGGTGGATAGGTCAAGCCATTAGCCAATCAAATGTGCGTTTGGGAGGAAAAAATGGACCAGCACATTCAGCAAGTGAAAAGAGGTACATTTAAGTCTGAACATATTGAAAATAATTCACTTATGGTGGGGTCAGTTACAACCATTAAAACATATGGGAAGACAATCTAAATGACCTATATAACTGAAGTCATTATATAATGCAAATAAGGTTGCTTAAAAAATGGTGGGGAAAATGTGAGCATCCTAAAATGTTTCCTATGCAAACCTACGCCCTTGGTTTGGGCACCACAACGTTCTTTAATGTCCTCCTTTATTTCTATTTTCCAACATTTCGCAACATTGTTTTTGTCTTTTAATGTTGTGTTAAATCATTTGCAATATCTAAATTCTATTATTTTTGGACGGGAATTGTATGGCAAGTTGTTTTGTGCACCTACAATGGCATGAAGTGTTTTAGCCATGCCATTTTTCATTGTAAATGAGAAACTGATCTAAATTGCTTTCCTGTAATGAAAAATTAGATATAAGAAAAATTAGTGAAGAATTTAGGCACTTTCTTTCCAGTTTGCCTACCGTACTTCTCTATAAAATAAACGGCTACGCTTTAAACATGAAGCCGTGAGGCACACCTGATTATAAGAGTAATAGTGTATCAAAGTCTTGCATTTTTCATTTGTTTTTATCTTTTAATATTGTATTGTTTTAGTTATTAATGTATATATTCTTTTACTTATTAGTTTGACGAATGTGTGTCTTTAGCAGTTTACTAGAGCAGTGCATTACAGTTATGCTCCAACAAAATAGGTTCGAGGCCATTAACGTTTTACCTGCTGTAGATAACAATAGACGTCCAAATCATCTAAACTGGAAGGACAAGCTGTGAAGGTGCCATTGACGGACAAGGATCGCTGGATTGGACGTGTAGTGCAGTCAATGACAGCCAACGAGTTAAACATAACCATATTCATACATAAGGCTCACTGAGATTTTTGGGGAAAATAAAGTATTTTATCTGTGCCTTATAGTCCGAAAAATACAGTCGTTAGATATGTTTTTTCTGCCGATGTGCACATTTCTTAACTTTTTGACTAGCACTTTTTCATTAGGATCATTCTTTTGAGCTGCATATTGTAATGCTCAATGCAGGAACATTAATATGTAGCACCAGACGCGCCCGTCTGTCTGCCTTCTACATTCGCTAATTTGTAGTAAGGTGCCAAACAAGGCAATTAGAGAACTATAGAAAGCAACAGAGAAACCATCTTGTCCTCAAGGACTCATATTTTTCCATCAACCTAACCCCACTACCTCAGGTCAAATATACATTCATGCTATACCACTTGAATTAACTCTTTTAATATCTTCAAACGATCTTTGAGACCTCCCTTTGGGATCTCTTGCATTGTTAAAGCACCTCCCACCCACCACCACCACCACTACCTCCAAATGAGCCAGAAAAATTGTCAGGGTTTATTTTTTCCATCGTGGAGGCCAAGTCAATGTGCAATGCAAGTACACTACATTAATTGGTTTAGCTTTTTAATGACCATAACCATGTCTTTGTCAGAGAAGAAACACTTACTGTGTAATAATACTGTGCTTCAGCACTGTGCATGCTCAAGTCTATAAATGGTGAACCAGACACTTAGCATCTAGGTGAATGGATTTTTGAAAGCAATGAATGAGCAGCTGGGGACATTGTAGTGATTGGACGGTTAATTAATGATTCAGTGTTCAAGAGGGGAGATGACTGTTACATTCGGCTGATCTTCTTTTGTCCTTTGATACAGTTGTATTTAGTAGCAGTGGTATTTTCTTCATCAGAAAGAAGAAAAAATAGAACTGTACAAAATATGCATTCATGGCAAGTGCATTCACCCTTTTTAAGGCATGTGACTATTTTTGGTAATTAAAAAAACCCATTACCCTATAAAAACTTAGCGTACGCATATGTGGAAATCACATTTTCTGTCATGCATTATAGGCCACAATATTAACAAGTGTGGCCTAAATAGCCCAAAATTTGATGTCTACATATGTGGATGCAAGGTCTCAATTATTATTATTATTTTTATTACGGTATTTTCCACACTATATGGCACATTCGAATATAATATATTTTTGAAAAGTTTTTGTCATATATAGGGTGCACCGCATTATAAGGCACAGTAGTAGTAATGTATGGGTTGTGTTATGTATCCACTAGATGAAGCTGCGCTAAAGGGACTGTCATGCCTTGATGAACCAATATATAAAAAGCATCGGATTATGAAGCGCACTGTTAGCTTTTAATAAAATTGAAGGCGCCGTATAGTGCAGAAAATACAGTAATTTTTAAAATTATGAATCTTTATTTTATTTTTGAGATTATTGTTATATATTCCTTCATGAATGAATACAATTATGAATATAAAAAAATGTTAACAGAAATATACTTTGTTTATGGCCCTCATAACATTCTAATGTAGATTATTATTTTTTTTTTTCCCATCGTTTTTAACTCATTCCCTTCCATCGACAACAATAGACTTCCAATGGATTTAAACTGGAAGAGATGGCTGTGAATGCTCATTTTGCAAGGGCCATTGACAGGGCTAGACGTCCAATCTATTTTGACTCGGGCGGCTAGGAGCAATGATCATTTGCTCCCAGCCTCTCCCAGTCAAAATGGATTGAATGTCTTGCGTCATCAATGGCAGCCAATGACTTAAATAAGTACACTATAAAAAACGATTTTTGTGGGTAGTAATTATGATCCATATAAATTGTAGAAATTATACCAAAAGTATTTAGGTAAGCATCTAAAATGAGTTAAATTGGTTAAAATTAACTCTCTTTATCTAATTTTAATAAGTATAAATTTAAACTTGAACAAACAAGATAATATCTACCCATAAATATTAGGTGTGTGCTCAAGTCAGCACATGCGCCAACGCATCTTTGTTAAAACTGAAAGGAGGACCCTTTCATTTGGCGAGACACTCCAACTTGGACAGCATCGTACAGTAACAGGTAAGTGTGAACTTACTGATTCTTTTAAAATTGACAATGCAAAAACATTAGCAAGCCTGGTACGCTGTGTGTTAAATTAAGAAGCCCATATAGTAAAAAATTTTTTATATTTTGTTCCTGGCTTTTGACAGTCATTCCTGATAACTAGCTAAAAGCTAGCTGTTTTTCAGAGCATAGCAACATGAGTAGCCCATAATAATGTGGCTCTATTTGAACCATTAACCTTATTTTCTAATTAACTTTTCAGTTACGGCGTACAGTATTGTCAAATGTTTCGCCCTTAAGTTTAATTGAGTGATGCTGGGCTGCTACTGCGTGTAAATGGCAGTAATGGCAGCAACCACTAGAGGCTGCCACAACTCGGATTAGTCAATATGGATTAAAATAAAACAATTCATCAGCAAGCTATCCAATAGCCTGATAATGATCCTGATTATTTGATTCAGGTGTGTTGGAGGAGGGAGACATGGAAAACAGACTGGATAGGTGCCCTCGAGGATGAATTGGTATCCCCTGTTCTAACATGTTTAACATGCTACAACATAGAACTCCTGTGGGGTTCAAACACCTATGGTACAGCATTTTTGCCTTATTTGTGTCTCAAACTGAAAGATTCTTGATGCACTTTTGTTATTCATTGTTTAGTTAAAACTGTTCTTAAACTCATGTTGTTTGCATATTACTTTTTTTGGACTGATGCCCTTGTGTTCTTCACTCATCAGTTAATACTGTACTAATACTATGAGGAAAAATGTTTGCATGCAATTTATGTTGGGCAGACCATTTGTTAAATGTTAAATTTAATGAGCAAATTGTCATTTGAAAAAACAGTTGACAATCAAAAGTTTCTCTTGTATACAATGACTTCAGGGTAAAACAGACCTATTCCACAATAGTAATAATTAAGTTGATATTTAAATTAATATTTATTAAAAAAAAAATAAAAACCAAACATTTACCGGTAGTAAAATATACACTACAATACACTACAACAATGAGTAAATAATATTCAATTTTGATAGGTATTAAGTGATATAATGTGTTTCATAAGGTTAAGTAAACCTTACCCAAATTCTTTGAGTGTATTATTGTTGACGCATTTAGGTAATATTGACTTAATAAAATTGGCTAAACTTTGCACTACCAAACCGAGTATAAATTGTTACTTCAATTTTATTGGGTAAATTTTATAGGTTGTTTTTTACAGTGTATACTATAAAGGATTAAAAACGTTATATATATTAAATGTTACAATCTGGAATATGTGTGATAATTTCCGGAACTCATTTGCATCTGCAAAGGACTCAAGATTGGTGATGCTTTTCACTTCACACAAAACATCAGTTTTGGAAAAGCATGAAAAAATAATGTATTTTCCTTCTGATTTATGCCCTTGAAGGTTGAATGGAAGATAGTTAAGATAAATTGCTAATCTGGGGCCCAGATCTCTACCTCCATTTTCTTTGTCATTTGAATTCTCAGCGTAGCAGCGGGGAAGGTGAAAATGATTTGGGGACCATTACCGCAGCCCCATGTTGCTGCGCCAGTAAAACCGAAAGGCCATTAGGACACTTGGCCAGGGTAATTGCAGCCATATTGTGCATAATTTGGGATCTGATATCTATCAGCATTAAAGTTCCTGACATTCAAACTGTGATCATGTGGCTTGTGAGAAAGTGTGAAATTATTATTCTAGATCACATCTTTGAAAATGGTCTATTTTCAACATTTACAGCATGGTAATTTAACTCTCCGATAAAGTTAAAATGACAACAAATGGAATCTTTGCTGCAAAGCAGTACATATAGCAGTTTTGGGTCAGTCACACGAGGGAATAACTCATGTACTTTGAGTGCAGCTGTAACATTGTTAAAAAATAAGGACATACAGTAATCCACATTTTCAGTGAGAAATGCTTTGAAAATTCCATGTGGGCTGTATGATCTTTTGAATCTGTGAAATGACCCAATTTCTTTCTTAATAATGTAGTGCACTTTTATCATAGAATTGACCTTTAACAAGATTTAAAAGTTACTTTAAAGCCTTCAGTAAAAAAGCAATGGATTTATTATTCACATAGAGTCTCATCGTAAGAAAGACAAACTTTATTAAGGTTATAACTGCTGGGATCTGAATGTTGATCCATCTTAAATAGCATGATTATTTGAATTAGAATCATATTTTGAGATGAGTTGACTATATACACAACAATTTGGAAAAGTGCAGATGACGAGAAATAAGTCTTTTAATCTGCCGTTGAGCCCTGCCTGTCATTATAGCGCTCTAGTTTCCCCAGCTGGATGATAACGTCGGCAGGGTCCCAATTTCATCTGATTTAGAATTCAGCCCATTGAGGGAGAAGGTTCAGAATGAGGAAACTGCGACAGAGAGCAGCCAAATGTCATTAATGTTTCAATCTCTCTACTCCAATATTTTTACAGGATATTCTTTTTATGTAAGTATTTTTCCCCAATTGCTATATAAATGGTATGGTCATGACAAATAATAGGCTTGTGCTACATGGAATATGAAATATTAAAAATACATTTATTGAGTACGACAGGGCAAAATTACTGCATAATGGTGAAAACTGCCAACTACTTCCACATCCTATTTGTCGTCCGAGTCCATCTGTGTCACGTACAGCATTAAAGTGATCCTCTAATTTAAGTACATGTATGCTCTAATAAACCACAATTGTTCTCTTGTACTAAAATATGTTGTTAGAAACACATAAAATGTTAAATCAATGGCAATATTTTATAATATTTAGTCCATATTTTGACCGTTAGTTGGCGCCATGGTTTGCGGGCTCGCAGTGATGACGTAATTGGTATATTTCCAAATGTTAAACAATTGCTTATTGCTGCCTCAACTCGCCAAGTATAATGCCACGATGTGCTGCTTTTGGATGCAATTTCCAGTCAAATGGAAAAAAGGGGAGTGAAGTGAGTGGTCAAGGTGGAATTATTATTTTTAGTGAATAAATGTGCATAAGTGGAAGCTTCTCCCCCTTTTTGGTCCCAGTATGCATGTACCCTACCCACCAAGCGTTACAACTGGCGCCCGAACATTTTTCCTGGATCTTCAGTCAAGTAAGGGATTAATCTATTTTCTGGATCCGACGGTCCCACCACGTCTGCAATATTGGTTTCGGATCTGTCCATTTTTTTGAATCGTCGGTCCCACAGCGGCTTTTCGGATCAGTCTATTTTGTGGAATCGACGGCTGCGACATTGCCATGGGATCGGTCTAATTCCTGGATCTTCGAGTGAGTAAAAAACGCGGATTGGCATTTCTATTGCCATCTTTTATGTTGACTATTCTTCGTGGGAGTTTCCCCCAAATCATACTAAATAATTAAAGCACTATGGCACGCTACAGTGACTCTGACGTGGACCTCACAACAATGTTGGAGTTCGTCAGGGAATGCGTGTTTGCTTACTGCTGAGCTCTCGAGTGAAGAGTGGTCAAGGTGGAAATATTATTTTTTTGTGAATAAATGTGCATAGTGGAAGCTTCTCCCCTTTTTGGTACTTTTATACACGTATCCTAGCTACCACGTGTTACAATGTACAAGACATGGATTACACAAGGTGTGCTCTTTGGCCTGTACTGTATGTAAAGCACACGACAGCTCTGGATGCTAACAATCTAAATAATTATATTGGGATTAGTTTGGAAAACACAAAATGCTTACCTTGAATATCTGCTAATAAAACCGGACAGCGTACACTGCAGCTCCCAACCGGAGTTCCCAACACAACAGCACTCTCTCACATCACCAGTTTTGCCCAACTTTTGTCTTATCAGGTATTTGCTGCACGCATTTTTCCCTGAAGCTCGTCTTGTGAACGACCGACAGTGCTGTCCTGCTCTTCACTTTTCAGATCTGGTTCAAATAGGAAGGGGAGAACTGACGACATGTTGGGAAAGTTAACGAGTGACACGCTGGAATTTCGGCAACGAGACCAGTGACGTCACGCACTGCGACGTAACAAGAATGGCGACCTATCACTTAAAATAATTTTACAAACTTTATTAAAACTAAAACATTAAGAGGGGTCTTAATATCAAACTATTATAACTCATACTAACATTTATCTTTTGAGAATTACTTGTCTTAAAAATAGGGGATCCATTTAACAATATTTGCAGCATTATCTGTTGTCAATGGTATGGATTGATTTGGAATGCTTAACTTTTTAATTCATCTGACAAGTTAGCACTTGTATGACTTATATAAACGGGACAAGTTTGAAGTATAACGCTCTTAATTTGCCAAAAGTTGTTCATCATGTACTGTACCGTTACTAAGAGGTAGCTCTCAGTGGCCCGGGATGTCTAGCTGTCAAAGCGAGTTTGTTCGTAGCAGCCAAGTCGGTATTAATGTTTTGGCGGACTTCGTTGTAAATATCCTGTAGCAGCCCCTCGGAATGATGACGTGAGATCGACTGATGTGCAAGGTTCTTTATTTCCATTCAATCCTTGCGACACCATGAAACTAAAATTTAATACAAAACAATTAACATTTCACAGTGATCAAATAACAATTCCAAACAAAATAAGATACCTCGCTGCATTCTCCGAGGCGTGCAATCAACGTGAACACGGAAGTGCCACTCCAAGACAAATAGAGCTGACATCAGCTGGTCAAATCAAGTAACAGTTTTCATTTGTTAAATGTCAAAAAAAGGCAAAGCATGGATATCATAACTCAACAAGGAAGTGAGCTTAGCAGCTCCTGCGTTGACAAGACGGAGCTGTCTGCTGATTGACAACCGGATGTTTAAATACGCGCGGCGCAGGTCCAAAATTCATAAGTAATTTTTAAGCTGTAAAATTAAGCAAAGGTGAAAGTGTGCTTTTTTTGAAAGGCATCTTCTATGCTGCTCCGAGACTTGGGGCATTACCTTGTCCTCTTCCGCGCTCGCAGATGACTTGTCTGAGTGATGGCGGTGGAGATGGGTGGTCATGTTGGTCGTGTTGCATAGATGAACGGTATAGTTGTGAGACAATACTTGCACAGTTTTTGTTTTAATCACAATTTTCTTCCCCTGATCATTGTAATCAACAGCAAACACAAAATGCTGCCTCAAAGCGGATCTGTATGATGTTGAAGCTGCTTCCTTAAACTTTTGTCTGTCCTCGCTAGTCATGATCCTCGTGTCTATCACTTCTGCCACAAACAAAAGCAGCGTGGTTGACCCCGCCCTCCAGCAATTTGTGGAAGAAGGGGAGAATGACTGCTTACAGGGAGGAGCTTTGTCTGAGCTTTTCAAGGCAGACCGCTCAGCTTTGGCTGCTTCCCGGACATTTTAGCAGAGGACACAAGAAAAAGTTTGGAAAATACAATACACAATCGAGTATTGTTGCATCCCTAGTTATCTGGGATAGGCTCCAACACCCTGCAACCCTGAGAAGGTTAAGCAGAGTTGAAAATGGATGGATGAATTAATTTTTCGGGCTGTAATCCACACATAACTATAAACTGCCAAATGTTACGGGAAAGCGAAATTTATTCAGACGTAAGCCACCCTGGGCAATAAACCGCAGGCGTTCACATTATATTATGGGACATCTATACCAAAAGTCATGCAGCCAGCCTGTAAAAATCCCAAAATAAACCACCCTGGGTTTTCAGCTGTAGAGTTGAAAGTGTGAGGAAAAAAGGTAACGGCTTATAGTTTGACAACCATTTTTTCCCCCTCTGGCTACACCCCCTACTAACATTTTTTTTTTTTTTTTTTTTTACTTTTTAACTCATTGCCTGCTATTGAAAATATTTAAACGATGAAGACTGGCAGTGCATTTTCATGTTTCATTGCTATTAACGACAGTCCTCACTCATTTCCAACCTCTCTCAATCAAAATTGATTGGACATCTAGCGCCGTCAATGGCAGCCAATGAGTTTAAATGAGTGCTCTTTTGCCACAAAGGTACATTGCCATATCTATTTTGTATATTCACATACAGATTGTAGTTTGGCACACAGAACAGCGATTCCCTAACAATGCAGGGAAAGAAGCCATCTTAGATGTCCAGTATGTAAAGGCCTTCAGACTCATTCAAATGCACGCATGCTCTCCACCCACTGTCGTTGCTATTGTGCCAGCTCTTTTCCAAATCCATTCCCATTAATCATTTAAGTGAAGCAATTTGTGGAGCACCTGTCCCGACCCCAAAGGCCATTAGGCTTTTCAATAGAGAAGCACAGCAGGTCTAATGGCTTTTCCGTGGAACTTATTGGAAGACATATTGGATTCAGTGCACATAAGCACAAGGTTTATGATACTAAGTCCAGCAGTAAAATCCAGTCTGCTTTTCTGTAGATAGAGTCATAACTACTCTTCAGCTAACATTTTGTTATGCCCATTCAGTCGGGTAATTGGTTACTTGTGATGGACAGAAAGAGAGTAGAACTTTGGACGGGACAGAGTACCTCTTTGGCGTGTTTTTCTTCATTACCTTGAATATAATGTTTACATGAAATGATTCTGATACTCACTTTTCTTCATCTTTGAAAGCATTATGTGCCATTGTAGTTCCTGTGCACTATAGAGGTAATAATATTGCTATGCATTTCTTAACCAATTTATGAACGAATTATGATGATAACCCATACAAGGCACCCATTTAAGTCACTGACGCTACCGCTCAGTCAAAATGGATTGGATGTCCTGCACTGTCAATGCCACTGAAATATGTCCGCTCACAGCCAGTCTCCCCAGTTTAAATGGCATGCAATGAGTTGAAAACTATGACAAAAAAAAATTTAGGGTGTTACTTGGGGCCGTAACCAGTGGGTCTAATTCATTTTAATTTAATTAACATTGTATTAATTAAAAAAAATATTCATAATTAATAAAAAATATATTAGAAAAATACAATAATGGTTCATAAATGTACAAAGATAATAAAATTATAATTGCTAATACAATGATACCTCTACATTCAAATTTAATTCTTTCCAGGACCTGTTTTGTAGGTCGAAATGGTCGTATGTCGAGTGGGATTTTCCCTTTAAGAATACATTACAATTCGATTAATTCGTTCCATAGCCACAAAATCTGTGCTAAATCCCTAATAAATACTGCTGGAACAATTACAAATAGCAATTACACATAGCAAAACAAACAAATTATACATTCAAAACAGAATAATATAAATAATAATAATATTGTAACAAATCAGGCTCTAAGGTGGCGGTTGTGTCTTGCATGTTGTTCCTGAACGCACCGTGTGACTGATGACAGTGTGAGAGAAGAGGTGTGGTAAAGTTTTTACTTCCTCTCTTCATGTTGTTGTGTGCGTTATGTTGCACAAGTTCTGAAATTAATATTTAAAAACCTGATGAAGCTGGCGATTAGTTGTCACCTTAACACTGAACAGAGGTAGGAGGAGGACTGTCGAGATATCGACATATTCGGGCAGTATTGTCGAGCTAGTTCACTGACGCGCACGCCATGTTCATATTTTATCATTTCCATCTTCATTTCGATGGTAAGCGTCAGTTTTTTTTCTTTTTCCACCACCTGCACTAACCTTGGGACCCATGTTGCTTTCTCTCACAAGAAAATTCGGCGTGCATCCGTCTTGCGGAGAAACAATGAAATTGCAACGCTGTCATAAATCGATGTATTTCGAGCATGTTGTTATATGTCGAGAAAAATGACGAGTGAAATTTTACATCAACTGTCGAAAGGATCGAATGTCGAGGTTCCACAGTGTTTGTTTATAATCTAACAAAAAGAGTTATTTGCTCTATAAAGGATTGAAGGTTTTCAGTGCCTAATTTTTAATTGCTGTCCACTGTGGTGATCACTGTTCCTGACAGCGTTAAAATGTGATCTATGGTGGATGATGTCAGGGACGAGTTCCTCCAGTGTGTTATTCTCACGTTTTGGATTTTGTCCAATTTTAAGATGAAGAACAAGTTCACTAACTTAAAAGGCAATTTACAAGTGAGTCTTTGCTCATGTTTAAGTTATTCTAAGGTCTTAAACATGAATACATCAAGCTGTGTCCCTATTACCTGCCCCTTGTTTCTGCACTATAGGTTAAATACTGGTATAAAGCAACACAACTATTATAAGAATTATTGCAATTCTATTTTGTATGATCAGTTTCTGAAAATATCTTCTTTTCATGATTTAACATTTTCTGTTGCCCTTTAACCGCAATTAAATCATGTTGCTCTCTTTGGATAGTAAAAGTAAAACTGCCTTTTTTTCTTTTTAAATGCACATCAAAGAGTTGTATTTATCCACTTCTTTGGGATTTTAACAACCATATCCCTATGAATAGTAGTTTCAACATTGCAGCCTTTAATTTAACAGCAGAAAATACAGTACAAGGTCAGCGTACGATCAATTTGGCACCTACATAGCCACAGAGGGATTCAGATTCCCCTGGGAGCTTTTTGAAATATTTGAACCACTTTTGAAATATTGAAAAGATGGGCTAGAGAGAACATAAATAACTCACGAGTTGGTTGGATTTGCCTTTCTTTGGCCTTTGGATGGATTGGTGTTTTTAGAGCTGTTCTGGAGTGTTTTGATTGACGCTCTATCCAAGTGTCCTTGGGCAAGACAATTAAACCCGAAAGTGTGTGAATGGGTGAATATGCAGTAAGTCTGTAAACGCTGAAATGGCTTAGATAAAAGCTATATACAGTATGCCCTTTCCATTTAGCATTCAAGTGTCCTGAGTGTGAACCAGTAGGACATTTATTTTTGCAATATTATGACTTTTAGTCTCCAAAGATGACATTTTTCATTTTTTTCTGTTCCCTTCCAGCAACTGCAAATCAAACTCAAATGCAAGAAGACGACGTTAATGTTGAAGCAGTTTTAAAATGTCCCCTTGATCACAGCACTAAATCATATGATGACTAAGATTAATGACAGGTATTTCAGGCCAGCATGCAGGATGTTAGTTTGCTAATCATTAATATGCTTTCCCCTGACAAAACTAATTTATTATGATGGGCAAAACATAACAGCAAAGAGGCCCGCATTATAGGGCACTCATTTAACTCATTGACTGCCACTGACAGACGGTGCTAGACATCCAACTAATTTTGACTGCGAGAGGCCGGCAACAAATGATCAGTGGCACTGATGCATTTAACCCTTTATGGAGCACTCATTGGCTGACATTGATGGTGCTGGACCTCTAATCCAATTTACTGGGATGGGTGAATGATCGAAATCGACTGGACGTCCAATCCATTTTTACTGGGAAAGCGTGAAGGAACGTAATGGCTTAGATAGCTAGCACTGTCAACTCCCAACTAGAGATGTCCCGATCGATGGGCATCCCGATCGATCGGGTCCGATCACGTCATTTTCAAAGTATCGGAATCGGCAAAAAAATATCGGCCTTGCCTTTTTTTAATATATATATATATTTTTTTTTTAATTAAATCATTTTCTAATTGTATTTAACGTTACAAACATAATATGTTACACTCATCCAGCGTCTTTAGTTTAGGCTTAAGGTAGGGTTATCAAATTTATCCCGATAACGGCGGTAATTAATTTTTAAAAAATGTATCACGTTAAAAATATTTAACGCAATTAATGCATGCACTGCATGACCCACTCACGTATTGTCGCACTCAATCTGTAATGGTGCCGTTTTACCTATATGGAGAGATAAAAGGCAGCGTAAATTGAGTAGAGTGATTTTTGGTAGCCTTTGGAGCCTTTTTTTAATTGGCTAAAGCCTTACAAAATCCCTCTCCCTAAGGGTAGAAATACCATGGGAAGCAATGTGGGGAAGCAAGGGAGCAATTGATCTTTTTCTTAACACCTTATGTTATTTCCCAACGCAGAAAAGATATCAATTGGTAGCACTACGCACAGTCATGGTTCCACTTCCCATCATGCATTTGGGCATGGCTACAGTATCATTTACTGAAAGCTCAACAAATACACTAGATGACAATATTTAGTTACAATATACAAAGTCACAAGTCTTTCTATCCGTGGATCCCGCTCACAGAAAGAATGTTAATAATGTAAATGCCATCTTGAGGATTTATTGTCATAATAAACAAATACAGTACTTATGTACTGTATGTTGAATGTATATATACGTCCAAGTTTTATTCATTTTTTTCTTAATGCATTGCCAAAATGTATATGATCGGGAAAAATTATCGGGAATGACTGGAACTAAATCGGGAGCAAAAAAAAAAAAGCAATCGGATCGGGAAATATTGGGATCGGCAGATACTCAAACTAAAACGATTGGGATCGGATCGGGAGTAAAAAAAAAACATGATCGGAACAGCCCTATTAACAACCAGTGCTCCCAGTTTCAATCAATTGGAAGTCTCTCGCCGTCAAAACGGATTGGACGTCTAGTGCCGTCAATGGTGTTGAAAGATTAGCATTGCCAATCCTCACAGTTGAATTGAATTGGATGTCAGTGATACTATGAAAAAATATATACTTTAAAGTTGTATTGGGGATCCTACCCAGAGTGTATTTCAGTTTTTATTCATTTTATTTCTGTTTATTATATACACTGCTGGCCAAAAGTATTGGCACCCCTGCAATTCTGTCAGATAATGCTCAATTTCTCCCATAAAATGATTGCAGTTACAAATGCTTTGGTAGTAATATCTTCTTTTATTTTTCTTTCAATGAAAAAACACAACAAGAATGGAAAATAAAATCTAAATCATCATCATTTTACACAAAACTCCAAAAATAGGCCGGACAAAAGTATTGGCACCCTTTGAAAAATCATGTGATGCTTCTCTAATTTGTGCAATTAACAGCAGCTGTTACTTACCTGTGGCACAAAACAGGTGGTGGCAATAACTGAATCACACTTGCAGCGAGTTAAAAGGGATTAAAGTTGACTCAACCTCTGTCCTGTGTCCTTGTGTGTACCACATTGAGCATGGAGAAAAGAATGAAGACTGAAGAACTGTCTGACGACTTGAGAAGCAAAGTTGTGAGGATGCATGAGAAAGCTCAAGGCTTCAAGTCCATCTGCAAAGACCTGAATGTTCCTTTATCTACCGTGCGCAGTGTCATCAATAAGTGTAAAGCCCATGGCACTGTGGCTAACCTCCCTAGATGTGGACGGAAAAGAACAATTGATGAGAGATTTCAATGAAAGATTGTGCGGATGGTGGATAAAGTACCTCGACTAAAATCCAAACAAGTTCAAGCTGTCCTGCAGTCTGAGGGTGCAACTATGTCAAACTGTACTATCCGTTGGTAGGATACACAGGAAGACCCCACTTCTGACCCAGAGACATAAAAAAAGCCAGGCTGGAGTTTGCCAAAACTTACCCAAGAAAGCCAAAAACGTTTTGGAAGAATATTCTTTGGTCAGATGAGACAAAAGTAGAGCTTTTTGGGAAAAGGCATCAACATAGAGTTTACAGGAAAGGAAACGAGACCTTCAAAGAAAAGAATTCCACGGTTAAATATGGCGGAGGTTCCCTGATGTTTTGGGGTTGCTTCACTTCCTCTGGCACTGGACTGCTTGACCGTGTGCATGGCATTATGAGGTCTGAAGACTACCAACAAATTTTGTGGCATAATGTAGGGCCCAGTGTGAGAAAGCTGGGTCTCCCACAGAGGTCATGGGTATTCCAGCAGGACAATGACCCAAAAAAACCCCTTCAAAAAGCACTAGACAATGGTTTGAGAGAAAGCACTGGAGACTTCTAAAGTGGCCAGCAATGAGTCCAGATCTTAATCCTATAGAACACCTATGGAGAGATCTGAAAATGGCAGTTTGGAGAAGGCACACTTGCATCTCAGAGACCTGGAGCAGTTGGCCAAAGGGCTGGCTGAGGGTGCCAATACTTTTGTAGGGCCCATTTTTGGAGTTTTGTGTAAAATGATGATTTGATTTTATTTTTTTCATAGCAAGCAAAATATATGAAGATATTACTTCCAAAGCATTTGTAATTGCAATCATTTTCTGGGAGAAATTGAGAATTATCTGACAGAACTGCAGGGGTGCCAATACTTTTGGCCAGCAGTGTATAAAAATAATGTTTAATAATTAAAGTATATAAATATATAACTAGAAAATTCAGTTTCTGGAGAAATTAATTCCATAGGATGTGACCAATAAACATAAAGTGAGCTGGAAATAGCCCATAAATGTTCCAAGTGACAACATTAACACAAAGTTACCTGTATATGAATGTAAACTTCTTTTACATTCAGTTTTTAAATGCACGAATGTTGTTTTTTTCTTTTTCTTTTTAACCTTTACAGCGCATTCATTCAATTCACTGGCTGCCATTGACGGCGCTCGACGTCCAATCCATACTGACTGAGACTGGGTAATGAACATTCATTCATTCGCCTTGGATGCTTTTGTCAAATCTGGGTGGACCTGTACGTTTTTGGCAAAAACCCTGTATAACTTTCATGGGCTTTAATTTCCAGATTTTTTTTTTTTTTTTAATGTGTAACATGTGGGATGAGATACAGTACATTTTAAAACGTGAACATTTCATGTTTTTGCTATCAGGAATTAATAGGGTTAGGGTTATTTATTTTATTTATTTATTTATTTTTTGACAAAAACCCAGCGTTTTTGCCACAACTGTAAATGTTAAAGGTGAAATTGAAAGAGGGCCTGTGATGCATGAATTTTTAGAATGATTGGTAGTTGAAATGGTGAGAATTAGTTAAAGTGCGTGGGCTGTACTGCATTCCAAAAAAAGAGGACACACACAAAAAAATATGAGTACAATATTAAATGTGGGGAGCTTTGATTTGCAAAGCACAATTATACTTGAGACCATATATATATGTATATTGTGTCTTTAATGACCCATGTGTGATGTCCACGGTCCACTGGATGCGAGATCTGCATGTTATTTTCTTTTTTTATTACCAAAGACTTCCCCTAAAATGTTGAAATATCACACTCATTAAGACTGCATTGTCCATGATTTTCATGATATTACCATGCATGTTGAAAAGTTTCAGGACTTAATTGGAAAAAAACATTAATACAAAACCCCAGGACTTAATTGGAGGGGGGGGGGGGGGTAATGAACTGGAGGACATTTTGAGAATTTGTATTTTTTTTATTTATTTATGTACAAGTCCAAATTCGATACAGCTGATTTGTTACCACTTAAAACATGCTATAGGAGCTCTTGCAAGTGACACTTCCAACAAAAAATACTAATGCTGTATGCTACAACTCACCAGATGTTGCTGTGCAATCTGGAACTTGTCAGCTATTGCGACCAGTTCAGCTAGATTGATTGTCGCAGAAAAACTGCAACATGCAGTGTTCGAGAATGATAATGAACAGATACGTTATGTTTACAATTGAAAAATGTGTATTAAAAATGTTAAAAGAAGTTTAAATAATTATCAAAGCTGGCTTTGAGTTGATTGTCAGTATAATAATGTAGTTCTCAAACCACTTTCAGAAAATTGCTGCTTTTTTTCTGTCAAGCACATCCCAAAAACTGCTTGCATGAAATCCATCCGTTTTAACAAACTTTTTTAATAATTTAATCTGAAAAGAATCACAAATTCTGTAAATTATGCTAGTAAAAGGGATATAATGCTCAGATTAAGTAGAAAATACACCGATAAACACAATCAGGACACCATTATTTTAGTCATACATAACCAAGAGCATAATCTCAGAAAAATTTCATGGATGATATTACCTTGAAACAGGCATTCTGTAAGAGCAGCTGGCCCTCGAGAGACTGTACAGCTCTCAGTTTTTGTATACAAGATCATTTATTGTGTTGCAGTGATCGTAAAGTGCGCTTCCTTCCTATTACCGGATGGAGTAACATCAGACAGGGAAGAAGAATGGTGCAGATAAAGATTACATTTCTGAAGGCTCGTTGGGGAGAGAAAAAAGTAATATACAATTGGAGGTATTTGTATGCTCTTGGCAGGAAGGAAATGATGGCCGCATTCCACAGATCTTCCACTGCTGCGCCATCAAGCAGTTAATAACACCATTTAGAGAAGATTGTAGGGGCAAGAAGCAATCTCTGATGATGAGAGGACATATTTCTACCATGTTTTCTTATCTGGTTAAGCTATAAAAGATCCTACTCCTATTTGCTAGCCTTCTGGTATTTTAGTCATTGTACTTTTCAAATTGTAATAATTTCTTAACAATAGTTTGAAAACTTAACTTCTTTCTATTCTGTTACATCACATTTTAAGAGTGAAAAAAGAAATAATGTCTTCATTGGTTGTACTTTTCAAATTGGAATAATTGCTTAACGATAATTTGCTAAACTTATTTTCCTTCATTCTGTTACATCACATTTTTTTGATAGTAAAAAAATAATGTCACATAAAAATATGGGCTAGGTTTATACCCAGATTGCATTTTTATTGCCATCAGTTTGTTTGTTTTTTTTTAATATACATGGGTAGTAAGATTAGAAATTGACTTTAGAAAGGGTTACATTGCAATTGGATGCAGTTATGATATCTTATCTAGTGTGTGTGTCAGTCCCCTCAGCCAACAAATCAGTTTCTTGGCTCAGTGGAACCATTTCAGGATGCGGACAGATAAATTGATCAATCTGAGAAACTGATAGAATAAAGCATTGTCCCCTGCTACAAACACCACAGGGAAATCATAGAACCATCCTCGACAATGACATGAATCACAGCTAAGGCAGACACTGCAATACAGTTTTAATCAGGCGTGATGTCAGGGGAGAGATTGCGTTGGTAAAATACACAGCCAAAAAAGGCAAAATAATAAAATTTCATATTTTTTACATAAAATAAGCATACGGGAAAAACAAAACCGAATTTATAACATAAGTATTTTTAGTAGTAAAGCTAGAGTCACTTGTCTTGTCTTTTCGAAAGTGAAAAATAGAAAATTAGGGACAGCATAGGACAAAAAAATGTTCGAGCAGAAGAATATACAACTGAGATCAGTATGTATAGAACACATATTTGGAATTGGGTAAGTGAGATTGCAATGTCATATATGAATTTGTGGTTTTCAAATCTTACACTCTATTCAATATATGAAATGATTAATTTACATATTTATAGATGACCAAGACAGTCCATTTATTAGTATTTGTTCATCTTTTAAAACAGGATCAAAACATCAAATATAAAATATATATTTTTTAAAGTGCCGTGGTATTTTTTGAATCTTGATGTCCTTAAAGTGCTCATCTGTTCCACATGGTGTGACTGAGGCAGCTTAAAGCTATTGTTGCCTTCTCAGCTGTGAAAGCCTCTACAACATCTAGGACAAGAGCAGAGCAACAGTAAAGTCAGTCTTGCATGTGTCCTGAACAAGCCTCAAGTGTATTTAAGCGGAAGATGTCAATGCTGTATTACGGATGTATAAATCCTCTCAATACCAAGACTTCCCGGAAGGTCCAGCACATTGACAATGTTCACTCAGTGACTATGGGTCAAGCATTACTGAGAAAAAAAAGATGCGGAAGAGGAAAAACAACACCATAGTATCATAAGAAGGCCCTTGACTAACAAACAAAGGCCTCAACATTATCAGACATACAGGTGGTCCCCGGGTTACGAACGAGTTTCGTTCCTACGCTGGCGACGTAACCAGCATTTCTGCGTAAGTAGGAATTAACCCTTTAAGTACCCCTAAATACCCTCCAAATCTAAAAAAAAAAACATGTATGATACATCATTTTGAGAAAACGAAGCAAAAAAATAAGAGATGGACAGCCAGCCAGCCAGACAGACAGATAGATTGATTGATTGATTGATTGATTGAGGAAAACAGAAGCTATTGGGGGCATCGGCATTCTGCCAAAAATATCTACAAAGGTGAAACGTCCAACCAATGGCGAATTTGACATCCTAAGTACTACCTTGCGTTTTTCAGCTTGTTTTTTTTTTTTTTAGATGCATACAAGAGCGTACTAAAAAATGCCTTAAGAAAATACTTAAATATGATAATATCAAGGGTGCTTTAAACACACTACGTTATTACAGTTTTTCTCAATCGCTTTCGTACGTTTCTCAGATCAGAATTGAAATTCTCAAAAACAGTTTGTGCATTTCTCAAAACACGTCACACAAGTAGCAAAACAATATGGATTACCTGCATAAGCAAGTTTTTTGTGCAAAATCCTTAGTCTTTCGCTCAAAATTAAATTTCTGTGGCATTAAACATGTCAGTGCTGTCAGAATGACAAGTCCTTGTTTCATTGTGTGCAGACAACACAATTAAATTGCTTTGTTGTGCTCTCAATAAAACAGTTACTCTGGTGTAAGGCTCTGATGCTGAAGATGGGTTATGTAAATTTTGATGGAAATTGCAAATTACACCATTGTGTGTGGGAGATTGATTGCATGAGATGGACAATATTCAGTTTACACTTTTACTGTTTTTATAATGTCTTGAAAGACCAGGTCGTTGTGATACGGAAAGCAAAAGATAGCACGGAGTATCACAAAAAAAAAAAAAAAAAAAAAAAAAAAAAAAAAAAAAAAAACATAAAAGAAAAATTAGAAATGTGAACATAAGACAATCGGCACAACTAAACTTCGAGTGCTGTTGGGATTTTTTTGTCCATTCTTTCTACACATCTTGAAGTTCCTTTCTGTTGGGCCACAAATTTTCATCCACCTCAAAACGGATGTCCTCTCTTGCTATACAGTGTGGAGAGAATCTTCTTGAATTCCTTACCCAGCCTCTTAAGACACCAGCTGTGATGTCACTATATGCTGCATTCATTGCGTCCAGGAGAGTTATCTGAATGTGAGGCAGGCGATCATACACTTGCCATCTCCATGTCGGGAAAAATTCTATGGGATTGAGAAATGGAGAGTATGGTGGTAGGAATTTCATTACATTCTGTTGTGGGTTGCAAACGATTATGTTGCTTGGTGGAAACTCACATTGTCCCAAACTATTGCAAATTTTGGCAGGGTAAAATAAGTTACGTAAAATAAGTATCAAAAATGCTTAGAAAAAAAGCACACACATGTTGACATATTCTAGCAACATATTAATACAATTTGCATGTAAAGACCTATGCAATGAACTAATGACTAAATGTTGTTGGTGGTGAGACTATTTAATAGAGACCCATGATAATCCAGATACAGCTGATAATGTAGGAAACAGCAGAGATTTGTACAAATCATTTGCATGGGTGTACGAAAACATCTGCAACTTGTTCAAAGAAATGAGGAACTGCTTTTTTGATGTACACTAGTGATCCAGTGTTGTGTGAACAAGTAGTTCAAGTTCAAGTCTGGGCAGAGGAACATACTAAAGCAATTGAGAAAAACTATAATGTGATCAACAGATAAACACTCTGCTTTAAAGCTACCACAATAAAACAATGTTTAAAAGCTATCAGAGGAGAACACATGTCAAAAGCATTTGGGGCAATGGAAAGTTATTAAAATAAAAACCAAAATAGTAAGTACTCGCTGCTTTTAACTGGACATTGGTAGACGTCTAGGACGTGTAGGATATTTTGGCAGAACACCGGTCCAGCAGTGAAAACGAATGCTGCTCAGCTCGTGCCGTTTACTGTTTTACTGCCTTCTTGAGATGTTAACTGGTGTTCACTCCCGCTTCCCAACATGACAGCTAGGCTCGAAACTAACAAAAAATAGCGCTAGTGTGACGTCAAACAAGTCGGAGTGCAACAAAGGAAAGCGGACCGCACATATAGTGTAGTACAATGAATACAATGAAATACTAAATATGCATATCAAATACTGTAGAGATCAACCATTTAGATTAATTAGACCAAATAAAAAAATTAAATGACAATATACTGCACTTACCATCAATGCTGAGAGATGGCGGACAAGACACTGTTCCGTGACTTATTAAAAAAAAACAAAAAAACAAAAAAAACAAAAACAAAAAAAAACAACTGGAGAAAAAAAACAGTAGACGAGACAAACATCGTAAAGTCGAAATCACGTAAGCCGGGTACATCGTAACCCGGGGACTACTTGTATTTGGAAACAATTTCATCAATGTTAGGGTCACTAAATGCCTAATGGTTAAAATGGCCAAATACTTTTGCCCACCTACGCTGTGGCCTGGAAAATTCTTCACAGTCCATCTACCTCACTTTAACCTGTCCTGTCAGGGATCGGCTTTTTCTGCTTAAAAGTTTACTACCCTCATAAAACCGAACTAGGCATCTTTGCGGCAATGTTGTCCATTTTGAGAGTCTTCTCTCTCCCTCGAGGTAATGGGGACAATCAAATTGAAAGCGGTTTTACAACAAGTAAACACATTAATTTTAACAACAAAACACATTAGATCAACAAGAGCACTCAGAGTGCAGACTTCTAAGGTGAAAAGATGTCACATTCTGAAATCAAGAACAGATCTACTGTAGGATTATAATTCCTGATCGAAACTATCACTGTACTTCAGATACATTTATTTGAAGTGGGACTTCCAGCCCTCCTACTTCAAACGGATTTGAATGACTTTAAAGTAAAGTGAGTATAGCGTAATGTTATAGTTTTCATTAAACGTGGTATCGGCAAAGTGTTGACATTGGCCGACACCACACAGCCAGCTGTGAGAAAAATTTTATCGGTGCAACACAACTGCTTACACACAATCACCAAGATATGACTGGAATATACTTTGAGAACAGTAAATCCGTTTGAATGATGTAACATGTTGATTCAAGGGCGTATGTTTTTATCTCAACATTAGTAGGGACACTATTTGAGCATAGGTCACTTTTTACATGTTTTTTAATTTGACCTATACAGTATAAGAGTGTAATGGTATACAAACTTTAACTTTCAAATGCTGTGAGAACAATAATGTTTTCTCTGGTGTTTTTCGAAAGCTCTCTGGTCTTGCCCATGGTAGCAGTTGAATTATGACTCACTGTGGGGTCCTCATGTGACAATATTGAACTAAAACAGGGTGGTGGGTGGGTGGTAACTCATGGGGTAAATATGGACTTTTTTTTAAGGTAGACTGACAACTCTTTGACTGTGATAATTATTGCTGATTTTCAGGGGTAAAAATACTTATGAACCCCAGTAAATTACAAATAAATTTTTAAAAAATCAGACAATGTTTTTTTTTTTTTTTTTTTTTTTTTGACTATGTCTGTATGATTGGAAATGCATCGTTGATTGAAATTTCAGACCTCTAGTGGGTGAACTTGCAAAATCACAAGGGGTCCAAATACTTCTGCTCCTCACTGTATTGTAGCATCTACAAGGAGAACGCCCACTTGGTTAAGATAATGCACACTCAAGAGCAAATCAGTCCACTATTTTAAATGAATTGTACCCACCTAAACGACACAAAAAAAGAAAGGTGCCCGAGAGTTAAGAGGACGCTCGCCACGCTAAACGCTAAAGCTAGCGAGAATGCGAATGCTATGCTAACACTCCGAGTGACTTATCATTGCGTTTGCAATGGCGTCACAATCCCTTCCCTCCTCCTCCCCTCCCGCTCTGCTCTCTCCGTGTCTCTCAGACATCTTGCTCGTCATTCAACCAAATTGTAGTAACGCGCGCATTCACATCCTCAGTAACATTAATGGCGTTGCAAAGATGGGGAAAAGTAATTAATTAGTTTACTAAACAATATGACAAAAATAACGCCGTTAGAAACAGCGTTATACATTAATGGCGTTATGAACAACACTGCATACAGGAGGTAACAACAGTAACAACACATTCAAGAGGACACTTTTAAGCGGCCTCCTTCTCGAGTTTTGCAGATTAGCAAGTTCACACAGTTTAATGTAACCCTGATGCAGGTCGGACTTTAAGTAGCAAAATTAGTGGTTTGTTCCCCACCTCCACAACGTCTTTTTACATTACTTACAGTGGCTGCTGCTGCTGGCCGACAAGAACTTGATATCCATCCTCTTCTAAAGGGGCGGTGGAGGCAGCATGTTGACATGTACCGCATATCTGTTGGGGTTGTGTGAGTGGGGTGGCTGGGGTCTACTCATCAGTCAATCAAATGTGCGTTTCAGGACAAAAAATGGACTGGCATATTCAGCAAGTGAAACGGGGGAAATGTAAGTCTGAACATAATAAAAATAATTCTCATAATAATGCTTGGGTTATTCTATGATTTTTATTATGTTATTCTATTCTAATTCTATTCTTACAACATACGAGAAGACAATCTAAATTACCTATATAATTGAATTCATTATATAATGCTAATCAGGTTGCTTAAAAGTTGGCGGGGACAATTTGAGCATCCTAAAAAGTTGGTAGTGTTATGTCTCTACTGTCCCTATGCAAACCTATGCCTTTGCATTCATTACATAAAAAAAACAATGAAAAAATGTGTGGGATTCCTTTTCAATTTAGCAATAATCTGTTAAGTACAAGCCTGCTTACGAGGTACATGCTATTAAGTGGATTTGCTAAGTAAATTTTCTACAGTCTGATGGCCTTGTCGTGAGCTCTAGTCCGTTGGGACTACATGAATTGCACCACATTTGAAGTCGTCTCAGTAAATTTAGTCAGTTTATATTTTCTACATGATCTCATGTGATATGTGGGCCAGGAATAGTAGATGCATAATGAATAATTGATGCATACTTCTCTATTCATGTCATCCTTAAGTTACTTAGTTACCAAGGCGCATTCAGTGAAATTTGCTGGATAGAGGGCTGTTCTTGCATGAATCTAAACTCATGTGATGTGATGAGCTTAACTCATGGGCCAAGTCAATTATTCTTCAAAGTCAGTGCAGCAATGACTTGACCCATACTTTTAGATGAACGGTGTAGTAATGTTTGTTGGCTGTGATCTGCCACATCCCCATCTGCTTTTTTGCTGTGCCCACTTATTTTGTCTGATGAGCTTTAAAAAAAAACACAAAAAAAACTAAAGTGATGGGCATTCAAACAAACTCCATCCAACAAAAACCTGACCTGACATGCTACAACTCCACCTGCACCACTCACATACACACCATGGTCCGTCCCAGTGTCGGCCAATTCTTTGCTTGGTGAAGTGTATGCTTTTATATGTGGGTTTGGTGTTTTTAAGCTGTCCAAAAGCATTTTTATCATTGCCTGCCAGTTTTAGTCAAACCTGCTTATTTTTGGCTTGTTGTTGATGTTTTGTTCCGATTTATCCATTCATTTTCCATGCCACTTATGCCTGCTGGAGTTTGTAATTTGAATTAATTGCTCAGCAAGCTGACATTCTAAAATGAAATTGCTGAGTGTGATGGTTTGTGATGTTCTTTGTCATTGCCATTGTTTGGTCTTATCAGCCCTCTTTAGTGTGACTTAACCTTCATATGGAACTCATTTAACTCATTGTTTGCCATTGATGGAGGTGCCTCTCCAAGCCAAAATGGATTTGATGTCTAGCGCAGTCAATGGCAATGAAACATGAGTATCTGCATGAGTATTTTCGCAGAGTCCTTACATGAATTGAATGTCTACTGTTTTTAAAAGCAAAGAATGAGTTCAACACTATGCAGTAAAAACAAAAAAACAAAAACAAAAAAACACTTTTGAATTGTTTCTATTAACATTTATCATTTTACGACATTATTTATTCATAAATAATACAGAACTTCTGTTAATAATAAAACAAATACAGTATACAATTTTCAGACCTGGTGTTTACACACCTGAATAACATATTTTTGGCTCATGTAGGGCACACTTGTATATAGTGTTAGTTTTATGGCCCACACGACCCAAAATATGATGTCATTAATTGCATGTGGATGCCATGTGTTTTTTTTTTTTTTTTTGTGTTTTTTTTTTACTTACTAAAAAAATCAATAGTTTTAAATGTTCACTTAAAATAAATCATATACTATACACTACATGTATTTAACCTTTGTATTCAAATGCCAGCAAACAAGAAAATAAGTTGGTGAAAGTTCACGTGGAAGCCATCATGTCATCAACTTGTATTTCTAGTATTTATCACAGCAAACCCCAGAGGTCTGCTAACCTGTATTCCTGGTTTGACATTCTGCATTAATCGGATTCCACTGATTCCCCTATAGTAACTGCCCAGCCTGGGAGTCCTTGCAGATTTTTCCAAGGACATATTTACACATACAATATTGTACAAATACTATAGTCCTTGGGGTATATACAGTATGTGCAGAAAGATTGACAGTAACCTGTGCTCTTGCTAGTATGCACGCTTCATTTTTTCCCCGCTACCTTGTTTTCATGTTCAGGCTGTCACTTGTCAGCGCAGCTTGTCAGTTACACACCTGAGCAGCTAATCAGCAGTATTCGCCCGTCATGCTACCCTATTCATCTGCCGGATTGATGTTTTTCACAACCACAACAAAGCTTGTTCCATCGCAGAGATTCTGATTACAAGGGGTTTTAAAATCCATTGACCAAGTGAGCAACTCTTTCAAATATCCAAACACTATAATATAACTCATTGGCTGCCACTGACAGTGAATGAACACCCCTGGATTGGACGTCGAGTGCCGTAGATGGCACTGAAAAGTGAGCATTCACAGCCAGTCTTCCCAGTCTAAAAGAATAGCATATCTGTCAACCCGAGGCCGTTGTCAATCTTACAAATCGTGACGTATGCCCATAAGCGGTTTTAAAGGGGGGGGGGGGGGGGGGGGGGGCAGGTCCCCCGGTGGCCGAAAATTGTCATTGCATGAAATTGACTTTCCATTATATATAAAAGTTGTGAAGCAATAAAACTGCAACAATAAGGAATGAAATGAACCAAAAAATATATTTTTATAATGGGTCAAAATTATTTATATGAACAGATAATGTAACTAGCCCCATTTGCTTTGCATATAATCCCCCCCCCCCAAAATAAATAAATAAAATAAAAATGGGGGAGGGCAATTTCATTTTTAAAATGATTTTTTTCTTTGAATTTTTTTTTGTTTTTGTTTTTTTTTTGATTGAAGCAACTTTTTGGGGGCTTTAATGATTTAGACACATATGTTCTTCCCATAACATGGCCCAAGGATTTCTTTAATAAAATAAAACTTTTTGAACGAAAAATTAAGTGTTCAAATGCAAATTTTTGAATCTCAAGTATTTTTTCGCATTCAAAAACCTTTTCTATGATTGAAGTGATTTTTCCTTTTGAAAATGTATATTTTTTGAAGCAACTTATTTTTTGATTGAATAATAAAGACAAAAACATCCTAGCCAAAATGTGGCCCAAACACAAAACAACATTACTTCAAACAATAAAGTTGCTTCAATCCCCGCCAAAGAAATAAATAAAAGAAAAATAGCTTTCACATGCATTTTTTTGTTTTTCAGATTTATTTTTACATTTAAACACTTTTTTTTTTTTTTTTGATTAAAGCGACTTTTTTTTATTGAAAATATATATTTTCATTGAAGCAACTTTTTTTTTTTTTATTGAAGTTATTGAATAATAAAGACACAAATCTACCTCCATATGGCTCCGCCCAGGGGATACAATTTTTGACTGGGGTAATTACATTAGCACGACACCGGCGGGCGTACCATATTCAATGGTTGATGATCTTGGTGAAAAGCAGCCTGATTTAGAATTCCCCTCAAAAATAATGGGAAATAAAAAACGCTCATTGTCAACTTATTATTATAATTATTCTTTTAAGTTATTTTTATTGCTGACACTGCGTTTCGGGGTCATCAACATGTTGTGCCCCCCCTGCCCCAAAGTCAAACTCCGCCTATGCGTATGCCCTTACAAATTGGTGACTAATCTTACAACTTCGTATAAAGCGTGCAATATGAAACAAAAATAAAACTGAATTTTTAAAATAATATGAATTTATTGGTAATATTGTCACATATAACCTGGTGCAATCAAAGAACAATCAATATCTTCAGCTACATTATGATCACTAAAATTTGACAGTGACTTTTGTTATAATTGTATGTAGCACTTTTGGCAAGTTCTATCATGTCTTGAAGGCTGCACTTCATGGCACTTCAGCTCGCAATTCAGTTTGACTTGAGGGTAGTTTGTTAGTGTGTCCAATTATAAATTAAATAGGTCAATTGATAAAATTAACTTACCGATTCAATCTTTGAGTCAGGTAAAACTTCTTCTGCTAATTCTGAGAAGTGATCAGCAATAGTTGCAGGCAAATTGTGTTCGGCAACAAATGGGCAGAATAAAATCTCCGCTTTCGTCACTTCTCATTCTTCATCTTTATGACCATTGTTGTTAATCTTACTTTTAAAAAGTAATTAATTACAGTTACAAATTACTTCTCCAAAAAAGTAATTAAAAAAAATAATTTAGTAACTCAGTTACCTGAATGTAAGAGTAATTAGTTACTTGGCAAAGTAACTGGTGTTACCTTTCATGTTTTTTTTAATTTACCCCCCCCCCCCCCCCACTAATAAATAAATAAAAACACCTTTCCTATGTTTGGAAGTCATTTAATGTTGTGAATCAACTGTTAAAGTTGTTAAAATTGCTCCTGTTTTTGCATTAGTTCCCTTCTGTCTACTTTCGACATGTGAAAGTCTTAAAACTGTTTCATCATTTAAAAATAGATTCATGTCAAAATTTTGCCAATTTAGGAGTATTTTAGATAAAAATGTTACTTAGGATCACTAGGAAGGTTCAGTATAACAGAGCCTTTCTGAGATGTCTATTGCTTTAAGATGGCGGCTGTTTACTAACGCCGCCGAGTGTGTCATTTCGCATGTAGTGCTATATCCATGTGATATCTCGGCGTAGATTGTAGGCTTTTGGCTACAGTCAGGAAATATTGGAGCCATCTAGCTTAGCATCGCGTTTGCTACAGCGTCACAACAAACAGTCTTCTTTCTCCATGTCTCTGACTTTTCTCGCGTCATTCAACCAACGTAGTAATGCATAAGAACGCACATTTTTTCGTTGAAATGGTGACAAAATCCAAACATAGAAAAAAAAACCTAATGCACGAAAAACATACAGATTTTAAACGTATGGCGTACACATTTAAAAATCAGTGCTCACTTGTACAAATTACGCCGAAACTGTACCACTTGACAGCGTACCGCACGAATGCTATTTTTAGACCGCAAGGCTGCGTGACGTCACCATCGTAAACCAGAAGGGGGTCAACATAGAAGCGTCCTCGTATACAACCCATGTTTGAATTGCTTGTTTTCTGCCGGTAATCTTTAAAAAAAAGAACATGCCGAGTAAACACTGCCGAGTAAACACAGCAAATACGTTTCCCAATGCCAAAAACTGTGAACAATGGATCAACTTGTGCGGACGTCCAAAAGACCAGTTTAACACCAGCAGATGAAGCTATTCACTTTGGTATGCAATAAACAATTTGTTGGGGGCCATGGTCCTACAGATGACAATGCTGAGCCATTGCCTGCCACAACCTGCCCCGCAGAAGTAAGCCATTTTGCTATTTTTACTTATTTTTTAGTGTGGCGTTTTGCCGTGCTACTTCTGTCTGACAATGAATGACCTGAATTTATATAAAATGATATCTGACTGCCACTGTTTTTACCTTTTCTGTTGTAAAAAACAACAACAACTTTAGTATGGGGGAAGTTTAAATAAATTATAGAATTAAGATTTTTTATTAATTAAAAAAATTAAAAGTGTTCGTTGGCTGTCACTGAGTAGCATTTGTGATCGCTACACAAAAATAGCAATATAAATTACCCCCAAGAACGGTCAAAGATGTAAGACAACCAGAGGATATAATACATAAGAAAGACAGGGTATATGGTTGTAAAAGATAGCTTGTTGAAACAGGAGAATGTCATTGTCAGTGGCGTAAGGCAATGCACACAAGAAAAAGGTGTCAAAAAAAAGCTGCCTCTGGATCAGGTCGTCTTTTTTAGCCCTCGACACTCATGCAATCTCTTTAACTGAACATTTGTATGCTCTTCCACATCTTTACCAGTGAATTTAGCACCAGGGACATCATTTTCGGACCAAATTGGTAGGTTTAGCTCAGTAAACATATCGTTCATACACTATTTACATGCATTTAGCAAGTTTGACTTGCAAACCTAGCTAATGTCATGAATATGAATGAGCATTGGTAAATGGTGTTATACTTGTATAGCGCTTTTCCACCTTTCAAGGTGCTCAAAGCGCTTTACACTACATCGCCATCCGCCTACTGGTGACGCAGCACCAGGAGCAATGTGGGGCTCAGTATCTTGCTCAAGGATACTTAGGTGAGTTCATCAGGGCAGAGAATTGAACCCACAACCTCTGGGTTGGGGTACAACAACTCTACCACTGAGCCACGCCATCCCCATAGGAGATGTGTTACGTGTGGTACGCTATCGCACGACCAACGCCAATGCATACATTATGATTTGTCTTTTCTTAAATGTTTCTATTACATTCATATAGGACAGTGGTTTCAAACTCGTGGACAAGGGGCCAATTGCAACCCAAGGGGCATTTTATGGCCTACATTTGACATCCAGTTGTAGTGTTGCCCGCACATTTTTGTAATGGGCAAAAACAATATATGAATTCATTGGTTTTTTTCTGTTAGTTTTATAAATCTCTTGTGACCTCACATACAGTCACTTAAAAAAATTAGGACACCCCCATTAAATAATCAGTTCTTTATTAAGAAATGTTCACATATCGATGTCTTATCTTGTTTTTCTCTATCTCTGGGAAAGAAAGTGATTTAATTGCAGGTAAACAACAAAAATTAACATTGTTTTACCCATTAAACCAAATGAATCAACAGAAATGCATATTCTTACTGAGGAAAAAGTTAAGATACCCTACATCTAATAGCTAGTGTTACCCCCTTTGGCTGAAATAACTTTAGTGAGATGCTTTTTGTTGCCATCTACAAGTCTTTGACATCGGTCTGAAGAAAGTTTACCCCACTCCTCAACGCAGAATACTTTCAGATGTAAGATGTTTGTGGGGTGTCTTTCATGTACAGCCTGTTTCAAGTCACTCCACAGCATCTCATTGGGATTAAGATCTGGGCTTTGGCTTGGCCATTCCAGGACTTTCTGCTTAACTCTTTGGCTGCCACTGACAGCGACTATAGGAGGGGCTGGAAGCGAACGAATAATAGGTGTCTTCAACATCAATGTTCCCTCTTTTACTAACTACCAAAACACATACTCTTTGACCTGGGCTGGAAATGAATGACGCCATAGCTGGCTTGTTTGCTTGTTTTTATTGCATTCCAAATTGCAATAAAATGTGATGTATTTCAGACACATTTTTTCACTGAATAGTATTCTGTAAATAAACTGACTTATTTTCAACTAAGTGTTAAACACTGTCAAACAACATCTTTTATAAGTCAGTCATGTGGTGAATGAACCCCGTGGGGCAATGTGAAAGTAATGTACGCTCGTTTTGTTTGCTTTAGTGTATTCTCCTAATGTCTTGCTCTAGGCGTATAGTGTATGTCCCATAGTGGGGTAGCATTTTCCCTCTTGAATGAGTGGCCTAATGTCATGTTAACTGCATCTTCCCTAAACATACCATTCCAAGAATCAGTTTTATAGTTTTTGGTACACCGTTCAGCACATGTACATAATTTCCCCTACTGTTTTTAGGCTTTGTACCAAGTTCTTCCTTCAAACTTTAGCAATCCTTAGGGAGAGCCACCTGCTGGGAATGGGGATGGAAGAATATAGTCATGCGGTATTTTATTTGCATTTTAATATCCTGTGACACATTCTTTTTCCATTGATGAATAATGCAAAATGTATTCCAGACTTTATACAAAGATTCAAAACCTTCTTGGGTTTGTTGTGGCACCTTCAAAGAACAGCATAGGAAAATCCCCTTGTCACAGCTACTGTATGGCCAATCTTTGACAGAAATCTTGCTGGAATGTCGTTTATTTAAGCTGCAGCGTTATGAAAATGTCTCATGAGTAAGAAAATTAAGTCTTCAAGGCCGCAACTGAGTTAAATTGCAGTGTGAAAGTTAAGAACGTGTAAGAGGTTTGACCTTTGGTTTTGTATTACTGTATAAAAATGTGTGTGCAAGGGCATGATAAAGATATATGAAATCAAGTTTTTTTTGTTGGGAGCTTAATGACATCTTTACAAGGTTTACCTTTTTTTTCTTTTCTTTTTTTTTCTTTTTTTTAATGCTTTTGCTACAAAATGTGCTTAACATAGGTTTGACAATGTAGTCTTCCATTGTATAGCGGTACAGTATTTCCATTACTTCTGACCAGTCTGTGATACCATCATTGTTAAACTGGTCAATCTATCAATTCTATTCATTTGGTTACTGGACAGTAATATCTTAGCAACTATTATTGTAGTCTGAATGAACTCCATCACCCCTGAATACAATTGTTATAACTTTGATTTGCATAAACAATGTTCGATCTTAACCGACCGAACCTCACTCAGCCTGGTGATTAGAATAAAACTGAATATTTATGTTAGTGACCGACATGAACTAATAAGCAGAAGAAAAATCATATCGTAAATATTGAAAGCAAAAATGATTTCACGCTGGTCAGGTACCGGTAGCATTTTCTGGCCTGTCAGCTAAGAGACGTTAATAGGGCTTTTGACTTTTCAAAGCGCATTCATGCTTGAGACGTGA
Organism: Corythoichthys intestinalis; assembly: GCF_030265065.1. Classification (NCBI taxonomy): domain Eukaryota; kingdom Metazoa; phylum Chordata; class Actinopteri; order Syngnathiformes; family Syngnathidae; genus Corythoichthys; species Corythoichthys intestinalis. The sequence goes on from NC_080406.1 coordinate 46,042,668, forward strand.
GACTGGGCATGGCTTACACCCCTATTTTCATCTTTGTGGAAATAAAAACAAGACACATGGCACAGAAAATGGCAAAAAAAAAACAAAAAAACTCTAGAACATACTCTAAATCAGATCCAATAAAATTACTATTATATAAAGCCCTGCCTTTACAAAAATGATCCTCACTATTTTACTAATGTTGAAGCAAAAGTTGACAATGTGAATATATTATCTTTGGGTCTCATCAAATAAACATTTTACTTCTCAATTTTTGTACGTCTGTAGATGCTTCCTGTTAACTCATTGGCTGCCATAGACTGCGATAGATATCCAGTGATATTCTTTTGCAGTAATCGGACATTGTAAAAAAGTAAATAAGCAACTGATGATACATTTGTATCTCTTTTTTGGTGACGTCTCAGGTAATTATGAGGATCATAACTCTCATACAGTAGGTACACAAGGACCACTCCTCGCGTTGTACATTGGAGGCCGCAATTTCAAAATGCCTTAAGTCATCAACAATAGAGATTCGAGTATATACTACATAAAGTATATCAGGGGTTGGGAACTTTTTTGACCGAGAGAGCTCAAACAACCAACATATTTCACAATATGATTCCACAAGAGCCATAGAGTTTGTGTGTGTCTATAGACTGCATGTATGTACTGTATATACACTACCATTCAAAGGTTTGGGGTCTAAGCGACCCCAAACTTTTGAACCGTAGTGTATCATATGGGATTTTTCATTATGTACATTACAGTTCAAAAGTTTGGGGTCACTTAGACCCCAAACTTTCGAACAGTAGTGTGTATACAGTATATATACAGTGTATCACAAAAGTGAGTAAACCCCTCGCATTTCTGCAGATATTAAAGTATATCTTTTCATGGGACAAAACTGACAAAATGAAACTTTGCCACAATGAAAAGTAGTCTGTGTGAAGCTTATATAATAGAGTTAATTTATTTTCCTCTCAAAATAAGTCAAAATATAGCCATTAATATCTAAACCCCTGGTAACAAAAGTGAGTACACCCCTATGAAAAAATGTACATCCTTAAATGTCCAAATTGAGTACTGCTTGTCATTTTCGCTCCAAAATGTCATGTGACTCGTTACAGGAGTGCTGTCAGCATTGCTGCAGAGATTGAAGACCTGGGGGGTCAGCCTGTTAGCACTCAGACCATACGCCGTACTCTACATCAAATTGGTGTGCATGGCTATCACCCCGGGGGAAGCCTCTTCTGAAGACGGTACACAAGCTTTGTGCTCACTGTTTTTTTTCGTGAGCGCATTTGAACACATCATGCGGGAGCAAGAGTGAGGGCACGCCCGGCTTTTACGAGCAGTCGCCGAATTGATTGAAATAAACTCTTTAGAAAACAAGAAAAGCCTGACATTGTTACTTCTATTTCCTGGAAGTGGAAATTACAACCAGGGAACATGTAAATAACAGTGACCGAGACAGGAGAAAGTCACGGAAGTCAACCTGATTGCGCATCTCTATGACTTACCACGCCATGGGGGTCTGTCGGTGTGACGTGTCGGTTTGGGGCCTACGGCGGTGGCTCGTGGGCCGGGTGGCCAGTTTGTGGGGGTGGGCGTGGGTGGCGGGTCCCCTTATCCCATCCCTGAAGGCGAGAATGGTCCGGGGACCACACTGGATGCCAGGGGGATGACGGTGACCCGCTTGCTGGCGCTACGGGAGGAGGGATGTGCTGCACTGGCTCAACCCACCCCAGATTGGCTGGGAAAGGGCTGTTGCTCTGGGGCGGCTCTCACGCGGCATTGCCACTCGTCTGCAGGGCTATCACATGTCTGATGGGATTCACGCATCACTAAGTGCAATTAGACACACTCAAGTAGAGAAACTTGGTGTCAGGATTAGTGATCAGGCAGCATAGATTTTTGTACACTTCACCCCTCCCAATCACTTATCTTTCTGAGCTCCTCCCCGATAGCAACAACATATTCATAGTTAGTGTAGGCGTTCAATGTATCTCTTGTTGTTGTTTGTGCTTCTTCTGCCTCTCTCTCCTATTATCCTCCTCCCATTATTATTATTTTATGATCCCCCATAACCCCTTCTTCTTTGCTGCTTTCTCCTAATAAACGAGGCACGGTGAATGATCACAATGGGAGTATTTCGCACTCCCATGTGATACATTAAAAATGTTCAGACCAATCGGACACTCAAATTCCCATTCTCCGTGTCAAGCAGCTGAACAGGACAGGTTTAAAAACAGAACAAAAAAAAAAAAGATTTGAGTATATATTGGCAGATGATAGCAGGAATAAGTAAACCCAAAATATTTGGTTGCCATTGACATTAATTAGCTTATAGCAGTCAAAATGGATTGGACGTCTAGTGCCGTCATTGGCACAGAAAGATGGTATTCACTGCCAGTCCTCCCAATTTATTTATTTATTTATTCAATATGGACAGTGCACATTGATGTTCTATCTATTCTTATGATACATCCAAAAGATGTAAATATTCCGGATTGTAGCAAAAATGCTCATTTATATCAATCGGACGCGTATCGCTGCCATTGACAGGCAAAGAATTTTAATACAAGGTCACAAAGTACCACCTCTCTCTGCTAATGCTTTTATCAATATTATTTATGTATATCTAGAACTGATCAAAAGGTTCAAATTAAAAAGAGCCTCATGATATAACATTCTCTCATAATTTCCTAACTCATAACATTTGTATGAAATTATAAGTCCAAACCTAATTTGAAAAGGCTTCAATGACTTGACTCCAAAGGCAAATAACACACACAGCCATGTTAAGTGGACAGAAGGGTTGAGCCACTGGGATGATTTCAATGGAAGTCCAGACTGGCATCCATCTGGACTGACTGTTGCTCGCAGTCACTAAATGGTTTTCAATTCCCTAGAGAGTACTACGATGGAGGTGGAAAAAAGGGTGGGGTGAAGGAATAAAAAAGGCTCTCCTATACCAGCTTTTGTAAGCTATCAAGAAAAAGGTTTTTATAGTAACTTATGTTTTACTGCAATGTGTACCACCTTGATCATTGCAAGGTAAGGCAATTTCTATAGTGTAAATAAACACAAGCTATTTTAAAGTGCTTTACATCACATGAAAATCAGTAAGGCACAACTAAGAAATAAAAACACCGATAAAAGGCAAAAAAAAAATAGTCAAGTTAAGAAAGTTGAGAACAGGAAAAAGACAAAACAAATAAATGCACAAAAAGCGAAAGTCATACAATTTAGTATTTGAACTTCAGCTCTTCGGGTAATTTGTTTCAGATGACCATCACAACTGAATGCTGCTTCACACTAGTTGGTTCTTGTTCTTAGAGCGCAAGGGGTCAGGAACCTATGGCTCGCAAGCCAGATCTGGCTCTTTTGACAGGTGCACCTGGCTCGCAGACAAATCTTTGATTTAAAAAAAAACAAAAACAAAAATGTCATACTCCTTGGCGCATTGCGTGAAACGGCGACGGTCATCGGTGACTAGAAAGCCGGTTCGCAGTAATTTTATTGGGAAAGTGGCAAACATACATGTCGTTGTGTCTATCTATTCATCTATCTAGCAATCAAATTGGCAACGCAGATGAGGCAGAGACACTGTTCAAGTGGGGTTGCCATATTTTGCTGTCGAATATAGCGGCCAATGTGCGCATGTGCGTGAGATCAGGAAGACACTTCCCTTGTTTTCAATTTCGTTTTCTGCGTTGTCATCTAATTTTAGAAACCCTTTTGAGAAGATGGTAAAAAGAAAAAAAGAAAAGGAGTATCGTACTTTTCAGCAGGACATAAGGACATAAATGCGGCACCGTTTTTTTCTCTCACTTTGAGTCAACAGATGTAAGCAATTTGTCCCAGTTCAGTGTGATTGCCAGGTTTTGACTGTGAAAGGGACAACATGAGGGGATATAAAGACATCAGCAAAACTATGCAGCACCAGAAGTCGTGTTAATGGTAAGAAATACTCATCATTGATTAGCAGCAGCATAACAATGTTATTAAAAATAATTCAGAGACTTATTGTACTTTATAAGTGTTGAAATTACATAAAATACTCACACGACTTGTATTTTTAGTTTTAAAAATATTATATGGGTCACATGGAATTACATTTGAAAATATGTGGTTTCATGGCTCTCTCAACCAAAAACGCTCCCGACCCCTGACCTATGGGGTCTAGTTTTTTTTTTTTTTTTCGCAAGGATCATACACATCAAGCGTGTATTGTGGTCCAAGGCCATATAGTGTATATTATCATCTGTCCTTTGACTCATTGAAAGCCAGTGTAATGATTTAATGACTAGTGTAATATGGCCCAGTTCCCTTGTATTTGTGAGGACTCTGGCAGCAGTATTCTGGGTTGGTGCAGCTTCTTGATGATTGTTAAAATCTGTAAATACACATTTCAATGGCCGTCGACATTCAGGTCTGAGTCATTAATTACATCAAGATTTCTGGCTTGATTTGTACCTGTCAATGACATTGAGCCAAGGTGAGCCTGAGCTTTGAATTTTCCTTTTTTGGGTAGGGAATGATCACCTGTCTTTTTTGCATTAGGCTGGAGAAACTCTGGCACATCCATTCATTTATTAGATTAATACATTTATTCAATGATACTAAGGGACTACAGTCAGGCAGTGGCGCTTAATCTAGAGTTGTGTGTCATCTGCATTTAATGTTCCACAATCTGAGTTTGAGGATGCATACACATTTTGAATAAAAGTTATCCGACAATGAACTCCAGAGGAACCCAACATGTGAGTTTGGTTTGTTCAAATTCATGGTTTCCGATGAACAAAAATAAATCCCAATCTCGTGAATAAGATTTGAACCACTGAAGCAGAGTGTCAATGAGCCCTATTTACCATTCCAGACTGCTGAATAGTAAGTTATGATGAGCAATCATGGTGATTTTAATAGTGCATATATAACAATATGGGTGTGTGTGATTGTTTGTTCAAATATGTTCAGCAAATTTCAGCATATTGCATCTCCTGTTTATACCAATTATCAGGTACACCCTGGATTGTAACTTTTTTTGTGACAAAGAGTACACAGACAGAATCAAAATGCTTTAAGCCTAAAGAAAACATGACGATAAGGCAAAAAGGCAAGATTGAAATCCATGACCTTTGTAGTGTGTGGGAGAATTGCTAAGCACCACTCCGATGTGTTGTCCCAGTTTAATTGTGTTGCTGTATTTGTCCTTGTCTTTGTGCACGCTTTGGTTGCTCATTAGCTTCACATGACCTTATCATTTTACACCACCTTTTGTGCCAATTAACTTACAACATGCCATGAGATTCTACCCAGCTGTCTCTGTGCTTAGTGTGAATCTATTTATAACTTAGAACTCTTCCTGTTTTTTTTTTGTCAACTCATTTAAAAAATATATATATTTGCATTCTGCATTTGCTACTGTATATTTAGTTCAGAGTTTTCTGTTACAACCGAAGAGTCGAGAGTTTCGGCAGGAAAACTCGAGGCTGCTCACAGTGTCCTGAGCATCTGACAGTTCCCTGCTGAGAAAACAATAAAATGCTGAAACAACCTCCATATTCACTCTACCTGTGAGTTATTTCTCTTTCTCAAGCTTAAGTATTTCATCAAAAAGACCACGCTTTAAGAGACGTGACAACATCAAGATGGCAGTGACAACAGAGATGCGAAGGATCCGGAGGAATCCTTGCAAGACAGAATTACGGCACGGCAGGGAAAGTGTGTTAGTGCTACTCAGAAGAGGAAAAATTGTTTAGTTTCTAGTTTGGATTTAAAATTCATCATTAGTGACACTAGTTCATGAAATTCTCTGACACCACCCACACGTTTCCACAGTTGGATTCTTATTTGTCAAAGACTATAGCTGTTAAAATAGCTTATCATAATTAGCTGTTGTTCTAGAAGTTATTACATTGTCATTTGCTGATGTGCATGTCAATGATAATTCTCTGCAGAATAAATTACTATTTGAAGCTGTATGTGTTCACGGCAGTTGTGGAATGTAACTATATAAAAATACTTTGTTACTGTACCTAAGTACATTTTGTGTACATGCACTTGAGTACAAATATGAAGTGATACTTTTTACTTTTACTTTACTACATTTTACAGCAGGTATCTGTACTTTTTACTCCACTATATTTCAAATTGTTGCCTGTGTTATACGTTACTTTGTTTGCTTTCTTTTTTTCTCATTGTGAATCGATAGTCATAGACTTCATAATTAATTATGAAGTTATTAACTCATTCACTCCCAGCTAGGGAGCAAGGCCCTTCGCTCCCGGCCGTTTTACTGGATTTTGACTGATATTGCAAGGCCCACAGAAATTTCTGTTCTATTGCTATATAAACATGGAACCCACCAAAAGAAAGATTAGACTCTCTTCTTTCAGCAGGAAAAAAGTTCGTTCATATCTTTTTCCATTCTTTACAAATCAGCATTAGAAAATAGCTTAGTTTGAGCAATTTTCCAATTTCTGATGAAAAAACAGAAGTTGAGCTTTTTGTGAAAGCATACATTTCAAACATAACTTTGACTTTACAACAGCTATTTTTTGCTTTAGTTACATCCCAAACATCTGAATAATGTTTTCCTTTTCCAAAATAACTTAAACAACAAGACAAGGTTTTTAATAGTAAAGTAACAATTTATTTACACATGACTAACACATGACTAACTGAGAGATGATGCTCTTGTTGCCGCAACAGCCACGTAAACTTTTCCCTCATCGCCGCCTGTGTCATAAAGATGGATTTTTTTGAGTCCCTGCGGGGTCTGCTCGGCGAGCAGCACGGACTCAACGACATCGTCCGCTGCACTGGTGGTCCCGGTCGTTCTGCTCGGTCATCCAGTGCCTGGCATCCCGGGTGTCATCTCGGTTGTTCTGCTCGGTCGTCCGCCGCCTGGCATCCTTCCGCCGCGCCCCGGCCGTGCTGCCCGGCCGTTCTTTGCCATTGAATCGGGTCTTACCAAATGCGCTACTGCCCTCCAGTGGCCAGTTTTATTGCTTTAAAATGGATTTTCAGCTTTGTGCTTTAGAGGTCAGGTGAATCAGAACCCAGAGATGTCTAATGAAAAAAAAACGTAAAAGACGTATAAATACGTCTTTGGGACACTGAAAAAATTAAAAATAGAACATATTTATACGTTTTTGGGAGCAAATGTGTTAAAACATTATAATATTATTATGAAGTCTATGTGAGTTTCGTTTTCATGCCTCCGGCGGAATCGATTGGCCCTGTGCAACTATACCGTAAAAGAGCAGTAGAGGCAGCAACATGAGTACAAGATGGATTAGGCAGGTGAGCAAGATATTGTCCATTAAAAAAACACCACACTCTTGTACAGTAGGTGGCGGTATGTCCGTGATAGTTGATTGCAATCTGCCATTAATTCAAGTTTTGGAGTTTTTGAGCTTGTTAACCCTCTGATGCACAACATATTCACACCCCTGTTAATGCACAACATGGGTCAAAAATGACCCCCATCCAGTTCCCATGTTATTTCCTGCCGCCGGAGTTTTTCTTTGCTGCATCTTTTGAAATCTATGTATTTCTTAATTTATTAATCCAAGTTTTCTTTAAAAATCTTGTTTTTCATTGCCACAAATCATTATTTACATTTTTTTTGGCCATATCTTATGAAAAAAAGTTATTTTTGTGACACTACATCATCTTTACACACATGGGTCAAAAATGACCCATTTATCCAAGTGCAATTTAAAAACGAACGAAGGCAAATTACATAATATTTTTCTTCAAATAGTTATTTTAGATGTTATCCAGGCCAAACAATCCATGCATTTGTTATAAGAAACTTGTTTGTCATTTTGCCAAACATCTGACAGATAACTAACATTGAACGTGAGTTTGATCAGCGTAAAATAGAACAGAACTGATCACATCATCAAAGCACAAACTGTAAATTCAGTTCCTACAATTCCTCACAAGTATCACAAATGACCACTCTGCATTTGTGCTTCTTGCACATAGGCTTCTTGCACCGGGAACAGCAGCTGCTGGCTTTTCGGTCTTTGGCAGATGGGCAGATCGCACACCTCTTTCTCTTTGCTGTGCCCTTGTCCTCTTGTGGTCCAGTGCTGCTTTGTTTTTCTATCCGGCATCTTCCCATTGCTTCTATAATATGCTTTTGGAGTGTGGGTGTGCCCTCCAAGCGGCTCTTCATATGTGGCATGACCAGCTCTTTGCCCAGCTCCTTGATGAACTATCGGCGTGCATTAGTGACACCAGCCATGTAACCAGGGTGTTCTGCAGTGAAGCTGGTCTAAGCATTGAGAGTGGCAATATCCAGCATTTTGTACCACAGAACCATGGGCCATCTTCGTGTGCCAACCATCTGATCTGTTGTGTCCACTCCTCCTTTTGTTCTATTGTAGTAGTGAATCACGTCGGGTTTCTTCTTTGGAGTGTCATCCACTGCTTTATCATGCGTTGTGCTCAGAAGAGCAACAGCCTTTCTTTTCTTCTGCACATAGCTCACCATGGTCATGTTACCATTGAACCCGAATTCTGAGCTATGAATCAGCCATGATTTGGATAGCTTCATGATTGGTGGTATGTCTGGCTTGTTCTGGCGAAGAGTCCCTACAATAGTCAGGTTCTTCTCAAGGAGCTTCTCAGCCAGAGGGACACTGGTGAAAAAGTTGTCAATTGTGGTGTTGCAACCTATGAGAGGAAATGAGCAACAAAATGTTAAACATAGATTTCAAAATTATAGCAATTCTAACAGTGTTGTAGAACTTATATATTTTTCTATATTCTATAGTCACCTGTCTGTATGATTCCACTGCTCAATTTTAGGACGAAGTTCTCCCCAAGGTTCCACTGCACCTCCTCTCCTGGCTGTCTCCCTGTGTATACAATTTCATCTATTGCATAGGAGACCCTTGCATCACACATCCAGAAGATTTTTATTCCATACTTTGCAGGCTTGCTAGGCATATACTGCAAGAACCTACACATTGCCACGGAATGGCACCAGCTGTTCATCTATGATGACACAGTCACTGGGGATGAATTGTCTTCTGCAATTGTGAAGAAAACAGTTCCACACATATCTAAAAGCTGCCATGTGGTCTGTTTCCAAGCGCAACGCCCTGGTCCTCTTGTCGTAAAACCGTATGAAGCGGCAGATATCCTCATATCTCCTGAGCCCCATGGTGGCCTTGTACATTGGATTTTGCAGCTGATCTAGAAACAGCTCTCGCAAGGCCACATCCCAGTTCTTCTCCCCCCCTGAAAGCAGGTTCAAACCAATAAAGGCCATGAATTCCTCTTTCTCTATATTTCTCCACACTTTCCCTTTAGCTGCGGCTGCTCTGTGTCCCTCTAAGTTGGTGCATTTTAGAACCTCTTCAATGATGTTTTCAGTGATTAACATATCCCATGCATCTTTTGGTGAAACAGTTCTTGATCCAGGTGTAGGTCCTGAGCAACTTCTGAGAATGTTATAACTTCTTGTTCTGCTGGAAGTGGGGGGATTCAAAAGGGCGGCCGCAGCGCAGTTGGTAGCTGGAGTTGTCGTTGGACCGAAGGGTCAGTTGTTTGATTCCCGGCTACGACTGCCCACTGTCGAAGTGCCCTTGGGCTAGGCACTGAACCCTAATTTGCCCCCAATAGGTTGGTAGCGCCTTGCATGGCAGCAGCACCATTGGTGTGTGAATGCTATTGGTGTGTGATTGTGTGCGTGAAAGGGTAAATATTTGCTAATGTAAAGCGCTTTGGGCATGGTAACCATGTAGATAAATATGCTATATAAGTACTGTCCATTTACCATTTACCAAATACATCCCTAATTACAAACATGCTAAAATTCAAAAGGTTCCTACCAAGTACCAGCGTGAAGGCAGGTGGGCCATTTCTGACCCATGTGTGTGAAGTTGATGTGCGAATACAAAAGTTGTGTTTATTCATAGAAAGGAAACATAAAAATGATGATTATTGCTGAACAAAAACATGATATTTACTGAATAAATGTGATAGCAAACAATAAAATACAGTTATTTCAAATGTATAGCTAAGCAACACTCGGGCTTACATGAGATAACATAGAAAATAGATGTGGGTCATTTTTGACCCATGTTGTGCATTGGAAGGGTAGCAATAAAAAACATGTTTTTATTCAAAAAGTATGAAGATAAATAATTGAATAACAATATTTATTGGCCAAAAACAAGTTAATTGAGGAATACCTGGAATGCTGAAATATTACATTAAGTTATTACAAAGATACAGATCATAAAAACTTGGTTGGGTCAATTTTGACCCATGTTGTGCAACAAAGGGTTAAGCTTCTGTTTACAATCCAGTCAGTATTATCGCTTGTTTTTTCCATTCTGCAGAGTTTTAATTAAAACTGATCTGTCAATTAATTTTCTGGTTCTTTCTTTGAATACTGACTCATATCTCTGTTTGTATGTACAGTACTGTGCAAAGGTTATAGGCAGGACACCTGCCTATAACTTTTGCACAGTACTCTATATATAATGTATGTATATATATATATATATATATGTGTGTATATATATATATATATATATATATATATATATATATATATATATATATATATATATACATGTGTATATACAGTATTGTGCAAAAGTTTTAGGCAGGTATCCTGCCTAAAACTTTTGCACAATACTGTATGTATGTACCGTAATTTTCGGACCAAAAGGCTCTCCTGACTATGAGCCGCCATCCACGAAATTTGACCCGAAAACAGCATTTGTTCATAGATAAGTCACACCGGATTATAAACCGCAGCTGTCCTCACTCTATTATGGGACATTTACACCAAAGATATTAACCGGTAACACTTTATTTGACAGCGGCGTCATTGGACTGTCATATTTATGACATGACACTGTCATGAGCATTAATGAATGCTTATGACAGTCATAAGTATTTGCACCCCGGAGAATCAACAATAATTATGACACTCAAAGAGTTGTCAGTCTACCTTAAAAAAAAAGTCTACCTTTGCCCCATGAGTAACCAGTCACCAGTCGTAATCCAACTGCTACCATGGGCAAGACCAAAGAGCTTTCGAAAGACACCAGAGAACAATTGTTGAGTTCCACAAAGGTGGAAAAGGCTATGGGACAGTTGGAAAGCAGCTTGTTGAGAATAAATCAAAAGTTGCAGCAATTGTTAGAAAATGGAATAAGCTAAACATGACTGATAATCTACCTCGTACTGGGGCCCCACCTAAAATCTCTCCTCGTGGGCATCACTCATGATGAAAAAAGTGAGGGCTCAGCCTAGAACTACACGGGCGGAGCTTTGTCAATGACCTGAAGAGAGCTGATGCAGGGTTTCAAAGGCTACGGTCAGTAAAACACTATGGTTTAAAATCATGCATTCCTCAGAAGGTTTCCCAGTTGAAGCCAGTACATGTGAAGGCCTGTCTGAAGTTTGCCAGGGACCATATGAATGATGCAGAGGGGTCATGGGAGAAAGTCATGAGGTCAGATGAGACCAATGTGGAACTTATTGGTGCAAGCCTTACACGTCATGTGTGGAGGAAAAACAAGGATGAGTACAATTGCAATAACACCATCCCCACTGTGAATTATGAGGGTGGAAACCTCATGCTTTTCGGCAAAGGGGACAGGACGACTGTACTGTATAAAGCAGAAGATGAATGCTGAAATGTATCGTCAGATTTTGAGCCACAACCTCCTTCCCTCAGTCAGAGACTTGAAGATGAGTCGTGGCTGTATTTTCCAACATGACAATGATCCGAAGTACACAGCCAAGCTGACTAAGGAGTGGCTGCGTAAAAAGCATATCAAAGTTCTGGAGTGGCCTGCCCAGTTTCCAGACCTCAATCCAATAGAAAATCTTTGGATGGAATTGAAACTTCGTGTTTCTCAACGACAGCCCCAAAACCTGACAGATCTAGAAAAGATTTGTGTGGAGGAATGGGCAAAAATCCTTGTTTCCATATGTGAAAACCTGGTGAAGAACTACAGAAAGTCTGACCTCTGTAATTGCAAACAAAGGCTTCTTCACTAAATATTAGCACTGATTTTCTCAGGGTTACAAATACTTATGAACCCCAGTCAATTAAAAATAAATTATTGAAAAATCTTACAATGGAAGATCCGGATATTTTTTAGATTATGTCTCTATCAGTGGAAATGCATGTATAATTGAAATTTCAGACTGCTACCTATTTTCAAAGTGGGTGAACTTGCAAAATCACAAGGAGTGCGAACACTTCTCCTCACTATATAATACATTTTTGCATCAGGAGAAAATACTTTTACTTTTTATTTGTAAAGTAAATTTGAAAACAAGTAGTTTTGTACTTTTTCCTTAGCAAATATGTTACTCGGTACATTTACTTTTACTTAAGTAATTTTGTGCTCCTGTATCTGTACTTTTACTTAAGCAAAAAAAAGTGAGTACTTATCCACCACTGATTTACGGTAACACATAATTGCTGCCGTGTGATAGTCTTAGTTGCCAACAACACACAATATGGCTGTGTGTATTCGTCTGCATTGTAAGATGATAATGACTGACTTTTGTAGTGCTCTCCCTGATGGAAAATAACTGCAATTGCTTTGTTGTCATGTGATCCTGGTGATAGAGAAGCATTATAGCCAGTTGAAGAATTCCTCAAGGAGAATATAACTTGGAATGTAATTAGCTAAGGAGCAGGAAATTTTAATTGTTCGTTAAATTTTACATTAAAGTTGTGACTTGCTGTTGTCCAAAGAAATGATGTGACTTGCTGATATCATCATCTGCACTGACACAAAAGAAAGTGACATCACAGAGTAGCTCTGACACGAGGCCTGATAATCTGTCAGTAGAAAATGACAACTGTAATTGTTTTTTGAAACTCAGACATGTATATTCAGTAAAAGCAGCAAGGATTTGTAAAATGCATACTTCTACATCAAGTCAAACCAAAGAGTTTGCTTCAAAACAAGAGGATATTTTTCCCAAAAAATCACAGCGTCATGTAAACAAGCGGCAACCGACTAGAGTACAGAAAACACAGAAAATAAACAAACCTGTCCCATTTGTAAAAGAAAATAACAATTCAATATTTTACAATGCTCAGGTTAGGGAGCCAACTTTAATTCAGAAACCAGTTAAATGCAACAAAAAATATATAATAGAGGATAAAGAAAATGCAGTGGTTAAAAAGGTCAGAAGTCAAGAACCTGAGTTTTGGAAAGTGAACAAACCAGTTTCATTTGTTAAAGGAAATAACAGTTCTGTATTTTACACTGCTCAAGTTGGGAAGCCCACTTCAATTCAGAAACCAGTTGAATGCAACAAAAATCATATAATTGAGTATAAAGAAAATGCAGTGGTCGAAAAGGTCACAAGTCAAGAATCTGAGTTTTGGAACGTGAACAAACCAGTTTCATTTCTCAAAGGAAATAACAGTTCTGTATTTTACACTGCTCAAGTTGGGAAGCCCACTTCAATTCAGAAACCAGTTGAATGCAACAAAAATCATACCATAGAGGATAAAGAAAATGCAGTGGTTGAGAAGGTCACAAGTCAAGAACCTGAGTTTTGGAAAGTGAACAAACCCATTTCATTTCCTAAAGGAAATCAGAATTCTTTATTTTACATTGCTCCGGTTAGGGAGCCATCTTCAATTCAGAAATCAGTTGAAAGCAACAAATATGTCATAGAGGATAAGGAAAATCCAGTGGTTAAAAAAGTCAGAAGTCCAGAACCTGGGTTTTGGAAAATGAACAAACCCGTCCCATTTGTAAGAGGAAATCGCAGTTCCTTATTTTACAATGTTCAAGTTCAAGAACCGAATTCAATTCAGAATCCACAAGAATGCAACAAATATCAACAAGTCATAGAGGACAAAAGAAATCCAGTGGTAAAAGACCACAGAAGTCGAGAACCTGACTTTGAGACGGATACGCATGTCAACCCCATTCAGAGATTTCATTCCCGATCTAAACACAATTACCTTATTACGCAGGTAAAAAAACAGCAACAAGAAGCACTCAAACAAGAGGAGAAGAACCTACAAGACAAACTTAAAAACTATCTTAACTTCTATATGGAGGAACTTAAGCAAGAGGAAGAGATGAGAGAAAAGTCCAAGAAAAGGCTGATGAAACAATTGTGCGATGACATTTCAGACAAAAACACACAAAGAAGATGTCTGGAAAAAACTGTAAGAGTAGTGGATTCAAAAACAAACATACCATTCACATCACATCATCAGGTTGCACAAAGAACAGAGGGTACAATGCAACAACAGAAACACCAGTTACAAATACACGTTAAAGCTGATGAATCTTTTACCATTTATGTTCAGTGGTGATAATAAAACTAAATTTCTAGAGAGCGACCAGGAACCTTACAACTTGAGCAAATATGTTTGCTTTCATTGAGTTTATCTCAACACTTTTGGGTCTGATTGAAGATATGAAAGTAGGCATCACGGCCAGGGCCGGCCCAGGCCATTTGGGGGCCCTAAGCAAAATAATGCAAAGGGGCCCATATTTTTGGCCCACCATTTCGTCACAGTGTACTGTGAAACCCATACATGCAATCCAACCCATACGTCCATATTTAGTATGTTAATCAGATTTTGTTGCACTGCATACTTCAAACTTCTCACCCCAAATGATTGTCAGAACTTACAGTAGATAGCGCCAAACCTTTTTCTAAAAGAGGAAATAAAGAAGTTAAGGAAGGACTTTTATTTTTTGAAGCTTGTAATCAAGTATCAAAACTCACAAAAGTCAAATAAAGCAAACTGTAGTACACAAAACTCAAATAAAGCAAACTGTAGTAAAAAAAATAGAATATAAATTAAACAATTGCCAAATTGGGGGCCCCCTAGTGGTCAGGGGCCCTAAGCAGCTGCATAGTCTGCGTATAGGTAGGGATGGGAATTGATAGGATTTTTACGATTCCGATTCCATTATCGATATTGCTTAACGATTCGATTCTTTATCGATTCTCTTATCGATTCTAATTTGGGGAAAAAGAACAACAAACGTTTTGATTGGCATCAAGTTTGTTTAATCAGAAGTCACAACCTAGGTGGAAAAGTGCTATATAAGTATAACACCATATATATACAAACTCACAACGAGATCAAAAGAGGCCCAAAGCCTCAATGTTAACTGTGGCAATAAATGGCAAATATACAAGAATGGGTAACATTTTACTGAAACATTTATCTAATAGAAATAAAAAATATTGGTATATATTGGCAGATAGGTTTTTGTTCTGCCTTTGGCAATATGTGTTAAAGCAGGGGTCCCCAAACTTTTTCCTGTGAGGGCCACATAACTTTTCCCTTCTCTGATGAGGGGCCAGGGTCAGTTTGTAACAGAAAAAGTGTGACGATTGCAGAAGTGCATAAATGTAAAAAAATTATTGTTTTTCAGAAAGCCACAATCAAATAACCCTTTCTGGATTCTTTATAATAATAATAATAAATAATAATAAAAATACTATTAATTAAATAGATAATAACCAAATAACCCTCTCTGAATTCTTCAAGGAAAAGGCCAGAAAATAAATAACACGATTGAGAAAAATAAAAAAATTCAAAATGGCCGTACCAAATGTGGAGGCGGGCCGTATTGGGCTTTGTTGTAATTTTTCCTCGTGAAGTGAAGACACACTTTCGAGCGTTTGAACCTACGTGCTGTCATTGTTATGTTTATGGCTGCAATGCTCGTGCTTACCCATCGTAACCTTTCATTTTCACACTCTTTCCTGGTGAAGTGTAGTCAGACTTTGGAGGGAGTGGTTCTTGGCGCCATGCTAGTTTGATGCGTCTGGACAACAATACGCGTCTTTAGGAATCGTTAAAGGGATCATTAAGGCTTTTTCATTGTGATGTCGAGGCCTCAAAACACTCGGAACCGGTTCCGAATTGGAATCGGATTTCCATTCCCATCCCTACGTATAGGCTGGGCCGGCCCTGATCACGGCTCATGTGGTTAAGTGCTCCGCTTTCCACATACTTGAGGTTATGGTCAATTTTAAAATGTAAAAATTTCAAATGAAAAGTCCAACCTAGCTTTACACATTTGTTGCAATATTTTGAATGTGTGGCAAACCACAAAAAATACTGAAAAAGGTAATGTTGTAGATAGAATCAATGTATATTTTACACAAATACATAAAAATATGTGACTTGCTAACTGACTAGAAAGTCTTTGCATGTTAACCATATTTAAAAAGTTATTAGAGAAAGTTTTACAATAGTGTTATGCAAAATTACAAAAGAAAATATAGTTAAGGCCTACGCTCACAATCCTGTCTCGGTCCCGAAGAGTGACTTTTCTGCAGAACCGGAGCTGGAGCAGGTACAAGAACTGCTGCAGGATCCATCTCATTGGTATGCTAGTTTTGGACGTCAAGGCAGTGTAGGTATTATGTATTAAAGGAGGTGCTATGCAGCTCGCACAGGCAACCAGGAGAAATTCAACAATTTTCTCAAACATTTGTGAATGGTTCATTAAACCACTACGGATATTTTTTCGATGAAGGATTGAACACATACCAAAAAACCTTTGAAAAAAAGAAAAATCAATTTTGCACAACAACGCCCCCATGAATGCGTGTATTGTACTATAAATTGCATTCCTATTAATTATTTCAAACCTGACAATGTAAAAACTAGAGCATTCTGAGAGAACAGACTTCCACCTAAGCAGCCAAATTCAAAGCATTGCCATATTTGGTAGTTTGGACACTCGCTTTAATAAGTATGACACAAAGCAATGTGTACAATTACGACCTCTTTTACTTTTGCCACACGCTCCTAAATGTCATCACTCTTTGTCTTCACATCATAGACAACACTATCAGTTGACGGGACACGGGGACGATCCGTAGGAGGCCTATGTACAAAAACTTCAAATATTTTCAAAACCAAAGCCGCTAGCTACATAAAACCAAAACAGGCACCTCTCTTAGGCATATAAGGGTCTCCATGAGCAGCGACATTAAAACATTCAAACATTCAAAGTCGTTCCCTAATAAAATCCCGTTTAATTACTTTTTTATACAAGTATAACAAAACTTAAAATGGCTTTGAAATTCTCAAATTTCACACTAAATGCACAAAAATCACCAAATACGGAGATAATCACCTGTATTTTCAGGATCAACGGCAATATTTAAGATATAATGTAAGTTTTTGCATACAATAACAACCTTTTTTTTTTTTTTTTTTAATTTAGTGCAAGTTTTCAACAGCTAATAAATCACTCAATTTTCATATCAGAAATTTAATACTTGAGGAAAGCATACTTAATCATCTTAAATTTACTCAACAAAAGCAAAATTTGCATGATCTATATACAATCACAACTTATTTAGGTTGAATTCACCTATTGCAAGATACAAACTCCAACATGGCGGCCGTCACAATACAAAGAACTTTTTAAGTTGAAAATTCTTGAAAATAATGTTTAAATTGCAGAATTTCTATAGATATGAATTTAAAACAGTCTGGATTTTTGGTTAAAAGCAAAAAATGGGCAGTTATCATTCATTTTTCATAAATATTTCAAGCATAAGTTACACTAATTTTATCCATTGATATTTTTCACATTTCAAAGTGCATGAATGGTGCTATTTATTTTAATAACCAAATTGACCAAATCACTCTTGAGACACTCCTGCCTGCTAGTATGCAGAAAAAAACGTTTGTCCTATTTTCACCTAAATCTGGCATTAGAACGCAGCGTGTGTTAGGTTTATCAGTGTTGTGTAATCCAACATGGTGGCTGTCACGAAACAAAGAGCTTTTTAAGTTGAAAATTCTTGTAAATGAATGCTTAAATTGTGGAATTTCTATAGATATGAACGTAAAACAGTCTAGATTCTTGGTTACAAGCAAAAAACTGGAAGTTATCATTCATTTTAGTAAATATTTCAAGCCAAAGTTGCACTAACTTATCCAATGATTTTTTTTCTCAACATTTCAAAATGCATGCATGGTGCTATTTAATATAATAATGACCTTGAACCCTCGACCAAATCACTCTTGAGTCATTCCTGCCTGTTTGTAGGCAGTAAAACCTTGTCCTATTTCCACCTTAATCTGGCATTAGAACGCAGGGTGTGTTTGAGTTTATCAATGTGAAAGCCAACTCAACGTTCTGCCTGGGTCAGCTCCGTACGGGGAGGCGCAATGTCTGTGGGAGCTATCTGGTCAACTGATGGTGGAGTCTATGTTCACAAATAAGATACCATGCAAATTTGAGTTAAGTGTGCTAATCTGTTATCAAGTTTTTGCAAAATTCCTTTTCTGACCTCTGTGGTCTTTTACATCATTACCTCAAATTTAATCATCTCTTGTTTAATATTACAAACATATGCTGCTAGTTTGATAATAATCCCTTCATTCGTTCTTGTCTTGAATGTAGACATACAGACAGACATATGCAACTGAATACAAACAAATAACACCTGACTTTCATGGGTTTCAACTACTGGCAGAGGACATGAATATATTTGGAGTGAATACAAACAAATAACACCTGACTTTCATGGGTTTCACCTACTGGCAGAGGACATGAATACATTTGGAGTGATGAGCTAAACACGAACAAATGAAAGATCCAGTAACACTGTTTTTTCTTAAATCCACCAATACATTCATTTGCAATAGTTGTGGGGAAGATTATATTTAATAAAATGCAGGTTCCATCTTTGACAGAATATCTCAACACCACAACTACTGATGGCATCTAAAAACTAAGGCCCCGTCTACACATAACAGGGTATTTTGCAAAAAGAACTTTTTCTACGGTTTGTCCTGTGATCTGCACACACACACATTTTGGACTTTGATAATGAGGGTTCTCAAAAACTCCTACCAAAGTGAAGATGTGCACTTTCTGCGTTTGTAGCGCCATCATATGGACACTGATAACCGAAGATTTAACTGTGGAAACGTCACTGTCTGCAACAAACTTTGTTCCTACGTCACACATGAGCCCAATGATTAGATTTGGAGTCAACATGGATACCTTCGCAGTGGGTGGTTACAACTTCAGTGATTTTAAACAACCCAATGTCAATATTCGATAAAATTTTTGTGGATGAAATGTAACCATTTTCTTCAAATAGAACTAGTTATGCAATTTCTTTCTAAAAGAGATGTTGAAAAAAGGAGAGCCAAATTCTTTAAATTTTCCATCATTTCACCAAAGGCAAAGGAAATTCATTACAAAATTGTTAATAGTGTACCCCTCTTCAGAAATCTTAAGGCTCTGCTTTAATTTGGACCACAACAATGGTATTTTTTGTAAAGACTGACCTTTTTTTTGTTTTTGTTTTTTTTTATTTCTTAACTCTCTATTTACTTATATTTCTTTTTTATTTGTAAATAGTCACCCTCTTGAAGTATTTCCTTTCTGTTTTTTTCCTTCCGTAGTTCCTCAAGATCCTGGCCAATTCTGCTAAAATTGGCTACATCCTTAGTTGAATGGATCACTCAATCGTGGCCCTGAAATGAACTTGTTGATCTGTATAATGCAATGAGAATTTCGTTCAGTGATATAGTTTTATTGTTTTCAGAGGATGACGAAATGTCAGATCAAAATCAGCTTTCCAGTGTGCATCAAAGTTGTAACTTCAAAGCAAAGATGCATTGAGAGCCCCTTCATTTTTTTTTTTTTACCAGTAGAGGTCCAGGTAATGAAGCTTCATGTACTGAACCTATTTTCCATGCACTTTGCCCAAGTAGTTCGTTGCTTCTCAAAGCTTCATTAGCCATCACTAACTAGAACCAACAGATCAATAAGTAATATGTTCATTGTAGGAGTCGGGTGGAGTATTAACGGCTTATTATCTTCTTTTTGAATTACCTCAGTTGCTTTTCACACTGCCCTTAGATGACAATGATGTCACCCCATTGCACAGGAAAGCAGAGACTGGTCATGCTACTTTCTATCACCCTGTGATGTCATTCAACTACCCTGAATTAAAGGCAAGATGTGATTTGCATCAACCCCATGACATCATCAACTGCCCTGACCAAAAGCTGTTGCTGTCATGACATCGCTCTGATACAAAAGTAAAAAAAAAAAAAAAATTTAAAAAAAAAAGGACATCCTTTTATGCATAACACCTTCCCTGCTCTGACATCCAAAACTACCATACCAATCAGATGCGTCCTGCAACACTCTCTGTACCCACTCAAGCTCCGGTTCTGCAGAAAAGTGACTCTTTGGGTCCGACAAAGGATCGTGAGTGTAGGCCTGGACTATATTTAAAAGGATTTAAAGAATGATGTTACCCCTGTGACAGTCATCTTGTTGTCCCTTATACACAGCTAAAACTGATCACAGTGACAACACAGAGATGTTTGCAAGAAGGAATTCAAACCAAAGGGTGGCTCCAAAGGGAAAACTACAGGAGATTGGCTCTACAGTAAAACCACAGGAACAAGTTGCTGTTTCATGGGCTGGAAAGAAGGAGTTGGCAAAAGAAAAGGAGGAAATGAACGCACTGTTGCTGGCAAAAGCCAAAGAGCTGGCAAATGCCAAAGAGCTGGCAAAAGCAAAGGAGCAGCTCAAAATTGAACAAAAGGAAAAAGCAAAAGAATTGGCCAGATTAGAGTTGAGAATATCAACTGTGGATGAGGAGCCACCACAACTAACTGAGAGGGAGCTGGAAAGAAAAAAGAAGCATGAAAAATACCGAGAGATTTTTACCTTTGTCAGGTTTGAGGAGGACAGTGCAATCTTCTACACCACTGTTGGCAAGGAGGCAATGTCAAATGACAAACTGCTAGCATTTAAAAAAGACATGCAGACACTGGAGACCAGAAGAGATAAAATGTTCGAAGAAGATAAAAAGAAAGAACTTGATGCATTTTGGAAGGATAGAGATAGGAGATGCTTTCAGAAAGACGGGGTAAATAAAAAGGCTTCTACTGACTATAATGTCCATCAAATGAAGATGAAACAACAAATGGAAGATCAACAGCGACAACGGGCTGTAGAAGAGCGAGACAAAACCATGCAAAGGCATTACATGTATATTGAGGAGCTCAGATTGGAAAAAGAGAGGAAAAACATATCCAAGAAAAAGCTCTTTCAAGAAATACAGGATGATATTTCGGAGAAGAACAGACACAAAGAAATGCGGCAATGGTGCGCAATGGTAGAAGACGAAAAGGCAAAGTATATGCAGCGCGACCTCGACGAGAAGGAGCGACAGAAGAAACTCATGCATCTTAAGAGGCTGCAACAGCACCAGTCGCTAATTGATTTCGCATCGGATAAATATTCCAATGTGATGATGAGGCAGACTGCCTCGCCAACTTGGAGGAACAAGGTGCAATTGTTTAAAGACTGATTTTCCGAGCATTTGAAGTTGCGCCAGAATGCAGACAAAGAAAAAAAATCCAAAAGGTTTCAAGTGGTCATGAAGGCGTGGACTTCTAGTTCTTTCAGGTATTCCATCGCTCTTTAGAGAGTAGTCTTAACACTGAGATACAGTATACTTTTAATTAATCACAGATTAACTCATTCACTCATCAGCTGTTTTAAGAGCAGTCAATCGCTGAATGCCAGACATTTTAGAGTATTTTGACTGATGTCAAGACCAACAGAATGTTTCTATGGCGGACTTCAAAGCTACCAAAAGAGAATATTCTTTGGCAGGAAGTTTGAACCTATATTATTATTGTTTATTAATCAGAAGAGTAGAAGAAGAGTATTGGTAGCCTTCACAATGCAGCCGTTTCGCTCAGAAACCATTCAATGTGTACTCAAAAACTGAGCTGATCTCATTTGTAAAATGATCTATCGTTTACCATACTTATTGTGTGAGAGCTAGTTGTCATGAAAAAGTATAAGAGTACATTTTTCCCAGCTCCAACTAAAGTCTCAGGTGCAGAAGAGCATCCTCAATGCCCACCAGAGTGTGAACAACCAGTGGAAGAAGTCAAAGCAAGTAGTAATGTCATCTTTCGGTCAGCCCCCTGAATTCAATTGACTCAGCACAACTAGGGCAGAAACTGTCATCCAACTAATGATCTTAACCACGATTCTGCTGCAGAGCTCTCTGGAGAGGTCATTCGTCGGTCTGCTTTTCTAATGCACCAATGGAGACAGTCATACAGCATGTCGATAGACAATCCTAATGTTTATTCATGCGGTTTCTTATTTTTTTGTTGTAGTTTTGTTGATGTTACTACACACTATGTGTGTATGACAGTTCCACATACAATATCCAGAGTGGAATTCAATGGCTGTGTATGGAAAGTGAGTAGTTTATAGTATTTTATTTTATTTATTTATTTTTTTGGTGAACAACACTGTTTCATCCTTGAGTTTGTAAGTCTTTAACCAATCTAATTATAATGATGTATACTCCAGAGAAGCTCAAGATAGAGTGATTATTTCAATGAAAGATCATTAGTTGTACTAAATTCATTTTATCTACACTTAAGGATTAAATTCTGTCACAGACAAAGGTTTTAGGTTGTTTTATTTACCTGACATGTTTCCGTGTGTACTTCCGCCTTCATCAGAGAAACTCTGACCTAAAACGTTTGTCTGTGAAAGATAATTAGGATCGACTAAAATTGCTTTTTTATTGAAGGCGTTCTCAAATGATTACAATTACAGTGGTACCTATATATATATGAATTGAAATTATTCCAGGACCTGGTTTGTAAATCGAAATGATCGTATGTTGGGCGGGGTTTTCCCATGCGAATTTGTTATAATTCGATGAAGTTGTTCAACAGCATGATAAATCCTTAATACATACTGTTGGAACAATTAGAAATACCAATTACACATAACAAAATTATGTTTTAAATACAAGTCGGAATAACAATAATGATAACAATTAACTAATCCGGCTCTAATGTGGCGGTTGTGTTTTGCACGCTGTTCCTGAACGCGGCGTGTGACTGGCGTCAGAATGAGAGCGGCGCGGTGGAGTTTTTACTTTCTCTGTTTATGTTGTTGTCGTCGCTAATGGCGGACAGTGGCCGTGTTTTGTTGCACAAGTTCTGAAATAAATGATTTTTTTTTTTTTTTGCCGATGTCATAATAATAATAATAATAATTGTCACTTTAACTTATAAAGACTGGCAAATGGAGGTACAAGGAGGACCGTCGAGATATAGCGATTCCGGCCGAATTGCCGAGTCAGTTCACTGATGCGCACACCACGCTCATATTTTTTCTATTATCTCTATCATCATTTCAGTGGTAAGCGTCACCTTTGACCTTTTTTCACCACCTGCACTAACCTTGGGACCCATGTCGATTTCTCTCACAATACATCCGCTGTGCATCCGTCTTGCGGGGAAACAAAGAAATGGCAACGCTAGCATAAATCATTGTATTTCGAGCATGTCATATGTTGAGACAAATGACGAGTGAAATTTTACGTCAGATGTCGAAAGGATCGTATGTTGATGTGCTCGTATGTCGAGGTACCATTGTACGTATAAGATAATATTATACCATCTAAAATTAGATTCACTAAATATGATTTGACAAAAATCAACTAAACCTTTTCCAAGTGCTTGCCATTTCTCTGGCAAATGATGCATTTTCCCCCAGATAGTTTTGTGCAACACGTGTGAAATGCAAGTCTATAAGATCTTATCATGATCATGAGATAATAACGGTTTCTAGGGCAGTTTTAGCCAGGGAAAATTCCCTCAAGTTATCATTTTCAACATTGTGTGTAATATTGGTTGGTGTGCTTTCAATTTTAGAATAAATCTCATATCCAAGGTTTTCTCTTGGGTTCAGGTGATAAAATACCTCACCACATAAAGTTTATTAATACGTACTCTAAACTACTCTCGGGCAAGGGTGGCATTGTGCATGTGTTGTGTGTTTTGACATGATATCACACTTTTTCAACATCTATTTAATGTAGCCCATAAGCATCTATGATAAAAATGGTGATCCCAAAGTGATATACTTTTATTTCCTTTCTCTCATCCATTTAAAAATAATTCCTGTAACTCTATACTATATAAAAAATAACATGTCATATTGCCAAAATATTGTCTCAAAAGATGTTTTGTTTATTTACTTAGTTGGCAACTAAAATGGCCATAGCTATAAAGCTAAGCATAATTTAAAAAAGCACCCCAACCACACATGAACCAACAGCACCAACTCCTAAGAGATATGTATTTCATTAAATTATTGAAGCTGATTGGTGTAATTTAAAAAAATGTATATTTTAATAATTTATACATAATTGAGAATGGAATTTAGAATGCTCTATATTGGGACTCCAGTACCCTCACTGATATTTTTTTAAGCAGCTTAATTGCTTGCGGACAAAATTGAGTGAGTGATAGAATGCCTGGAAAAGAAACATCAATAATTCACGATGCTGAAATGTGAAAAGTTGGAGCCATGGCCTATACACTCAAGAGAGTAGCTTTAGCTCTTGGCTGTTTTCAGGAATTGTTGAAAGCAACTGAATAAATACTCCCTGTTCGGACAAAAAAAGTCTAAATTATTGGTGGAACTGAGTTCTCATAAAAGAGTACAAATATACATCGTAAGCTTTTTATCACTTCACCAATAAGAAAAAGAAACATTTTCAGAATGTTTATGCAGTATTTCCTTGACTAACGTTTGATGCAAAAACATTTATTCTGTGGGGAAACGCAACGTTTTCTAACCAACCTGCTTCATCTTACTTCTTTATATAACTTAGTATGAACAATTGATCTGTTTTATTACAACTAAAGATGTGCCAATTACCGGTTTCAAGGTATACAGTGGTAAGAAAACGTCGGTTTCAAAACCGCAAAAAGTCATACCAACTCTAAAGTATTAGCTATTTTTTACGTCCCAAAAATGCATGGAGAAATCCCTCTTGCAGCTGTACAGCTCAACGCACCCCCATCGGTTGTTGCTCAGTGTCAGTGAGTCAGCTGTGCTACACAATAGCTGGAGGAAGTGAAAGTCCTTAACTTTTTGCGCCATTAAAGACAAGGAAATTGCTGGTATGGGAATACTTCGGCTCCAGAAAAGTTACAGACGGCCGCGGCTTGGAGGAGGAGGGCCAACCGACATGTAAAACATGTTTGCGGAGGGTGGCTGACGAGGAGGCAATACCTCCAATATGATTTCGCATTTATACAAAATTAAAGGTTAGTAAACGCTGTCATGAATGTTTCCCACCAGCTACGAGAACTCCAGTGTGGTTAGTGTGTCTAGCGGAGGTAAAACTTAGTGTCTTTTTCATTCTGGCACCTGAGTTGAGAAAGAGTGCGTGTATAATGTAAACATACGAGTCACACACACACACGCATTTAATGGCAAATCATTATTTTTCTGATGGTAATAATGCTGAGCTGTGGCTGTGGGTTTAGGCTCACTTAAATAACTGCATTTATTTTAATTTTATTTAGAATATTCCAGTTATTTTCTGTTATTTTTTAAAAACTTATTAACATTATACTTATCTTCCAATTGGCTAATGTGTTTTGAAAAATCCTGTTCAATGGAAAGTTTTTTTTTTTTTTTTTTTACCCGAAGTAACACATTTTAGAGCTGTAATTGCAATACGGTCATACCATAAAACCTTGATATTTTGGCTTAAGGTTATCATACCGTCAGAATATCATACCTTCACATTCCTAATACAACTCAGTTTATTCATAGACAGTGTTGTGAATCCTTGAGCATTTCAGAATCTTAAAAGGGCCAAAAAGCCCACCGACAGGAGGTGGCATTGCACATTTTCAGTAACATAACTGTTGTTAGAAAATAAGCTTACTCTATAATTTGGACAGTGCATGCCTGCTGAATATGCCTCTACTCTTTTATTCCTTTTTTTTTTTTTTTTTTTTTTTTTTTTTACTTTTAAAATGCACTCCTTGTTATTGCAAAAGCTTTGGTGGAACTTCCTCTGTTTACGATCAAGCAACATATTATGAACAATCACAACAAAATATTACAACTGCTGAAGTAACATGTCAGAAAATAGGCACATAAAATATCGTTTTTACCCATGTCTTGACTTTACCCACGTCTGACACTGAAGACCCTTGTTGGCCTCTTATGTATATTTATTTCCGTGAAATGAGTGCCATCTGGTGGTGGAGGAACTTTTTTTTTAGGGATCGATGCAGAAAATACAACTCATATTTTTTGTCAAGGTGTTAAAAGATATTTGTACAGTTGTAATAATATCGTGCATTTTTAGCTTTTTGTCATTAAAGAAAATGACCTTTAATTATCATTTAATGATCATTTGTAAATTTACTTCATAAGAACTCATTGGTTACCTTTGACTGTGATAGACTTTCAAGCTTTTGACTGGGAGGGTTGGCAGCTATCATACAATTGGTACTAGCCCCCTAGTCAAATTGGATTAAACCACACAATTGGCAACGCATTTTCAGCCAGCACCCCCCAGTAAAAAGCAAAACAAAAAATAAAATTAAAAAACACACATATTATATATGAAAATAAGCATTAGAAAACCCTCCGATTTTTCTCCCACATAGACATGATGGGTAGGATTGAAATTTGCATGGTAGGTGCTTGTCCACTGTGATAGACAATCTAAAAAAAAAATATCCAGAAATCAATGTATGATTTTTTTAAACAATTTATTTGTATTATACTGCTGTAAATAAGTATTTGAACACCCGAGAAAATCAATGTTAATATTTGGTACAGTAGCCTCTGATTACAATTATAGAGGTCAAACGTTTCCTGTAACTTCTCACTAAGTTTGCACACTGCAGCAGGGATTTTGCACCGCTGCACAGATCTTCTCCAGATCAGTGTGGTTTCTGCGCTGTCACTGAGAAACACAGAGTTTGAGCTTCCTCCAAAGATTTCCTATTGGGTCTAGGTCTGGAGACTGGCTAGGTTCCTCCAGAACCTTGACTTGCTTTTTCTCCTTTGTTATTCTGGCTGTCTGCTTCTGGCCATTGTCATGTTGGAAGACTCAGTCACGACCCATTTTCAATGCTCTAAGTGAGGGAAGGAGGTTATTTCCCAAAATCTGACAAAACATGGCCCTGGTCATCCTCTCTTTAATACAGTGCAATCGTCTAGTCCCATAAACAGAACGCCGACGGATAGTACAGGTTGACACTGCTGTACCCTTGGGTTTTAAATCTTAATGGTTTTAAGGGTAGGTAATTGTCCACTGTGAGAGACAATCTAAAGAAAAAAAATCCAGAAATCACAGTGTATGATTTTTTTAACAATGTATTTGTTTTATACTGCTGCAAATAAATATTTAAACACCTGTCTATATGCTAGAATTGTGAGCCTCAAAGACCTGATAGTCGCCATTTAAAAGTCTAATAGTTTTTGCACTTTTTGAGTTTGACTTTTTGACCTGTTTGTGGTGGTTAGCTGCATACAAACACCTGTCCACCCATACATCACTGGAAAGCTTACAATCTCAATTTTCTGGGGGAAGAAAAATTTTGAACAGGAGGGCATTTAAAAAAAAAAAAAATTAAACAGCAAAACCCAATCTGGAGGCGAGAGCATGCGAGAGCAGAATTAAAGACGCCACGATTTTAACGAGATATTATTGCATACTTACCATGTTTCGATCCAAAAACTCCATGTAGTATGTATCACCGAGTGTTAAACCACAGCTGTGAATGGCCACAGCTGGATTTTGGGGGGATTTTATGGGTAAAACATGGTCATATAACAAGGGTCGCGATGCCGAAGTCACAGACAACAAGGAGTGGTTGAGATGTTCTTTTTCATATATTTACCCTTTTAAACTTTATTTTTCAAATTTTCTTTGTCTGGATCGAATATTTATCGTCTAAAATATTGGGGAAAATGGACAGTAACGAAAAAATACAATTAAGCGATAGTTATGAGGTAGATATCTGTGACTTTTTTTACAGACGCCAATTTATTCATTGTGACGTAATTTGTTTAAAAGTTTAAAATATGCGAGTGAATAATTTTTTAAAGTCGTTTTTTTTTTTTTTTTAAACTAAATTTTAGACATTAATTCATGATTCTAATCTAAAAATGACATTTTGAATAATAAATACGATTACTTACCTTCTTTTTATGGCTAGATTGAAACAAAATGTGTCTGTAAAGGGGTTTCCAGGGTAAAACGGACAAATTAAAAATAGTTCGGGGGCTTAATGCGCCATGAATCTGCTATGGCAGCATATAAACATATTGTTCTGTCAAACACAACAGTTCTTTCGGCTTAAAATACAGCAGTTTATTTTAAAGAGGGGTGCAAGAACAGGAACTGCTTTTTCAGACTTGTCTGTTTTTTCTGCTATATAATCTGATATATATATATATATATATATATATATATATATATACATATATATACAGTGCCTTGCAAAAGTATTCGGCCCCCTTGAATCTTGCAACCTTTCGCCACATTTCAGGCTTCAAACATAAAGATATGAAATTTAATTATTTTGACAATAATCAACAACAAGTGGGACACAATCGTGAAGTGGAACAACATTTATTGGATAATTTAAACTTTTTTAACAAATAAAAAACTGAAAAGTGGGGCGTGCAATATTATTCGGCCCCTGTACTTTCAGTGCAGCAAACTCACTCCAGAAGTTCAGTGAGGATCTCTGAATGATCCAATGTTGTCCTAAATGACCGATGATGATAAATAGAATCCAAATGTGTGTAATCAAGTCTCCGTATAAATGCACCCGCTCTGTGATAGTCTCAGGGTTCTGTTTAAAGTGCAGAGAGCATTATGAAAACCAAGGAACACACCAGGCAGGTCCGAGATACTGTTGTGGAGAAGTTTAAAGCCGAATTTGGATACAAAAAGATTTCCCAAGCTTTAAACATCTCAAGGAGCACTGTGCAAGCCATCATATTGAAATGGGAGGAGCATCAGACCACTGCAAATCTACCAAGACCCGGCCTTCCTTCCAAACTTTCTTATCAAACAAGGAGAAAACTGATCAGAGATGCAGCCAAGAGGCCCATGATCACTCTGGATGAACTGCAGAGATCTACAGCTGAGGTGGGAGAGTCTGTCCATAGGACAACAATCAGTCGTACACTGCACAGATCTGGCCTTTATGGAAGAGTGGCAAGAAGAAAGCCATTTCTCAAAGATATCCATAAAAAGTCTCGTTTAAAGTTAGCCACAAGCCACCTGGGAGACACACCAAACATGTGGAAGAAGGTGCTCTGGTCAGATGAAACCAAAATGGAACTTTTTGGCCACAATGCAAAACGATATGTTTGGCGTAAAAGCAACACAGCTCATCACCCTGAACACACCATCCCCACTGTCAAACATGGTGGTGGCAGCATCATGGTTTGGGCCTGCTTTTCTTCAGCAGGGACAGGGAAGATGGTTAAAATTGACGGGAAGATGGATGCAGCCAAATACAGGAACATTCTGGAAGAAAACCTGTTGGTATCTGCACAAGACCTGAGACTGGGACGGAGATTTATCTTCCAACAGGACAATGATCCAAAACATAAAGCCAAATCTACAATGGAATGGTTAAAAAATAAACGTATACAGGTGTTAGAATGGCCAAGTCAAAGTCCAGACCTGAATCCAATCGAGAATCTGTGGAAAGAACTGATGACTGCTGTTCACAAACACTCTCCATCCAACCTCACTGAGCTCGAGCTGTTTTGCAAGGAAGAATGGGCAAGAATGTCAGTCTCTCGATGTGCAAAACTGATAGAAACATACCCCAAGCGACTTGCAGCTGTAATTGGAGCAAAAGGTGGCGCTACAAAGTATTAACGCAAGGGGGCCGAATAATATTGCACGCCCCACTTTTCAGTTTTTTATTTGTTAAAAAAGTTTAAATTATCCAATAAATGTTGTTCCACTTCACGATTGTGTCCCACTTGTTGTTGATTCTTGACAAAAAATTAAAATTTTATATCTTTATGTTTGACCCCTCTTTAAAATAAACAGCTGTATTTTAAGTCAAAAGAACTGCTGTGTTTGATAGAACAATATGTTTATATGCTGCCATATCATGGCATATGGCATGGCACATCATGGCGCATTAAGCCCCCGAACTATTTTTAATTTGTCCGTTTTATCCTGAAAATCCCTGTTTACAGACGTCGCGCAACCGCTTTTGTTTCAACCCAGCCATAAAACGAAGGTAATTAAGATTTATCATTCAAAATATCTGTCATTTTAAGCTTAGAATCAGTAATTCAGGTCTAATATTTCGTTAAAAAAAAAAAAAAAAAAAAAAAAAACAACAACTTTATAAAATTTTCACTCGCATATTTTAAACTTTTAAACAAATTACGTCACAATGAAAAAAATGGTGTTTGTAAAAAGTCACGGATATCTACCTCATAACTACCACTTAATTGTATTTTGTTTGTTACTTTCGCATTTTCTCCGATATGTTAGATGATAAACAATAGGTCCAAACAAAGAAAAATTGAAAAAAAAAGAATGTGTAAAAGAGTAAATATATGAAAATGAACATCTCAACCACTCCTTGATGTCAGTGATTTCTGCATCGCGCCCCATGTTATGTTACCATGTTTCACCCATCTGCCAGAAATCCGGTTGTGGCCATACACAGCTGTGTCTTGACACTCGGTGATACATGCTACATGGAGTTTTTGGTTCGAAAAGAGGTAAGTACGCAATAATATCTCGTTAAAATCATGGCATCTTAAATTCTGCTCTCGCGTACTCTCACCTCCAATTAGGGTTTTGCCGTTTAATTTTTTTTTTTTAAATGCCCTCCTGTTCAAAATCTTTCTCCCGCCAGAAAACTGCAATTTTAAGCTTTCCAATGATGTATCACACATGCATATAGGACAATTTTTAAATCTGGCCAAACTCGGGGTTTGCTTATCATCTCAATTTTCTGGGGGAAGAAAATTTTTGAACAAGAGGGCATTTTTTTTTTTTTTTTATTAAATGTTTTTTAAAGAGCAAAACCCTATCTGGAGGTGAGAGCACGCGAGAGCAGAATTACAGACGCCATGATTTTAACAAGAGATGATCGCGTACTTACCTTGTTTCGATCCAAAAACTTCATGTAGCATGTATCACTGACTGTCAAGGCACAGCTGTGAATGGCCACAGTTGGATTTTTAGGGAATTTTATGGGTGAAACATGGTAATATAACAATAGTCGCGATGCAGAAATCGGAAACAACAAGGAGTTGTTGAGATATTAATTTTCATATAAATATCCTTTTACACGTTTTATTTATTTATTTTTTTGTTTGGATCGATGATTTATCATCTAACATATCGGAGAAAATGCGACAGTAACAAAAAAAAATACAATTAAGCGATTGACTTAAGTGACTGAAGTGACTTTTATACAGATGCCATTTTTTTCATTGTGACGTAATTTGTTTAAAAGTCTAAAATATGCGAGTGAAAATTTTTTAAAGTCTTGTTTTTTATTTAAACGAAATATTAGACATCAATTAATGATTCTAAGCTAAAAATGACTGACATTTTGAACAATAAATGTAATTAATTACCTTCGTTTAATGGCTGGGTTGAAACAAAAGCAGTTGCGCGACGTCTGTAAACGGGATTTTCAAGGGTAAAACGGACAAACTAAAAATAGTTCGAGGGCTTAATGCGCCGTGAATCTGCTATGGCAGCATATAGACATATTGTTCTATCAACCACAACAATTCTTTTGACGCAAAATACAGCAGTTTATTTTAAAAGAGGAGTGCAAGAACAGAAACTGCTTTTTCAGTCTTGTCTGTGTTTTCGGCCATATACATGTGAAAACAACTTTCAATATGTTAGATATACAATGAAAGTGGAGAAAAACTGTCCTTTATAAATGATGAATATTAATATAACTAAAGGTCAGAAAGATGCACACAATATAAAGATACATGTAGTAACATTAAATGAGCTGCAGAAAACCTATTCCTTCTAATGTTTTCCCCCATTTCCCCCCTTATTTGCATTTTTATCCTCTGTATTCATATTTTGCTAGTTTATTTTCTTCAGGTTCGATGACATTCCATGTCCCTGGAATTGTGAGCCTGTAATCCTTGACAGCATAATCTCATGTGTCGTCAGATACTGTAAATGCATAAAAAAAAAAAACAGTTTTATATGTGATCTGGCAGATATGGAAAGCCTCATTTGTGGTTTAGACATTTGGGCCCTATGAATTTCAAATCCAGTCTCCCTGTAAAACAACAACAACATGAAGCTTTTAGATTTTCGTCTGCCAACTCCAGGATGAGCAGAGCTTTGTTGGGGCTCATTTACAGTCTGCTCTGGCATGTATTGTGCCTGAGAGAGCCACACTAATTCTGTCTGAATATGATTCTGAGCAAACTAAGTGCTTTTGCTTACTAAATGGGAATTGGTGAAACTGAAAAATTGGTGTGGAATATAACAGAGTTCACCAATCCAGAAGTGACCAAAAATGTCAATTAATTGATTTTTGCAGTATTTGCAGAGATAGTGAATC
Source organism: Corythoichthys intestinalis (assembly GCF_030265065.1). Classification (NCBI taxonomy): domain Eukaryota; kingdom Metazoa; phylum Chordata; class Actinopteri; order Syngnathiformes; family Syngnathidae; genus Corythoichthys; species Corythoichthys intestinalis. The sequence continues at coordinate 46,075,108 of NC_080406.1, forward strand.
CATATACAGTATAATTTATGACGTTTATGACTTTAATGAAAAGTCAATTGATCAAATCAATCAATAGTTACAGTTGTTTGTATTTATCATACACTAGATTAAAAAAAAAAAAAAAGTATTATCTTCTTGACTATGGTGTTATAAGAAAACTAACCTCACATAGACCCTGCCATATTTTATTGAAGTTGTCATTGTTAAGTCTCATTTAAGACAAACAGCATTGCCTGTTAGTCTTATCTCTTCCATTGAAATTGACGATAATAGACGTTCAATCATGTGGTGATTTACATCCTTCTGATGTAAATTTAAATTAGTTTGTCACTGGTAGATGTCCAATTCATTTCAACTGGGAGGGTTGGCAGCAAATTACACATTTGTCGCTGCTAAAGGATCCACTGATAGAAAAACTTAGTTCTTAAAAGATAAATCATATTATGAGTAAAAATAATTTGATATTGAAACCATTTTTGATGTTTTCATGTTTATACAATTTGTAAAATTAGTTTAACTAGAACAGGGGTCGTCAACCCAAAATGCTGAAAGAGCCATATTGGACCAAAAGAAAAAAACAAATATGTCTGGAGCCACAAAAAATTAAAAGCCTTAAATAAGCCTAATAATAATAAGAAGGCAACACATGCTGTATGCATCTTTATTATCTACACTAGCCTACTATCAACATTACTAAGTTGGCTAAAAATGCATAATGAGCCTTCATGATTTAATGTTTACTTCCCCTGCAGTGCATTCAACGCACCACGTGACTACTCAGTTGTACAATGCCACCTCAAGTTTAACTTCATTACAATATTAATGAATTGTTTGATTACTTTTATGAAATTAAAGAAATGCAATGAAGAAATCCAATTTTTGACGTCTTTTTTATTTTGAGGTTTCGAAAAACAACAAAATGGAACGTGCATAACATGCTCCTTATCTGGACACGTCTTTGATTTTCTGTATTATCTCGGTTTTGTTTTTGAAGTCTGTAAATTGGTGTTCTGATATGTTGATGAATCTCTCCTTTATATACTGACCATCTGATTTCCACGCTTAATTATCTCCCGGGTTGCAACAAAACTTGCAGCAGTTGTGGCATTTGGCGATGCAATCCACTTCTTAAATCTATTTTTGCCTCCTCTAAGTTCTTCAGAAGTAATGCAATCACACTTTTTCTCTCATTCACAACTTCTCGCCACAGAGTAAACATTCAGGCAATCTGTCTGCATTGGCAATGAAAGCCAATGATTCTGTCCAACGTTGAATCCTCTGTTCTTAGTTATTTCTTTAATAATAATAAAAATAATAATAATACATTTTATTTGTAGAGCACTTTCACCAATGCTCAAAGACGCTTTACAGTACTTTCTTTTTCCTTTTCAGATCCATGTCACATCACACAGCTGTAGGTTTGTTTACAATAGCCACCTTCCTGGCATCCCGTCCTGCTGATAGAAACGTGTGTCGCAGGCTACTACGCAAATCTTGTGTGTTGAAATTTAATATTTATTCTACACATTTTTATAGTATTGGAAAATGTTAAGAATATTTGTGTCATTTTTGTCCTCCTACAGATACCATATCAAACCAAAAATATAAATCCCTCCCCGATCTTTTTCCATTTTCAAACATTTTTGAAAATGCTCCAGGGAGCCACTAGGGCGACGCTAAAGAGCCAAATGCGGCTCTCAAAACACCGGTTGCCGACTCCCGAACTTGTAGGTCGCCATTGTTATTGACGTCGCAGGGCGGTGACGTCACATGGTTATGCTGCCGGGCTTGCAGCGTATGACTTTGTTCAACCCTTTCAATTTGAACCCGAGAGGAACATTAATGAGCATGATAGCACAATATTTTACAAAACGAGCAGCAAAAACAAAATGAACAGCAAAGACGGGATGAGACGAGAGTAGGAAAAAAGAACGGTGTTCTGCCAAAATATGCTACACTGGCTGATCGTTCTAGAAGAGGCGAATTTGACACCCAAAGTACTACCGTGCGCTTTCAGCTTGTTTTGTTTAAATGCATACGGACAGAACATCCGGAAAAGATGAACATCCAAAGATGTCTTAAGAAAATACTTAAACGTAGTAATATCAAATAAGGGTGGTTTAAATATGCTACGTGACTAATGTAGCCAACAGATCAACAATCTGCTTTAAAACTACCACACGAAAACACAATGCTTAAAAGTATGAGAGGGAAATACATGCAAAAAGTGTTTTGAGGCAATGAAGAGGTAATAAAAACACAAATTGTACGTACTCGCCACTTTTAACCGATGAGCGGATGTGTTGGAATTCTCGCCGCGTAGAAGGAATTAGTATCAGTAACCGGGCAGTATTCGTCGAGTGACATTGACAATATACGTCATCACCCCGAGCGTCCATTGCAGGTACAAAAACATGGCGCCCTCCGTAGGTCAAATAATGTACTAAATATTATAGATTTTTAAATCAATGGCAATATTCTATTTGTCTCTAATAACATATTTTAGTCGAACAGAAAAATTGAAAAGTTTTTAAGCCCGAGGTTCCCTTTAATAGCTGCCAATGGAACATGTGACACATACTGTATACAGCACATATTGGTCCAAGCACCGTAATTTATTGTGAAACATTGAGCTTGCATTATAATGAAAGGCATTAAAAAAGTTAATGAAAAATGATCTGTGTTGGTTTTCAATGACCTTGAGTGTTCTCTATCCAAAATACAGTACACATAAGTAAGCAACTACAAAGTGTACTTCTACACACATACAGTCTTTCCAGTGACATGTTTCCGTGAAGTATGACAAGAAGGTTACTAAAAGCAAAAATAAACCAAAAAATGATTTACCTTTTTTGTATTCCTATTCCTCTGGATTATGATTAGCCAAATGGTCTCCGCATCTTAACCTGAGGTCATTTTAAATTACAGTGAAACATATTTGCCCCAGATTGAAACCTTTTAAATTACACTCAACCGTGTATGGGCTACCGGCTTGTTGTTCCCCCAGCAGTGGGTTAATTGACTTTGAGCTGAGAGAAATGGAAAACAAAACTGACCTCTAACCAAGCGCATCATTTGTATGCTGTTCTGACTAAAATAGAAGGTAAAACTCAACTTGACCAGAGTTTCCCAACCTTTGCAGAGTTATGGTACATATTTGACACTTTTCTGCTTACAGAATGCTTGTTAGGCTGACTGATGAACAATGTTACAATATTTGTACTTACAGTAATGAATATTCATTTTCAGAGCAGTTATGCGAAATTGAACTAGACTGGATCTAACATGTCAGTAATTGTACAAATGATCAAATCATAAGATCATAAGGAATCTAACAATAACAAAAAAAAAAAAAAGTCATCTTACGTGAGTTCAGGCAAAACCTCATACTCATTGGTTGTCATTGCCAGCATTACAGTACATCCGCAGTTATAAGTTTTGAAACACCATTCAGTTGAATGACAGTCTCTTTTGACTAAGGGTATACATGTGTATGTATTCACAGTATTTTGATTAAATAGGATTCTTTTGTCAGAATCCACAATTGATTTCAAATCACAATACAATACTCCAAGGCTCTCTCAAAGTCAGCAACAATCCTTCCATCATTTCCTCCATCCTCTGTGTTCAGTTATTAAATCAAATGGTGATCTTGTTGAATTAGATTGGCTGTTGACATTCCGTTATTATGTTCCCAAATTTGGCCAAGCTGACTCATTTGTGGTCATCTCACAGAAAATCAGCACAACTAATTTCTCTTTCTCCATCAAAGTATGAGTGATTCCATTCAAGCCAACTTTAATTTCTTCTACAAACCTCTATTATTTTTCGAAAATTGCCTTCCACAAAATGTTCAGAGAAAATTACTAAATATATAATTGTCTAAATGCTCTGTTGAGATGAAGATATGGAGTTCAAAAAGAATTAACACATCTATTCCAACCACTGATTGCTTAACTGATAAAGTGATGAATGAGTGTGTTTAAAGCTCTACTCAAAAAGCCCAACCTTGTACTTGTCCTGCTCATCCAACTTTGTCAAAGGGCCTGTGATTAGTCAGTGCAGTGCTTACAGAAGCAGTAAATTACCAGAGCTGACTGTTTTGTGGTTGGAAATATCCACCTGAGACAATGCGTGCAGAGTAATTGAGACGAAATGCCCTGTTCTCTTATCTGGCAAACAAGTTACTCTCCACGCAAGCTCTGGATAGATTTAAATCAGCAGATTAAAATGATACATGGAGTATCTATCTAGGGTTATTTATATATGATGTAATCTAGTGGGTCAACAATATCATAGATTTTGCCACTATGATTGATTTTCAAATATTTTCAGTGGACATTGTTAAAGTGAATATCTTAAAAACTGCATCACACTCACAGTAAATATGTGTTATTATAAAAACTCGATGTACACATGACACATGACAGCAAATTCTATCTGGTTTACAAACAGTATTTAAATTACTGCAAACTGTTAGGATTAAATAACTCGTGTGTGAGCGAGAGACCTCACTTTTACAAATGTTAAAACATCACACGTTAGAAATACATGTCAGTTTCAGCATTAAAAAAAATTTTTTTTTTAAATCAATTTCTGCATATTGACAGACTGCAAAGTTATGTGAGGACAACAAATACAGTAGTGTAGAATCCAAATGTTGGTGGATGCATTGTTGTTGTATGGAGGTATGTGCAGGATTGCACCATTCACCTCCTGGAGTTAAGAGTTTTGCTATAAATTCTGAATGGGATTTTATTCTTCTTCTTGTACCATTCAGGGGTTAATACTTGTCCATACACATGAAGCTGTCAGTGACACCCAATACTGTATATTTAATGTTTTTTTTATTTTATTTTTTTTTATGTTGCACTGCCCCCTGTCAGCCTCGACCAGAAGTACAAGAGACGTTAATTATCACGAAATATGTGTCATGTATTGAAATAAATCTATGATTTTACTTGATTTACAACTCTACCTAGTATGAACATGATGGATTATCCACTGATAATTTGTTTTTATTTATCAATGTACGCCATCACATATACTGGCAGCGAAATTGAACAATGAACAATGTTAGGCACTGACACATTAATGGTTGTGCTCTTCACTTATGTATTCAGATTCCTTATTCATTTGCTTTTTCACTTATTCATCATTCACCCATTTATTTGTATAATTATTTCATATATTCATTATTCATTGACCTGTGCAGTTCTAGTGTTTGCAATGTCATTGAGAGCTGCTGTTTTTATTTCAATGAAACAAATTCGGATCCTGATTCACTACAAATAACCAGATTCTACCAGATTCTAAAGGGTACACTAACCAAAGGTATTTATTTTTGTTGGTGTGGCGTGATTCCTTTTCTAAAATAAAGTATTTATTTGGATTAACCTTTTCATATAGAAATTAATGATTTTTTAAAAAATTAATTGACACAGAAACTGCATTCCTGTTATATATATCATACATATATGTATATATATAATGTATATATTACATTATATTATTAATAAATAATAATATATTGTTATATTACTGATATATAATAGTGCTCCTGAGAAGTTTTGGTTTGAGTGCATGTCTACATTAGTGATTCTTAACCTGGGTTCGATCGAACCCCAGGGGTTCGGTCGAACCCCAGGGGTTCGGTGAGTAAGTCTAAGGGGGTAAGAAACGCAGAGCCCTATTTTTGTACGCTGATTAAGTCTAGACAAAGTGGCTTTGTTTTTAGACAGGCTTAATGAATTTCTTTTAACTGTTAGTCCTCAATTTGATTGGAGGAGGAAATGGTTTGCTCAGTGGAAGGTTGACTCACACTTGCTATGAGAGTATACAACTGACAAATGGGCAACATGGTCTCAAATTTTGACCTGGTTATCAGTGCCGTCGTTAGGCTTTCACCCCCCCTAAATAAGCAGTTATTTCAGTAAAAAAAAAAAAAAAAAAAAAACTTCACAAAAAACAACAAAAAACGCTGACATATTCACTATGGAGTTGCCAGGATATTAGTATAAATCAATAATTATATAACGTATCAATATTAACTAAAATTTGATCATAAATGTCAGTGTTCCCTCACTTCATAGAGTAAGAGAGAAAGCCCCATCAGTTTGTCGTCCAATCCATTCCACATGTTCATATAGAGAACGCCCACATCACCGAAACTTGACTCCGTGTTTCCCTATGTCGGGGCCGACGTTATAGTATAATGTAGAGTAGAGTATAATGCCGTTTCTAACTGCGTTTTTTTTCTTTTCTTCCCAGCAGTGAGTAATCTAATAAATTACTTTTTGTGTGTTAGCATAGCACTAACGTCCTCGTTAGCATTGGCATTTAGCGTGGCGAGTGTCATCTTAAATTCTCGGGCAACATATATTTTTTTTTACATACAGTTTGCGGCGTCCAGGTGATTACATTCATTCATTCATTCATTTTCCATGCCGCTTTTTCCTCACGAGGGTCGCGGAGGTGCTGGAGCCTATCCCAGCTAACTCGGGGCAGTAGGCAGGGGACACCCTGAACTGGTTGCCAGCCAATCGCAATTAATTGAAAATAATGTGCTGTTTTCCTGCTGAGTGTGCATTAACATAACCAACTAAGCATTGCCTTGTAGACGCGTAGACACTATAATATAATAATAATAATAATACATATGAGTATATATTTACTAGTCCTTCTCAAAAAAGTTAGCATATTGTGATTAAGTTCATTATTTTCTGTAATGTACTGATAAAAATTAGACTTTCATATACTTTAGATTCATTACACACAACTGAAGAAGTTCAAGCCTTTTATTGTTTTAATATTGATGGTGTTGGCAAAAAAGCATTGCATTACTGTGCTCAATTAGCCTGCCAACTCTGCTGACCTGAGCCCCATAGAGAATCTGGGGGATATTGTGAAGAGGAAGTTGATAGACACCAGACCCAACACTGTGGATGAGCTTAAGGCCGCTATCGAAGCATCCTGGGCCTCCATAACACCTCAGCAGTGCCACAGGCTGATTGCCTCCATGCCACGCCGCATTGAAGCAGTCATTTCTGCAAAAGGATTCCCGACCAAGTATTGAGTGCATAGCTGATATAATTAATTGAAGGTTGACTTTTTTTGTATTAAAAAGCACTTTTTTGTATTGGTCTGATGAAATATGCAAATTTTTTTGGATAGAGATTTTTGTTTTTTCTCGATGCTTTTGCCAAAATCATCAATATTAAAACAATAAAAGGCTTGAACTACATCAGTTGTGTGTAATGAATCTAAAGTCTAATGTTTATCAGTAAATTACAGAAAATAATGAACTTAATCACAATATGCTATTTTTTTTTTTTTTTTAGAAGGACCAGTATATTTTTACTATTATTATTACCAAAAATAATAACTCGCCCTAAACTTTTCTTGAATTACAAATCCATGAGCCTTGTGTGATGTTTTTTAATCAAAACAACCACAGCAAAGACAGGAAAGAAAGGCGATTCAGAGCCTCACCTAAATATTGAAAAATATATCTATGGGTGTGACGATACATACGTCACGGTTCAATACGTATCTTGGTAGGGGGGGTCACGGTTCAGTGCGGGTTCAGTACAATAGGAAAAATAGAAAGGCTTAGGTTTCTCACAGCATTTGAAAGTTACCCCTCGTAGGGGGCTAAGCCCCCCTGTTCTTAAAACCTAGTGACGCCCCTGCTGGTTATATAACACGCTGTCAAAATGAGAAGAATTTTAAATAGGATTTTGCTAAATTATTAGCTTGCTATCTTAGATGTATTGGTTTTGAATTTGGAAAAAAAAAAAAAAAAAAAAAATCTTTATTCTATAATTCCGAAGGGTTCGGTGAATCCACGTGAGAAACTTGTGGGGTTCGGTACCTTTAGCAAGGTTAAGAACCACTGGTCTAGGTATAGGCTACTGTATGTAAAACCCAAAGAGTGTCTTCATTCGCGTTTCATCACACAAAGGTGTAACACCTCTTTCTCACCACAAGAGAGAGCCTTTGGAGAGGTAATTTGTTTACTGCACACCTGGCTCATTGACGTCCTACAAGATAATTTTCTGAAAATCGGAACATTTAACTAATTTAAATAAAACAAAATAAAAATAATTTGCTGTACCGCCTCTCACCACCTGAAAGGACCTCTATTCATTACAGGTGGAAGTTTAACAATTCTACAATATTCACATTAAAGTTAACATCCGGAACCATAATTAAAGACAGTTGCGCGATGTAAACAAATTTGGCTTCATGTCATGACCAGAAGGTCCCTTAACTCACCACAGACTGTGAGAGCCATGCGGCGCGGTTCCGCAGTACCAAGCGGTCCATTTCACGTTATCCGACCAAACAATACTTACTACATCCCAGCACCACAAGTGGCACTTTTCACTCTGCAGCTGCTCTCTGCGGGAGATGGAGAAGAACTGCGCCGGCGGCGGCGCATCTTAATAGGTGGTTACTGTTGCTTCAGGAGCTTCGGAGCTGACCCGGACTTACTATCTTTCTCAGCACGGAGCAACGATGAAGTCAGATCCGCACCTTGATAATCATTCTGGATCGCCGTGCAACTCACTGGGATAGAATCCATATCCTTCAGGTAAATGAAATAAGACGAACACAAATAATATTTATATATGTATATTGAAACTAAAACAAACGAAAAAAAAACAAACAAACTGAAATTCAGCACATAGGCTTCAGGTTTTTAAGGAGCAGGCTCGCAGTCCGATCACCTGTTGCATGACAGTTGAATTCCCATATGAAAAGGACATACATTAAAAATCACAGAATAACAAACTTCAAAGAGATACAGTATAGTCTCATTTTGCATGACGGTAATGGACGCGGCTCTTACAAATAAATTTAACATGCAAATACTTCATGATTTCATGAATGAAAACTATAGGCTTCTGTCACTCAGTGTTAGATGACCACCTTTGTTGAAAAATACCACCAAAACAAAAATGGTCCATTTATATTTGCAACATTCTGTTAAATTGTATGAATTAACTAATTGGCTCCCAGGGACAGCGTTAGACGTCCAATCTATTTGAACTGAGAGGAATGGCAGCAAATGAAAAAACGTCACTCGCTGCCAGTACCTCCAGTTCAAATGGATTGGGCTCCTACTAGGGATAACTCATTTAAAATCTCAGCAGAATAATGAAAAAGACCACGATTGGACGTCAATAATCGCCGATGGCACTGAAAGGATCAATTAACTGTACAACATAAACGCATTGAAACACAATTTTATTACTATAAACAGCTTTATATGATCTCAAACACAACATTACAGGAAAGCAATTGACATCTTTAAAAATAAGAAAAAATGAATAGATTAATCTGTGATGCTGTCATTAAAAAATGCCTTTTAAAGCCAATCTTTTAAATCAGGCATAGTTGTGTGAGGCACTGCATGTCAAGCATGAGTCACATCCCCAACACTTGCTTTCTTTCAACACTGACGAACCAACGGATTTTCCAGTCCCTTGAAAAGCGACTGGGTGCTCCTTGTCACTATGGCTAATTCCTTAGGAACCGGTGGATCCAGTTTGATCCATCCCTCTGCTTTTTTCCTTCTAAGCAGCTCGTCAAGTCTTCCCTTTCCAAAGTCCCTGTTGTCAAGTCAGGTCCGTGTCGAACCTTTTAGGAGTGATATTGTATTTTTAAGTCCTCAAGAAGCACGCAGAAAGAGAAGTTGGCTTGGTCACCATTGAGGGAAGATGCTCTCCTCTACTTTAAAACTTGCTCTCATCACGTTCCTGGTGGGGTTTCTTTCATAGCTTTATTTAACAATGCTGAGCTTCCTGCATTGTTTGACTATCAAGAGAGGAAAGAAGTGATTTGGACATTTTTGGTCTTGAAAGGGAGTAGGAGGCGACCTACCATCCCCTCTCTGAGCCCTCGAAATTAGTTTGCTCAGGAGACACACTTGAAGGTAATTATATCAACTCACCTTTTTCGGGCAATATCACGTTAGTTCAACTACACAGTGATTGAACAACATAGTAGATCAAAATTTTACCAAGCGTGGTGAAATAAAAGATGAACAGTGTTTACCTTTAAATTTTGTAATATTATAATAAAATATGTAATATTTTGTTGTCGAAAAGTTTCAAATGAGTTCAGTGTTGATCAGTAAAGAACTGTAGATGATGCCGTTGTAATCTAGATGCATGCAAATATTCACTTAATATTTATTATATTAAGTAAATTCAACTTAAAATGTTTGCTATGAATTAATTTTATTCTGATTTGAAAGATAAAAAAGACTTGGTAAGTGATAAAATTACAAAATAAAAATAAAATTAATCAATAAATTAAATCAAATCCACACTGATCTTATATAATATGCATGCAGGCGCACACGCACACGACCTCATACCCAAATTCCGGGCTATTCAAATGTTATTTCATGTCTTTGTATATGTATTTCTTGACAGGAATTACTAGAAATATCATGAAAGTTTTTTGTAACGTAAGCATTTTTGTTTTCTCTGCAGCTGCAACGTCAAAGCACTGAAAATGGAGGCACTCAATGGCTACTCTGCTAGTAAGTCTTTTGCCTACTGTTTCTGCTTTAATGACCCGTGAGGTTTCAAAGGTTGACCACATTGGTTCATATTTAACCCAATATACATTATGGCAAATGAATTCTAAATTCTAAGATAAATGTTCCCTTTAAAAGCTATAGGAATCGAAATAATCTATTCCACCACCTAAGTGTTGCCACCCAAAAAAAACGATTTATGGTAATATATTAACACTGTGAATCATAAAACAACTGTTTATGAAATACAGTATATACATTGGAGGAGTGAACATGGATGTGTGGGGATAATTTTTTAACTAATTTAATGCATTTTGCTTTTTATTATTGTGAATGCCTTTACAAAAACAGTGACCATATAGTATAACCCTCATTTTTTGGTGAGGGGTAGGGGGTTAAGAAAATCTCTCATAACGTATAGTTGTTTGCAGTTGTTTAAAATGTGTAATTTCCAAGGTATTTATTATCGTTGTTATTTATTTTATTTATTCATTCATTCATTTATTTAAACTTCGAACAATTGACATTGTACATATCCGATGAAATGAAATTGCAGTTTGTTTGTTTTTTTCATTTGTCAGCGTGATTGCACGTTTCGTATCTTATTGACAGCTGGAACTGGTGCCAGCTAAAAATGTACCAATAAGCCAGGAACTTTTTTTTTTTTTTCTCTTTGTACTATAAACAAGACCTTATTACCAGGAAAAAAATGATAACCCCCCCCAAGTTAAATTGATGACAAACACTTGCGGCACGCTGGAAAACATGCAGAGGCGGGATTCCATCAATTGTTATTTTGATAATCACGTAAACCTATTGTCATTTTAACCATGCTACGTTATATTGGGCAGCCAGGAAGGGCAGTGCCATTTCTCGTGCAAATGTCATCAAAGAATTAAAAAAAAAAAAAAAGATATGGATCTTATGCTGACAAACTGAAGTCACGTGATGACTTTTGTATCAGTTTGTTTTTTTTAATCCTGATAAATGAAATTCACTTTAGATTACTTTAAAGTTTAATCAACTTTGACTTTTATATTGAGTTATTACATTGATTACTACTGTTATATTTCTCATATCAGGTTGAAACAGTTTAAGCGATTATCCTGTCATGCAGGCTTTTTGCTGCTCACTTTGAAATGAATGAAATATAAGAGTAAGCAGGATCCTGCTAAATATTATGAATGCACTTCCATTTTTCTAAGTTTCCTTTTCTGTGTTACAAAAAAAAAAAAAAAAACTTGGTTGTTCATGGCATTGGTTGGGACTTTTAAAACTGGCTGACTATTATAATTAGGGTTATTATATGGTCAAAATGAATTTAAAAAAAAATCTAGACGACCTTGTTAATTCATCTACAGTTTACCTTTGAAAAAATGAATAAAAATAAATTATTAATTGAAGCTTGTTGGTTGGCTTCATGTTGTTTGAATGAAGCTATTGAACATCAATGTTTAGTTTGGTTTGGTTTAGTGAGTAATCACATTGCTTTTATTGAATACATACGTTTTGCTTAAACCGTTGCCGTTTTTTATTGTACATGTGGATGACTGAGAACCTATACAAACATATTGCCTTCATTTAGACTGTCAGGAATGTGAGGTCAAGAAAAACAGTGAATAGTACTTATAGATGATGATTTAATCATTTGTGTGCAACAGGTAACCCTAAGGTTAATCAAAGTGCATTGAAATAGAAATTGTAACACCTCCATGATTAACCCCATATTTGTGCTTGAAAATGCTATGTATTGAACTTACTGTAATGTACTGTTCAGTAGGCTCTTTAAATCTATTAAATTATTTAACATAGGATAAATCATGTGATAATGTGAATTTTGTCAGATAGATTGCATTGATTCCATATTGAAAGAAATAATCTACAACATCAAAGTTTGTTGAAGGACGAGTCATCTTTGTTTGTTGCATTTACGCGTGTGTTTGCGTGTGTGTGTTTTATGAGTGTATGGAAGACTTCAGGGTGGAGGGGGCGGTTGACAGGAAAAACCACATCCCTACCACACAGGAGAATGATAGTTTGCTGCCAGAAATTATTATTGTGTGCAAGTGTAGCTCCTGTCTTGTTTAATTACTTTTGAGCAGTGTTAACATCAGTCAGCACAAGTAAATTCAATTAAGTACGGTATGTTTTGGAACAATACACCCTGATCAGGCCTTGTCAATAAGTATTCATACTAGAGAATCCATCGAAGTACAAATAAAAGGTTAATAGCTGGACTTGTTTGGAATTTTAATTACGTAAAACTAAATATTTAATGTAATTTGTTTGAAAACCTATATTGTGCTGCACAAACTGATTTGCAATAAAAAAAACAAAAACGAAAAAAAACAAAAAAACAAGGCATGACATTTGGATGTGCTTTTTTCCCCCCTCATCAATACATTTTTGAGCAGTGTTGTTTTCGGCAGCCCTTCTAATTCATTTCTCAGTCTTTTGGACAAAGACACTTATTAGTCTTAGTCATATTTTAGTCATTCCAAAATGTTTTCGTCTTCATCTTGTTTTAGTCGACAAAATCTCATACAAATTTCGTTTAGTTGTAGTCGACAGTTGCTAAAAATGTTTTCGTCTGTAATATTCAAAAGTCCAAAAATAGATAAAGGTTTCCAACAATTTCGAATGAGCATAGACGGACGAGCACATATTTTAGCATCTACAAGGACTTCACCAAATTTGTGATTATAATACACTTACCAGTCAAAGCAGTACATTATTTTGAATTAGACCTACTTAGAAGCCACAAACTGTATGTAAAAAAAAAAGAAAAAAAAATGTCCGAGTGTTTAACAGCCTCTAGATCAGTGGTCCCAAACTGTTTTTGCACCATGGACCGGTGTAATGTGGGCCTTTTTTTTTTTCACGGACCGGCAATGTGTGGCAGAAAATTACAAAAAATATGAAATAACACGACGGGGCTAAAAAAAATACATGAAGTGCAGGTGAATTGTAACTCACTATACATTGAGTCCACCTTTTTTAACAGCGGCCTCTCCTAAAACTTGACGGCAAATATCCTTGGTCGCAGGCATAATGAGTTCTTCTCCAATCGTGAAAGCTTTCTTGGCTTTAGCAATATGGTTCGCCGCGAGTTATGATACTCTCAGTGCATTTCCTTTTGTTGCCTTGTTTGTTTGCTTTTAGCCACATATTATGCAGAATGGATTTGGTTGTAGGCTCCTTTTCTGGTTCAGCAGGTGGCCTTTTCCCAGTAAAAACATGTTCAAAGATGTCGCCGCTCGCAGCACACAGCCAATAGCAGCTAACGTTACTGTTTACATTGACTGACACTTGGCTGCTATAGGTGTGCAAACAGCCCAGTCATGGTGGCCAACAACTAGATGGCGACATACACAAATCTCTACTTGGAGTAGTCATTAGCATAGACAAGCATATTTATGTGTTGAGAGGCACAGGCCAGATTGCAGTTGTTAAAAAATGATTTATTATTTCTATGCGGCCTGGTAGCAAATGCACAATGGACCGGTACTGGTCCCCGGCCCAGTGGTTGGGGATCACTGCTCTAGACTTTCTGACCAGAAAAGCCAAATTGTTTTTCTTTAGGCTGGCCAGTGTTTTAAGAGAACGCTCGCCATTCTGGAGCTAATGCTAATGCTAACGCAAATGCTACGCTAACGCTAGGATTTACATTTAGCGTCTGATGATCACTCAGCACATACTTTTAAAGGCTAAAGCAACATTGCATATTCTCTTTTGCCAAAACAAGAAAACAAATCTTACCGTGTTTCCAAACAAGCCAGATGGCGCGCACCCTAGCTTAAGATACATCATGACCTAAAGAGGCGCTTCTCACATAAGTCGCACGACTCAAACATTGCCACGATGCAAGCTGACATACACCACGTACAATTTGAAAATGTCACGCATTGTGAACATATGAGAGAAATGATGTCGCATTTTCGTCTCGTCAAGAAAACTGGCATTCTACTCGTTATGTTATCGTCTCCTAAACCACGATTTAAGCTCGTCATCGTCACGTTCTTGTCATGAAAAAATTATTAGTTGACAAAACATTTTCGTTTTCGTCATTGTTGACGAAAACAACACTGTTTTCAAGGTATCGTATCGGGACTCAGTATCAGCACATTATCAAAATTCGATGACTCGGTATCTTTTTGCATTCTTTTTGAGTCCGAGTCACCTGATTTTGAGAATCTGCTGATACAGAGTCCCGATCCGATACCGAAAAAAGTTCAAAACATGTTACAGTACTGTATTGTTTACAGTACTTCCTGTTCCGCTTTTTACGGGAGTGATGCAGAGTATAAAACATATATATTTTTTCGTTTCTTTTGGCAATGCCATTGTATTCCCGGATTATTTTGTTTCTTTTTAGCCCTTAAAAAATGTAACTATTATTTTTAAAAATTAAAAACCCGATCCTTTTCACCCGATTACGGTCCTCTGAAAAATGGGCTGGAGACATCCCTAGTTTGGACTTAATAAAATGTACGAAAGACCGAAATAAAGTAATGGACGTTCTTAAAACAAATCTGGGCTAGGTCAGTCTCCAGGACAGAATTGCCAAAGGGTTAGCTCACCCCAGTCACCTGAGATTTCCTCCAGGCCATGCAACCTGAGCCCAGACCTAAGGACTGTGTCATGTACGGCATCTTCTGGTGTGCACTTCTCATGGGGGAGCTGCCACAATGCTGGCCGTAGTGTAAAAGAAAGCTGGGCTATCGCAATGTGTTATTCAATTATTGCAGTCATTCTGTACCCAAAACCCTCCTCAATTATTTCCCATTTAAACTACTTCTTATTGAATTAATTCTTTAATCGCTGGATATTTTTGCAAGTTTTTCTTTGTAGAAATAAAGACTCACACACTGGTTCCTTCGGGAAGTGACAGCTCGGTCAGTTGCGGTGTTTGCCTTTAGGCACTGAATTGTTCAAGAGACCCGATGGAGAAGGCTGTAAGGGGATAAGGGAATGGTTTGCCCTCCCTCTGAGTGGACACAGGCTATCCATAGCCTGAGCTGCTGAGAGGATGCAATCTGATCCACGTTTGCTGGACATTAGGATACCATAGTTACAACGTCTGTTCAGTTAGGTTCCTATAGCGTTGAACTACTTTCACAGTTGCCATTTGTTAAAAAAATGAAAATAAAAAACTGGAGACAATTATCAGTGCTTTATTAAACACTGATAAAGAAAAACCTTGTGTGCAGATGTACATTACATTATGTAGCCTATTGGGAGAAATTCAATGCATTATCACTGACCTTCACTGCCCGTAGCTGAAGGAATTTTTTTCTCTTCTTTTTCTTCTATCTGCAATGTAAGAGTCATTGCATTCTTTTTCACAATCTGTCTTGCTTAACACACAGCTTGCCTTTCATAGTCTTTTTCAGTGGCATTTCTGATTTGCGGTTCGTTGTTTTGTCTAAATTATCGACGTGTAAAAAAGTTGCACATGAAGTCAATTTCACAAACAATGTAAACCAGTGACAATGACAGACCTCCAATTGTCGGCTCTTTTCATTGTTCTACCTTTAATTTAAACGAGTTTGTCACTCGTAGACGTCCAATCCAATTGAACTAGGAGGGCTTGCAGAGAATTAACATTACCTCCAGGTTCAAATGGATTGGACGCTTAGCGCAGTCAATGTGTTAAGATTCCTTATGCAACTTCACAACGGGAATCCAGCTCAGCTGAATTGAAAAGGCAGTGGCGTTGATCAACAAAAGTGCACAGAACATTTTCTGGTCACACATTTACGGGTCATATTTAGATTTTTTCTTTGTTTTTTTAGGTAACGGTCAATGCTCTCCTGTTAGGGAGAAATCAAGAATATCAACACCAAATGGACAAAATGAGCCCTATCATTCTCCTACTGGTGAGTGCTCAGCTTCACAAAATGTACATGCATCACACATTATTAATGTGTAATTTTAAAGAGGATAAGACAAAATATAATGTCAGTTCATACTGTAAGATAAATCCACTCAATAAGTAAAAATAAAAATAACATCTCTGCTGAAAACGTCTGCTTGAGGAACATACTGTTTGAACTCAGACAAACAACTGCAGTAATGCATCGTGCTCTTAGCTGAAAGAACCAGGTTGATAATGTGCTTCAAATGTGAAATACATTTATTGCAGAAAGTGTTTCAAGTAATCCTCAATTGACCGCTTGAAACATCGAAGTCAGTCACACTGAGAGTAGACAGATGTAAAGATGCAGGGTCGACTTCTTGTTGCCAGGATACAGACGTGAAGATGAGGCTTGTTCATTATGTTCCTTCCTAAAGTGGAAATATAAATTCTAAGCTTTTTTATAAGCGTTGTGCAAATGATGTCTGTTGCTAATTCCTGTCTTTCAGCGTCAGTTCGTTCGATAGAACTTTAAAGAGTTAAACTAAATGAGCGCTGAGTAGCCTGAAGGGACAGCTCAAGGATGCAGTCAGATTGGAAGCTGTAGTTAAACAGCCAAGTATGGTCACAGCTTTATTTTTTGCTGTTGTAAATCCCAAAACCGGATCATCTGGACCAGTAAGTTTTATATACTGGCATTTTCACACACTATCTACAAAGCCCCTCCACATCAGTGATGACATTTCACACCAGAAGCAACATGGGTTTGAGAGAAGAGAGGAACAAATCAAGAAAAGAAAGCAAAGTTTAAAGGTAAATCAACTACTAAATAAACTGTGTGGTCACAAGACAGACTCCCACCAGATTTCCACCATTGCATAAGGCAAAGCAAAAATTTGTTGTTATGTGTTCAAATCAAATTTTTGAAGTTATTTGTTTAAATGCTCATCTTTAATGTCACAACTGAATTTAATAAAGAAGTCTAGTAATAACAATTACCCTAATTTTCGAACTATAAGCCGCTACTTTTTTCCCTCATTTTGAATCCTGCAGTTTATAGGCCAGTGCGGCTTATTTGTTGATTCATTTGGGTTAATAGGTAACACTTTATTTGACAGCGGCGTCATAATCATAACATGAACCTATCATGGGCATTATTGAATGATTATGACCGATTTCATTAAGTGTAAAATTATGTCACTGACTCCAATTTATGTCACGCTCAGATCTTTTACATCCATTCAAAAGTGAGATAATTTGCCGGAAAACACTGAATTACATCTGTGATAAGCATTCATTAATGCTCATGATGGTGTCATGTCAAAATGTCTTGTCTAATGACAGTCTTATGACGCCACTGTCAAATAAAGTGTTACCAAATACCATAAGTAGCAATTCATTAAACAACTGGAACAAGAACTGAAGAAATAATTAGCACAGAACACAAATTTTAATTGATCTGTAGCACTGCAATGCATGTTAGGAAGCATGTTGGACAACAACAGTGTTGACAACAGTGGTGGCAGCAGAGGTTGACTGTCTCCCCTAAGGGAGCAGTGATGGCCAAATGAAGCTTCTTAAAACAATGACGCTTTGCAGCCACTTGGTTCAGAGCTTCATGGTGGTTCATTTGGTCTTATGACAGTCATATGATGCTGCTGTCAAATAAAGTAACATCATTTGTTAATATCCTTTGGTGTAAATATCCCATAAAACAGTGAAGATAGCTGCAGCTTATATTGCAGGGCTGCTTATCTATGAACAAATTTCGTTTTCGTGTCAAATTTGGTGGGTGGCGGCTTATAGTCAGTTGCACCTTATAGTGCGAAAATTACGGTATTTAAATTTTTAAAAAATGATTGAGCATCCTTTTTTAGTTTTCATTGCAATTTTTTAAAGGAAGAGTTAATGACTTTAAACATATTCAATTTACTTTTATTTGAATTGATTTATTTGAGTTTAATTAAGCCCCTGAAGCCTGGATTTATTTGACAAATGTACATACATACATGTGTATTTAAATAACTAAAACTAAAAATTGGTGAGTCCAAAATAAAAAACAAAACATTTAAAAAATGAAATATAGGAAAATGTAGAAAAAAAAATATTTAAACATTTTTAAAAAATGAAAATATAAAAAATATTAACTATATATATATATATATATATATATATATATATTTGTTTAAAAGTATCAAAAGTTAAATAAGGAGGAACTTATTGCATTGAAATTTATGGCACTGAAACATGAGCATTCACAGCAAGAAAATGAGTTAACTGATTGCCATAATTTGATTAACTGATTACCATTTTTGTTCCATTAGCTTTGTATTAATAAAAAAGAAGAAAGGGCCAGTCAGCAGTTTTGTACTATCCATTATTTTGGACTACACTGAAAATGTGCGTAACTGGGCATAGCTACAGTATGTGCAAAACTACTATCTCCACACCCACAGACACACAATTTCGCAACTTACCTTATCATCACGCCGGTGTCCATTGCTGGGAAGGTACCCTAGACACGCCCTCTTTTTCTCCAGAGTCATCTAGGAACCAGATGAGCCTGTTTAACTTTCGCGCCTCTAATTTTGGCATCGTGTCAGTCCATCCAAAAGCTTCCTACACATAAATTCAGTTGCCAGGTTACAGTGCATCCTCCTATTTAGTTCATTATACTGCAATGAAATCTAAGTTTAGCGAGATTCTGTTCAAACATCATGGCTAATCTACAGTGGGGAGACCAAGTATTTGATACACTGCCAATGGGAAAACCCATTGGCAGTGTATCAAATACTTGTTCTCCCCACTGTAAGTGAAATTGTATAATCTATGCATCTGTGTTTTTGTGTTGAAGATCTGAATGATAAACAGATAAAGCAAGAAGACACAAGTGAGGAAACTGACAACATAAGCTCAGTGTGTGAGCCCCAAACAGGAGAAGAAGGGACAGTCGCAGAGGAATCTATGGCTGGGAGCCCAAGTCATGCACAAGATGGAATATCCGGACAAAATATGCCATTGGATTCAACTACTCGACAACCAAACGGTATTGCATTTGTCCCAAAACCAGCCAGACATCATTTGTTTTCTTTCACATGGGGCGTGGAACACTGTCTTTTTTTTGTTCCAAGACAATAACGCTGACTTGAAATTATTATCAGGAAAAAATATCCTTGGAATCCCCCAAAACCTGTTCCAACTGACGCCATGATAGCCATGGTTGTCACAGCATATGATCACATTTCTAGTTTCCAACTAACTGCGGATCACATGTTTTTTTCCTCTTATTAGAGAGTAGTTACAGTATGTACAACAACAAATACTTCCTACTGCTAAATGCAGCATCTAATTACACAGACAACGCCTTTTGTTTACAATTTATATTCCTATTGTTTTCAAGTCATACAGGACAACTACAGCTATGTCTGTCAAAATATCAAATGTAGTTGCAGAATCTAAGGAGCATATTGGTAAAAAATTTCTCTATTACAGAGATATTTTTTTCTGGAAAAAAAAAGCAGAGGTATTTTTCAATTAGTATTGTCCTTGTGTTTGCAGATATAGAACCGCTAATTAAAGGTTGTAATAGTAGGATTCATTAATGTACAGTGTTGTAAATCTCACTTTAAAAAGCAATTAGTTACAGTTACAAATTACTTCTCCCAAAATGTATTTGAGTTAGTAAAATGTGTTTGAGTTAGTAACTCAGTTACCTCATTGTAAGAGTAATTATTTGCTCAGGAAAGTTACCAATGTTACTTTTCATGTTCTATAAGTTATCACATGATACATTAGAAAACATCTTTCACATGTTTATATTAACTGATTGAATTGAACAAAATTAAAGACCGAACGTAGGTCACACATTTTGCATTTTTTTACCAATTTCACCAATATAACAATGTAATGGTATACAGACTTTAATTTTTAAATGCTGAGAGGAAAAAAAGCCTTTTTTGTTTTTCCTGGTGTACTGAACCTGTACCGATCCGTGACCACCGTACCTAGGTATATACTGAACCGTGACTTTTTGGTAATAAAAAACAATATATATATTAGGGCTGTCAAAATTATCGCGTTAACGCGCGGTAATTAATTTTTTAAATTAATCACGTTAAAATATTTGACGCAATTAACGCACATGTCCCGCTCAGACAGTATTCTGCCTTTTGGTAAGTTTTACAGCAAGGCTTTTTGTGCTGTCAAACAGCGAACTCTTGTGGTCACTTTGCGACATGGTTTGTTGTTGTCTTGCCAGTTCAATATGGCTGCACGACGTCTCGGGCTGACGCCTACGTTGTAATGTTGTGCTTATATGATCCTTGGACAAGATTTGTCCGTAAGTATGGTTGTTGTAAAGAATGTACATATTATGTTAGTAAGCGAAATGTTATATTTTTTGTATGAGACGCTTTTTGTTTATGTTTAGTTCTGTATAGCGTGCTAAGCTAACACTGTTGCTAATACAATGCTTGAGTACTTTTTTTTGTAGTTTTACGACAGTCTAAAGAGGGCAATGGTTTGAGGCCATTTTATTAATAAATCAGATGAAAAAGGAAGAAGTCTGATTATTAAGGCGTCGTTCACTAGCTGTCTAGCTTTGGAAAAAGTAGACGCTTCGGGGTGAGGACAGCATAGACAGATTTAAATGACAGTAGAGTGAAATGCCCACTACACTCCTTATGTACCGTATGTTGAATGTATATATCCATCTTGTGTCTTATCTTTCCATTCCAACAATTTATTTTACAGAATATATATATATATATAATTTACAGAAAAATATGGCATATATTATAGATGGGTTGAATTGCGATTAATTGCGATTAATTACGATTAAATATATATATTTTCATCGTTTGACAGCCCTAATATATATATATATATATATATATATATATATATATATATTATTATTATATTGGAGGATCTACAAGGACAACACCAACTTGGTGATGATAATGCGCACTCAGCAGGAAAACTACATTATTTTCAATTAATTGTACACACCTCGACGCCACGAACTATATGTAAAAAAAAAAAAAAAAAAAAAAATTAAAAAAGTTGCCCGGGAGTTTAAGATGATGGTCGCCACGCTAAATGCTGATGCTAATTAGAGCACGAATGCTAGGCTAACGCTCTGAGCCATTAGCCAATCATCATCACGTTTGCAACGGCGTCACCACCCAGGAGCTGTGACAAAATCACACAACTCGCACCTCATTCATTCCAATTCGAGCAACGCGCCACTTAACATTCTCACTAACGGTAACGGCGTTGCAAAGACGGGAAAAGTAATTCATTAGATTACTAACTACTGCAAAATAACACTGTTAGAAACGCAGTTATACTCTAACGGTATTATCAGCAACATTTATATACCGTATTTTTCAGGCTGTAAGTCACACAGACCAGAAATATATGCAATTAAGAGGGGGAAAAACATAAAAGTCGCAATTTTGTGTCATATTTTATCAGACCAAGAAATAATATTATTAGGGCTGTCAAACGATTCAATTTTTTAATCGAGTTAATTAAAGCTTAAAAATTAATTAATCGTAATTAATCGCAATTAATCGCAATTCAAACAATCTATAAAATATGCCATATTTTTCTGTAAACTATTGTTGGAATGGAAAGATAAGACACAAGATGGATATACATTCAACATGCGGTACATAAGGACTGTATTTGTTTATTATAACAATAAATCAACAAGATAGCATTAACATTATTAACATTCTGTTAAAGCGATCCATGGATAGAAAGATTTGTAGTTCTTAAAAGATAAATGTTAGTACAAGTTATAGAAATTTTATAATAAAACCCCTCTTAATGTTTTCGTTTTAATAAAATTTGTGAAATTTTCAATCAAAAAATAAACTAGTAGCCCGCCATTGTTGATGTCAATAATTACTTACATAATGCTCATGGGAGCTGAAGCCTATAAAATCAATCGCACCCAAGCGCCAGCAGAGGGCAGCAAAACTCCATAAAACACAATTAACAAGTGGGCATTTCACAGTACTGTCATTTAAATCTGTTTGAGCTGGGCATGTGCGTTAATTGCGTCTAATATTTTAATGGATTAATTTAAAAAATTAATTACCGCCCATTAACGCGATAATTTTGACAGCCCTAAATATTAAACAATATACTAATTACGGAACAATAGGTTAACTAGGCGTCTGTTAATGTAATTTATTAACAATTATTTACAGAAAAACTACGGCTAAAACAACACAAGATATACGGGGATTAATTAAGTCACGTCTGAGTATTTCTCAGGCCCAGCTAATCTAGGGAAAAAAGTGTGATTTATTGTCCAGAAAATACAGTAGTTAAGTTTTTACAACTATTTTTTGTTTTTTGTTTTTTACATTTATTTACATTTTTACAGTTATTTACATTTATATTCAGTAAATTATCATTTTACTGTAACAGAACAGTCTAATTGTGACCGATTCAATGCGATTCAATGTGAAGATGGGATTATTCCTACTATATAGTATATATATATATATATATATATTTTTTTTTAATGTATTATTATTATTATTATTTTTTTTTTTTACCTGTCCTGTTCAGCTGTTTAGACGAAGAGAATAGGAATCTGAGTGTCCTTATGGTCTGAACAGTTTTAATGTATCACATGGGAGTTCGATATACCGGTACTCCCATTGTTCCACATATCCATTCCTGATATTTCCTCAATACCGTAAATTGCCAATTAATGCAATCAGCTAAATTCCTGGTTATTCTTTCTGTAGGTGACCGGCCATTCCAGTGCAACCAGTGTGGTGTCTCGTTCACTCAGAAGGGAAACCTGCTGCGGCACATTAAGTTGCACACAGGTGAAAAACCCTTTAAATGCCCATTCTGCAGCTATGCCTGTCGCCGCCGTGATGCTCTCACGGGCCATCTGCGCACACATGCTGGTAAGACGCTTCATTGTGGCTCTTCCCTTTAGCACCCCAAAATTTGTTTTGTTCTTAGATGAGTTGCTAAATAGGCGAAGCTGTCATATGAAAACTGTGACAGAAAAGGCAAAACAAACTCCTTGTCAGATATCTATACACTGTACAAAATATTTGTCGCAAGGACTGTAAAAAATGCGGTTCTACATCTTAGTTGACTCGCCCAGATGGAAAATTATGGTTAAGAGGGGACCACTGGTTGAGTCTGTCAACTGTAACCCACTTTCCTATCAGAAAGGATGTGCTTTCCCCTCTTTTACATTTTTTAAATATTAAGGTCATACAGCTCTGTCATTTCCAGGTTCAGGAATTGCTCATGCACACTGTAGTTGCTAAAGTGCGCTTGCTTCTCGTAACTTACTTTGGTGTATTTCTGTGTTGATAGGTGTTGGTTTTTTGTATTTCCTCAACTAAGAGTTGCATGTAAATTCGGGCTGGGCGATTTTAAGATTGAGATCATACATAAAAAACAAAAAAAATTGCATTCAGTCAGGGTCATATGACGTTTTATATTCAATTGAACAGGACTGGTGCTGATGGAAACTGATTAGTTTGGAATATTTGAACAGTCCCACAACACACTACAGTTGATGTAAACTGTAACGCCTAACACACATAAAAAAAGAAAAGAAAAAGAAAATTACACATATTGAGCATTAAAACATATAATATATTTTGTTTTCTGAACACACTCACTAGCTCAATGGTAATGTACAATGAAATATACAATTCGGATGCAATGTGCAAGCGCTACCGGAAGTTGGAATCGATTTACCTTATGTAACTCTCAAAAAAATAAATATTAACGCACACAAATGCCACCATATATATGCTCTATGCACACTTTACAAAAAAAGACATCGAAAACTATTTTTTGTCTTCCCTTTGACACCAGACACTTGGCAGTGCAAAGTAGTGCCTCCCTGTGGCCAAGGTGCGCACACACTTAACGACATACGATCGACATACGATCCTTCCGACAGCCGACGTAAATATTGACTGGTAGTCTGTCTCGACATTACGACGACATGCCCGAAATATGACGATTTGCAACAGTGTGGCAATTTCATTGTTTATCCGCAAGATTTGCAATTTGCAGCAAGGCGGATTTTCTTGTTAGAAATCAACATGGATCCCAAGAATGTTAGTGCATGTTGTGAAAAAAGGTAACGCTTACCACTGAAATTAAGATGGAAATGATGGAATATGTCTACGATCTCGACGGTCCTCCTCCGACCTCCGTTTGCCAGTCTTTGTAAATTAGGGTGACAATTTTATTTTCATTGTAACATCGGCGAGGAAGTCGCCAGCTTCGCCAGGTTAATCACTTGTGCAAAACAACACGGCTACTGACTGCCATAGCCGACACTAACAACAACAAAACATGAAGAGTGATAATAAAAATTCTTCGGCACTTCTCTCAGTCTCACGTCAGTCTGTTCAGGAACAGCATGCAAAACACAGCCACCACATTAGAACCCAATTTGTTAGATTATTATTATTATATTATTATTATTATTATTATTATTACGATTTGTATTCACAATTTATTTGTTTTTCTATGTGTAATTGCTATTTGTAATTGTACTTGCAGTAGTTATGAAGGATTAACCACAGGTTTTTTGGCTGTGGAACGAATTAATCAAATTATAATTTATTCTTATGGGAAAATCCCGCTGGACATACGACCATTTAGACTTCCAACCCAACTCCTTCAACGAATAAAATTCATATGTACAGGTACCACTGTATTTCTAATATTTATCTTTTTAATTTCATTTATTTCCTTTGTTATAGTAGACTTTTATTTTAATGCAATGTCACTGTTAATCACTAGTTATTGAATAAAATGCACTTTTCAAAGAAAAAGTAAAGTTAACTGGAAAATAAAAGGTTGTATTTTTAATTTACTTTGATTATATATATATATATATATATATATAAAACTTCCAAAAATACCCTAATTTTTAAGCCATAGATAGTTCTACACATTATTGTATTCATTTCATTTACTTTATTATAGACTTTGTAGTTTTGTAATTTGGGGTCAACTGTTTTAAATTTCGACCATGAGAAGTGTAGTTTTAGGGATCTTCAGTACTGCCAATTTCTCTTTATATGTAAAAATGTTTAACTGCACTCTAGTTTCTTATATTTCCATTGCTGATTCTTTAAAACTAGTCAAAAACTACAAAAGTCAAGTAAAAAAAAAAAAAAGTGAAAGAATCTGCACTCTAACCATTTGTCCAAATTGTTTCATTCATTTATTTATCTTCAGCATCGCTTATCCTCACGAGGGTTGCGGAGGTGCTGCAGCCTATCCCAACTAACTATGGGCACTAGGCACTAGGTATAGACCCTACTCACCAACGTCACAGAATGACGTGTCGCTGTATCCGGCCGCCATATTGTCCGTCATTGTTTATCCGTATTCTCAATGGTTTCAATTTGTCGTGCAATTTATAGTGCAATTCATGGAAGCCCCGGTGCTTTCAGACGCTGTAAACTCATTGGATGCGTTGCATAAAAGGCGTTATGTGGAAAAGCTTCAGTCTATCCATTCGCCAGATCCATAGTTGATGCCTAAATCGATATTTTTCGACCCGCTGTCTTCGCCTTCTCTGCCTGACATCTGCTACCCATGATATCTACAACTATCTTGTCCACAGAAACTCAGCCTATTCTCACAAAACTTTGAAAAACTTTAAGAGCAACACTCTAAGCAACATTACCCCGTGTAACCCTTTACTTCCAATTTTCTAAAATGGCGACAATCAAAAAAAAAAAAAAAGTTGACTGCGATGGCCGATGCTTCAAGGATAGGTGGATATTTGACTATTTTTTTAAATAAAATACGCAACAACTGTGTCTTTCTCATTTGCAAAGAGACAGTCGCTGTTTTCAAAGAGTTCGATGTAACGCAATATTACCAAACAAGACACGCTGACATGTACAACATTACAGGGAAGATACGCAGCGAGAAATTATAGCAACTTGAAGCTAGTTTAATTTCACAGGAGCAGTATTTCGCAAGAGCCCGAGTGTCGAAAGAGAATGCCACAAAGGCGAGATTGTTGAAATTATGAATTTAAAAAATTATAATAAAGCAAATGTGACACACAGAAGGGCTTGCTAAAATGTGTTTAAATATATTGTTCTACGTAAATCAGCCAAGGTAGCCCACCACATTTTTACCACACCAAATCTGGCCCCTTTTGCAAAAAGTTTGGACACACCTGTTTAACTGATGATCTGGAGACGAGGCCAGCTTCTTTCACTTGGTACCAGCTAAATATTATTCAAAAAATAATGATGGCGGAAGAAATAAACATCTTGAATTTGAAACTGTATGTTGTCAGCGATTAGCCTTGCAATCATCTTACTTGTGGTTGTCAGCCCAAAACCCTCTAAATATATATTAAATGCATCTTACCAGGTATAAAATGACTACTACATAGTCTGTGGTGATCGTTTGGTGCCCAGTTTTCTCATCGAATTGCAGCAGTCCATCTCGCTCTCCTCTCCGTGTCTCTCAGAATACGGTAGAACTTCAAGTCTCTCCGTCTATCTTCTCTGTTACTGCAATCAACCGCCACACACGCCTTCACCATTTTGATTATTAACGTTAACGAGCAGAAAAACACGCCATAATAGGAGGAATTTACGTAGCGGTAATGCGTAAACACGACGAGATGACGGACAATATGGCGCGGAGGCGTGGTTGTGACGTCATGTGAGTAGGGTCTATACCCTCAATCGGTTGCTATCCAATCGCAGGGCACAAATAGATGAACAACCATTTATGCACACACTCAAAGTTTACCTAGGGACAATTATGAGTGCTCAATCAGCATACCAATCTTGTTATTAGGACGTGGAAACCGGAGTAGCCGGAGAAAACCCATAAAAGCACAGGTAGAACATACCTGTATTTTTTTGTTATTTCAATGTGAAGTCAATTAACATAGTGTTAGGGAATATGTCTGACTTTGGTGTTTCCACTGGAACTAAAGTATTGATTAATCGGTAAATCCCAAAATTGACTTCCAGTGTAATCATACTCATACTGCAACACTTTTGCAGAAATATACGCGTACATCTTAGTGGGAATAGTTAGGACACAGAAATTTTCTCTGGTTCGGCTTGTCCATGGAAAGGGCAAGTGTCATAATACTTGCGTCCATATGGTGTGTTAAATTTGATGTAAATATAAGAGGAAATTCTGAGTCTCACAGCCTGTGGTGAACTATTTGCATGAATAAGATTACCATCTGAAAGGTTAATTCTAAAGGTCTATTCAACATCTGCACAGTTTCATATGTTGGTGGGTTGCTAAATATAAAACGTTAATGTCTCTCGCAGTGTAGGAGGTACAGATATCTACTTAATAAAACCTACTAAATAATGTTGAACCCTGCTTTCATTAATGAGTTTTGTATTATATCAGTTCGTACAAAAAAAAAAAAAAAAAAAACCCTAAACAGCAATGTCCATGTTATAAAATATTTATTTATACATTTATTTATTTATTGTGCCTAATGATATTCCAACGTTATACAGTGAATGGTATGGACCACAAAATAGTTAATTAAGATTGCAATGCCATCTGCACTCACCACTATTTATCTCAAGGGAGTAGTTTTGGTGTGATGCCTGATATCTTTTTGTACTCTTGGTGCCTACACTTTTTCAGTTTAGAAATGAATGAATTAAAGGATGAATAGCTTGTCTTCTGAATTTTTTCACTTTTAGTGGGCAAACCACACAAGTGCAACTACTGCGGGCGGAGCTACAAACAACGCAGTTCCCTTGAGGAGCACAAAGAACGCTGCCATAGTTACCTGCAGAGCATTGGGCTGGACTCAACTGCCAAAACGGGCCCTTATGCAGGTAATTTGTATTTGCACTAGGATTGTACACACACAAGGTATGGTTAATTACACAAAATTCACTAAAATATTTGCCTGCTATAAGCAAAAAAAAAAAAAACAACAAAAAAATCCAGTTACAAATCATAACTCATAAAATGAGGTAACACTCAACTATATTTTTGTTGTCATCGTCTTTGGAAAAAAAACTTTAATGAGCAATTATAATTTGACCAGTATTTGTGGATAATTTAATATCAATTTAAAAACAGTCTTAAAAACAACCACAGCGTTACGCTAAAACATGATCTTCCTCCAGTAAAATTAATTCTTTGTTTTGCTAATGTTTTTGCAGGTGAGCTTCCGAAAGAGCCTAGGCCTATGGCTACGTTTGAGCGACCGCTCGTTATTGAAAGAATGCACAGTAATGTTGGGAAAAGGAAGAGCACCACACCCCAGAAATTTGTGGGTGGGTATTTTTCAACACTGGCAGCCAGTCAGCTGGTTTACATGCTGTGTTTTATCACTCTCAGGAGAACACTGGTATTGTATTTTTGGATGGATGGATGGGCAGAAAATCAATAGAACGTATAATTGTGTAAATGTAATACTAACAATAATAATAATCTAAATTATAAACTATTATGTTTTTCAACACAAAATATTCAAAGTAAAATATTATATTCTGTACTTGGGTATAAATGGTGTTTTACTTGTATAGCGCTTTTCCACCTTAAGGTGCTCAAAGCGCTTTACACTACATCGTCATCTACCTACTGGTGACGCAGCACCAGGAGCAATGTGGGGTTCAGTGTCTTGCTCAAGGATACTTGGGCGAGTTCATCAGGGCACAGAATCGAACCCACAACCTCTTGGTTGGGGGACAACTACTCTACCACTGAGCCACGCCATCCCCAATAATATAAAAAAAGAACAACCAGCCAGGTTGGTTCTCACGTTTTCCATTCCCTATATAGTTTATATTTTGTTTTATTTTATTGGGCTATTTTAGATTATTTGTCATGTAAAAGGTACTGTATGCAAATTGAGGAAGTTCGAGAAGCCTCAGGACAGAGTGGTGATGTTTTTTTTTTTTGTTTTTTTTTGTGGTTAGGTACAGCTGTAATGTCGCTATTTGCAATATTATTAAGAGAGAACAATTTACAGCATTCCTGTTCGAGATTGGTTAGTAATATTAAAATGTGGATGGGGTTTTCCGCCTCTCATACTTTCACGCATTGAAGACCAAGTACAACGTGTAATTAACAAACATTAATTTGACTGCCAGTAGAAAAATAATTATCTGACATTTAGCTTTCTTATACCCAATTCACAACGTGTTGGTTGGCAACTGAGCACTTTCACTCAATCGAACTTACAACACATCCCAAAGATGCTAAACGAACAAGTGACCTCACAGCATAAATTTGCAACACGAATATGATGTCAACAATGCATGCCAACTTGGAGCAATGACTGCCCGTCGTTGCAACGAAAGCTATGAAACGGCCAGGCATGTAGGGGGTCCAAACTATCGGTGATACCCTCCAGAATGAAGGAAAAATACTCACGTTCATTCATTGATTTAACAGATCAACATTCCCTCGCACATCTTAACACTCGGCTCCAATGTGTACCCGCACTGGCAGCCTGGCCCATGCCTTTCTCAGTCCCGAAACACTTAGCGGCGTGTGACTCAAGACCAAAACAGGAAGTAGCTGTGAGCGGTTACCATGGAAACAAGTACCGGGAACCTTTTTCTAGCATTGTCTATTCAAAATGCTCTTCGTACATGACTACAGTATTCTTCATTCTACATACATTATGAGGCAACAACAAAATAGTAACGCACAGACACTAAGGAAACTAACTTTAATCAGATTACTGGCTTGGAAAAATGAACGCGTTAGCCTGAGCTAAAACTATTTTGCCAACATTTCGATCCCTTGTCAGAGAGAATTGGCCATTAACCTTAGACAGGATTAGTTTAGTTTTAGTTTTATTCACACATCATTAAAGCATACAATACATGGTATATACACATAAATACAGTATATGTTAATACAATTAGATGCACGGAAAGAACACTTCAGGGAACTTAAGCACGTTTTTATCATGAATGCAAAGTAAACCAAGAGCAAAGGTGTGTTGAAGGACAAACCATGTATCAATTTGTAATTCTATTTCAAGACCAAGTCCTAGTCTTGGATCGCCCAGTAATGATACTTTTCTGTTTTAAACAGGTGAAAAGTTGGGGCGCTTCAGCTACCCTGAAATGGGATACGAGATGGGCCTCAAGTTTGAGAAACAGGCTGAACTGTTATCAGCCCATATGATGGACCAGGCTATGAACAATGCCATCACATACCTAGGATCAGACACAATTAGGCCCATTCTCCACCACACAGGGCACCCACTCTCCATAACTGAGGTGATGCCCATGGTCAACCCTCTCTACCATCATGTTCTGCCTCTTGACCCGAGAGTTGAGCGTACAGGGAATACTGACTCGCTGCCGCATCAGGCCCCATTACACCCTGATTTTCCCAGCCACACCGTCTCCAACGGTCCCGCTTCTTTGTCTCGGCATGGAAAACCAAACCAGTCGGTTCACGAAGAGTCGCCGAGCAACAGCGGAGGAGACTCACCCGAGTCGGCCCGCAGCAGCCCTCAGGAACGGAACACTAACCCTGGTAACAATCTGCCATCCAGTCTCAGGTCACGATCAAGCCCAGCAATTTATTCGAGTGATCACATGACAGATGTGTCACCCAGAGCTGGGTCAGGCACTGGGAGCGGGGTACTTCGTGAATCCGCAGAGAGGCCTGCAGTCCAGGAAGGGGTGCGGGTTTTTGGAAGAGAAGGCAGGGAGTTGCGAGCCTTCCAGTGTGACCATTGCCAAGTGCTCTTCCTGGACCATGTCATGTACACTATCCATATGGGTTGCCATGGATACAGGGATCCACTGGAATGTAACATATGCGGTTACCGCAGCAAAGACCGTTATGAGTTCTCCTCACATATTGTCCGCGGTGAACATACATTCCACTAAATAACTGATACAAGTGTAAAAAGAAATGAGGGAAGATTTTTTTACAGTAGTAGTAGTAATAGTAGTAGTAGTAGTAGTAGTACTACAGACTTTTCAGCTACAAAGCAGCGTGAATGTGAACAGCTGAACAACCATATGAAGGCTTTATAACAGTGCATGCTACTAAAATGTGATCAAATCAGTTGTTTTGAAACCATTTTAAAAGCTTGCTAAAACAGACCTCAAGGATAACTTTGACCAAAAATCATTTCTGCAGCAGTGTACTAAATGGCTGACTGGTGTAGTTTCCAGGCTGGTCATATTTTTAGTGTAATAATATTGTGATTTCTTTTTTTCTAATATTTTGATTTCCCCTCTAATGACGTGGCCCCAAAAACTTTTTATAACTTACAAATTACAACAAGAGTGTGCTGCAAATTTAGTTTGGTCACCTGATGCTGCTTGCTCTCCATTTTGACGTGTTTGTCTCTTTTAATATTGTCTCTCACTGTCTTTGCATTTGCGGAAATGCATAGACTTTATTATATATTTGAAATGACACTTCCGCCATACCCTGCGCCTTGCCTACGGTAGGGGGCCTGCCCACACTCAGCTTCAGTTAAGTTTAAGTAATGCTTCGCAGTCGGTTGCAGTAATTCTTAAAATCAACGCAATGTCAGATTTAGGTTGAAAAAGTATGAAAGCTGTACTGCAAACAAACAGGAAGTATTGTCTCAGGGGTGATTCGTTCGAGGATTCAAAGTAATTATGATATTTTTCGTACCATGCATGCATTTTGAAATGTTGTGAAAAAAATCAACGGGAGAAATTAACTGCTACTTTATTGGTGTCATAATTCGCAATACTGAAGTAAAATAAATGCTAACTGCCTGTTTTTTTTTTTTTTTTTAAAACTTCTAACGAAGAATCGAGACTTTTTACGTCCATATCTAGAAATAATTCATGGATTTAAGCATTATTCACTAGAATTTTCAACGTAAAAAGCTGTGGTAATAAGGCGGCGCCACAGTGGCTTAAAGACGAGTAGCACATTCAACATATTTACATAAAATAAGTGCTAACTGCTCGGTTTTTTGCTTTTAACCAAGAATCAAGACTGTTTTACATCCATATCTACAAAGATTTCAGGGATTTAAGCATTTATCCACACGAATTTTCAACGTAAAAAGCTCTTTTGGTAATAAGGTGGTGCAACAGTGGCTTAAAGACTAGCAGCAATTTCGACATATTTACGTAAAATAAATGCTAACTGCCCTTTTTTTTTTTTTTTTCTTTGCTTTTAACCAAGAATCGAGACTGTATTACATCCATATCTATAAAGAATTAAGGGATTTAAGCATTTATTCACAAGAATTTTCAATGTAAAAAGCTCTTTGTCTGTGTTTCCACTCAGTCAGCTTTGACGGAGATAGGCCCCCTATTAATCGGCCCCGCCCCCCGTGTCCCGTCAATATATTATGAAGTCTATGGAAAATGTTAACTCATGCCATTATCACGATTCAAATCTGCTTTGATACAGTATTTATTTTGATTCTTGTGTTATTTTTAAGGGTCAGCTATCCATTATTAAAATGATTACAGCTATATATGAGACATAAGGCATTCCCTCTACTCTTACCTAAAGTAGATGTTCAGGTTGGTTGGCAGCATTTAACTCTTAGACTGCCAATGACTAACTAGCGTGTGTTTATTCACCCCTCCTAGTCAAAATGGATTGGACTCCTAGCGCCGTCAATGGCACTAAAACATGAGCTTCCACAGCCAGTCGTCCCAGTTTGAATAAATGAGGCGTCTATCATTGTCATTATCCGGCAATTTAATGGAGACAATAGTCGATGAATATGATTTTGATGACAAATGAGTGAAAGATTATTCATTGCAACAAATATTCATACAGTGCTGGGAAGTATTTCACCCCCTTATTAAAATATTTTTGTACATATTTTTGCCACTTTAAAATGAAAATCAAATGTTTAAGAATAAATTCTGCACTTTGAACAGGCTGACTTAATCGTTACCACTTTCTTTGGTAAGCCAAGAAGCCAACTTGAGCGTCTTAAATTCCTGAAATAACAAAGCATCCCCAGACAATCACATAATCACAACTGTTAATTTCATGCCAGATGTACGACAGAGGGTTAAGGCCATATAGAGAGAGGGAAAAAAAGGACTAAGAGATTAAAGTCATACTGGTACTACAAGAAAACAAGTATTATTACATACAGCAAACCGCTACGCACTTTACCTTAGCTGGGAGCTACGATTAAACATTAATATGAACCATTTATTGATTATAATTTGTAAATTAGTCAAAAGATAAAGGATTTCCTTATTAATGAATTTAATTAATGAAGCAGATTCTAAAATATAGACTCTGGAGATGCACAATATTATTGTAATTCGCTATTACGTAGCTAGGAGCTACGACGAAGTGTTGGTAGCCTATAAATAATTCTGATAATGATTTGATGTAGATGGGCCAGAATATGAAGGATTTCCTTTTCCTTATTTGTAAAACTGATCTAAAAGACAAGATGCTTTCAATATTGTGGATTTTAACGGAGGCGAAGCGCTACATAAAGTAAGTAGCTGTTCATTCAACTACATTAGCCCAACGAAATACAGCAAAGAGTCATACTATTTCTACGAGGAAAATAGTCCAACTGTTACTACGAGAAAAAAGTCATACTATGACATTGCGGTAATATTGTACAAATGTTACCTAACATAAAAAGTTCCAATTCTGTGTCACCAGTGTTTTCCCCTTAGACCATGAAATCATTTAAAACTGAATTTTGTGTTTATGTCCTTGACTTAGAGAGAAAAGTTTTTCATGGCACTGAAAATGTAAATTTTAATCAGGGTGGTGTATTTGTCATTTAATTTTGTTTCTTACTTCTGCTATTGTGAAGGGCAATCAAAACATAGTAAATTAACAAGGAATAGTTGGTTTTAGTAACCAAAATTTTTGCGGGTAATATCAATGTAATTCAATATAAAACATTCCTGCTGTCTGAAATTCAAATTAGTATAGATTTTTTTCACGCTATTGTTTTCTCCAAACAAAAATTGTTTAATCATAAGGTTGCTTGTTGAAACATCATAGTTGTGTTTTGCTGCCTTTTATCATACACTTTCAATATTTTTGAAAACATTTTGCAAAGCTAAAATGGCATGGAAAAACTATTGACGTACTGTTACATTAAAATAATGTGATTGTGCAGAATAGTAGCAAACAAATAACACATTTGTTAATATTCACATACATGTAAATATACTATATGTTGTGATAGTATCCAATATTATTGTAATAAAACCATTGAATTCCATTTATTTTACATTTTGCACTTAAATAGTGGGCTTACTCCTTAAACACTGAAACATTGAAATATAAGCTCTTTCATATCCTTTTCAATTTTAAAGCAAAAGTATGGCAAAACCAATGTATTCATTCATATGTTTAATATGATTGCTGGCGTAAGGAAAATCAATGAATGTATAATTAATCATTCCCAGTTGGAGAAATCACATTTTTAGTTAAAATTTTTGCTGATTGGGTTGAACTTAAACACTGTAAATAGAATTTGTATACCCTTTCAAACATACGTGTGGGAGTACTTTCTATACATTATGCCTTAAACTGTGCCTCAAAACTTTTAAATTAAAAAAAGAAGAAAAAAAAAAAAGTATTTTGAGGCATTGTTTGTTGTAAGTGTGGTGTTATTTTGTAGGCTTAGGTTGCGAATATTTTTACCTCGATTATTACATTGCAAAACCTATTACAACCAACTCAATATGTTCAAACAATGGCAGGTTATTCAGTACAAAATGCAGATACGAGTTACAGCTAAATAGCTTTTCACTGCAAAGGAAGGAATTTTAACCTCTAAGAGGCAGCTCGTAAGAAAAGTGAAGAAGAAAGTTTTGTATCGCTGACCTTGCACTTTAGTCATACAAAAATTAATGTTTTATTCAAGAGGTTGAGTAAAAACTGTTGCTGAAACCAAAAGTACACTTTTTAAGGCTTGTATGGAAATTATTTACTATCAGTTTGCAAGACTGCCTGATAAATAGTTCCTTTTGTGGAAGCAGAATTTGTATCACTGGATGCAGACCATAATCCTCAAAGATCAACTCAGTCTCTTTATTAACTATAACTTATGTTCTTATTTAATATCTTAAACAAACGGCAGCTTTTTTCAACCCCCCACTTCCCCCTGTCTTACTCTGTGGTGCTCAGCAACCATAAAACTTTTGTTAGCACATTTGTTTACATCACGTACCCGTGAAATATAATATGCTTTTCTGTTATCGCAGCGGCACAAATAAAATCATGCTTATAAGAACAATGGAATGATAAAGACAGATGTTTTTGTCTGTGTACTGTACGTTACATATACTGTTTTCTGTTTTGTTTTGAGTTGTAATATATTGTTCACATCGACAATGAAAAAGCACACAAGGAGCTCAGGAATTTGCAAAACTTGTATATTTTTATGTTCCAATAAATTGGATTTACTGATCACCAAACAAAGCATATAAATTGAGCTATTGTAAAATCTTGTCTCTGAAATAGAGAATGGTGGAATTGAACAAAAATCTAAGAAAATCGGGGCACATTTTTGTGAAGAATACCTTATTTTTATTGAAAGTGGTTCTCTGATTCAAAAAAGGGTGAGGAGAACCATTGGCTTGCAAATTGTCACAATAAAATTGATTTCTATGAACAGTTTTGTAATGGTTTGTGATGACATTCTGTTAGGGATCGCGGAATGGGGGAGTGGGGGGGATCCCAATGCAGACAAAGGGGAAGCAGAGTAGGTTGATGCCACGTTTATTTAGCACAGGAGTTTTTATCTCAGGCGGAAGGACGGATTGTTGCGATGGGCACCGTAGATGCCAACATGAGTAGCCGGCAGTTGTCTGGTTTGCAGTTCACCCGGGAAGTGGAGGTATCCGACAATGGTCGCGCTGATCAGGTCCTGGAGGAAAGGAAAGGAGGTCCTGAGCCGGGTGTCAAGCAATATGTATACTAGGAGTGCGAGAACAACTGACTGGAAAACACGACAAGTTGATCGGGCGATGTGGTGTGCGTCCGCTGGACTTTTAAAGCTGGCTGATGGTAATTGCTCACAGCTGTGGCCGCTCCACCCATCTGACATCAGCCCTGTAATCAGGCAAACTCCCCTCACCTGAGGCAGGGCTCAGGAAGGAGGGGCGGAGGCCCTAACACATTCTAAATACATGCAATTGGCAAACATTAGAAAAAAAATGTCTTGCCAAGAATATGTCTAGTTTGAGGTAGAGAGAAAAAAATCACACTTAAAATAAGATAAATCCCTTAAAAAGTATGAATTCAGAAAGCCCGCCCGTCTCAGCAGACCATAGGACATGGTTCCAGTAAGCCATGTGCATTGTTGACATGTCTTCAGCAAACTTTTTGCGGGTTTTCTTGTGTACCGTCTTCAGAAGAGGCTTCTTCCTGGGTGACAGCCATGCACACCAATTAGATGTAGAGTGTGGCGTATGGTCTGAGCACTAACAGGCTTACCCCCCACCTCTTCAATCTCTGCAGCAATGCTGACAGCACTCTTGTAACGAGTCACATGATATTTTGGAGGGAAAATGACAAGCAGTACTCAATTTGGACATTTAGGGATGTACATCATTTCTAAGGGGTGTACTCACTTTTGTTGCCAGGGGCTTAAGATATTAATGGCTATATTTTGCGTTATTTTGAGGGGAAAATTAACTATTATATAAGGTGCACACAGACTACTTTTCATTGTGTCAAAGTGTCATTTTGTCAGTGTTGTCCCATGAAAAGATGTATTTGAATATCTAATTTATATATATATATATATATATATATATATATATATATATATATATATATATATATTAGGGGTGTCAAACGATTACATTTTTTAATCGAGTTAATTACAGCTTAAAAATTAATTAATCGTAATTAATCGCAATTCAAACCATCTATAAAATATGCCATATTTTTCTGTAAATTATTGTTGGAATGGAAAGATGAGACAAAAGATGGATATATATATACATTCAACATACGGTACATAAGTACTGTATTTGTTTATTATAACAATAAATCAACAAGATGGCATTACCATTATTAACATTCTGTTAAAGCAATCCATGGATAGAAAGACTTGTAGTTCTTAAAAGGTAAATGTTAGTACAAGTTATAGAAATTTTATATTAAAACCCCTCTTAATGTTTTCGTTTTAATAAAATTTGTAAAATTTTCAATCAAAAAATAAACTAGTAGCTCGCCATTGTTGATGCCAATAATAATTTACACAATGCTCATGGGTGCTGAAGCCTATAAAATCAGTCACAACCAAGCGCCAGCAGAGGGCGACAAAACTCCGAAAAACACAACAAGTACACATTTCACTGTGCTGTCATTTTAATGTTTGAGCGGGGCATGTGCGTTAATTGCGTCAAATATTTTAACGTGATCAATTAAAAAAAAATTACCGCCCGTTAACGCGATAATTTTGACAGCCCTAATATATATATATATATATATACTGTATATATTAGTGCTGTCAAGCGATTAAAATATTTGATCGTGATTAATCGCACAAATGTCATAGTTAACTCGCGATTAATCACACATTGATCACAACTTTTTAGCTTTTTCACAGATAGCCCACACTGGTATCAGTAGTATATGGGGAGAGAGGAGGGATACAGTGCTGCTCGAAAGTTTGTGAACCCCACAGCGATGGTCAGATTTTTTGTAAAAAAAACTAAAATAACCTTATTAAATGTTAAGTTATACCCAAATCCACAATACTGACATTCCAAATAATGGACTGAAACAAAAGAAATCGTTATATTGTCATTCTTTATTTAACAAAAGTGGTTGATTTAAGAAAAACTCAGATATCATGTGTGCAAAAGTATGTGAACCCCTTCAGTTAATAGGATATTGCGCCTCCTTTTGCAGAGATTACCTCAACCAAACGGTTTCTGTAGTGACTAATCAGCCTCTCACATCTACTTTGGGGGATTTTTGCCCATTCTTCCTTGCAGAACGCAGTCAGTTGAGAGAGGTTTGATGGGCGTCTGGCATGAACTGCTCGCTTCAGGTCCCGCCACAGCATTTCAATGGGATTTAGGTCAGGACTTTGACTGGGCCAGTCCAGAACACGAATCTTCTTCTTTTTCAGCCATTCCTTGGTTGTATTGCTGGAATGCTTTGGATCATTATCATGTTGCATGATCCACCTTCTGCCAAGCTTTAACTTCAAAACAGATGGCGTCAGGTTATCTTCTAGGATTTGACAATATTCCTCAGAATTCATGATTCCCTGGACTATGTGGAGTTGTCCAGGTCCTGAGGATGAAAAGCAAGCCCAGATCTTGACATTCCCACCTCCATGCTTCACTGTTGGGAGAAGGTTCTTTTGGTGGTATGCAGTATTGACTTTTCGCCAGACATGGCGGTTTTGGTTGTGACCAAACAGTTCAATTTTGCACCTACATCAGTTGATGAAAACTCTTTTTAATTTAGTCTCGACAACACAACTGTTAAAAAAACAAAAAAAAAAACTACTGAATTGATTGATTAGGAAATCAGGTTGAAATAATAGAAAATTCCAAAATGTTGAGGGGGTTCACAAACTTTTGAGCAGCACTGTATGTCTCTCTCTCTCTCTCGCTCTCTCTCTCTGTGTCTCTGTGTCTCTCTCTCTCTCTCTCTGTGTCTCTCTCTCTCTCTCTCTCTCTCTCTCTCTCTCTCTCTCTCTCTCTCTCTCTCTCTCTCTCTCTCTCACACACACACATTAACATTACTGTTCTGAAACATATCGACTTTGATGATTAAATTAACAGATAGGCACATGACATGGACAAACTATGAGTTACCTGCACTGCTCCAACGCAGCTTTGAGCTTCCTCATTTTCTCCAGCTTGGTAGCTGTTGGCATGGCGACATTGGTCGTGTGTAGGGCCAGCGAATCTCTCAGATGTCCCATAGTCCATATGGGGGTGGCGTGGCTAAGTGGTAGAGTAGTTGTCCCCCAACCCAGAGGTTGTGGGTTCAAGTCTCCACCCTGATGAACTCGTCTAAGTGTCCTTGAGCAAGACACTGAACCCCATATTGCTCCTGGTGCTGCGTCACCAGTAGGTGGATGGCGAGATAGTGTAAAGCGCTTTGAGTGCCTTGAAAGGTGGATAAGCGCTATATAAGTATAACACCATTTACCATATTCCACTGGACGTGCTTGATCATTTCAAGGGTACTATTCCATCTAGTTGACACTTCCTGTGTGAGCGACTCTTTCTTCTGATGGTGTGCGATCTGTTGCTGCTCTAGCTCCACGGCATTTGCTGGGCTGTGTTTGAAATGTCCAACTTTTCGGCATTTTGCCAATGCGCTGTCAAACGGGCTGTTGTGTAAAGAAACCGTGACTATTCGGTGCACACCGTGTGCGATGCACGGCAAGTTTTCAAAAGGAAGCTGTCTGGCCGCAGCAATCAAGTTGCCTCCACTATCAGTGGTCAGTGAGACCACTTTGTGTTCAATGTTCCAGTCTTTGGCTACTTGCATGAAATGCGCTGCAACAACGTCGCTGAAGTGCCTCTCTTCGGTCTTCATAACAATGTGCTGTGACCCACCCCGAGGTAGTTATCATTACTGAGGGATGTCCAGTAATCTCCAGTGAGTGCAACTGTGTTTCTGTGCTCCAACGTGTGCTGTACCTTGGACTTCTCTGTGAACTTTCCGCTTAGAATTGTTTTCATTTCTATTTCGTTTAACTCAAACAGTCTACTCTTTCACAGCGAGTGAGCAGGCAAGATCAAGCACATTTGCGGGGCGTGCCTATTGTTTTGTTTCCGGGTTACAACTTTTTTTCTCACATTGCAACAAGTCCACTTGGTCACAATGAACGTTAATTGCACTATAAAAAAAATGACGTCTTTAAAACTGATTTTCGTTAACGCGTTACTAACACGCTATTTTTGACAGGAATGTATTAGGGCTGCCAAACGATTAAAATTTTTATCGAGTTAATCACAGCTTAAAAATTAATTAATCGCAATTCAAACCATCTACAAAATATGCCATATTTGTCTGTAAATTATTGTTGGAATGGAAAGATAAGACACAAGACGGATATATACATTCATACTGTACATAAGTACTGTATTTGTTTATAATAACAATAAATCAACATGATGGCATTAACATTAACATTCTGTTAAAGCGATCCATGGATAGAACGACTTGTAGTTCTTAAAAGATAAATGTTAGTACAAGTTATAGAAATTTTATATTAAAACCCCTCTTAATGTTGTCGTTTTAATAAAATTTGTATAATTTTCAATTAAAAAATAAACTAGTAGCTCGCCATTGTTGATGTCAATAATTACACAATGCTCATGGGTGCTGAAACCCATAAAATCAGTCGCACCCAAGCGCCAGCAGAGGGCGACAAAACACCAAAAAACACAAGTAACAAGTGGACATGACACTGTGCTGTCATTTTATTATGTTTGAGCGGGATATGTGCGTCAATTGCATCAAATATTTTAATTAACGTGATTAATCTAAAAAATTAATTAACGCCCGTTAACGCGATAGTTTTGACAGCCCTAATATTATATATACTGTATGTGTCGGGGTGGAGGGATGCGATTCAGGCTGTATGACCAGGGTGTAAGATGCTAGCTGGATCAATGTACATGGAGAGGCAAAACCAACTGGCTGGGATAGGAACATCTCTAAGCAGTATGGAATAGAAGTTCCCAGATCCCAATTGAAAACAACAAGGCCAAGATTCTGTGGGAGTGAACACGAGAAGGGTGGAGAAATACCAAGGGCTGAAAGAGCAGTTGGAGCAGATGTAGGTTAAGGCTATTGTGGTTGCCGTGGTAGTAGGAGGACTTGTGGCAGTAACCCCCAAACTGGGAGTATGGCTTCAGCAGATCCCAGTCACAACATCTGAATGAAGCCCCAGCCCAGAAGAGTGCAGTCCGAGGAACAGCTAAAATACTACGCAAAACTCTCAAACTCCCAGGACTCAGGTAGAGGACCCAAGCTTGAGGATGACAAAGATACCACTCCTTGAGGGGTGAGAGGGACATTTTTTTTATATACATATTGAAACATGATCACTCAATGCAAACCATCCCAGTTGAAATCGATTTGATGCCAATCATTGTCAGTGGCAGTGAATGAGTTAATCTTTGATTTGCCATGCTGCTATATTAACAAATATTTCCTCACTTTTTGGCAATACTCCATATACTGTGTCTAGAGAAATCTCCTATGAATGAAAGCAAAGCAAAGTAAGACAAGAAGCCAAGGTCTCCTGACGTAGCTCTTGAAGGAAACAATTTGCTTACTAAAAATTTTTTTTAAAAATTCTTCTAAAGAGTTCTCTCATGAGCTCAATTTTTAGTTCAACTTTGAGAAAAAAAAATTAAGTAAAGTAGTTAAAAGCATATTTATAGATTTTTTTAAAAGTTGAAATGGCAGTTTGACATTTCTCTTTCCTTTGGTTGAAGTTAGCTATTGAATATCAAACAAATTAAATAGCTTTGAATGATGTTATTTTTAAATGCACGTATACAAACTGCTGTCAATTTGTGTATGCCACAGTGACTTCAAAGTTGCTACAGTTGAGAACGGAACACATTTTATTCACATATTGACCTTTTTTGATGAAATGCACACAGTACTTCTGCACATAAGATAGCATCATTGCTGAGTCTTTTACTTACATATTTTCTAACCTCCATGGTCAAATCCTTTTTTAGCGACTATCCAAATTGAAAAGGAGCATTCATGGAACCAGCAGAGTATGTACTAGTATATGCACAGTGGATACTATAGAATACTAAGCAAATGGTGGACATATGGTCTAAAATGGAAATTGTGCATCAAAGCAACAAAGTTCAGTGAATTGACACAATCTATGAGGACTCACCCAAGTATGGGCACTATCCATGAGTGTTTTTCCCCAATTTTATTGCCTTTTGTTCCAGGATAACCACAATTTCATTCACGACAACAAATATTATTTGACCATGGTCAAATCTATCCTCATTTATACTCACGTTTAACAGACAAACTATCTTTGTGCGTTGTTGGGGAGTATTCAATAAGATCACAGCTTACAGTGTCAATAAGTAAACTAAACACCTGTGAATAAAGTACATGTTGATTTACAAGTGGTGCGACTTGTTTAGATGGTTTTAAATTACAGAACAAGGAACAGTTCCTGGTGTCTTTTTTCTGTCAAGTGAGAATCCTTAGCAATGTTGTGCAATCACGAAGTGACAAGGCCTATTCCTGTTTTTCCTGCCAGTTCATGCTGGATACTGGCCCTGCCCTTAAAACTTCACACACATCAGTAGAGACATGCACACTTATACAAATACACAAAACCCAAAGATTTTAGAATATAGTGCACTATAGAAAAGTAGAATTACATTTTGGTTGTTGTGTTTGCGTAGTGTGTAATCAGGAACTTTAGATCAAAATCAATAATATTAATTCCTTATCGCTTTAAAGGGCAAGTAACTATTTTTGGTAAAAACATGGTATCGACATGCAGTATGAGGACATGATGTCAGGTAGGCCACAATATTAACAGTTTAGTATCCAAATGTGGCCTACATCAGTGTTTCCCAACAATTTTTATTTGCACCACGGACCAGTCTGATATGGGCCGTTTTTATCCACCGACCGGCAATGTGTGACAGAAAATTACATTAAATATAGAATAACACGACGGGGGTAAAACAGATATTAACTCCAGACCTAAGCACGCTGTGATGGACATGACGCGTTCGCGTTTCTAAACCAACAAATACACTGAATTTAGTTGCTGTTGCCACTTCTGGGAGATGATTGGATGAAACTTTACCTATCAAAATCAAATCATGATGTTTGGCATGCCCTCTTTGCTATTTTTGGCTCTTTGAAAATGACTGACCAAACGCAATTTCAAAAAGGATAACATAAAGTGTTAACTTAAACACATTAATATTAAAAATACCCAATAAAAGCATGAAATATCCCCAACCAAAAATTGCACTTTGTTCTGGTGTTTGAGTAGAGTAAAAATCCGTGCAGATTTTTTTTTTTTGCCCAGCAGAAAAAAATGCGGGTCTGAAGGGGTTAAGTGCAATCAATCAATCAATCAATCAATCAATCAATCAATCAATCAATCAATCAATCAATCAATCAACTGAATTGATTTCTATAGCCCTTTACAAATATGGTTCATGAAAGATAAAAGGAAGGAAGGTACTATACTATGACATTAATAAAAACAAAACAAGGCAACACAATAAAGGTTAAAAGAGCAAATTAAAAAATAAAACGGAATCCAAAAACATTAAAACCCTTACGAAATAAAACCAGGCTACCCTAGTCAGAGAAAAAAGCGAGTCTAAGAAAGCGCGTCTTTAAACGAGATTTAAAAAGGCCTAAATTGGTAATGGTACGGATTTCAGGGGGTAGGGTATTCCATAACCTGGGGGCAGCAACTGCAAAAGATTGGTCCCCCCACTGTTTAAGTCTTGACCTCGGAATTTGCAAAAGAAGCTGGCGGGAAAATGTAACTCACCATTCACTGAAACAACCTTTATTTACACAGCAGCCTCTCCTAAAACTTGACAGCAAATATTCTTGGTCACAGGCCTCTTCTCCAATACGGTCCGCCTAGAAGTATGATGCTTTCAGTCATTTGCTTTGTTGCCTTGTTTGCGAGCTTTTAGCAACATATTATGCAGAATGGACTTGGTTGTAGGCTCCTCTTCTGGCTCAGCTGGTGGCCTTTTCCCCGTAAAAAAGCCGTCCAAAGACGTCGCCGCCTGCAGCACACAGCCAACAGCAGCTATCATTACTGTTTACATTGACTGACGCTGGGCTGCTCTAGGTGTACAAACACCCCAGTAATGGCGGCCAACCACTAGAGGGTGACGTACACAATCTCTACTCGGATTAGGAAGAGGCACTGGCAATATTGCGGTCGTTAACAAAATATTTATTATTTCTCTGCAGCCCAAGAAGAATATGCCACACGGACTGGTACCGCTCCCCAGCCCTGTGGTTAGGGATCACTGGCCTATATCACCTCAAATTTGATGTCCACATGTGTTGAGACCAGGTCTCAATTATAATTAGTGTTGCACCAATACCAATATGAGTATGGGTTATAATGGCATTGACTGTGCACTTACAGTTTGTGTTCTTTTTTCCTGTTTTACAAAGGTTTTAAGCAGTGTCTGACCAAGACTTGATAACAATTATTTTACAGTCAAGTGAGGATGCAATTATTTAGAAGTCAAAACAAAAACTGCTTGTATATATAATTTTTGAAATGTGATTTTGGTAGTCTTGGGATTGGCTGATACCACACAGCCAGGTATTAGTGTACAGCAGGGGTGGCCAAGTCCGGTCCTCGAGAGCCCCTATCCAGCTTGTTT
Organism: Corythoichthys intestinalis; assembly: GCF_030265065.1. Lineage (NCBI taxonomy): Eukaryota > Metazoa > Chordata > Actinopteri > Syngnathiformes > Syngnathidae > Corythoichthys > Corythoichthys intestinalis. The sequence goes on from NC_080406.1 coordinate 46,119,881, forward strand.
CCCATGTCTCCCTCCTCCAACACACCTGAATCAAATAATGAGGATCTTTGTCAGGCTCCTGCAAAGCTTGCTCATGAGCTGATCTTTTGATTCAGGTGTGTTAAAGGAGGGAGACATGGAAAACAAGCTGGATAGGGGCTTTCGAGGACCGGACTTGGGCACCCCTGACTGAAGTTTGCCAGAGTGAATGTAGACAAAGACCAGGACTTCTGGAATTATGTTCTTTGAACCGATTAATCTAAAATTGAATCATTTGGACACCACAACAGAGGACATGTTTGGTGTAAACCAATCACAGCAATCCAGGAAAAGAACCTCATACCAACTGTGAAGCATAAAGGTGGAAGTTTCATGCTTTGGGGATGCTTTGCTTCAGCAGGACCTGGCCAGCTCACTATCATAGAATCCATCATGAATTCTATTGTTTATCAGAGGGTGCTTGAGGAACATGTGAGATAATCTGTGAAAAAATTAAAGCTGAAGCGAAACTGGACCCTGCAACATGACAATGACCCAAAACATACCAGATCTGAATCCCATTGAGATGCTGTGGGGTGACTTGAAATGGGCTGTACATGCAAGAAACCCCTCAAACATCTCAAAGCTGAAAGTATTCTGCGTTGAGGAGTGGGGCAAACTTTCTTCAGACTTTTATCAAAAACTGGTAGATGGCGTGCCTGGTACGGCCAGACTGTTCTCCCTGTATTTTTCAAACACCGGGAAAAACTGTCTTGGACCCACTTGCTCATTGGCCTCTCGAGCCCGAACGAAAGTAACCGTGCAATCAGATTCATATGTTTGCGTGACATGCTCTTCACGAGCAACGTAACTCTTGCGCATCGGAAGTCATGTCCACAACAACACAGGTGGCGAACAGGAGAGCCGAGAATATGTTACAATCAGCGGTAAATTGAGTTTCTTGTCGTTTTACCAACGTCACGTCCGCCCGTCGCTGATTGGTCCACTTCGCTGTCTGATTGCTGTGACTTGTTCCGCCCTGGGAATTTGATCTGCGGAACGGTCGCCAGACTCTATCGCTGGAACAGAGGTGAGTCTGGAGTTCCAGGCAAGTAGATGGCTAAAAAAAGCGTCTCACTGAAGTTATTTCAGCCAAAGCAGGTAACACTAGCTATTAGGTGGTAGGGTGTCCTAACTTTTTCCTCAGTTAGAATATGCATTTTTGTTGGTATACATATTTTGTTTAATGAGTAAAGCAATGTTAATTTTTGTTGTTTACCTGCAATAAAATCACTTTCTTTTCCAGAGATAAAAAAAACAAGACAAGATCAGACATTGATATATGAACATTTCTAATAAAGAACTGAATAATTCATGGGGTGTCCTAATTTTTTCACATGACTCTATACATACAGAGTGACTGGGGGGGGCGGGCGAATGAAAGTTCGTTCATCTGCCCCTCCCAGTCAAAATGGATCGGCCGTCTAGTGTCATTAATGGCAGCCAATGAGTTAAATGATGGTTAAATAGAGTTTTGCTCGACTGATATCATAATTGAAAATACATTGAGAACACCAAAATTGCCTTTTTGGTTATGGTCTAAATTCCTCAAACACTCAGCTTGATGATTGTAGTTCACAAGACAAGACATAAGTCATACAATGATTAAGGTACAAATCAGAAAATCTATTTTTTTGCCCTAGAGGAATAATAAATGTCAACCCAACTTTTTTTCTGGCCTTGCAACTGGAGAGCGATTCAGTTTCTTGGTTTAGCACCCTTTGAAAACTCTTTGCAAAGACTTCTGGGTAATGTTGGTTAGATTTGTGGTCAGAGTTCTCTCATGTGCGAAGTTGCAATGTCGGGGGGGATTAGGACTGTGGGGGAACTTCCACTTTCCTTCCTTAGCTAAGATGTGTTATGCAGCCATGCATGTGTGGTGAACAACACATGCAGTGGATGGCATTTGGAAAAAAACAGTAAATGCATGTCTGATGTACTTACCGATTCAGTGTGATAATGTCAAATGTGCACAGGAGAGGATGTGAACTGAAGTTTGTGAAGCAGCCATAAAAAGCCTGTTTCCTCACGCTCTTCAAATGCATCTTGGGAAATCAGACACTGACGGGAGCGAAGCAACAGTAGTGAAACTGCTGGTTAAGAATAGCTTTCACACATTAAAATGAAGAAAGTGACTCAAAAGATAGACCGTGATGTTTTAGGGACCACATCGCACACCTGGCCATTAAGTTTCTGGGAAAAAAATGTTGCTCATCAAGCAGCACTGTTTAACTTTTTGTCGGGATACCAATAACTAGAATAAAATAATTCCAAAAAATGATTACAGATGATGACATTGGACGCCATAAAACAAATATTAGGCCAAAGTTAATGTGTTATTCCTATTGGAATATAGATTTACTGCCAGAATTTCCACTTAGGCCTTTCAGGGACCTTCAAATGAGGCTAACTAGAGAAATTGTGTCGAGTGATGTAAAGGGCAAGCGCACAAGCTGTAAACCAAAGGAAACGAGTAAATGTCAGCCCTTTATGTTGTTCCTTTCACTTTATAATATATGTACCTAGCTAAATGTGGGTTGGTACTCTGGTCTTTTTTGTTTTTCTTAAATGAGTCATTTACAGTTCATACTCCGCGTCTCCTACTACGACAAGCATAATTATGAAACAAAAATTGATAATATTGAGGAGCTGTTCATAAATTAGTTGACGATTGATGTTATAAGTGAAAAAGTGAAACGAATAAGTGGTTGTTGTGCAGGCCATTCAACCTGAGATCCATCTGATCTTTGAATTTTACAGTTGAGCCAATCTATTTGAGCTAGGAGGATGAAAGAGAATGAACATTCATTTAAATTCACAGCAAAGGATGAAAGGAGCCATATGATTGGACGTCCATCATCGTCAATGGCAGTGAATGAGGTAATCATTTACAGTCATTTTTGTTCATGGTCATAAATCATATTTCTTGTCCTATAATCTGAAAGTACAGTTATTTTACATACTTTTTTCGCCCAAAAACCCTTACATTTCAGCTTTGTGACCAGTATTTTATATATTTTCAGTAAAACAGGCACGTGTAAAGTCTTAAATTCCCTAATGTTTACCGTCCTATTTATTAAATATCCAGCATTCTTTTCTCTTACTGACATCTAGTGGAAATATAGTGAAATCACATATGGATATAAAATAACATCATGTAGCACATGCTGTACTAGCCTTGCTAAAAAAATGGCATATTGTGATCAAGTTTCTTATTATTTTCCATAATGTAATGATAAAAATTAAACTTTCATACATTTTAGATGCATTACGCACAACTTAAGTAGTTCAAGCCTTTTATTATTTTAACATTGAGTACTTTAGCAAAAAAAAAAAAAAAAAAAAATCCCTATCTAAAGGAATTATCATATTTCATCCGGCCAATTAAAAAAAGTCAAATAATTATGTTCGGTTATGCACTCAATACTTGGTCAGGAATCCTTTGGACGAAATGACTGCTTCAATACGATGTGGTGTGGAGGCAATCAGCTTGTGGCACTGCTGAGGTGTTATGGAGGCCCAGGATGCTTAGATAGCGGCCTTATTGTAGGCTGTTCCCAGAGTGCTGTATCAAGGCACCTCAGTGTGAAGTCTATGGGAAGGAAAAAGTGTGGCAGAAAGCGCTGCACAACCAGAAGAGGTGACCATACCCTGAGGAAAATTGTGGAGAAGGGCCAATTCCAGACCTTGGGGGACCTGCGGAAGCAGTGGAATGAGTCTGGAGTAGAAACATCCAGAGCCACCGTGCACAGGCGTGTCCAGAAAATGAGCTACATGTGCCATATTCCCAAGGTCATGCCACCAGAAACAGCGGCAGATGCGCCCCACCTGGGCTACAGAGAAGCAACACTGGACTTTTGTTCAGTGGTCCAAAGTACTTTTTTCGGATGAAAGCAAACTTTGCATGTCATCCAGATATCAATGTGCCTGATTCTGAAGGAAGACTGGGGAGAAGGAAATGCCAAAATGCCTGAAGTCAAGTGTCAACTACCGACTGCCAGTGATGGTCTGGGGTGCCATGTCAGCTGGTGGTGTTGGTCCACTGTGTTTTATCAAGCGCAGGGTCAGTGCAGCTAACTATCAGGAGATTTTTGAGCACTTCGTCTATCTTCATCTATCCATAAAGCTTTATAGATATCAAAATTTCAGCGGCTCCCAGCGCCAAAACCACTGGTAAATGACCAACTCTCTTGACCTAAACCCCATAGAGAATCAGTGGGATATTGTGAAGAGGAAGTTGAGAGACACCAGACCCAACACTGTCGATGAGCTTAATGCTTCCGCAGGTCCCCCAAGGTCTGGAATTGGCCCGTCTCCACAATCTTCCTAAGGGTCCGGTCACCTCTTCTGGTTGTGCAGCATTTTCTGCCACACTTTTCCTACCCTGTGAGGTGGCGTGGCTCAGTGGTAGAGAAGTTGTCCCCCAACCCAGAGGTTGGGAGCGTTTTAGAGGGCCTTGAAAGGTGGAAAAGTGCTATACATGTATAACACCATTTACCCACAGAGGTGGTGCGGCACTCTGGGAACAGCTATAAGGCTGCTATCGTAGCATCCTGGGCCTCTAGCCACAGGCTGATTGATTCTATGTCAAGCCGCATTGTAGCAGTCATTTCTGCCTGTCTTATTTGCTAAAATCTTAAATATTAAAACAATAAAAGGTTCAAGCTACTATAGTTGTCTGTAATTATTCTAAAATGTTTGTATGATTACATTCTGGTAAATAATTAACTTCATCACAATATGCAAATTTTTTTTAGAAGGACTAGTATTTTTTCACCTAGGTTGTAAGTAGTATTTCTTAGTTTGTTTCGACGCATTGTTTGGGTTTGTGGTTACAACTTTGAAATTCTATTTTCCACTTTTCTTTACTGTTGTACTTTGTAATGCTTTTGTATAAATATGTACATTGTCCTCCTTATTTGATACACTTACTTTGACTTGAAACACGAAGAAATGACATTTAAGAAATATAAAATCTGATTTTTTGAATATATCAGTAATTATAGCAAAACCAAACTTTTAACCGTTTAATATATATATATTTAATGAAGCCAATTTTTACCATTCAAGTTAATTAAGTTAATGTACAAATGTTGTATTTCGTTTATAAGGCTGTACTGCCGTCACTCTCCAGCAGATAGCAGCATTGTAAAAGAAAAAACTTCCTATCATGCTGCATTCTTTGTTTTGCTCTCATCAGTTTGATAGTGAAAATTCAATCTAAAATTTTATTAATAAATCGGAAGCCTTTTCTCTGTTCCGTCCTTTTGTGTCAAATGACTAAACCTTAAAAAGACCTGACCTGAAATATTCCTAGGCCTGTGAATCTTAGCTATCAAGTATGTGACCTTGAGTGGTATTCCAGATAATATATGTATACCAAAAGACCAGATGATTCATGAACACAATCATGGGTTGAATATTCCGTTTAGTTCTACCCACGGGCACAGCTTGGGGGGTGCTGGTGGGGTGGTTGCACCTGGCCTTGGCCTCCAGGGGCCCGGGCGCGAAAACTCAACTGACACCAAACCCACTCCAGGTGACTTGGTCATAATGGTGAACCAATTTAGTGAGTCCCAACGTTTTAGAAAGTGTCACCCTTTAAAACAGTCTTCGATTTAATTTATCATTTGTCTAAATATTTCAGCGTGTTAGAGTGAAAAAAAAAAAATTTAAGTGTAACAGAGTCAAAAATTTCACCGGGTGTTACCAAGTCAATAAATTTTTAGGTGTCACTGTGGGCAGGCTTTGACTAAACTTCTTTTACGTAAATTTAAAATTTTTCAAAGTGTGAAAATATTTCAAAGAGTCATCGCCAAAGTATTTCTAAGTGTCCCTTGGTCAAAATCCTTTCCAGGTATGGTCAAAATGTGTTCTCAGTGTGACCATGTTCGGAAATTTCTAAGTGTCACTGGGTAAAAATATTTTCCATTTGTCAACAACTCTAAAATTTGTCTGTGTCACCAATCTGAACATTCATTCATCCGTTGCTAGGCCTTCCACTTCAAATGGATTGGACGTCTACTAGCGATAAACACATTTAGATTAATAGCAGAAGGATAAAAACAGCCACATGATTGTAAATCTATCAACGTCAATGGCGAGAGTTTTTTTTTTTTTTTTTAAATGATTCAGTGACACTTAGAAAACTAAACTGATTAAAAGCGTTTGACTTTTTCAGAACTTGGAATAAATTTGATTCTTCTACGGTCAAGAAATTTAAAAATTCTTCCGATCAGTTTTCAATCCTGGTATTGCCCACTTTTAAGAACTAACATTTGGGATTTTTTCTTATTCAAAATGAAAAAAAAAATACCAACCTTAAAAAGAGAAACTAAATAAATGAATTTTACCTTCAGACTGACAAAAGGTTTTTCAGAAATTCCCTCACTGGATTCTTCACTATGTGAGCATTCGTCATCTAACTCTGTAGTGAGATGCAACTCTATGGCAGTGGATGTTTCCCCTAATGGGAAACAATTACACACTTGGTGGCTTCTCCAGTGACTTCTGATGAGACTCATTCAGTGAGGAAATGGCCACGTAATCATGTGTGTGTAATGGGCTAACGCTGCTCATTGCTCACTGAGCCAGGATGGAGACGAAGCCATCACAGTTTCAGTCCACTTTGTGAGTTTGATGAGAAACGTAAAATTATTCACAAAATGTGGACTCACCTGACAACTACCTGTGTCAATCACTTGTTCCAATTAGAAAGCTAATTATCATGGTATGCTAAGAAAAACTCAGTGACTAGATTCAAATTAACTGTATGAGTGTGTTAAAAGGGGGGGTTTGCAATTCTAATATTTAAGACCAATTTTGTGCCTGTAATTTGATATTTAAGAAAATGTAGGGGGCACACCGCCGTGACCTTGCAAACAAAACAAAAAAATCAAACATCCTATTAAAAATAATTGGCTTTTCTGGGGTTAAAAAAAAAAAACCACACAGTTGAGTACGCGGGTTTGGCCACATTAACCCTTTATCGGGCACTGGATTAACTCATTGGCTGCCATTGACAGGGCCTGAACTACCACCTCCTGGAGATTTTTTTCTGAGGGATGAGTGCTTGCGGCAAACACTACATGTCTTAACCAGGGGTGAAAGTGTTTAGAATTTCTTGACGGAACTCCCTGATATAATGATCACCACAGAGCCAGAATTTATATACATACATACATACTTACATACATAGAAATATTATATTACATATATATATATATATATATATATATATATATATATATATATATATATATACATATATATATATATATATATATATATATATATATATATATATATATATATATATATATATATATATATATATCCTATATGCATGTGTGATACATAATTGGAAAGCTTAAAATCTCTATTTTCTGGGGGAACAAAAATTTCGAACAGGAGAGCATTTAAATTTTTTTTTTTTTTTTTTGAACAGCAAAACCCTTACTCGAGGTGAGTCTTTTTATGGCTGGGTTGAAACAAGAGCGGTTGTGCGATGTCTGTAAACGGGGGTTTCCAGGGTAAAACGGACATTAAAAATAGTTCGGGGGCTTAATGTGCCATGAATCTGCTATTGCAGCATATAGACATATTGTTCTATCAAACACAACAGTTCTTTTGGCTTAACATACAGCAGTTTGTTTTAAAGAGGGATGCAAGAGCAGAAACCGTTTTTCAGTCTTGTCTGTGTTTTCCGCCAAATATATATATTTTTTGTTTTTTGGGGGGGTGGGGGGGTCAAACCTCCTAAAACTACTGAAATGCAAAGAAAACTGCTTTTGGCAAAGTTATACCTATAACATACTCCCACCCCCACATACAACCACACAAAACTGGTTTTAGACATGCATTAGGTTACTGCAGTACACATACTGTCACAAGGCATACATGAGAAATTTAAAATTGTATTTTTTTCAATAATTTGCTAAATAATAGCCTGGTACACCAGACTCACCGCTGTTCCAGCTATTGAGTCTAGCCACCATTCAGCGGATAAAATTTCCAGGGCCAGCAAGCCACAGCAAACAGACAGCGGAGTGGACCAATCAGCGATGGGCGGACGTGACGTTAGTAAAGCAACGAGGGACTTGCGCACGGAAATAAAAATACAAGGAGAGCGGTTATTCAACATGGCTAGCGTGAGATAGACTGTTGTCAATGACTTGTGTCGATGTGTTTTTGTTCATTTAAAACTGATTTTACTGTGAATTGGAACATATTCTCGGCTCTCCTGTTCGCCATCTGTGTTGTTGTGAAACGACTTCTGATGCGGAAGAGTGACGTTGCTCGTTAAGAACACGTCACACAAATAATCGAATCTGATTGAACGGTTGATTTTGTTCTTGCTGGGTTCCAGACTATTCTCACAGTGTTTGAAAAATACACAGAGAAAAGTCTGGCTGTGCCAGGCAAGCAAAATAACAGTTACCACAGTTAAGTCAACCTCCATCTGATGATTTTTATTTTCTCTCATTCCTCTACTCAGCTTCATTAGCTCCACGTAACTTTTATTCTCGTAGTGATTGTACGAAAAAAAAAAACGTCGAACTATTACTACGAGAAAATATGTCGAATTAATAGTACAAGAATAAAAGTAATATTATTATGTAAGGCTAATGTAGCTGGATACGTAGCTACTTACTTTACGTAGCGTGTTGCCGCCTCCATTAAAATCAACACAATTGAAAGCATCTTTTGTTTTAGAAACGGTTTTACAAATAAGGAAATCCTTAATATTTTGCCTCATCTACATCAAAGTATTATGAATAGTAAGATTTATACTAATGTTTAGTCGTAAAAAGCCCTCCCGTCTCATCAGACCATAGGACATGGTTCCAGTAATCCATGTGCTTTGTTGACATGTCTTCAGCAAACTGTTTCCCGGCTTTCTTGTGTACCGTCTTCAGAAGAGGCTTCCTCCTGTTGTGACAGCCATGCACACCAATTTGATGTCGAGTGCGGCGTATGGTCTGAGCACTAACAGGGTGACCCCCCCACCTCTTCAATTTCTGCAGCAATGCTGACAGCACTCCTGTAACGAGTCACATGACATTTTGGAGGGAAAATGACAAGGAGTACTCAATTTGGACATTTAGGGATGTATGTAGTTTCTAAGGGGTGTACTCACTTTTGTTGGCAGGGGTTTAGATAGTAATGGCTACATTTTGAGTTATTTTGAGGGGAAAATAAATGAACTCTATTATATAAGCTGCACACAGACTACTTTTCATTGTGTCAAAGTTTCATTTTGTCAGTGTTGTCCCATGAAAAGATATACTTAAATATCTGCAGAAATGCGAGGGGTGTACTCACTTTTGTGATACACTGTAATTAAAGTGTGTAGCGGTTTACAGCTACATTACTCCTGCGTAATAATACGACTTTTTTTTCTCTTAGCAATAGTACGACTTTAATCTCGTAGTCCTTTTATTCCCCTCCCTTTATTTGGCCCTAATACTCCGTCGTAGTATGTAAACCAGACGTTGATAGATTGTTTTCTTCTTCTTTCTCCCGCCCTGTTCCGTCCCCAAATCTTTTACCGAAACGGTGTTCCGGGCCAAACTGTATTAGTTGTCCAGTCAAGATGGATTGGTCACATATCGCCATCAATGGCACTCAAATATAATCATTCAATGCTGAGTTCAACGGGATTCACTATCTATCCTTATATCAATGGCAGTGAATGGGTTAATGCCCGCAACATCTAGCCGATAGTTCATCACCTTAAATGTTTTTCTTGTCGGGAAAAAGATTGCTTTTCACTTGCTCACCAGAGTTGCCAGCAACAGAGCAAAACAATGTACAGGGTGAGAAAAAATTGCTTCATAACCCTCACATTGTGCGTCTGGCATCATTATGAGGCACAATAGCCTCCAGAGGGTTCCGACTTTTATTGGCGTGCCTCTTGTTGCAGCAAAGGCTCATCCATTAAACAAATCAGGAGGTTATGTATTAGATTAGCTGTACAGAAGACACCGGGGAATGTGTGGAAGAACACTTGAAACCCTGTCTTATCCTCTCTCATAACGCAAGGAATAAATTACCTTATTGACAGTATTAGGGTGATACTGTCAGAAGGTGTCTCTTCAAGCGTAATGTTTAATGAAAATACCGCATCCCCAAATTACGTTATGACGGTATTAAGAGTGATAAACGGCAGTCATTTGGGTTGTATTTAGAGTGAAGCTTTCACTTATTTTTACACAATGCTTTCTAAATTTGCAGTGTCGGTGATATTGCAAGCTGAGGGATATTTATCCAAAGCTAATATGACTACAAAGACAATGTCACAGAGACAGAATTCCTGGCTGGGGGCAGCTTGGCTCGCTCACCCCCCATGGAGTCAGTCTGCTAGTCGCTTGACCCGGAGGTCGGACACGGACTGCCACCCATTGGTGAGGGGTCAACATTGCAGTGGAAGTTCAAAAAGTGCCCCTCACAGATCAATGAGCTATTCATCATGCAAAAGAAAGCTGTACAAAGCCTTTTCACTTATTTAAAAAGAAAACGGCGTAGGTTTTTTTTTTTTTTACTTTAAAAGTATAGCTAGAATTTTCTGGAAAGTCAGGGACTGCGCTTATGTGTGCGTGTGCATATTCAATTGGACTGCCTCTCATTTGGAGCCAAATAAAAGGTTGGGAAAATCTCAGGGGAGGAACAACCTCCTTATAGCAAAGGAAGGATGTTTACAGGTTTGACTCGATTATCACTCGGGCATATACTTTGATGTATTGGAAACCTAAAAGGAAGGTAAACCGCCACCTCCTTCAGGCTTATTGCAGCTAATAATGTCTTTCAGAAGAGCATAAGCATTATAACTATGCCCCTTAAAATAACAACAATGTAAAAAAAAAAAAAAAAGGTAAGAGTAAATGAAATGATACGTTGTCGCAAAAGTATAAACTATGTTACAAATATTTTACAACTATTATAGGCTTATTAATACAACACATAGGATGAATGCTTTATGTTCAATTTTATGTAGAGCATTGTGTTACAACTGTGGTTGTTTTTTTTTTTCTTTTAAGTGTTCTATAAATAATGCTTACTTAAGAAATACTCATAATTCACTTTTAAAACTAATGCATACTCAGTTTTATAACACTGAATCTGATTAAATTTATCTGTGTGTGTGTACGGGGGTGCATTTGTGCGTGTGTATGCAGTCAGAGTGCATGATTAATGTCCAGATGTGTGGACATATTGTGACCCGGTGTGGCATTTGTCTTTCTCTCAAAGTGCAAAAGTAGGCAGCATATGTTCCGGAAGGTAATAACCCTTTGTCACATTGTTTCCTTGAGAAAAAGCCTACGTCACTTATTTCGAAGTAATGGAGACAACCCATCAAGTACAGTATTACTTTGTAAAGCTCTTTTTTGACTTGTGTGCTTTTTACACTGCGAAAAAAAATCAAAACAAAATAGCTTACAGTGGAAATGAAAGAGAATGTTTTACCTTTAGTTGCAATAAAATGCTTAAGGGTTGCGAAAAATAAAATCTTTTGGGTGTAACTTTGAATCAGATGTGACTTTTGCAGCCCTGCGATAGCATAAAAACATATTTTATGTCCGCCCAGAAAAAGTTGGAAAGCACTGATTTATGTATCACAACATACAATCTCAATTCCAATACATTTTTCAAATCCTGCTATGCATAAAATTATGTCATGTTAGATTAAATTGACTGGGAAATTTTTTATACGTGATTCGTCATTGTTTTTCTGTCTCCTCTTTGATGTATTTGTAGAAAAAGTTCAATAATTTAGAAATGATTACGACTGGGTTTGGGCTGAGAAAAATAGGCGCAAACACTCCTCAAATTAGATCCCTGTTTTTTTTTTCCTTTCACATAATCTGAAACCGTTGAGTTGTAGAGCTACTTGCGTGTCCGGCAGCAATAAGAAATGTAATAATGAATAACAAGTATAATAGAAATTATAATGCCTGTGAAATCTGAGAGTTGCTGGGTCCAAAATGGAATTAATGACTGCAACCCTGTTTAATACATCAGCACTTCAGAACAATGCCCAGATACCATGCACAATTTTTAATGGGCAATGCCTTTCTTGCTGCATTCCATAAACTAGTCTGAAGTGTCCAACTTAATAAGAACAAGTGTGCAGTGGAATGTTGTTCAAAGTCAGTAGCCAGACTCCAACTGCGACTTGGAGCAAATTGGTGTGCCATTGTGTGGTGGCACACTTTGGGGTTGCTTGTCACAGTAGATAACTTGATACACTACTAGTTGTGCATAGAAATGGTTGTTGATATATTAAGTTATCCTCTTTATACAACTAACAAAACCAAGCTTTGTGAGTGTTTTTATTTATTTTAATGGAATTTTTACAGATCAGAACTTCAAAAACTCCAGGGGCAGTGGTTTTCAAACTGTGGTGCTTGGGCTCTCTAGTGGTATGTAATAAATGCATTAGCTACCGTAATTTTCGGACTATGAGCCACTACGTCTTCTAATTTAAAAATAAATAATGGGCATCAAACTCACGTTTTACGCAAAAAAAAAAAAAAAAAAATGTAAATGTAATTTTCGGACTACAAGCCGCTACTTTTTTCCCTTGTTCTGGATCCTATCACTGAAAAATATTTGGTGGATTTACTTGATAAAATCTTTGTAACAATTTGCACTTTCTTTTATTAAGTACATTTTACTGTCCATCCATCCATCCATTATCTTCCGCTTAGTCTGGGATGGGTCCCGGGGGTAGCAGCTTTAGCAGGGAAGCCCAGACTTCCCTCTCCCCAGCCACTTCAGCCAGCTCCTCCGGCGGGATTCCAAGGCGTTCCCAGGCCAGCCGAGCGACATAGTCTCTACAGTGTGTCCTGGGTCGACCCCGGGGCCTCCCGCCGGTGGGACATGCCCGGAACACCTCTCCAGGGAGGCGTCCAGGAGGCATCCGAACCAGATGCCCGAGCCACCTCAACTGGCTCCTCTCAACACGGAGGAGTACATCTCGACATCAAGCCCCTCCCGGATGACCGGGCTTGTCACCCTATCTCTAAAGGAGAGCCCGGACACCCTGCGGAGGAAACTCATTTCGGCCGCCTGTATCCGGGATCTTGTTCTTTCGGTCATGACCCACAGCTCGTATCCATAGGTGAAGGTAGGAACGTAGATAAATCGGTAAATCGAGAGCTTCGCCTTTTGGCTCAGCTCCTTCTTCAGCACAACGGACCGGTGCAGAGTTCGCATCACTGCAGACGCTGCACCGATCCGCCTGTCAATCTCCCGCTCCCTCCTACCCTCACAAGACCCCAAGATACTTGAACTCCTCCACTTGGGTCAGGATCTCATCCCCGACCCGGAGAGGGCATGCCACCCTTTTCCGGCTGAAGACCATGGTCTTGGATTTGGAGGTGCTGATCTTCATCCCAACCGCTTCACACTCGGCTGCGAACCGCACCACATCATCTGCAAAAAGCAGAGCTGCAATGCTGAGGCCACCAAACCGGACACCCTCAATGCTTCGGCTGCGCCTAGAAATTCTGTCCATAAAAATTATGAACAGAATCGGTGACAAAGGGCAGCCTTGGCGGGGTCCAATCCTCACTGGGAAAGAGTTCGACTTACTGCTGGCAATGCGGACCAGACTCTGACACCGGTCGTACAGGGACCGAACAGCCCTTACCAAGGTGCTCGATACCCCGTACTCCCGGAGCCCCTTCCACAGGACTCCCCTAGGCACACGGTCGAACGCCTTCTCCAAATCCACAAAACACATGTAGACTGGTTGAGCGAACTCCCATGCACCCTCGAGGACCCTGCCGAGGGTGTAGAGCTGGTCCACTGTTCAACGGCCGGGACGAAAACCACACTGCTCCTCCTGAATTCGAGATTCGACTTCCAGACGGACCCTCCTCTCCAGCACCCCTGAATAGACTTTACCGGGGAGGCTGAGGAGTGTGATCCCGCTATAATTGGAGCACACCCTCCGGTCCAAAGGGGGACCACCACCCCGGTCTGCCAATCCAGAGGCACTGACCCCGATGTCCACGCGATGTTGTAGAGGCTTGTCAGCCATGACAGCCCCACAACATCCAGAGCCTTTAGGAACTCCGGGCAGATCTCATCGACCCCCTGGGCCTTGCCACTGAGAAGCTTTCCAACAACCTCAGTGACTTCAACCCCAGAGATTGGAGAGCCCACCTCGGAGTCCCCAGACTCTGCTCCCTCCGAGGGAGGCGTGTCGGTGGACTTCGAAGTATTCTCCCCGCCAACTCACGCCGTCCTGAGTCGAGGTCAGCAGTACCCCATCTTCACTATACACAGTGTTAATGGTGCACTGCTTTCATCCCCTCAGACGCCGGATGGTGGACCAGGATTTCCTTGAAGCCGTCCAGAAGTGGTTTTCCATGGCCTCGCCAAACTCTTCCCATGTCCGAATTTTTGCCTCGGCGGCCGCCGAAGCTGCAGCCCGCTTGGCCAGCCGGTACATTTCAGCTGCCTCTGGAGTCCCACAGGCCAAAAAGGCCCAGTCAGCCTCCTTCTTCAGCTTGACGGCATCCCTTACCGCTGGTGTCCACCAGCGGGTTCGGGGATTGCCGCCACGACAGGCACCAACTACATTACGGCCACAGCTCCGATCGGCCGCCTCAAGAATGGCAGTGCGGAACATGGCCCACTCGGACTCAATGTCCCCCACCTCCCCCGGGACAAGGGAGAAGTTCTGCCGGAGGTGGGTGTTAAAGCTCTTTCTGACAGGGGATTCTGCCGACGTTCCCAGCAGACCCTCACAATACGTTTGGGCCTACCAGGTCTGGCCAGCATGTTCCCCGGCATCGGAGCCAACACATCACCAGGTGGTGATCAGTTGACAGCTCCGCCTCTCTCTTCACCCGAGTGTCCAAACCATGCGGCCGCAAGTCCGATGACACGATTGCAAAGTTGATCATCAAACTGCGGCCTAGGGTATCCTGGTGCCAAGTGCACATATGGACACCCCTATGTTTGAACATGGTGTTCGTTATGGACAAACCGTGACGAGCACAGAAGTCCAATAACAGAACACTACTCGGGTTCTGATCGGGGGGGCCGCTCCTCCCAATCACGACCCTCCAGGTCCCACTGTCATTGCCCATGTGAGCGTTGAAGTCCCCAAGAAGAACGAGGGAGTCCCAAGAGGGGGCGCTCTCCAGCACACCCTCCAAGGACTCCAAAAAGGGTGGGTGGGCCTTTTACTGCTTGAAGTAAATGCACTTACTTTAATTAAGTAAAGTTTACTGCTTGTAGTAAAATTTACTTATTAAAGGTAAGTGCAAATATTTACAATGATTTTATCAAGTAAATCCACCAAATATTTTTTTCAGTGCTGCTTATAGTCCAGTGTGGTTTATTTTTTGTTTTATTTGGTTTAATATGTAACACTTAATTTGACAGCGGGATCATAAGACCGTCGTAATTATGGGCATTAATGAATGCTTATGGCATGGGGTTGGTGGTGCGTCCCCTCTTGCCATCGCTGAAGGTCGGTTGATGGGTGCGCGGAACCATCCTGGATCCCTGGGGGGGGGTTGAATGGTTCTTTTGCTGGGCTGTGGGAGGAGGGATGGGCTGCACTGAAATACCCCACCCCCCGCCCGGCCTCCCTCCCCGGGCTGGCTGGGTGTGGGCTGTGGCCCTGGTGTCTCCGCTCATCTGTGTGGCTGTCGCGCGCTTGATGGGGCTTGCGCGCAGCAGGATGTGATAGGATAGGGCACGCTTGGATGGGGGGTCCCGGTGCCGGGAGTGGTGGCGGGGCGGCGTAGGGTCGGTCACCAACGGGCTTACACTCACAAGGGATTCACACGATTACTGGGTTACAGATCACAGAGCTGATTTGTGTCCACTCTACCCCTTTCAACCACTTAGCTTATAGACTCCCCGACCCCTGTCCCCCTCTTTCCCTGGTCAAGAGGCTCCCAACATGGTGTCAACTGGAAATACATCTAGCTGACGATAGCACCAACACATTAGTAGTTAGTGTAGACGTTCAATGTATTTCTTGTTGTCGTTGTTGTCTTGTTTGTGTTTCTTTTCTTTCTTCTCTTGTGTTTCTTTTCTTCTGTTCCCCCATAACCCCTTCCTGTTCGCTGCTTTGTCATAATAAACGAGGTATGTTGAATGATCACAATTGGAGTATGCCATACTCTCAATGTGA
Source organism: Corythoichthys intestinalis (assembly GCF_030265065.1). Lineage (NCBI taxonomy): Eukaryota > Metazoa > Chordata > Actinopteri > Syngnathiformes > Syngnathidae > Corythoichthys > Corythoichthys intestinalis. The sequence goes on from NC_080406.1 coordinate 46,136,061, forward strand.
AACATTAAAACTGTTCAGACCAACCGGGCACTTAGAGTTCCATTCTCAGTGAACAGGACAGGTTTAAAAAGAAAGAAAGAAAAAAAAAAGATTAAAAAAAAAAAAAAAAATGTCATAAGTGTTCATTAATGCTCATGACAGTGTCATGTCATAATTATGATGGTCTTATGACAGTCTTATAACGCTGCTGTCATATAAAGTGTTACCGGTTAATATCTTTAGGCGAAAATATCCCTTAATACAGTGAGGACAGCTGCGGCTTATAGTCAGTTGCGAATTATTTATGAACAAATGCCTTTTTGTGTCAAACTTGGTGGGTGCTGGCTTATAGTCAGGTGTGCCTTATAATCCGAAAATTACGGTATTCAAACAATTTTTTAAAAATCTAATCTAATCAAGCTGTTCAGCTGTTTCAGTTTAAACTACAAAAGATTCACATGCAATGTTTTACACGTTTTTATTTTATATTTGGGAATAGCTTCTTAGTGTAATTTACCTTAATCTTACATAGATTACAATTTCCCCCCAATACTCTAAGCAAGGAGTTAATTCTCAAGCTGTGGTTTACAAATGATTAAATAAACTCTCAACCTTCTTCTGAACATTTTGGGCGCCTACATTCCCTGCCACTAATGAAGATAGATATCCAATTCATTTAAACTGGGTGTAATGACAGTGAATACTTCTTTCAGAGCCACTGACGGTGCTAAAAGTCCGACCCATTTTGACTGGGAGGCTGGCAGCAATCGTTCACTGCCAACCTGTCCAATGTAGCGCTATTAATGGCAGCAAATGTATTAATGTTGGTCCTGATGTTTGTCACTGTTTTGATTACCGTATTTTTCGGACTACAAGTCGCACCTGAGTATAAGTCGCAGCAGCCATAAAATGCCCAACGAAGAGAAAAAAAACATATACAAGTCGCACCGGAGTCGCATTTTTGGGGGAAATTTACTTGACAAAATCCAACACATAGAACAGACATGTCATCTTGAAAGGCAATTTAATATAAAACACAATCGAGAACAACATGCTGAATAAGTGTACAGTGTACAGTGCATGAACAACGAATGCGAAATAAAAATGCGAATATACTGTCCTCACCAGGACGCTACGGCTCAGTCCTGGCTATTCAGTGGGCTAAACTTCCAAATGACGATGCTGGGCGTCCATATAATTTGCTGAATCAATTTCGTCCTCGATACCAAACAGGTTCGCATCGACGTAAATAAATGAAAATTAGGTGCTTTTACAGCAATGACATGACACAAACGGTTAGCATGCATTCGCTAGCATTAGCGCATCGTTCAAACAACCACACAATTGGCTCTAAGTGTCCGATCGCGGGTGGAAAACACACAACAACAACAGAAAAGATGATACACACAGGCGTTGCCTCTGTAGAGATATTTTATAAGCATAAACATTGAACGTAGGTTCGAAGCCGTGTTTCTCTCTCACTAACTCGCCCACTCAGTCAAAGCTACGTAGCTGTCGGTCTTCTTCTGGCGTGTGAGCGCTCTTCTTCACGTAAACAATTGCAAGTGTGCCGTGGCCGTAAAAGCGCCACAAACTAAAAGCATGCATTTCAATATAAAAAAGTCAATAATACAATTGAGCACATATTGTCAAAGGCAGAACGCGAACATGGCCATAGCTATTAAGTTATTCAGATAACTGTAGCATAAAGAACATGCTAACAAGTTTACCAAACCTTCAGTGTCACTCCAAAACACCAAAATAACATGTGAAATGATATCATAATATGTAAATAATTTCACACATAAGTCGCTCCTGAGTATAAGTCGCACCCCCAGCCAAACAATGAAAAAAACTGCGACTTATAGTTCGAAAAATACGGTAGACTGATTAATGACATGTCTCGAATAAATTGTCCTGACCAATATTCTATGTGGGGTGTTTTAAGAATGATTCATCTTCTCCGATGTGTTCCTCCCGACAGTCACAAATACTGAATCCAGTTTACAGTCACAATTCCTTATTCAAGTAGTCACTACTGCGTTTCGGCCTAGCCACGGCCTCAGTGATTTTATTGTGAAATAGAACCATAGCCAATTAGGAAGGGACCTGAAGCTTGCACTGTTGTCTAACATAATGAGAAAAGAAACTGAGAAAGTGATGTGACAAAAGTGACAAAAATTTACAGAAAAAAACTGAATACAGGACGACAGGTATTTGTGCAAATCCTGAATTTTTTATTTGCCAACCACTCGTTTTTTTTCTGGCAGCGTAGATGCCCTGTGGCACAATGCAACCTTTCCCAGGTCAGTCTTAGTGCAATGGTAGGCACGATTATTTTGTGTGGTATCCCATGTTGATCATTTCGAGTACACGCTCACCATCCGTGATGGGCACACAGCCCAGTACTGGGTAATGAAAATCTATACTGCCTGCTTGAAAAGGCTTCAATCCGCCATTAGTGCAACAAGATACAGGCAAAGTACAACTTTATCTGAATGAAACTCAACTCTGTTTAACCCAAATGGCACCAAAGCACTATTTTGTCTAAACAAAGTTCCTCATTTCACTCAACATATTTCCTTGGCAACAAGATGCTTGCCTGATTTCAGCTGGGACCACATTGGTGACCAGTATATTGCCAACAGGTGGTTTGAATGAGTCAAATTTACTGACCTTCGGCGACATCATGTTTTTCGCAACATACGTGACTGCCAGGAGATCAAGCGCCGTTTGAGACAAAACATGTGGAGACAAAAAAATCAATATTTGTTTGTTTTGATGGGGTAGCACTGTCTTCATCTTGTTTAGCGCTAATAGCTGCTCATTTCGTAAATGCATGTGTCAGTGAAATATGTTCCATCAGGCTGGACGAACTCTGTAGTACTTTTGAGACTTGAGTAGGTGTTGACGTAAAAACAAAACTACATGGAAGAAGGTTGAAAAGACTCAGCCAATGTTTAACAAAAGCAAAAGTGAAGAATAATTAAACAGATTTAACTTTTAATTCATCTAAAAGTTAAAGAAATAGATTGAGTAGTTTTAAAAAATGTTTTTTAAAAATGACTGGACATATAGCGCCATCAATGGAAGCCAATGAGTTAATTGTAAATTTATGTCATTTCATGTCTGTTTCCCATCTTGTTTGGGTACCAGGCCGTCATAGTTGGCCAACTTGTGAGGGACAGTAAGAGGAAGAAGAGTAAAGAAGAGTAAGAGAGTAATTATATGTACCATTCATTTTAGCTATTTTCAAAAACTTAAAATTCAAATATTTTCAAAACCAAAGCCACTAGCGACGTAAAACCAAAACAGGCACCTCACTTCAGGAAATACGAGTCTCCATCAGAAGTGCCATCTAAAAAAATTCAAATTCGTTCCCTCATAAAATCCTGATTATCTTTTTTACATAAGTATAACCAAACTTAAAATTGCTTTAAAATTCCCAGATTTTACACTAGATGCACAAAAATCACCAAATGCAGTGTAAATGCAGTGATAATCACCTATATTTTCAGGATCAATAGCAATATTTAATGCGTCATATAAGTTTTTGCCCGAAATAGCCAATTTTTTTTTTTTTTTTTTGGTGCAATTTTGACATGTTTTCAACAGCAAATAATTCACTTAATTTTTACATCAGAAACTTAATACTTGAGGAAAGCATGAAGAATCATTTTAATTTTACTCAGCAAAGGCAAATTTTGCATTTTTCTATATGTAATTACAACTTATTTAGGTTAAATTCTGATGTCACGATTCCTTCAGCACGTCTTGCAGACTATCTGGCCCTCGTCGTTTTTAGATTGAAATTTTACATTAAATAAAAATGGAAATTGATTTTTTTTGTATGGATGCAGAAATGTCTAAATGACTAGTTTTTTGTGAAAAAACGGGCAGTTGGCCGAAAATCAGCCTGATTATTTGCATGTAAAGCTACGCTGTTGTGTATGTGATGCAAAATCCAAAATGGCGGCCATCATAAAACAAAGAGCTTTTTAAACTGAAAATTCTCATAAATAAATGCACAAATCACAGAATTTCTATAGATATTAATGTAAAATAGTCTAGATTATTGGTTAAAAGCAAAAAACGGGCTGTCATCATTCATTTTACGTACGGTAAATATTTCAAGCTAAAGTTACGCACATTTTTTCCATTCATTTAATTTTTTTCCACAACATTTCAAAGTGCATGAATGGTGCTATTTTACGTACAGTTGTGGTCAAAAGTTTACATACACTTGTGAAGAACATAATGTCATGGCTCTCTTGAGTTTCCAGTTATTTCTACAACTCTGATTTTTCTCCGATAGAGTGATTGGAACAGATACTTCTTTGTCACAAAAACATTCATGAAGTTTGGTTCTTTTATGACTTTATTATGGGTGAACAGAAAAAAGTGATCAAATCTGCTGGGTCAAAAATATACATACAGCAGCGCTAATATTTGGTAACATGTCCCTTGGCCATTTTCACTTCAATTAGGCGCTTTTGGTAGCCATCCACAAGCTTCTGGCAAGCTTCTGGTTGAATCTTTGACCACTCTTCTTGACAGAATTGGTGCAGTTCAGTTAAATTTGATGGCTTTCTAACATGGACTTGTTTCTTCAGCATTGTCCACAAGTTCTCAATGGGGTTTAAGTCAGGACTTTGGGAAGGCCATTCGAAAACCTTAATTCTAGCCTGATTTAGCCATTCCATTACCACTTTTGATGTGTGTTTGGGTTCATTGTCCTGTTGGAACACCCAACTGCGCCCAAGACCCAATCTTCGGGCTGATGACGTTAGGTTATCTTGAAGAATTTGAAGGTAATCCTCCTTCTTCATTATCCCATTTACTCTCTGTAAAGCACCAGTTCCATTGGCAGCAAAACAGCCCCACAGCATAATACTACCACCACCGTGCTTGACGGTAGGCATGGTGTACTTGGGGTTAAAGGCCTCACCTTTTCTCTTCCAAACATATTGCTGGGCATTGTGGCCAAACAGCTCGATTTTTGCTTCGTCTGACCACAGAACTTTCCTCCAGAAGGTCTTATCTTTGTCCATGTGATCAGCAGCAAACTTCAGTCGAGCCTTAAGGTGCCGCTTTTGGAGCAAGGGCTTCCTTCTTGCACGGCAGCCTCTCAGTCCATGGAGATGCAAAACATGCTTGACTGTGGACATTGACACCTGTGTTCCAGCAGCTTCTGATTCTTGGCAGATCTGCTTTTTGGTGATTCTCGGTTGAATCTTCACCCTCCTGACCAATTTTCTCTCAGCAGCAGGTGATAGCTTGCGTTTTCTTCCTGATCGTGGTAGTGACAAAACAGTGCCATGCACTTTATACTTACAAACAATTGTTTGCACTGTTGCTCTTGGGACCTGCAGCTGCTTTGAAATGGCTCCAAGTGACTTTCCTGACTTGTTCAAGTCAATGATTGTTCAAGTCAATAATCACTCACAAGAAATTGCTAATTCGTGTTGCTGTATGTATATTTTTGACCCAGCAGATTTGATCACTTTTTCTGTTAACCCATAATAAAGTCATAAAAGAACCAAACTTCATGAATGTTTTTTGTGACAAAGAAGTATCTATTCCAATCACTCTATCGGAGAAAAATCAGAGTTGTAGAAATAACTGGAAACTCAAGAGAGCCATGACATTATGTTCTTCACAAGTGTATGTAAACTTTTGACCACAACTGTATATAATAATCACCTTGACTCCTCGACCAAATCCCTCTTGAGACAGTCCTGTCTGGTGGTATGCACTAAAGCTTTCATCTTGTTTCCACCTAAATCCGTCATTAGAACACAGCGTGTGTTTCAGTATATTCCTCCACGACGCTCTGCCTGGCGGCCCACTACAAGAAGCCGTGGGACAATGTCTGTGGGAGCTGTTTCGTCAACTGATAGTGAAGTCTATGCTTTTAAAAGAAATTTTCTTAACACTGCTGTTGGTCAAGGGAGCAGCTCATTGGTCTTATCATGAAAACAGCTTCAATGATCCATTAAATAAAACGATACATAATTTGACATTACTTGAACACGAGCTGCAGATTATCATATTCACAGATTTTTTTCCAATATTTTTCCAAAATCTTTTTCAATGAAAAAAGCATAACTATATATTTGCATTTGAAAAATAAGTTAGTTTTTTTCCCCATTTTGGAAAGAACTATCAATTTTTGGGGTAAACAATTTCTTTAGGGACAGCATTATGTTTTCCTTGGGAGGGCTATTATGTTGGCCAACCCATATAAATATTTACCTTATTTGGTTGCCATTGATGGTGTTAGACGTCCAATCCATTTTGACTAGGATCAAACAATCGCTGCCATCCTTCCCAGTCAAAATGTATTGTATATATTACACCGTCAATTGCAGGTAAACTAGGACTGTCACGATTAACCCAAAGAATTGTTATAGAGTCATTGGTGACCTCAAAATTGTCCAAATCCTTTCACTTGAACCCTTAAATAACATATTTTTTCCCTCTGATTTTTTTTTCTCTTTTAAAAAATGGAGGGAAAAAAGTAATTCTTTTAAAATTTATTTAGATTTTTTTTATTTAAAAAAGGTAAAAACGTAAATATTCACTCTTTATATTTTTCTTTCATCTTTATTTCTTGTTAATTTTAAACAAAAAGGGAACATTTTAAACACTCATAATTTTTGGATTTAACTAAAAGAGAGAAAAGACAGTAAATATTCTCTTTAATTCTTCATTTTGTTAAAAAAGAGAAAAAAAGGCAATTATTCTCCAATTTTTGGAGTACAGAAATTTTGTATAAATCTTAATTTAGCAAAAAACATGAAGTCACATTAAATTTTTTTTTTTCACTTGTTTTTTATTCAGTTTTACAAAACCCAACACACCTACACCCAGTGTCTTGAAATGACAAACAACAAACCAAGGCAGGACACCCCCCCCCCCAAAAAAAAAAAAAACATGCATAAATAAATAAAATATCATATAACACTAATCGACAGTATCAAGGCCCAACCTTCAATCTCTCCTCAATAATCCAGTCCACATGTCAAAAAGCTTGTTTATCATTTGAAATTAGTGTCCTCTTTTTTTTTCTAAAGTCTCTTCATTTCTTCCATTTGTCTTCAAATTGACTTTGTTGTAGTCTTAATCTAAACGTAATTCTCTCCATTTCACATAGCTCTTCCACCCTGCACATCCACTGCTCCTCAGTTGGTTGGTCCACTTTAAAACACATGATTACTTTTTTACTTGCCGTCAACAACACCTTGACAAGGTACTCATCCTCCTTTTGAATCATTTCCCGGGTTAGGTTCCCCAAATAAGCCACCTCAAATGTTTTCGGAATCCCATATCCTATTATTTTCCGCAAATCCTTCCAAATCATTTACCAATATTATTCTATATTTTGGCATGTAATATATGCAAGTGTCCAACATCCTTATATCCACATGCTCTCCAGCACGGTTGTTGAGTAGATATCATTTCTTTCCTTTACTTATAAGAACTTATAAACAACCATACGATGTTTTTCCAATTAAATTCTCTCCAAAGTCACATGTAATTTACTTCTGCGAGCCACAAAAGATGACGTGGCGGTCCGGATCTGGTCCCTGGGCTACCAGTTTGATACTGCCTGATCTGACTCCTATAGACCCTACTCACCAACGTCACAGAATGACATGTCGCTGTATCCGGCCGCCATATTGTCCATATATTTTAGACTTATTCTCATTGTTTTCAATTAGTCGTGCAAGTTATAGAGCAATTCATGGAAGCCCCGGTGTTATTTGACGCTGTAAACTCATTGGATGCATTGCATAAAAGGCGGTATGTGGAAAAGCTTCAGTTTATCCATTCGCCAGATCCATATTTGATGCCTAAATCGATGTTTTCGACCCGCTGTCTTCTCCGTCTTTGCCTGACATCTGCTAGCTACCCTGATATTTACAACTATCTTGTCCACACAAAATCAGCCTATTCTCACGAAAGTTTGAAAAACTTTAAGAGCTTGGAGGCTTAGAAAATACTTCGTTGCTGGTTGGGTGAAACAGGTCCTCGTCCACGAAAATTCGGCAGGAATCTATCGTGTGCTCGGAAAGGTGAGTTACGAAATTTTCAATTCAAAATCTTTTGTTCTTGCTAACATCCACTGTCAAGTCTAATGTATTTCATGTCATTTGTCAATGGAGCTAGGGCTTTTAATCTTTATATGGTTTAGCGATAGCACTCTCACTACATACATATATAATACGTAATAAATACGAAGTGCGATAGCACTACTCCAGATTGTCCTTAGTTGAATTTATTTTTTGGCTTTTGACCTCAATAGTGAAATTGTAAATTAATTGTATGACAACTGTCTGATTATCCCCTTATAATTATATATTTTCAGGTAGTTCATTCACAACGTCTGAGTGTATGTTGTCGGCGATTAGCCTAGCAATGATCTTAATTATGGTTGTCAGCCCAAAACCCTCTAAATATATATTAAATGCATCTTACCAGATATAAAATGACTACTACATAATCTGTGGTAGTCGTTTGGAGTCCAGTTTTCTCGTCGAATTGCAGCAGTCAATCTCAGTCTCCTCTCCGGGTCTCTCGGAATACGGTAAAACTTCAAGTCTCTCCGTCTATCTTCTCTGTTTTTGCAACCGACCGCCACACACAACTTCACCATTTTGATTATTAATGTTAACGAGCAGAAAAACACGCCATAATAGGAGGAATTTACGAAGCGCTAATGCATTAACATGACAAGTATACGGACAACATGGCGCGGGGGCGTGGCTGTGACGTCACGTGAGTAGGGTCTATACAGAATACAGCATAAGCGGATTTTCAGGGGGACCCAGGGGGTGACCCAGGGGGCACCCCCCCTCCGTGGCAAAAAAATGTTATTGCATGTAATTGACTTTCCTGTACAGTATATGATTTCAAAATTCAGAATTTTCTGGTAAAATATTGTCTATAAAAGTTGTAATGCAATGAAACAAAAAACAAATATGAATGAAATGAACAAAAAAAGATGTTTTTATATCGGGTCAAAATTATTTTTCGAACAGATTATGTGACTAGCACCTTAGATGGTCATTTGTTTTGCTTAGCCAAGACTACCCGAGGACCGAAAAGGTAAGATGGATATAGGTAATTGTACTACTGAGCAAGAACCAAGGATTGAAAATGTGGACCATGAAACGCTAGTGACCAACCTCAAAATGGTGAGTGGAGTTTAAATTTTCCCCACTAGAGACGCTAACTTTACAACACAGCCACCACTGGTGCCTTGCCAATGTAGTTACCATCACCAAAAATTGTGTCTCATGCTCGCGCACACGCATTAATTATGAGGGTTGTCGACTTAAACAAATAATTGAAGCTAGAAAAGAACCACAGTTATATATTTTGGATTTACTAAACTGGAGAAACTCCATACAGGACTTACAGTAAGAACAGTCATTGGTCATCTTATGAGTAAAACAGTGAAACATTGCCTTTTTTAACGTTCAGTACGTATGTTACGGTAAACTACAGAAAAAAAAAAAAGTTTTTTTTTTTTTTTTGATGGATGTGCCATGTTTTAAAACCTTGTCGATAACTGCATCACCAAAACAACAACAACAATAAAGCAAATCAGTGCAGTGCAGTGGCTCCACCCAGACAGGGGTAACTACATTGGCACAACACCGGTGGGCGTACTATATTCAATGGATGACGATCTTGGCGAAAAGTATAACCTAAGCAGCCTGATTTTAGATTTCCCCTCAAGAATGATGGGAAACAAAAAAAATGCTCATTTTCAACTTATTATGAATATTCTTGTAAGTTAATTTTATTGCTGGCACTGAGTTTTGGGGTCATCAACATATTGTGCTGCCCCAAAAGTCAAACTCCGCCTATGGAATACAGTTCAATGTCTTTTTTTCTCTCCCAAAATTAATTTTCACCTTGTTGTAGTGACAGGTGCAGAGTAAGAATTTGAAATGAAGTGTCATATTAAGTCAACCAATTGCAGAGTGGATGCAAAAGTGTCTGGTAGGTCACGAGCTCATCGTCAACCACCTGTGCCAATCACAATGTGCGTGGGAGGAGTTCAAGAGCTTGGAGGTGTGTCTGGAAAAAAGCAAGTGTGGCGCCGCATACTGAATGCAAGTGGCCAGTGGGGGAGAAATGGCATGAATACAGCCTTATACTGTTTAGACAAGCTGTACTGTGCGCACGTTGGAAACTTGTTTAGCCAGCCAGTCTCAGTTTTAGCTTGTGGACTTTGAGAGGTCTACCCGAAAGCACAGTCCGACAAACTTAGTAACAAGGAAAGCCCTACACCCACCCCCTTTTTAAGTCCCTAAAGTGACGTTGATTTGGCTTCATAAACGAGCCAGCCTGTTGGGTTGCTTTAAAGAAGGATACGCTGTTGGACATGTGAATTTAAAGGAAATAACTGGCAAGCGCAACAATGAAACAAGCGACTGTCCTGTATTGCCTCGACTTTTTCCTGACGTGCCTCTTGTTTGGATCGAGCTCTTCACAATCAGGTGAGTGAAGCCGACGTGAGCGCGCAGCTTGGCGGGGACCAAGTGACGCACGGAGGGAATGCATGGATTGGGAGACTTTTTTGCAGACTATTCGCTATTTGCGTTCATGATTCCCTTGTTTGCGTGCGTGTCGCGTCTTTTTTTTTTTTGCCAGATTTTAATTGATTTTTTTTAAACCAACAAAAATAAATGACCTTTTATGACTAAACACGTGGTGTGGTTAGGTTATCTTTTTAAAAAAAGTTGCCACCCTGTTTCGTTTTCTTGTAAGATTACATTTGTGATCACAGGGCACTATGCGTTCAACTGATCAGCTTTACAGATCCTTTCCTCCAAATGTGGACGAATCACAAGTTCTGCAGGGATGAGCTCGCAGTGATGAACTGTTGTCCCTATGCAATCTGCAAACGGCTTGATATTAAAGCGGGTTAGCGTGAAATTACACTATTTCGTTTTATTGCAACTCCCCCGGGGACCATGTGCACCTCACTTTGACGAGCGCTGCAGCGGCGCTCTTTTACGCACCGGCAAACGCACTTTGGATTTTTCACATTTAGCCTTTAACTCATTCACTATTGACTGTGATTGACATCAAGTCCAATCCAACTGGGGTGGCTGGCATTGCGTGATCGTGTCCTCGATCCAGTCCTCCCAGTAAAAAATGGATTTTCCCTCCATCGTTGTCGATGGCAGCCAGTTAGTCAAAAAACGACAAATAGCTTGATTTAAAAAAATCTATTTCTTTCATTTTGCTAACGGTGGGATGAAAATCCTGCAAAACCAGTACCAAAGCACAAAAAATCCAGCAAGCTTCTGCTTTATGAGTTATATTTTAGTACTAATTTTGCTGGTAAAGAAACCAGCATATGCTGGATTTTTAGAATCGAGAATATGACAGTTTGGCATCCTATAAATATGGTATAACGATTGAAATACACGGATGGAAGCTTGTTTTTACAGCGCTACACTTAATTCTACTACTCTACATGCATGCCACAAGATAGTAAACATCAGTAGCCTGAACAATAAAAAGTAAAAAAAAATTTTTTTTTTTTGGTAAATGGACCAACTCATTGTGGAGGTTTAGGTCTTTTGCATAACTGGAAAGTCAATAACCAAAGTTACTGTTTGTCATAAATGTTATAACTCTCAACCTGACATTTACCTGATGAACTCATTTTCCAGAATCTGTTTGATGCATGTCACTTGGCATACAGCTGGTGTTTTTTTCCCCCCACAGTCAGGCCACCTCATAGTGTTCCACCTCTGGTTAAATAGAGCTCAGAAGATGTAGAACGAATAGATTATGCAAATAACCTAGTGCAAACAGTGGTTAATTTGAGGCACGGTGAGGGTAACAAGATGGAAGCGCCGTTACAGTATGCGTGTGTGTTTGAGCGTCTGTCTTCCAAGGAGCTAGAGGTCGCCAATGTGAGAAGACGCACATTGCATGTCCACACTTGCCTCTGCTCAAATGGTTTTATTATAGTTATTTTTTATAAGCTTTTTATTTTTATTTTTAGACGCTCAGTTGTGAAGTGTATTCTAATATGTTCATGTATGCTCATTCAACTCATCTTGCATTGTTATCCTCTTGAAAAGAAATGGAACATGTTCTCAGGCTCTGTAGTCCTTTGCTAAATTAAAACTGTTTGTCACCTTAGCAGCCAAACTTGTCGCTAGGATGCATGTGTACGGGCTGCTCAGTGGCCGCAGAGTTCCTGCACTGCACCACACTCTTCATTAGAGTGCTACTAAACAGTGAAGCTGGGAATTGCAAATAGCTGCTGATTCCACACCATATGGCCCCATTCAAGACAGTGCTGCTTTTTATGAATATTCATGTATCCTATATACAGGATTGTAGGCATTACATCCGACTGTGTGTATTTGTGTGGGCTCTTTCAATTAGTAGCGCCAGTGCAATGTGGGTATACTATATCCGCTCATTATTGTGCTCCACATCTTCCTGTAATTTACTTGTCTTTCTTATTTTAAGTTTTGGAATTGGATTTAAAATGAATAAGTTTTTAATGTACTGTATTCAGTTGAAAAACAAAACAAAACAAAAACAAAAACAAAAAAAAACACACACATACACACACACAACTATGGACAGTGCTTTGTTGGAGTGAGGCTGAACAAAAGTGGGCAGAATGATTCATATGTAGTATAATATGTCCACAACAGTGAAGATGGTCTCTAGTTGTATGTTATTATGTTATCTTATGTTATATATAGAGTGAAGTTTCAAACACAGTGGGAGTGTTTAACCAAGTTTAAGTTAGCTCAGAGAGCTTTATTCTTAAACTGCCATTGACAGCAACAAGCGTCCGATCCATTTTGACTGGGAGGGACAAATGAACAAATCATTCGTTGATGGCATTAGATGAGTTAATCATTATTTATAATTATTCTATGTGAAAGTTGTTGTATTCCCTCTTTATTTATTTGGTGCTATTGAGCTGCTTGTTTAATTCCATATATGTCACTGACTTGAAATCATTGAAAAAAAGGTTTAAATATGAATTGCGTTGATTTTTTTTTTCTTATGTGCTCAATATACTGTATATTTCTGTATGTATCAGATACACAAGTATATATTGGGTGGCAATTGACATTACAGTATATATTTTATAAATACATTTTTAATTGCCATCAAAAATTGAACTTGACTGCAGAAATTTCACAAACTTAAATTGATTATGAAATACATTTTAGATCAGAAAATAAGCTAACATGTTACTCATTGTTTGCAACATAATGAAGACGTTCGCACAAGTTTTGTGTTGATTAAACAGCAGGACAATCAGTCTTCTTTCATGATAGAGCACTATAGAAATCCTGGTCTTTTTTGCTGAGATGCTAAAATTATCAGGGTTAGAACCATTCTAGATTAAACAACACCTCAAACGATTAATAAACTTTCAAAATAGTTGGGGGTTATTTTGATAGTGACCAGCGGTCTATTAATTGATTATTTGTTGCACTTCTAGGTTGTATCGAAACATTTTAGCTTTTACATTCTATAACTATGTTACGAATTGACATTTCATTAGTTGTCCCTTTTTTGTAGATGCCTTAATGTTTCTATTTAATATTATAGTGATTTCCTTAAATGCTAATAGTGAACTGATTTTTCATGCTGATTATTTTTACTGTTGCATCTCACTGCAATACAGTATATGGTGCTGCTGTGCTATACCACGGAACCTGAGGGCGCACTTGCACTTGGACAATTTTACAGTGCTTCAAGGCGATTACTCTCTGCTCTGTCTCCTGCTGGTCTACTCTCACACTGCACTGCACTCATCCACACTTCAGAATGTGCTTACATGTGCTATCACTTAACAATACAACAATGTAGTGCTGCAATTTTTTTTGTGAAGTATTTGGAGCACAGGAGTTGGAAATGGGTTTAAATGAAGCAAATATTTTAATGGCAGATTATCGTGTTTAATTATTTTATCTTGGACATGAATATGGTTTGTATACCGAAGTAAAGTTTTACCATTTTGTCTGAAAAGTGATTTTATACTCTGTACTGGCCACTGATAGAACTATTTTGGAGTCTTAGACAATGTAGGATTTTCACTTTTTGGCTGCTCTAAATCAAACCACTCGGCAAGCATGTCCACTGTGTGGGACTACTTCGCTTTATTGGAGTAAAAGAGCATCGTGTTATATTTGTAAACAGAGCATTTCTTGAGCAGGGCTTAATTTAATGTAAAAAAAAAAAAAAAAAAAAAAAAAAAAATAAATATATATATATATATATATATATATATATATATATATATATATATATATATATATATATATATATATATATATATATATATCATTCGTAATTTAAAGCTGAGTCACCGGAAAAGTTAGCACTGGCGTTTTTAAAACTTTATTTGTCACTATGTTATATTTATTTGTAAAATTGAGCTGTATTAGGGTTATTGATTTGGAACCATCATTGGCATAATTAAAAATTGTACTAGATAAAATAACATGAAAATACATAATTTTGTTTTTAAATAACATTGTATTATTTCTGTTTTTGTGTACCATATTTTCCGCACTATAAGGCACACTTAAAAGCTTTCAAGTTTCTCAAAGGCAGACAGTGCGCCTTTTAATCCGATGCGCCTTATTTATGGACCAGTATTGGTTAATCATGGCATGACATTCCCTGTAGCGCAGCACCATCTTGTGGATGTATAACGCAACACCGACCACCACTGCTACTGCACCTTATAATGCGGTGTGCTAGGCCTGTCGCAATAACAAATTTTAGTGTGCGATAATTATTCTCATAAATTATTGCGATATGCGATATTATTGCGCCCCCGCAATTTTTTTTAACCAATTTACAATAACACAGTGAGAATACAGTATGTATTAATAGATCAAGTACACCCATTTAAACGCGATAAATATTTACTCTTAAATTCAAAATACTTTTTAAGAAATCACAACTAAAAACAATAGACCATGCCTCTTAAGTAAAAAACAACAATACTGATACCACACAGAATAAATAAAATGTGTTTAAAAAAAAAAAAAAAAAAAAAAAAAAAAAATGCACTTAATAACTTAAGCATTTAGGCAAATGAAAACTTTTTCCGTCATAGCTTCTGCAATGGTGTACCATACGGATGCAACGATACAGTTAAGTCACGGTTCGGTACGATTTTCGATACGAGGGACACGATTTTCGATCCGATTCAATACATTTAATGCTCTGTAAAAAAAAAAAAAAAAAAAAAAAAAACAATTATATTTTTTGTTTCGTTTTTGTTGTTGTTGTTTTTTTTTGTTTTTTTTTGCTAATGAGCAAAAATTAAATTGCCATCATATAAACATGCATTTTAGTGCATAATATTTATGTGCTTACTTCTTACTGATCTG
Organism: Corythoichthys intestinalis; assembly: GCF_030265065.1. NCBI lineage: Eukaryota > Metazoa > Chordata > Actinopteri > Syngnathiformes > Syngnathidae > Corythoichthys > Corythoichthys intestinalis. Next base: position 46,151,456 of record NC_080406.1, read on the forward strand.
AAAATATGTTGTATAAAAGTGCTGAGAACAATCTTTACTGTTTGTAAAGTGAGGCAGGGCACACTGTTGATTGCTACAGCTCTCTTAGCAGCTAGGTTTACTACATGAGCAAGACATCCTATTTGTGGTCCGATACCATCTGTGTCACGTACTGAATTAACAATATTTGCCACATTATCTATAGTCACTGGTATGGATTGATTTGGCCTTCTTAACTTCCATTCAGTCATGACAGTTTAGAATTCATCGATGTAATATATGGACTACGTGTCCCATAATCACTCTGGGCTCACGTAGCCAATGGCATGGGACGTAGCACATCTAGTTTGCCATTCCATGATATCTAGTGTGTGCGTGCATTAAAAAAGTTAGTAAGCGCCGCTGAAGTTAGTCATGTCTGCTCATTACTACACAACACCAGCATATGACAATCAACTTTCATAAACAGGACGAGTTTGAAGCACAGCGCTCTTAATTTCATTCCTCTGTTCGTTGTCAAAGCGAGGTTGTTCGTAGCAGCCAAGTCGGTAACAATGTTTTGGCGGACATCGTTGTAAATATCTGGCGTTGTGCCGAAAACTAGCCGCCCCGCTTGAAATGTCGCTCCTGACGGGAGCGCCCACACGTCAACAACACCGGCGCGCCATAGATGGTCCACAGTCACTCCGGTGCACTGACGCGGCCGGTATACGTTTAACAATAGGATATAATAGGAACGATTGGCTCCGGCGCTAGTTTTTGCCGGACCTGAAACGAAGATGCATTTTGCGGAGTTGGTGACCAGGAATCCTAACTTTTAACAGCACGTCTGCCGTACGTGCGCACGCACGCACGTGCACGCGAGGCGATTAATCGCAGCGGAAAAATTACCGCCTTCATTTTTGTTTATCGCGCGATAAATGGAATTATTGCATATTGCGACAGGCTTACGGTGCACCCTATATTTGAAAACCATTTTAAAATAGGCCATTCATTGTAGTTGCGGCTTATACGCCGATATACCTTACAGTACGGAGAATACAGTAATTACAAAAAGTATTAGAAATGACAATAATGATTAATAATTTAGAAAAGATAGTATAGTGTAAAAAAAAAAGTGTTTTCACCCAAAAAAATCACTTGACCTATAAATACTTAAAAGTCTTTACAGTCAAAAAAACATTTTTTTTTTTTTTTTTAAATTAACAGAAATATTCACTTGCTCTATGACGGGTTAAAGGTCTTGCATGTCAACTTTTGAACAGAGTTCCACTGTAGTTACCAGTGTCCTTAAAAGGGTTAAGGTATTTCTTATTAAGTGGTTGGTATAAGTTTGTTGCAATCAGTGCTTCAACGATTAATCGATTAACTCGAGTATCTGATTTGAAAAAAACGATTCAAATTAAATTTTGCTTCTTCGAGTTTTCGTTTAATCAATGTGGCGTTGTAATGGTTTATTTTGAAAGTGTTTGCATTTAGTTTTATCGATTTGGTGGCTACACGGCCCTCTAGACTGCCTCATTTCACATGGCTGAATCCAGCTGCTCCATGTTAAGACCAACCTAAGTTTTTGTTTGAGCTAATGTCTTTCTTAATGCATTCGTATTTTAGTTTAGAGGTATATTCAGCCCTTTTTTGTGGGAATAGTTGTCTGACCTATTTGTTGAGAGCATTATAAACAAAAAAAACAAAAAAAAATGCGTTTTATAACATTTAAGCTAGCGGAATTTTGCTATGTAATCTAGCCAATTGTTCTTTTGCTGTACATAGATCTTTATTTTTTTCAATACCGTTTGAAGCTCAGCTCAGGTATTTTAATTTTTCATGTTCCTTATCCAGTTACTCGATTATTCGAACTAACGAGTTAATTGATTACTCGAATACTAAAATAATCGATAGCCGCAGCCCTAGTTGCAATAAAAATCCATTCGTAAAACAAAATATAAAGGATGCTACTGATTATATAATTTTTTTTGCGTTGTTTTTAATGATCTAAAAATATAAGTTTTGTAACGAGATCGGTATCGGCAAAACATCTTGAAAAAATAGGATCGAAATTCAATTCGTCGTTAAATCCCGGGTTTCTTATTCCCTGGAGCAGCTTTATAGTGTTTCTTCAGGCATAGCATGTACAGTATATTATGGCATTCGTGTGGATGCTCACATTTTTTCCTAAATCATTCCATTTGTATGAGAAACATTTTAAAGCAAAAAAAAAAAAAAAAAAAAAAACAGTCTCCATTTCTGTATGGAATAAGAGATTCCCCCATCCTATCTTTCTGCTCATATAAATAAAATCAGATAGTAATTTAGTCACACATATCCATTGGCATCAATCATGCAATGGCAAAAATGGATGCCAAGAAATGATTCATGATTCCTGAAATGAACAAACGACACAGACTGTGTAGTCAAGCCCAACAATATTCATCACTATCTCCCTTATCTGATTTTTTTACATCATTATTGCTGTTCTGTTTAATAACATTTCAGCTTTTATGATAGTGCTCTTTGCATTACATCATTGTACTTCATATTGCCTTTTGTTTCTGTGTACCGGAGGCTATTTTTTTCTCCTTTTGACTTGTTGATGGGTTCATCAACATTTAGACTGTCTGCTGGCAGCAAGTGATTGGATCATATTTTATGTGACCTTTACAAGATCTATAACCTCATTTATCAAATGCAGTTATACAGGCAAAATACATGTCCATACGGTAGGCAATGCATCATCATTATTGTCAACTGTTAGACGCATCTTGTGTGAAGGATTTCATAATGGTATTGGTGCATCCCGCCTTGTTGTATGGCTGTTTTAAAATGATATGTCTGTAAAATGGCAAACCAGAATATGCAGTTCATCAAAAAGACAAAAGTTTATTGTTGGAAGCTTTTTGTTTTTCACCACTTTTTTTTGTTTCCCTTATTGGGTTTCAATCTGACCCAAGATTATCTGAAACTTTGTGAAAAGAAACACTGCAAATTTACTTCTGTGAATCACATTGCCTATATACGTTCAAGTCAAATATCAACCAAACAAGGGCGTAGGTTTAGTCTCAACAATGGTAGGGACGATATGACAGCATAACCTGCATGTACACTTTTTGCTGGTGACGGGACATTAATGAGAGAGACCAAACATATTGGGTTAAAAGTAGTCACTAGTCAGGGCTACATTTCTCACAAATATGAACCTATTTAATTGATAGGCTAAATGATCAGTGCAAAATAAATCTGTATTGTCTTATACTAACTTTAATATTTATTGGTTCAGGCGATAAACAGTTCCATTCAAACCTGTTTTCAAAAACTATTAAACAAACATTTTCAAAACTTTCAGAATAAATGTCTGGATTTTATTAGCAAATTTAAATTGCAACATTTGAACATAATTTAAATTGTATTAACATACAGAATGAATACAAACTTGTTTATAATCTGTTAACTATCCTTTAACCAATGCTCATTATCAATAACTAAATAAATACAACTTGAGCCTTCCTTCGGGTAAATCTCTACTGCATTTCTTCATAATCACAGCTAAACTCAACAAAAAATGAAAACTTTTTACCCCACTATGATTAATGTATGATTATCAGAAAAAAGTCTGCATAGGATGCAAATATATTTTTTTAAATAAATTATGTAGAAAATAAATACATTTTCCCAAACAAACATGCATTTGAGGGGAAGAAATATACTGACATGTTCAGCAAGTGAAAAAGGGTAAATGTAAGTGTGAACATTATGAAAAATAATTCACTTAAAAACGGTAGGGTCAATTCCAGAGGTGGGTAGAGTAGCCAAAAATACTCAAGTAAGAGTAGCGTTACTTCAAAAATAATATTACTCAAGTAAAGGTAAAAGTAGTCGTCCAAAAAATGTATTCAAGTAGAAGTAAAGAGTAGCATCGTGAGTACAGTTACTGCTTATACTGTATTTTTGTTGGATTATTGTTTTTTTTAAACAATCGTATTTTCTGAGCACAAAGTTATCTATATTAATCGTTGTCATAATGATACTGTACATAACACATTACATAACCACATTAAGCCAAAGGGGAAAAAAAAAAAAAAATCCTTGAATTTCAATGAGAAGAAAAATTACGTAAATGAGGCATTATTCGTCCAAAGAGCATAAGTGCCCTCTGGTGGAGAAAATAGTTCCTAGTTTGAATAGTGAAGAGTTCCTTCATTATTGCTATTTTGAAAATAGAAGGATCAGATCTCCAATTTTCCGTGGTTAATCGGTGCAAAAAAAAAAAAAAAAAAACTGTGAGAGAGGTTGAAATCTGCACTTTCGAGTCATTTTGAGGGTAGTGCTCTATATCAAATACTTCACTTTTTTACGGTGCTTTACAGACCACAGACCATGATGACAATGATGATGCTTTTTTATTTCGAGCATGCACACAAAAAAACAAACAGTATAATTCAACAAAAATAATTGTACTCGAAAGGGAGTGGAAAGAAGAAAAAACTTATTTTATCCCACCCCTGATCTCATTGTCCGGCATCCTTACTTCGTGGGATACTCCTGTCCACACAATGAAAGCAAAGAAAAAAAAAAAAACAGACAAAAACAACTAAACCAATAGACAACCAACTAAAGTTGTCTCATTATCAATAATTTCAATACATACTAGGGCTGTCGACATTATCGCGTTAACTGGCGGTAATTAATTTTTTAAATTAATCACGTTAAAATATTTGATGCATTTAACGCACATGCCCCGCTCGGATTAAAATGACAGCACAGTGCCATGTGCACTTGTTACTTGTGTTTCTTTGGTGTTTTGTCACCCTCTGCTGGCGCTTGGATGCGACTGATTTTATGGGTTTCAGCACCATGAGCATGGTGTAATTATTGACATCAACAATGGCGAGCTACTAGTTTATTTTTTGATTGAAAATTTTACAAATTTTATTAAAACGAAAACAGTAAGAGGGGTTTTAATATAAAATTTCTATTACTTGTACTAACATTTATCTTTTAAGAACTACAAGTCTTTCTATCCATGGATCGCTTTAATAGAATGTTAATAATGTTATTGCCATCTTGTTGATTTATTTTTATAATAAACAAATACAGTACTTATGTACAGTATGTTGAATGTATATATCCGTCTTGTGCAGAGGTTGCGCTAGACTTTTTCGTTGTCTGTCATTTTGACTGACAGGGTCATAAAAATCCGGTCATAATCTATTTTTACCAGTCACTTAAATTTTTAAAATGATAATAATGACATATTCAATAGAATTTAGTTTCTCTTATACATCCTCTGGTTGTCCGACGTCTCTTACCGTTCTTTGGGGTAATTTAGTTAGCTTTGTGTAGCGATCGCAAATGCCACTCAGTGACAGCCAACGAACAATTATAATTTTTTCATTGATAACAAATCTTAATTCTATAATTTATTTGCACTTCACCCTTACTAAGGTTGTTTTTTATATATATATACAGAAACGGTAACAGTGGCAGTCAGATACCATTGTAATTCTTTTCAGGTCATTCATTGTCAGACAGAAGCAGTACGGCACAACGTTACGCTAAAAAAAATAAGAAAAAATGACTTACCTCTTTGTCCTCTGAAAGACCATGACAACCCAACAAAATGTTTACTGCATATGTTTATGCAATGTGAATGGATTCACAGAGCTGGTGTTAAAGTCCGCGCAAGTTGATTCGGTCTTCATATTTTTTGGAGTTTTTGGTTTCCGGAAACATATGAAGAAAACATCCTTCATGTGTCGTAATGTCTAGAGCCGTTTCTACAAGTTCCAAAAAAGCAATGCGTGATCGGCATGTTCGTTTTTGAAAGATTACCCCCAGAAAAGTGGCACAAATTACTTTGTTCCTATGCGAAGGCGGGTCTATAATGTCCCACTTCGGCTTCCACTTTACGATGCGACGTCACGGTCTAAAAATAGCATGCGTGCGGTACGCCATTGCGTGCCCGCTTGTGCATAATGAAATGTCTCAAGTGGGATTGCTGCAGAGGCTATTGTCATGAGATTTTGGACTTTTGCCTCGGACAGACGACTTCTCATGGCCGTTTTGATGTTGTTCTGGAGGCTGAATCCACGCTCTGCGGCCACACTGGAGACTGGGATTACAAGCGCCACTTCAGCCAAAGTTTTGAAATCAGGGAACATTTCTCCAAGTGACCTGCTCAAAAGTCGACAAGACTCTCTGAACGAGGGGTTTCCTGAACCCGCAAGCACCTGCTTCAGCGGAAGGAAATCCCACAGCATGCGCTCCTTCTGAACCAGTGGTTCAGCTGCACCGGTCTGTGACCCAGACGCGCTCCAAAGCCTCCTGTCATTAACTCTTCAATGCGCTGTCAGCACTCAGCACCCGGATAGCGAGATGCATCAAAAGAGACAATAGCTAATTAATATGCTCACTCGCCACCCTGTGGTCTGGGGTGTGAATTTCAACCGGTCAAAATGACAGACGGGCTTCAGTTTTTTCCGTCACCGTTTTAAAATAAACGGTCAACGACGGAAAATATTCGGTTAACGCGACCCCTGGTCTTGTGTCTTATCTTTCCATTCCAACAATAATGTACAGAAAAATATGGCATATTTTATAGATGGTTTGAATTACGATTAATTACGATTAATTAATTTTAAAACTGTGATTAACTCGATTAAAAATTTTAATCGTTTGACAGCCCTAATATATACATAATTGACAAGAACAGCAACACACATGGTCAGCAAATGTCATCATACTGTGATCAGACCATATTTTTATATTTTGATTTTTTTGTTCTGAGTTATATTTATGGTTACTAAATATCATTACCTTTATTTTATTGAAGTGATCATTTATTTATATCCATCCACGTCTTTAATTTACTTCATTCCTCATTTACAGTATAGTTACCAGTTCATTTTGTTTTTCACTACTATAGAATATGTTTGTGTCATCTGCAAAAAGTATAAATTTCAATAACTGAGATATATTACCCATCCATCCATCCATCCATCCATCCATCCATCCATCCATCCATCCATCCATCCATCCATCCATCCATCCATCCATCCATCCATCCATCCATCCATCCATCCATCCATCCATCCATCCATCCATCCATCCATCATCTTCCGCTTAGTCCGGGGTCAGGTCGTGGGGGCAGGAGCTTTAGCAGGGAAGCCCAGACTTCCCTCTCCCCAGCCACTTCAGCCAGCTCCTCCGGCGGGATTCCAAGGCGTTCCCAGGCCAGCCAAGCGACATAGTCTCTCCAGCGTGTCCTGGGTCGACCCCAGGGCCTCCCGCCGGTGGGCCATGCCCGGAACACCTCTCCAGAGAGGCATCCAGGAGGCATCCGAACCAGATGCCCAAGCCACCTCAACTGGCTCCTCTCAACGCGGAGGAGTAGCGGCTTGACACCAAGCCCCTCCCGGATGACCGAGCTTCTCACCCTATCTCTAAGGGAGAGGCCGGACACCCTGCGGAGGAAACTTATTTTGGCCGCTTGTATCCGGGATCTTGTTCTTTCGGTCACGACCCACAGCTCGTGACCATAGGTGAGGGTAGGAACGTAGACCAACCGGTAAATCGAGAGCTTCGCCTTTTGGCTCAGCTCCTTCTTCACCACAACGGACCGGTGCAGAGTCCAGAGATACATTATATATGTCATTAATATAAATATTAAATAATTTTGGTCCCAAAACAGACCCCTGATGGACCCCATGAGAGGTACTGAGATATTCTGATGACCATTTCCCCATTTTTACATATTGTATCCTTCCTGTTAGATAACTTCTCAACCACTCCCCAGCAACACCCCTGATACTATACAGATGTTGTTTCTTGAGTAAAATTGTGTGATCAATTGTGTCAAAAGCTTTCTTCAGATCAATAAAAATTTCAACAGCATGTTTTATTTCATCCAATGTGTTTGTAAACAGCGACCGGCAAAGGGAGTGTGGAAGTCGTGGGGAAATGTGACAAAAAGAAGTGGTCGTCCCGTAAAATTATTCTACCAAAGCAAATGCACATGTATGCATTTAAATACTACTTTATTTGTGTACAGCTCGCTTGATTAAACTCCAAACTACTCACACACAGGCTCAAATGCTCTGTACTAGATGTGACATGGAATGAGAAGCAACTTGCTTCTCGCCATGTTTTGATTGCTTCATCACAAGAGGACTATGCATCTTCACACTATTCGGTGGTAAACTTTCGGTCTTTTAACCGAAAACCGAAAATGCAATTTTAGCTATTTGCGGCAGAAAGTTTTCGTTCAAATCTCTAGTAAAAATAATGATAAACTCATTCAATGCCGTTGACGCAAAACGGATGTTCAATCCATTTTGACTGGGGGGGGTGAACAGCCAATGTTAATTTATGGTATAATATGTAATTTATGGAATGATATTTAAGTCGATGGAACTGTAGGAAGATTGTTGATGTGTTTCCTTAGTTTTAATGTTGTAAGTGCTATTTTGACAATGCTGTTGTGTTGTCAAAATGAAATTGTAAGATGACACCAAATATGTTTTAAAAAAAAATGTGTATACACACAGACACCTTTGGGCACACACTAAAGTACATCCTTTATTAACTTAAGCTACCACTCTAAAACGGAAGGCGCAAGTAACACTGAAACCCTTTAAAAATTGTCCAAGCGTTTGATGTAAGTCTGTCAATTTCTATGACTTTTGATCCCTGATGATATTGCAGCAGTGAATCCTTCCTCACACAATAAGAGTGCGTTCATCATCCTTCTGGGGGGGCGACAGGGTGCTGTCAGCCACTCAAACCTTTGACAGACATATTTTGAAGGTTTCAAAATGTGGGGAAGAAAAAACCTTTCGGAAACAACTTGTGTGTTTGTATGTTTGATAGCAGTTGATGTTTGTCAGTGTATGACTGAAGGTTATGGAGAGTGACTGACAGACTTACTGTCTTGGCTACTCTCTCTAATGTAATGTAGTTCATACTTCTAATGTATATATTATATTTGGTTTTGATTGTTTTTACGTAATTCAGTACAATGGAAATGACAGTAAAAAACGATAACTAAGCATCACATGAAAACAGTTGTCCTGCCTTGTTATTTTCCTCTCACTTTTATGACAGCGTGCCATGTCGGAGGAGTGGCTTTTATTGTAATTTTACTTTATTTTCATATTCTTAGTTAAAGTTAATAATGGTAGCCAACATATGAAAGGATGATAATAGGCTGACAACTTGGCATGAAAGACGACTTCCACCTTCAAATGAGCCTTTCATTCAGTTCTGCATGTGGGTGCTTTAAAAAGGCTGTTTCCTCTCAACTCTCTTCCTCTCAGTCTCTTTCCTCTTTTAGTAATCCCCTTTTAAAATATTCATAGCTAATCTGCATTTACAATGTAATTACAGACAGCCTTTGAGCAATATCAGATAAAGTAGACTTGAAAACACAGTTCTTTGAAAATCTTGATTTGGTGATTTGTGTGTTTGAATACATATGAGGCAAGCTTTATAAATGTGTGGTTGTAGGATTGTCAAAAGTATCGAAAAGTACTGATACTGGTATGTTGTATCCCGATACGGTATTTGATTGCAAAAGTATCAATACTGATTTTTTTAGTTTGTTTTTTCACTAGCATTGGTGACCATGAATGTGTTGTCATTTGATAAATTTAAATTTCATTTTGCACCATGCTTGATAGTAATGGGAGATATTTTTTGCATTTTCCCAGTTATTTCATTGGCTGCCATTGACATCTCATCAACTTGAAGTAATATGGGTCATTCGCTACCAACTCCCAGTTCACATGGATTGGAGGTCTACTTGAGACAAACCCATTTCAATTCACAGTTGAACAATAATTGGCTGCCCTCATGATTGGGCGTCTATCATCGTCAATGGCACTGAAAGACTTAATATACAAAATATTTTTTTATTTAAATTTGGGGATTTTTTTTTTTTTTTACATGAATCAAATGTGCTTTCAAAGGATAAGATGATACACAGTTCTGTTTCCACTCATCTTTAGTCTCCACCTATCAAGGAGATTCTTTTTTCATGAAGAAATTCTAAACACTGCAGAGCACCGTCATCTTAAAAATGATGAGGAAATACAGTGGTACTTCGACATACGATCGCTTCGACACGCGATCTTTTCGACATCCGAGGTAAAATTCGACTGGCCATTTGTTTCTACATCAGACGACAAGCTCTAAATACGATGATCTAGACAAGCTCTAAATACGACGATCGAAGACAGCACCATATGTCAACATATGACAGCAGTTTCTTTGTTTTCTTGCAAGATAGACGCTCGGCAGATTTTCTTGTGAGAGAAATCAACATGGGTTCCAACAATGTTAGTGCAGGTGGTGAAAAAAAGGAAAAAGGCGATGCTTACCAATGACATGAAGATGGATATGATAGAAAAATATGAGTGTGGGGTGGGCATCGTGATATGGCTCAACAATACAGGCGTTGACGGTCTATGATCTCGGCGGTCCTCCTCCATTCGCCAGTCTTTATAAGTTAAGGTGAAAATTACTATTGTTTTAACATCACCAAAGAAATCACCAGCTTTGTCAGGTGTCTAACCATTTATTCCATCAACTTGTGCAACACAACACGCCTAGTGTCCCCAGCAGCAAGTAAACAAAGTGAAACTAAAAAGGCTCACTCTGCCAAGTCAGCCACGCGATGCGTTTCAGCACACCACACAAACACATTCACCACATTAGAATCCAATTCGTTTTATTATTACAGATATTCATTCGTTCATTTTCCATGTCGCTTTTCCTCACGAGGGTCTTTATTATAATTATTATTCCAATTTTTATTCACAATTTATTTGTTTTGCTCTGTGTAATTGCTATTTGCAACGGTACTAGCAGTCTTTATTAAGGATTTAGTGAAGGTTTTTGGGCTGTGGAATGAATTAATGGAATTACAATGTATTCTTATGGGAAAATCCTGCCACACATACGACCATTTCGACTTACAAATAAGATCCCGGAACGAGTTAACTTTGTATGTAAAGGTACCACTGTACATGAACGAAGCACTATTTTCCACATTTCTAATACATACAGTACGTTTATGATAAATCAATGTGTGTGTGCGTGTATAATCTAACAGTTAAAAGGATGCAACTTTGTCTGTACAGTAATTTATTTCCTAAGTACCAACACATGCAGTTAATGCGAAACTCTTAAGCACACTTGTTTTTGTTACAGTATAATCATGACGATTGATTTTCCAAACAATTTAAATTATTTTGGCATCATAATTATTGCAAAACGGGTCAAAGATATGTCCTTTTTTCTTCCTTACATCAAGAGATCTCAATCCAGTTAAAAACTATAAAACATCTTTGCCAAAAAATGTTAAGTCTTATTCATTTCACAGACTCCCAGTCGTGATTTTCATCTCCCTTGTGACTTTTGGAGCTTGCCTCCAAAGCTCCAGATCAGAGGCTACTGATACTGAGGCAGATTGCCCCCCTGTTGTGCTCACGCCAGGATTATGTATCAACAGTTTAAGGATGGTAGAAGAGAGTTTTACCTATGAATTGCCAAGACACTCAGAGTATCTAGCTGGTGGTTTGAAATAGAAACCGCCTGTCGTTTTTCTCTTTTTAGCCACATTAACACTTCAGCTAATTTTCCGAAATATGTTCCCCTCTGTGTATCATAGTCCATTATTTTCCCTACTGTGCTAATAAACAATATGAGTAGCTAGTTTAATGTTTGCCATGTCTGCCAACAATGCTTTTCATACTCCCTATTGTGCTAATAAACAATATCAGTAACTAATTTAATGTTTGCCATGTCTTCCAACAATGTTTTTCATAGGTTTTTAATATTATAGGAAGTCCCACATTAGTAACAACAATAATGATGTCCTATTTCAATGCTTCTATTTAGTCAGCCTAAAAATGAGAATTATGCAAATATTTGACGTATTTTGTGGCATTTTTTAATCAAAGGTTAGTACAGTGGTAACTCGACATACAATCGCTTCGACACACGATCTTTTCGACATCCGACATAAAATTTGACTCCCCATTTGTTTTTGCATCCAACGACATATGACCATTTATGACAGCACCGTAGTTTCTTTGTTTTTCCACAAGACAGACACAAGGCGGATTTTCTAATGAGAGCAATCAACATAGGTTCCTAGAATGTTAGTGCAAGTGGTGAAAAAAGGAAAAAAGTGCGGCTTATGATTGAAATGAAGATGGAAATGATAGAAAAATATGAGCGCGTCCGTAAACTGGCTCGACAATACGGCCGTAGAATGTCTACGATGGTCCTCTTCCGACCTCCGTTTGCCGGTCTTTATAAGTTAAGGTGACAATTATTATTATTGTAACATCGCCAAAAAACTCGCCAGCCTCGTCAGGTTTTTAATCATTTATTTCAGAACTTGTGCTACTGTCCACTGCAGTTGAACATGAAAAGTGAAAGTAAAAAGTCCACTCTCACTCTGGCATGTCAGCCACACAGTGCGTTCAGGTACACCACGCAAAAAAAAAAAAAAAACATTCGCCACATTAGAAACCGATTTGTTACATTATTACAGGCATTATTATTACGGTTATATTATTATTCTGATTTGTATTCATAATTATTTTTTTTTGCTCTGTTTAATTGCTATTTGCAATAGTACCAGCAGCATTTATTAAGGATTTAGCGTAGGTTTTCGGGCTGTGGAACGAATTAATGGGATCATAATGTATTCTTATGGAAATATGCTGCTCGACATACAACCATTTCGTCCTGGAATGAATTAACTTCATAAGTAGAGGTACCACTATATTCTTGAACCAACCATCATACACCACTAAATTCGATAACAACTTTTACTGTTAGCAGCTGTACAATTTGTATTTCCCGTGTAGAATTACAAGCACGCTGTGACTCAAATTTTGCTTTGACTCCAATTTACTGTATGTGCCATTACCTCAAAAGTTTGTACTTTAAAGAGCTCGAAATCGATCTCTTGTTTACAAGTTTTGCAATACTGCTGATTAAAGGGAAATGATTGTCTTGCCTGGCAGTATTAGTGTGGCTGTCACTGGTGCAGTCACCTTGGACAGAGTAGAAATAGCGCAGCTCTCTTCTCCTGGATGTGAAGGTTCATAAAGCACAGGATGAGAGGAGCAGGGAAGGCAATTGACCTTGGTTGCTTTTTTTGGGGGTGGGGGTATAGTCCCAATACGGCCAGAGAGATAGATCCAGTGGGCTTGCAGTGTGGTGAAAGGGACAATGCTGACAATGACAGCTATTACAAAGACAATATGGAAAGATATTATATGTAGTCATACAAGCAGAAGCACTGATACCGATACTAGTATAGGTATCGTTCCGATACCTAAGGCAAATTTATTTGTCTTGCACAATTCAACACAAGGCAATTCAAAGTGCTTTACATCACATGAAGATCCACAAACAGAGATAACATGATTCATAAAAATCACATTAAATCAAAAAGAAAGTTAAAAAAACAAAGACAATTGAAACAGGAAATAAGATTATACATGAAAATCTTATTTAATCGACAAGAGAATTAAAAAATAATCGAAATCGGAAATGGAAATATAAAGAATAAAAAGCAAATTACTTGAAATACATGGACTGTTATGAATATGTTGTATTAAACAATAGACTTTTTAGCCCTGATTTAAAAGAGCTAACGGTTTGAGCATACGCTAGACCTTCTGGTAAGTTGTTGCAGAGGAGAGGAGCATAATAACTAAATGCTGCCTCACCCGTCTTGGTTCTTATTCTTTGAACATACAGCAGACTGGTTCCAGATGACCTTAGGGGTCTAGATGCTTCATAGGGGTAAAAAAAAATCAAGCGTGTATTTTGGTCCAAGGCCATTAAGTGTTTTGTATACAAGCAGTAGTATTTTATAGTCTTTCCTTTGAATCATGGAAGCCAGTGCAACGATTTTCATAACCGGTGTCATATGGTCCAGAGTTGTATTTGTAAGGACATAGAGATAGTACTAAGAAATAACACTCTGATGCTCTGCAATATGTACTCGTTGAGATTTAGTTTATTTGCAAGATGGGGCCAGCTATATGCACTGCTGTTACAGGAAAAAAAAAAAAAAATGTTTGTCACCCTTCCCAAGATGATGATAGACAATCATTGTACTGCTTTTAAAAGTCCAGTCCATTTGAAGCGGATCGAATGGAATTGATGTCTAGCGCCATCTGTGGCAGCCACTGAGTTAAAACATGCATTATTCTAGTGAAAATGTTGGTCTACAGTGATCCCTCGCTACTTCGCACTTCAAATTTCGCGCCCTCAGTCCATCACGGATTTTTTTTTCAATTAAAAAAAAAGAAAAAAAAAATAGATGACCTGTCCCGAGCCGATTGCGTAGTCTCACTCTACCTTACGCCCTCCCTCTCCCTGCTCGTTGTTGGTCAGGCATTGAGTGCACTGGAGTTGCTTATTAAAGTTAACAATGATTGACAGACATTGATATTCGATGTTGCCAGAGAACCGAGCTTCAAAGCGTCACATGCGTCTATCATTGCTTAACTTGTTAAACAGTTGCTGTGTCAACTCATTATGTGTAAGTGAGCAGCTTTGGATTTAAAGCTGTAATGTGAAGTAAGGTTGGCCAACCATGTTTTTGAATACTATCAATGGCTAAACAGTCATAAGCATATTTTCATTCTTTTTTTTAACGCAACCCTTCCAGATTCTTTGTTTAACCCATAGCAACGCCCTTGACAACGAAAATGCTTTTCTTCGGCAATCTTCGGAAATTACGTCACACCTAGACGTGCGAGGGAAGTCCGCCATAGAACAGTATTGTTTGTTGCATTGCTTCTCGGTAAGATGCCACAGCGGTGTGTGGCGATGTTTTGTTCTCACTCAAACGAAAAGTTGTATGAGTGGCCAAAGGATAGCAGGGCACGTAAATGGACATCTTTCGTTCGCACGAAGCAAATGAATTTCACGCCGTCATCGAGTAGTGTTCTCTGCTGCAAACAGTTCGAAGATGCCTGCTTCCTTAACCGGTCTGCTTATGATCAAAGATTTGCCAAAAAGTAAGTGTGATTTTTGGATAGATGACTGATGACTTTGTCAAAGCATAGCTGCCTACTGTTGTGGAATGAACAGTATAAGCTAGCGACGTTAGCCGAAAGTTAACTCGTGGCAATCCCCGATCATAAGGTTTGTTGCGTTCGCTAGGTTAAGCGTGTTTAAATTGTGCGTCATCTACGATCGTGTCCGAAAGGGTTAATCCACTGTCAGTCGGGAAACGGGTGTGGATGTGCATATAAACGGGTCGGCGTCGCGGTGATTCACGGTCACGTTGCAGTAAGAGACACACACCGCCGGTGAGTTTGTGCACATTTATTTGTATTTGTATTATGTATTTCCACCTTCATGCTTCAAGCATTGCATCGCATTTGTACGGTTCGGCGTTTCTTTCACGGTGATCACTTGATAGCCTTCTAATTTGTTTTGCGAGAGCCGCTGACAGGTGACAATTTAGCGTGTTGGCATTGAGTCAATCTCGCAGCGAATCAGCGAGCGCGCAGGTCACGCAGTGAATCATGGGAAATGTAGTCTCGGGACAACACTGAAGTGGTAATCTGTTCGCTTGTGTGAAAAAACTACATTTCCTTACGCCATTAGACGCCACTTCCTGCCGAGAGCTGTGCCGAGCTGTGTTCTTACTTTTCCATAAGAACTGCTCCATGTGTTAATAATGAGACAAGGTTGTCAGCACGTCATGTGTTCGATACATTTGTAAACAAAAAGCTCATAACAAGACACTATGCACAATCCGTTTAAGAGACGCTGGAGTAGGAGGCGAGGAGGAGATCGGCGAGAAGCAAAACTTTGCGGTCGAATGTGGCGGCAGTCCGCTATTATTTTGTTTTCTTATTGTTGCCACAATAAAGTGGAGAAAGCCATGGACGACTCATCTCCTTCTTTCCCCCCAACGTTTTTATATTATTATTTTATATGCACGAGAGCTGCCGGATCTGCCAAAATGAACATGAAGTCTGATTATTTTTTTTAACACAGTCATCAGATAGACAAAAACATAAAATTATGTGCAAATGCCAGCATCTTCAAGTCATGAAAATAATAACAGCCTATATCTTACCAATGTTGTAATCTCGATGGGTCTTGTATCCATTCCATGTCAGGTAGTCTAGGCACATTGTTTGCATCCTGATTAGCGTCTGGCTAATACATGTTAGGTCCCACATAAAATTCCAAGCTCCTCTTCTTCCTCCAACTCTTCAAAAACTTGGATCTCCTCCCTTGCGCTCGAGCTATCGCTTATATCGCTGTTTGAATCATTGTTTGAAGGGCTTTGTATAGCGGCCGTATGTATGGAGCTGCCACAGCTGTTCCCGCTGTGACGTATCACTTCCGGGCTCATCCCCTTTCAGGCTCGAACTTCGGAAACGCGATTATTTTGTCAAATATACAACATATAAATTATTTTTTCATGCTTTATTTGTTGGGACAATGTTTAATTACTTTACTTGTGACCCTATTTGGCATGTGAAGAAATTACTTCACATTACTGCTTTAAGTGGACTCACTCAATGAAGCATATAACAAAGCCAAGCATTGTTCTGCTTTATTCCTGATTTTAAAAAAATAACTCGGTGGGACAGTAATGTTTATGTTTCCAATGAATCGGTGTCTCTAAATCTGTATAAATACATTGAACACAAGTAAAAAAAAAAAAATATATAAATAAATAAATAAATAAATAAAATTGTTTGGGGGGGTGCTACTTCACAATTTTTCACTTATCAAGGCGGGTTCTGGTCCTTATTAACTGCGGAAAATGTGGTATCACTGTATTGGAAAAATTAACTCTATTCCTTTATCAAACAGTGACATATCTTTGAAACAGTATATCGATTAATGGCGGTAGCATAATGATAATGTATCGGGATACAAAGTAGGTATCACCATGTCAATATCGGACCATACCACTATTTGCCATATTGTGAGATAATAGTTATCATGAGCCAGCCTTTTATCGCAAGTGGTATCGAATCATGAGGAACTCACAGGTTCCACTAGTATGAATGATGCCTTTCAGGGCAATCTACTGTTTTTTTTTCTTATCCGTGAGGTAGCTAATGACTGCAAAAAACGTTGCTCTCTTTTCTTTCTTTTAATACATCTCTAATTCAGAATCTCACTTTGTTGTGAAGGCATACCTGTGTGAGAGGCGCAGAGTTATGAAGCAGGATTAGATGGTAGAGTATATCAATTATGACTGTAGCTGACTTGGTGCAGTAAGGTACCAAAGTCAAATGTGCCATTTCAACCCCCATGTGCTAGACTATTTACCTGAGACAGGGGTGCTTTATCTCAACCAGTCACTAGTGCATGAGTAAACACACAGAAGGTGGGGTTGGGGGGGTACATTCTGTATCATGCTGTTTTCAGCTGCCTGCCTTTGTTTCAAAAACCTCTCTCCCACAGAGAGACATTATCCCCCGATGGCAAGGTGAATGGGTTGCTGATGTAGGATTATTTGTTGCAGTCTGTAGAGAAAAGATGGAGTAGGAAAGAGAAATTCAGGAAGGGCAACCAGCTACATGGGAGAAAAGGTGTCTTTTTTTGCCGAGATGGAATACGGGGCCGTGTCTTGGGAGTCTTGGTTAAAGTGTTCGCTATCACAGGAGCTGTATGGACAATTAATCAGCAGCGGCCCAGAGGGAGAAATGGGGCTTTGACAGGGACACTTCATTTTGCACCGGACACACACAATACACACTTACCACCTACCTGCTGGCAGGCTCACCCACTGCTTCCTCTCTCCCCCACATTTTTTCATTTCTCATGACGTGTCCCCCTCTTATATACAATTTTCTATTCTGACACTTCTCTGCAACCCTTGATTTTTTTCTTTTCGCTTTGTCTTCGGCCCTCTTTTTGATTTGAATCAGTTGAGAGTAACCCCGTGAGACTTGACAGCTGGGTCCAAACTCTCTAACAGTTAGTTACTTGCGGCTCTAGACAGGGAGGCAGGAGGGGTTGTTTTGAAGAAAAAAACAAGTAAGGCAAGCCACAGTAGACTGGTGGCTATACTTCACCCGAATTGCACCTCTCGTCGTCTCCTCGCTCATCCCTTCATTTCCCTCTCGCTATCCCCACAGCTGCCGCTGAGTGATTGATGAGTTCAGGTTTGACATGGCCTGCTTCACCCGAGGGCGTTAGAAGCAAGGACAATGGTAAGAATCAGCCAGATGCTTCAGTGATGAAGGCAAGGGAAGTAAAAGATGAATAATTGGAACGAGGAAAGACTCTTTTTCGGGAATTTTAACACGTTGGCTGCCATTTTGTCGTTTGTCCATTTTTTTTTTTTTTTTTTTTTTTTTTTGGCAATGGCAATAAAGGAGGAGTCTGAAGTTAAGTTTTCAGAGTTTAAATGAGTTGGAAGTTTGTCGTTGTTAATGGCAGGCAATTAATTAAATAATATAGACGAGATTTAAAAAAAAAAAAAAAAAAAACAACTTTGCTTTATTTCTAGTGTTGCACGATACCATTTTTTGGCCCCGATACCGATACCTGGCTGTGCGGTATTGGCCGGTACCAATACCATACCGATACCACTCTGTGTTCATATACATAAATATATATATATAGAGTTGTACCTCGACACACGATCGCTTCATCACACGATCTTTTCGACATCCGACGTAAAATTTGACTCGCCATTTGTTTCGACATAAGACAACATGCTCGAAATATGATGATTTTTGGCAGCACCGCAGTTTCTTTGTTTTGCCGCAAGACGGATGCAAAGCTGATTTTCTTGTGAGAGAAATCAACACTGGATCCAAAAAGGTTAGTGCAGGTGGAGTAAAAAGAAAAGGTGACGCTTACCATTGACATGAAGATGTAAATGATAGCAAAATATAAGCATGGTGTGCATCCATGAACTGGGTCGACAATAGGGACATAGAATGTCGATCTCGGCCGGCGGTCCTCCCCCGTTCGCCAGTCTTGATAAGTTAAGGTGACAATTCTTATTGTGGTAACATCGCCAAAGAAATTCGCCAGCTTCGTCAGGTTTCTAATTATTTATTCCATCAACTTGTGCAACGTTGACGCCAGCATCAAAACAGGAAGTAAAATAGAACCGCACTCTCTTGCTCAGCGTCACGTCAGCACCGCGGTGCATTCAGGTACAACGAAAAAAGTCCGCCACATTAGAACCCGATTCGTTACATTATTACAAGTGTTAATATTATTATTATCACTTTTATTATACAGTATTATTATTATTATTATGGTTTTTATTCATAGTTATTTTGTTATGCTCTTTGTAATTGCTATTTGCAATAGTCACAGGAGTATCTATTAAGGATTTAGTGTAGGTTTTTGGGCTGTGGAACGAATCAATGGAATGGAATTATAATGTATTCTTATGGGAAAATCCTGCTCGACATACAACCATTTCGACTTACAAACAAGGTCCTGCAACGAATTAACTTTGTATGTAGAGGTACCACTGTATATATATGTATAAATATATATATATATATATATATATTTTTTTTTTTTATTAATTTTTTTTTCCCCCCAAAGAGCTACATACGTGGATGTGAAATTGTTACTATCATGGCTTTGTCAGGCTGCTGCTTACCTTTGCGAAACAGGAAAAAGACTAATACAAAGTGAATCCAGTAGAACGTTTTATTTCATACCTGGTTAGGGTGACGATAGTTGAATAAACCTTTGGCCAAAATAGTGCTAAATTCTTGAAATTAAAACATGTATATTACTAGCCCAACAGTAACAAAATAAAAATACATTCATAATTATAAACTCTGAATGAACTGAATAAACTTTTTTTAAACCTCTCAAAGGCCAAACAGTGCAACGTTCATGAATTTATTAATGATTATAATAATAATTGACCACAGCATCCTGTCTCTCTATTAGCCTCCCTTTTATCTCTTTCACACACACACACAGCTTAGCCACTTAGCTTAGCTTGATTTGCTTACTTCTACAGCACTTTTTAAACAGGTCTCAAATTACTGCGGCATTTCTTTCAGTAAAAGACAAGAAACGTAAAGTACCTTTGACCACGGGATTCTCCAGTTTAGCAGCAATAGCTTGGCCGTTGTGTGCGATCCCTTGAATTCATTCGCATGAAGTATTACGCTTTCCAATTGGCTGTCAAGCTAAGCAGGGAAACTTAGGAGACTTGGCTGCTCCAGGCGTCGGTTGAAAAGCTTATGGCCCCTGCCTTCTCCAGCTTATCTAAAACATGTTCCGTTTCTTGCGTTCTTCCTTCAGTTAGTTGTCTCCTTAATATATTTGCGACTTGGAACCTGATACTTAGGTACTGCGTGAGCCATTAAAAGCAGGATTCCCACGCTTTCAACGATGGCAAGGGGCAGGTTACAGACAACAGTCATTTCGGTGATTTTTTTCAGACATCTGTTTTGTTGCTTTAATCTTCTCGTTCCACCCCTCCTTCCTACGAGTGAACTGACCAGTTGTTGCTGCGATCCATCCCTAGCCATTGTGCTTGATGCTGAAATATTCCGAAACCGCCGACATTTTCTGTTCCTCCTCCTAGTTAGTTTTTCCTCCATATGAAAAAACTGCCCTGGCATTGGTTAAGAGCAACTATTGGCCTGCTCTCATTGGTCTGGAGCAGGTCAATAGCGATCGATGCTTGGCATGCAAAGTAATCACGTGTGATCACACAACACAGAGTGTAGTGCGCATCAGGAGAAAGAAGGCTACGGTCAAGTGTGATAATACTTGACCGGTAAATGGTATCTGCACCCTATTTGTTGGTACTCGCCGATACCGAAACCACCATTTCGGGCTGGCTTGTCCCGCCCCGCCAATACTGGTATCGGTGCATCATTAGTTATTGCTATTGTTATTGTGTTAATACATTGTATTTCTTTTTTATTATAATTGTATTTAATTAATTTTATCTATTTGTAAGGAAAGTAGATATTTTATTTTATTTATTTTGAAAAAAAAAAAAAACATTAAAAATATACCCTTTAATACTAACTTTAAAAAAATAAAATCTTAAAAACAAAAACCTTGTGTTTTTTGGTTTCAAATAAATGCTAAATCAAGTGAACAAAGTTAATTTAATACGTGATTACATACATAATATTAATGAACAACAAAATAAACACAAAATAAATTATAAAATATATACAATTTACTGTATGCATTATGCATATTAGTGACAACCATTTCTGGAGAAGTTCTGAGAAAAGTGGAGGCAAAAAGATTAATTTGGTTTTAATGATCAAATCAGACACACATTGCAATGTTGCTTCTCCGTCTGCGTGAGAAATGGTGCCAGCTCGTGATGTCAAAATAACAGGAGGCACAGAAATTTTACGTTAATTATGTTTTAAATATTATAGACAACAATTATCTCAACATATACAGTATGGCTGAACGGTATTGGGAAAAAACTGACATCGCAATTTTTTGGGGTGTTTGCAATATATTGCGATATACTGTATATTAACATATTAAACTAGAATAATTTTCACCAGATGACTTGAACAACTGTGTTTGGTTGACTCACCATGTTTTTGTATGAGTGTATTGCAATCACTATTTTATTAGATTGTTTGTCCTAAGTCCCCACCTTCCCCTTGTTTTTCTCTTCATTTATCCCTGCATTCTTAATCCTTTCTTTATTTTATATTCTTTAATTTATCATATTCAACATTATAAAAATGTTATCTGTTTCTGTATTTTTGTTGCATTATAGATTTAAGGTACTTCGGTTTACCTTTACTTTTCAATTTAATTTAATTGTATTCATTTAAAAACTGAAAGTGCAAAAAACAAAACAAAACAATGCAACACCACACTTTATGATTGCATTCATATAGTACCGCTTAATCCAGGCTAAGGGGGTTCATCTGTGAAGGATGAAGATTTCTGTAGAAAAAATGGACATATCTTTGCCCACTTGCTGCGTTTATAAGGCAAAACAGAAGTTTCCATGTTCAAAAATAAAACAAAAAAAAAATTGCACGTCCTGCGATGGGACTATTGCACATGTGTACATCGTGATGGCGATGTTCAAACGATGTACTGTGCAGGCTTAATATCTATGGAACAAGTCACAAGAAGGAGATATGTCACATCACCAGACTGGCCTCAGTACATGGTGACAAATGGTTTTGGCCACTCTCAGAGCAGTTTATCAGGGTTGCTGCACCAAGTTTTAAAATTCAATAGAAGTAAAATTTGACTGTTACTGTTTTGGGTCTCAGCAAAGTAAAAAACATTGTATCTGTCCAGACGTTTTACCTTTCTATGGATGTTTTTTGTCATGCCATGTATACGAAGAGTACACACAATGGCCGAGCTCAGGATTTTTCTTACAGTTCATTTGGATTTCAGACTGATCTGGGATTTAATTATTAGTACCAGTTAGTTATAGTTGTGGTAATATTTCTTATCACTTGTTTGTGCTTTGATACATCGACTAAATTTATATGATACTGTATGATAAAATACAGTCTGGGTGGAATAGGATCCAAGCCTCTTGGTAAGCAAACACCCATTTAACAAAGAGCCATGCGAAAGGGAACAAGGGTCGCAGTGTCTCCCTGTTTCTAGCGTTGTGTCTTGGAGAAGGCTCCTGCCGCCGTTCCCACGTGATCCGCCTGGAGATGAGGGGAGACACTTGTCTCATGGTCATTGTAGATGGGATGTGTCCTCTATATCCAAGTAGGAGACAAAATGGAATTGAAATTTGGTTTTGAATAAAAGCTACAGTAAAACTAACTTAAAAGAAGGTCAAACAATAAACATTAAACCATTCTTAGAATCTATTTTATCACAATGTATTTAAAACATTTGCAAGTCAGATTTACAAAGTTGGATGTTACTCTTGAATGTAGTAGTGGGTGACAGATTTATTTATTTAATCTGAAGTGCTGGTGGTTCGGAAATACATGTTAAGATTTAAAGATGATATAAAATTAACAATAGTACCGTATTTTTCGGTCTATAAGTTGCGTTTTTTTTTCATATTTTGTTTGGGGGTGTGACTTATACTCAGGAGCGACTTATGTGTGAAATTATTAACACATTATGATATAATTTCACATGTTATTTTGGTGTTTTGGACTGATGGTTTTGTAAACTTGTTAGCATGCTATAGTTATCTAAATAACTCATAATAGCTATGGCCATGTTCGCGTTCTGCCTTTGGCAATGTATGTTCAATTGTATTATTCACTTTTTTATATTGAAATGGATGCATTTAGTTTGTGGCGCTTTCACGCCCACTTGGGAGCGCACTCGCACTTGTTTACGTGAAGAAGAGCGCTCGCACGCCAGAAGAAGACGGACAGCTACGTAGCTCTGAGTGAGTGAGTGGGCGAGTTAGCGAGAGAGAAAGACGGCTGCGAACCTACGTTCATTGTTTATGCTTTTAAAATATCTCTACAGAGGCAACGCCTGCGTGTATCATCTTTTCTGTTGTTGTTGTGTGTTTTCCACCCGCGATCGGACACTTAGAGCCAGTTGTGTGGTTGTTTGAACGGTGTGCTAATGCTAGCGAACGCATGCTAACCTGTTACGTTATTGCTGTAATAGTACCTAATTATCATTTATTTACGTTGATGCAAACCTGTTTGCTATCGAGGACCAAATTGATTCAGCAAATTATGCGGATGTCCAGCATTGTCTTTTTGGAGTTCGCTGTATATAGCCAGGACCGAGCGGTAGCGTCCTGGTGAGGACAGTATATTCGCATTTCGTTGTTCATGCGCTGTACACTGTACATTTATTCAGCATGTTGTTCTCTATTGTATTTTTTATATTAAATTGCCTTTCAAGATGACATATCTGTTCTATGTGTTGGATTTTATCAAGTAGATTTCCCCCAAAAATGCGACTTATACTCCAGTGCGACTTATATAAGTTTTTTTTCTCTTTGTTGGGCATTTTATGTCTTGTGCGACTTATACTCAGGTGCGACTTGTAGTCCGAAAAATACGGTACTCATTATCTAAATTCTAAACTAAAACAAAATTCTAAACTAAAACAAAACATAAATTATTTTACCATAAATATTGAGTGAGTTAACAGTGTGCTTTGTCTCCCCAGTGTCTGGTAGGGGTTGAATAAATTCACCAGTCAAGACTGAAGTGATAAAAGTTAAGGTGACCTCAACTACTCACTGATATTTCACCTAGAGATGTGACTGAAAATTCGGGGCCAAAAATAGCTAAAATTGCATTTTCGGTGAACTAACAGCGAGCTAACACTACTGGCTTACAGCCAACATGTCCATGGTGGAAGTATTTTGAGGTATCAAAGAAATATATCAATTATTAAATCTTCATCGCTGCTACACGCTCGTTCTGAAGTTGCATTTTCACTGTCCCACGTCACAACGGGTACAGTGCATTTGAGCCCGTGCGTGAATAGTTTGGAGTTTAATCAAACGAATAGTATACAAATGAAGTAATATTTAAATGGATACATGTGCATTTGCTGTGGTTTTGTACAATACGTTTATAGCACGGCCATTTCCTCTTTTTTCCTCTTTTTTTCTTTGACTTCCACACCCCCTCTGTCAGTCACCTTTTAATCTGGCCAGGAGCAACTTCGCTCGGCTTTGTCGCCGCTAGAACTCGTCCCACTCGCCTGGCTCTTGATCGATTCCACCAGTTGCACAAGAAATCGATGAGTCATATTTTAAGGACTAGGAGAGATTGTAATTAGAGATGTCCCGATCCGATATTTGGATCGGATCGGACGCCGATATGGGCAAAAAAATGCGCATCGGTATCGGATCGGAACACGGGAAAAAATCAGATCCAGACTTCCGATCCAATTTTTTTTTTTTCAAGTCCGGTCTGGGTTTTCCAGCACACCAACTTACATAATCCATTCCAGTTTTTGCTTCGGTTTCCCTAAAATCCAGTCCGTATTTTGCGGCACACCTTCAACACACTACATTTACATTACCGTCTAACAATTTACCGAGAGACTTTATCGGTAAAAATGTCAGCTGTGTGGGATCATTTCACCTTAAAGGATGACAAAGACGAAGAGGCAGAGAGCAACATATGCCACAATAAAGTCAAGCGTAGTGGTAAAGCTGTAAGAAGTTTTAATGCAACCAACCTAATCAAGCATTTAGTGAAATACCACCACAAACAATATGAGGAGTATGTTAAAGGGTATGACAACACCTGGGGAAATGCTAATATTCCATCATATATCCATAAACGCATGCCTTTTGGATTCATATCATGCCACTTTGTGTAATTACACATATCGCAACACTAAGAAAATGATAGAAATTAGGATCGATTGTCAAGCTAAAAGGACCCGCCCCCGAGATACCGGAAATCTAGCATACAGTGTGCGTGACGTCACTACTAGGAAACAACCGTCTCAGTGCTTAGTACTGAATGGCGGCGGTGATGGCGGACAATTTTGTTTCTGGTTGCAGCGACGAATCCGACGTAACGAACATTCTGCTAATGGTGATGAGGAGAGTTATGAACCTTTCTTTGGTGTTTTGGGTTATCAATTTGAGCCCAAACGAAAGCCAATGCAGCCTAATGAAAGGATCATTGAGGTGAGCAATCATACTGATGAAACACCGGCAACAACAGATTGTGTGGGAAACACCGAATGGTTTGTTTTGCATTTCTTTTTGTGAAGCACCGTGACCGCAAAATAAAGTAATGTATAGAATAATTATCATTTATTGTGCTATCATCGGTTTTCGCTCTGCCAACCGACACAAATATGAATGGGATTAGAGGATTTGTTCTATATATTTTACGAGTGATAATTTATACATGTGTCCAGTCCTATATCCAATGCGTGATATGTTTTTTATTATCAAAGAGTACTCACTCTGGCCATTTTCCTCCTTTGCTTTGCCTGGGGTGGTGGGGTGGGTCTCATCAGAGCCAGTCATCGTCCTCTTTCTTGATATCTCGGGACATTTAGGTGGCTGCGCGTGTAGGTGGGCACCGCATCTGCTTTCAGCAGTAATTTCTTAGCAAAACCTGATTTAATTTGTCTATAGTTCGTATAGCTTTCAGGAGTAAAATGCGCACCACACAAAACTGTGCCGGAGGCTGGGTCTGCAAAATTAGCCCTCTTAGCACTGACAAACTTTACTCATTGTCTGCGTAGTCCAGCTCTTTTTCTCGCGTTCGGGAACTCATGGGTACTACATTGCGACAGATGGCTATTTGTACACCACATAGCATGACAGGTTTGAAACATTTTAGCGATTTTTTGATGAAACACGAACGCAACTCTCTTGTCGATTAACAACGATGGCACCTGCCTCGACCTATTGTTTCCTTGTTATGACGACTCCGCCCCATTCGGCTGTTTCCGGAATACTTTTGGAAATGTTCGTAATTTTCGATCTATTTTCGATAATTGCTCATGAATGTGATATATTTTTTGTTAACTTTATTATTATTTGTTATCTTGCTACATAACGGTTCTATAGACCCTACCCACGTGACGTCACAACTCCTTCCTCCTGACTGGTGCCGCCCAATTGTCCGTCAACACATCATGTTTACCTGTTACGGCTACGTACATTCCTCCTATTTACGACGTGTTTTTCTGCTCGTTAACATTAATAATCAAAATGGTGAAGGCGTGTGTGGTGGTCGGTTGCAATAACAGAGAAGATAGACGGAGAAGATGGAGAGACTTGAAGTTCTACCGGATTCCGAGAGACCCGGAGAGACGAGAGCGAGATGGGCTGCTGCAATTCGACGAGAAAACTGGGCTCCAAACGATTACCACAGATTATGTAGTAGTCATTTTATATCTGCTAAGATGCATTTAATATATATTTAGAGGGTTTTGGGCTGACAACCACAATTAAGATCATTGCTAGGCTAATCGCCGACAACATACACGTATGTATGTAGTGAGAGTGCTATCGCTAAACCATATAAACATTAAAAGCCCTAACTCCATTGACAAACGACATGAAATACATTAGACTTGACAGTGGATGTTAGCAATAACAAAAGATTTTGAATTGAAAATTTCGTAACTCACCTTTCCAAGCACAAGATAGATTCCTGCCGAATTTTCGTGGACGAGGACCTGTTTCACCCAACCAGCAACGAAGTATTTATAAGCCTCCAAGCTCTTAAAGTTTTTCAAACTTTCGTGAGAATAGGCTGATTTTATGTGGACAAGATAGTTGTACGTATCAGGGTAGCTAGCAGATGTCAGGCAAATACGGCTGAGACTGCGGGTCGAAAAACATCGATTTAGGCATCAAATATGGATCTGGCGAATGGATAAACTGAAGCTTTTCCACAGAACGCCTTTTATGCAACGCATCAAGTGAGTTTACGGCATCCGAAAGCACCGGGTCTTCCATGAAATGCATTATAAATTGCTCGATCAATTGAGACCATTGATAATACAGACACAAAATGACGGACAAGGGGGCGGAACCATACAGCGAGCACGTTATTTTGTGACGTCGGTGGGTAGGGTCTATAGATATCTCACAGCCCCTTAGTGTTTTAATACCCTTTAAGAAAACCGAAGACAAAAAGAAAGGTCCTACGCAACTAACACTGGCAGAAACTTTTGCTACGCGTGACAAACTGGCACTCGACAGTCCCAAACCCCAGGGAATAACAAGAGTCATTGCCGAAGAATTCATTCTGGATGACGAGCAATTATCTCACGTGAGTAAAGACGCACCATCCAACACGTGATTCGGCCGCTGAAGATTCGAGAACGATTCACAAACATCCAAATTCCGATTATTGAAATATGTCAAGTAAAGCGGAACTAATACACAGCGCGGTCTTTGGGACGCAATGCGTCCCGAAAGTAAACATAACTTGTCTTAGACCCGGGTCATGCCAATGCTCAACTCACGGCTTTAGCTCAACTCATGCCGCTGGATAAAAAACACAAGAATACCTGACTTCTGCTGACAGCCGCAACAAACTACGTCAACATCGTTTTACTGGAGATAATAGATATCATATGTATATAGAACCAGATGCTACACGACAGACTCAACTGCGTTAGCAACATTGAAGTATTGAAAACCAGATGCGTTAGTAAACAGCCACCATTTTAAAGCAGAAGACTTCCCTAGTAGGCTGTTGTGAACCTTCCAAGCGAACCTAATTAACTTTTTATCTAAAATACTCCTAAATCGGCAAAATCTTGACTTGAATCTATCTTCAAAACAGTTTTAAAACTTTCACATGTCGAAAGTAGACAGAAGGGAAATTATGGAATAACGGGAGCAATTTTAACAACTTTAACAATTGATTCGCAAAATTAAATGAATTGAATGTAGTTTAAAGCTGCTGATACAGAATGGGGACTTGAGTATTTTATTTACTGTTTTAAAATATTAACTTGATAATGAAACAGTCGTTTATTTAAACCTGAGAGGCTTTTTATACAATTTTTGTAACTAATGCACGAAACATTAAAAGCATCTAATAGCTTGGGGGATTTGTGGGATTTTCCACTGAGGTTGTTGGTGTGTTTTGCTTTTTTAAGACAGTTTACAATATTATTTGCACGTTTTACTGACTGACTATGCCATTTCTGTTTGTTTTTTTATAATGTTTTGTCACTGAATAAACAGGTCAGTTTCTTGTTACCAACCGTTGTGTGTTATTCAAACTCACCTAATTCAGCTGGCTAGTTGATATCAAGGGTACTAAAACCTTTTTCAACATGAGTCTGACAACTAAGTAAGGAGGCTAAATAACTTTAAACTTCACATGCTCAGATAGGTCGGTATCGGTATCGGATCGGAAGTGCAAAACAATATCGGCATCGGATCGGAAATGCAAAAACCTGGATCGGGACATCCCTAATTGTAATAACGTAAAGAGCTTAACTAGTTTCGGCAAAAACAGAAAATCTTTTTGTTGTTGTTTTGAACTACAGTTCCACACAAACGTACATATAGAACTCATTTAGCTGGAGTTGGAGGCTTGGGGCCCATTTTTTGAGTGTCCCAAATTTGCCGTGAGTTGTAATTTCTGATGGGGTGCAAAATCTGGCCGAACACCTGGAACGCCACCTCCCATGGGGTTTTAGAATCGGCACCTACATTTCTCGAGCCTCCGGGGTTGTAGAGCCAATGCCAAGGCAAAGCCAGCGCAGCCCATTCCTCCTCCCGCAGCCCAGCAAAGCAGGGATCCAGGGTAGTCCCCCGGGCCACCCGCACCCCCATCCACCGGCCTTCACGAATGGGAAGAGGGGACGCACCACCAACCCCACGCCCACCCACACCCGTCCGCCCGGCCCACGAGCCACAGCCGCAGGCCCCCACCTGGCACGGCACGCCACGGGACTCCCAACGGCCCACCAAGCCTAGGACAGGGCAGGGTCCCCCTGCTGGAGCAGGCGACACCAAACCGGCGTCCAGCCAGTGACCCCCGGCGGAGCGCTGGGCGGATACCCAGGCAGAGAAGAGAGGGGAAGGCGGAGGCAGGAGAACACCGAAGAGCCGCCGCGGGGCGACGCGAGATCGGAGCCCAGACCTCCCCCCACTTCTGCGGCCGGCAGTCCAGGCAGAGGGGAGGCCACGCCCTGGGAGCCACGCCATAGAGAAAAAATGTGGTACTCACCTATTACTGTGGCTGCCAGGTTCCCGGCTGGCAGCCATTACCCAGCACCGTGATGGGATTGTGTGGGGAGGGTAGTTCAATGTATGCATTAAAATAGGAGAGCTCGGCTTGGGGCAGTGGGACCGCTGAATTGAATTTCTACCCATCCGCCCGTCCCACCGCCCTTTGCTGGAGCTCCCCCATGAAGAATGATGTGTGTGGTGCTGTAAAAAATAGGTGCGGGAATGGCTGGGACTGCCGTGAGGAGGTAACCGTGAGCACCCCCCCCCCCCCACCACCACCACCACCAACAGGTCCCATCTATCCCACAACCTTGGTGTGTGATGCATTAAAATTAGGGGGTAGACGGGCTGGGACTGTATGGCCCCGTCCCAACTCTCCCCGGAGGATTGAATGACTATGTAGGTGCCAGTGTGTAAGATATTTACAGTGCAAAGTGAGGAGTGCGTGAATTAAGAGGCAGACTCCCGCAGACGTGGCCCCGTCCGCCAGAACCACCGGCTGCGGGGCATGAGAAGCGCCAGGGCCCCGATCAACCCCCGCCCCAGACCACCCCCGGCGCACCCGCAATCGCCCACCCCTCCCCCCGTCGCACGAGCTCCCACCCTGCACCCCGAACAGGCGCTACACCAAGCGCAGGAGACCGGCAAGAGACAGCAAGCCCCACCCAATGCCCCATGGGCCCCAAGAAGCCCCGCCGACGACCCCGTCAGTAGGAGGCCAGCGGCAGCCGGCGCAGTCCTGAGAGGCGGACAGGGCCGTAGAGAGACCAAAGGGACGGAAGCGCCCCCCCTCCCCACCCCTCCAACCCACCGCCGGGCCAGGAGGGGTGCGCGGCCTAGTGTTTCCAATATTCAGTTTTCGGTTTCGGCCAAGAATTTTGCTTTTGGTACATCCCTAATTTCATCAGTACCGCACTTAATTAAAAAATAAATCCCAGTGATTTATGCCTAGCATTAAGTAGAATAGGTGAAGGTCGTATGATTATATTACCAGAAAAAAATCTCTAGCTGTAACTTTTGCACAATGTGGCCAAAATGGGAAACCTGTCTTCATTGTGGGCCCTCCGCAGCAGTGGGTTGTGCAGCGTGTGTGGGAATTTGCAGTGTTTGCAAATAATCACGGACCCCTTCGTGTGTAGTGGAACAATTCCCTGCTCTCGTTCTACTTTGATAATGTGTGTCGTAGTGTGTGTCAAGGGGGTTCAAACAGATGGCAAGGCGTATTCCACAATGCAAGCTTTTATTCACAACCTGCAGGGAGCATTGACCCCCTCCGATTTACTTGGCATCACTCAAGCATCATTGTTTTGAATATCCTGTAGCCTTTAAAGTCAGGCCTTCAAAATTAAAGTGTCCCAACATTAAACAGTTACATCACAGCATGGGCGGCGTGAGTGGATTTTTGAGTGTAGTTTGTACAAACCTGCCGTATGCGTTTTGGAGATGGACAGATCTCTAAGCCTAGACGGGCGTACCTGGAAGACACACCCGGAGCAAGTAAAGATTTGGTGGATGACATGTGCTCTTTTACCTCGTCGCTGAGGAAATTATCTAGGTTTCAGTGCAAAGGTAGAATGCTGGTTTAGGGCAGATATATAATACGATGTCTTCTGTGTATGGCAAAAGAAGCCGACATTTTGACAAAATTGAATTTGTTTTTCCTTAATATGCATGGAAACTTCTTTATTATTTAGAAATTCAGGAATTTCTTAATTTCATGGTTTTGTTTGTCTGATTATTTTGTTTAAAAAACAAATTAGACATTATAAGCAGTTACTCAGTACTTAAGTATTATTTTCACTTAATACGTTTGTATTTGTACTTGAGTAAATATTTGGGATGACTAATTTTATTTGTAGTTGAATACAATTATTTTTATGTCACACTACACTTACTTGAGTAAAACTTTTGGAGACTCTTCCTACCTCTGCCTAAGAGGTATAAGTTTGCTTTTTACATTAGACTTACACGAGAACTACTTACTTTGCTAAGGCAGTTTTATTTTTGCCTGTCATGGCCCATTTAGATAACAGCAACGGGTGTTTTTATTTCACAACTTGTATCTATTCAAAAATAGATTAATGGATAATTAATCACATGTATCATGTTAAGCCCTTTGAGATTTGCAGGGTTTCCCTTAGGATTTTTTGAAGCTGCGGTGGTGGGCTGCATTGGAGTCGGACCGCCTCACCATGTTGTGCCACGGCAAAATTGCGTCATATCATGACAATTTTTTTTTTCACATTTTGTTTCCCAAGAAGAACCGTAAAAAAGATCTATTTGAAATATTTAATTAGCCAGGCTAATGTCGTAGCTCTCAGCTACGGTGCATGTACGTAAAATGCGTAGCTGATTACGGCTACATTACCCTACATAATAAAACGACTTTTTTTTCTCGTAGCAATGGTACAACTTACATCTCGTAGTCCTTCTTTTTCCTTTTATTGGGCCCTACTGTCCTTCTGTTAATGGACCAATGGCGTAGGTTTGCATAGGGACGTTAGAGACAACACTATGAACTTTTCAGGATGCTCAAATTGTCCCCACCAACTTTTGAGCAACCTTGTTTGTATTATATAATGAGTTCAGTTATAGAGGTCATTTGGATTGTCTTCACATATTTTGTAAGGGTAGAATTGACCCTACCATTATTAAGTGAATTACTTTCATTATGTTCAGATTTACACTAACACCATTTTTTCCCCCCTCAAACGCACGTTTGATTGGCTGATGACTTGTTAAATCTGCCTTTTTCAGTGTATATCTACAAAAAATAAGTGAAATTATCTGCCAGTGCTTCAAGTAAATTATACTCAGATTTCTTGAAATAAGAAAAATTATTATTGTTATTTTAACCAAAAAGTGAGTACATTTAATCTATAATCTAAAAAAAAAAAAAAAAACTTTTTTTTTCATCAGAAACATCATTTGAAAGCATTTTTCCACTTTATTTTGGTTAAAAATGACCAACCTTTAGATGTATGGGCTTAATAAGAACCAATGGTAAAATTTACCTAAAGTAAATTGAATAATCTGACCCGTTAATCTGTTAACTAGTCTTTAACACTCAAAACAAGATGGAGAAAATTATTCGAATAGATTTCATAGAAATCATCAGATTAAAACGTTATAAATATGCAGTGTGAAAGTTAGTACAAGTCAATACAGATTAATTTTTGCATTGATCATTTAGCCTATCAATTAATTAGGTTCATATTGGTGAGAAATGTAGCCCTGATCCCCATTCACCTAATCTGTTTGGTTTTATCTATGTTCTGTCCCCAGCAAAAACTGTACATGCAGGTTATGCTGTGATAACGCCCCTACCAATACTGAGACCAAACCTATGTCCTTATAATGGACCCATTTCAAGGAGTAGGGGGGAATTCTAATAGCCGTGTAAAGAGTTTTACTAGTTTCGGTGAGAAAGTGAATAGTTTTTTTTGTTGTTGTTCTTGAACTAAATTTCCACAAAAACGCACATCGATGTACCAATTAGCTCTGCAAGGAGAAGTATGAGAGTCATTTTTCGAGTGTCCCAGAGCTCTCAAAACTTGGATAAAAAAAGCGCATTTATCAAGGTTTCGTCAGCCGTGATTGCGTATATCTGTCCACCGAAACAGCCTGATAGCACAGATATAAGTATGCCTGCCCCTCTGCTATTGAATGCGTTGTTGACATTAACACGGCGGCACTCTGCCCGCCTCTTGGCGCAATTTCATTAAAACTTGCTGTTCCGTCCAAGATGGCTGTCCACCGCTCACTTTCGCCGAAAAGTCCGACCAAAACACTGTAATGCCCCGGATAGGTGGAAGAAGGAAAGGAGTTTGTATTGGCTTACCCACTTTATTGTGGCAACAATAATAAAGAAAAACAATAACAAAATAATGGTGGCCTTCTGCGACATGCGACCGCTATCTCCTTCTCGCTTGCCTCTACGTCACAGCTCCCCGTCCGATCATCACTTTTTAAGGTGGCCCCGTATAGTTGCGGACATTACAATACATAATGAATAGGTTGCCGCTGAACCCTCCACATTAGGCTGCGTTAGTTTGAAACGGCCTTGAAAAACAAATAAAATAAAAAAATAAAAATAAAACATCTCTTTTGGACGGCGTGGCAACTTTTATTTTGGTGTGGTGGTGCGCCACAATATTTAATATGCAGGGGAAACCCTGATGTGTTTTCCATGAATCTGCAGTATGTCACGTGCAAAATTCCATCCCTGTATATACTGTAACAAAAAAAAAAAAAAAAAAAAAAACTTGACAAAATTATAAATTTTGACGCAACATGATGAAATAATTTTTTTTTTTTTGCCCACCATTGCTGACTGTACTAATTTTTAAGTTTAGAAAAGAGTTCTGCCAATGTGGATCTTTTTGTTCACCAAAAGACAAAACTTTAGTTCTGCCCAATTAGATATCCTTGTTCCCTAATGCTAATATTCTTGTTCATCTAATGGCGACATTCTTGTGAGGATAACAATGAAATTCTTGGTTTCATTTCATGCATTTCTATCCTCTACAAAAGCAGATTTTCTTGTTGAATTGACAAACAATACTACACTAAAATAACAAAAACAAAATGAATTGTACTCAAGAAATGTTTAATAATTAAATTAAAAAAATAAAAGAAATAGCATCTGGTTGAAAGTTTGCTGAAACTGGCTGTTTATTCCTTGTGAAGCATGGTTGTAAATATGGTTGAACATGAACCATGAATTTTAACTATTAAAACTAAATACGTACATTGTCAAATGGCAACCGACACTTTTCACTTTTGCTGCTCCACACTACAGCCCAAATCGTATACATTACAAGTAAAACAGAGACTAATGAGATAAGACCAAGCAGTGAGATAAGACCAAGCAGCTGCCCAAAAAGGAAGTGGCAAAAGTGCATGAACAACGATAAGAACAATGACCAAACATGGTGGCTATAAGAACGGTTACTCCAGTGTAGGGCTGCAGCTTTCGATTATTTTAATAGTCGATTAATCTATCAGCTAGTTAGTTAGAATAATCAAGTAAACTGATTAGGAACATTCAATGCGAGATGTAAAACAAAGGCCTAACAAGATTATACTTTCAAATGAGCATTAAAATGCAAATACAAAACAGAAATCCAGAGTATTCTTCAAACTATGCAGAATTGCACTTTCATTTAAAAATAAGTTAAAATACCTACGCTTAGCCTTAAAAGGTCTTAAAAAAAAAAAAAAAAAAAAAAAGAAAGGATCTAAGTACAACAAAAGAAAATCAGCTAAATTGCATGGAAAAAGCCTGCTAGCTTAAATGCTACAAAATGCTAACTTAAAAAAAAAAAATGTTCTTAACAAATTGTTCAAACACATATTCCCACAAATAACATCAAACGAAAACTTATAAACCAAATTAAAAATGTATATTAAAAAAAAAAAAAACTTACCTTATGTTGGTCTTAACAGGGAGCAGCTGGATTCCGCCATGTTCAATGAGTCATATCATATTCACTGTTGAAACTAGAGGGCAGTGTATCCACCCAAATCCATAAAACTACATGAAAACACTTTCAAAACAAACCATTACAACCCCACTCTAATTAAACGAATAATCAAAGCAGCAAAATTTGATTCAAATTTTTTTTCTAATCAAATTACTTGAGTTAATCAATTAATCGTTGCAGCACTACTCCAGTGCCACAAAATTGTGGTGCTTCTTTTCCCTTTTGGTTTAACAGTGTTTAATTTACCTGAACATTTCTTGAACTTCTCTTTGTATCAAGGAAGAGTATTTTCCAAATTAATGTCAAAGTTCGTCCACGTCAGTGGTCTCAAACCGGTCCTCAAAGGGCCGCAGGGGGTACTGGATTTCATTCCAACCAAACGAGACAAATACCTTTTCACCAATCTGGTTTCTTACAAGTGTAATCAGTTGATTGCAATCAGGTGCTGCTTATGTTAGTAGAAACCTCATTGGTTTAACTGTTTGTGCTGGATCTGTTGGAACAAAAACCAGGACCCACTGCGGCCCTTTGTGGAGTCGGTTTGAGACCGCTGGTCCACGTCGTTGAATTGCTGTTGCGAACAAATGTCGGATTCCGACCACGTCCTGACTCGACCTCAGATGGCCGGACCACGTTTGGACACAAACCAGGTGTTTATAATTAAAGTGTTCCTTTGAAAGCCCACAGTGCAGGGTCGCAGAGCACCTACGGGGTTTACTTGCAGGGAAATTAGTCTCCTTATGATGATGACTCGGAAAATTCTTTTTTTTTTTTTTTAACCTGTCCTGCTCAGCTGTTTGACACGGAGAATGGAAGTCTAAATTCTGAACAGTTTCAATGTTTCACATTGAGAGTATGACATACTCCCTTTATGATCATTCAACATACCTCATTTATTATGACAAAACAGCGAACAGGAAGGAGTTATGGGGTAACAGAAGAAAAGAAACACAACAGAAGAAAGAGAAGAAACACAACAACAAGAAATACATTGAACGCCTAACTACACTAACTACTAATATGTTGGTGCTATCGTCAGCTAAATGTATCTCCGGTTGACACCATGTGGGGGTCCTGTTGACCAGGGAAAGAGGGGGAAGAAGGTGGGGGAGTCTTTAAGCTAAGTGATAGAAAGGGATAGAGTGTACACAAATCATCACTGTGATTTAGAACCCAGTAATCGTGTGAATCCCTAGTGAGTGTAAGCCCGTTGGCGACCGACCCTGCGCTGCCCCGCCACCAATCCCGGAACCGGGACCCCCCGTCCGAGCGCGCCCAATAACATTCAGCCGCATGCTCGAAAAATTCTTGTTTTGGCAACTTTGAGAGAAATTTGATGGACAAACTAAAAGTTGTTATTATGATGACTTGAAAATTTTTGTTAGGGCAACATTTTGAGAAAATTGTTGGACAAACTAAACATTTTTGTTATGATGATTTGAAAATGTTTGGATGGCCAACAATGAGAGAAATACGTTGGAAAAAACTAGTTATTGTTAGTTGCAACTAGCAAAACTTTCGTTCTGAGTCACATTAATTAAAAAAATAGTAATAGTCAGTTAATAATTTTCATTTTCACAGTGATATAGACAGCCTTATTGTATACAGGAGTTTAAATTTAAATTATTTAATTTAATTTAAAAAAATTTAAAAATTGAACAAATTTAGTATGAAATGTTCAAAAGTTCTCAGACGATGGATGCTTGATTGTAAAACTTGGGTCTACTCCCACCTTATTATATCCCAAAACTTGAGATACTTGTATGAACCTTGCACAGTAATTATTAGTTTAAAAAACTATTTTACAAAATAATAAAAAAATTAAATAAATGAAGCAAATTTGAGATTGTGATATGGGAGCCTTCTGGTGATAAGTTCTTCACCACTGCGGCGGCAAGAAATGCCATCTATTCTAAGCCCTTGGCCGGGTTTTGCAACCGGCCTATTGATGAATCAGGGCTAAACAGATAAATCATTATGTATATGTACAGTACATGTACAGTACAGTATTTGACACATTTCCTTTAGTTCACAGGTAAAAAAAAATCTAGAAGGAAAAACGAATCCAACAGTGGAGCACTTAAAAGTAATTCCAGAATGTGTTTTTACATTGAGAAATAACATTTTCTATCAGTAATTTTCTCATATTGCTGTCTTTACATGAGGCCCTTTGCATGCAGGAAGGCTGTGTTCATGTTAAAGTCATCATCTAGTAACTGAGCCGAGAAGATAAATATACTTACTGGGCGTATGTTTGAAGTCCATATATCCGTGGTAAAACTTACTTAGACCCCATATGAATCAGATGATTAATGTGCCCTTTCAAGAACATCACAGGGAGGGAAATGTCTGTAAATCAACACTAGCTTGCTTGCTTATACGTTGCTTCCAAATGCGCTAATAACTGGAAAAATCCTTTCGCCTCAAACACTGAAATGAGCTGCTCATCAAGAGCCATAAACCTGGTGATTTGATCATAAGTAGCGTTAGCTTCTGGAATGCTTAGAGGAATTTTTTTTCAGTCTTCAAATGCTTCTTTAGCAGGCGCTGAAGTACTCTCAATTAGAGTGACACTTTCTTAATATTATTTTTAGGACATCATTGCTGAGAAGATGTTAACATAACATGGTTTAGTGTATGTGATATTTCATTGATTAGTTTTATTAGTATGTAATAAATACATGTAATTGGCTGATGTTTTCGTGTTTGAAGTATTGAGATAGAAAAAAGGTAATATTGGAGGAGGTGTCAACTTGTTTTTGTTCTGTATCTACAAATAGAAAAACACTTTCAATGCAGGTAATGTTCTGCAATCACTCTGTCTCTGTAGTGACGGGTATATTACTTAGGTGTCAACCAACTGTCTTTGAGCCTTGTCTGCCGAGCTCTCTAGTAAACACAACAACAGCGGGTGCCTTCACTGCCACATTGCACACTTCGGACATTTGCTCTTACTCTACATTGGCAGCATTGCAAAGTCAATAGGATGAATAAAACATCCACGAATCAGACCTCCACCTTGGGAAATGTCATGCTGTCAGTATAGCTTAATGGGAAAATATAGGAACAATCCCAAGGGTCGAGCAGTTAAAATGCAGTTTGGCTATTTGGTTGCTTTGTACATCAAAAAGTGCTCCCAGTCATGTTTTCATCCACACAAAGTAAGATCTTTTTTCTCCCCCAAGAGGGTAGTGTAGTCCCCTTTGCATCTGAGCTGTAAGAACTTAAAAAAATATTTGTGTTTTATACAGTATATTAACCCCTTATATGTCTCATTTAACTCGTTGGCTGCCATTGACGCCACTAGGCGTCCAGTCCATCTTGACTGGGCTTGTTTTTATTTATTTATTTATGTTTTTGTTTAGATTACCAGAAATAGATATTTTCCCTATGCCCTGTAAAGGATTAAGGCATAACAGACATAAAAAGACATAAATCAGGTGATGGATTCAATTAAAACTGAATTTGTCATTCGATAATACAAGTAGAAATTGTAGTAGAAATTGATTTTATTTTTTTGTTGATTACTACATTTTACCCTACAAGAAAACGTGATGATGGGAATTATAGATTGATTTTTAATGTGGTTAGACGATCCATGCAAAATTAATAAACAAAAATGTGTCCAAAAATCTAGGACCATTAAATATGTGTAAAGTGGTATGAAAAAGTATCTGAACCTTGTGTAATCTCTCACATTTCTGCATAAAATCACTATCAAACGTGATATGATCTTTGTCAAAATCACGCAGATGAAAAAACTGTCTGCTTTAACTAAAACCACCCAAACATTTATTGTATAGGTTTTCATATTTTAATGATGATCATATGCAAACACTGACAAATCAACACAATTACTATTTTGCCCCCCCACCCCCCTGGCCGCAATAACTTCAACCAGACGCTTCCTGTAGCTTCCGATCAGTCTAGCACATCGATCAGGACTAATCTTGACCGATTCTTCTCTACAAAATTGCTGCAGTTCAGTCAGATTCCTGGGATGTCTGGCATGAATCGCAGTCCTTAGGTCATGCCACAGCATCTCAATGGGGTTCAAATCTCGACTTTGACTTGGCCACTCCAGAACGTGTATTTTGTTCTTCTGAAACCATTCTGAAGTTAATTTACTTCTGTGTTTTGGATCATTGTCTTGTTGCAGCATCCATCCTCTTTTTTAGATTCAATTGTCTGACAGATGGCCTCAGGTTTTCCTGCAAAATATCCTGATAAACTTTTGAATTCATTCTTCCATCAATGATTGCAAAGTTGCCCAGGCTCTGAGGCTGCAAAACAGCCCCAAATCATGATGCTCCTTCCATCATGCTTCACGGTGGGGATGAGGTGTTGATGTTGCTGAGCTGTTCCATTTTTCATCCACACATGACGTTGTGTGTTACTCCCAGACAATTCAACTTTGGTTTCATCAGTCCACAAAATATTTTGCCAAAACGTCTGTGGAGTGTCCATTTGCCTTTTTGTGAACATCAAACGAGCAACAATGTTTTTTTAGACAGCAAAGGCTTCCTCCGTGGAATCCTCCCATGAACACCATTCTTGGCCATAGTTTTACATATAGTTGATGTGTGCACAGAGATATTGGACTGTGCCAGTGATTTCTGTAAGTCTTTAGCAAACACTCTCGGGTTCTTTTTTACCTCTCTGAGTATTCTGCGCTGAACTCTTGGCGGCGTCTTTGGTGAACGCCCACTCCTTGGTAGGGCTGGGCGATATGGCCTTAAGTACGTATCACGATAAATTGAGCAGATTTACCTCTCTTCTGCCCTCAGCCGAGCGTA
This sequence comes from Corythoichthys intestinalis, assembly GCF_030265065.1. NCBI lineage: Eukaryota > Metazoa > Chordata > Actinopteri > Syngnathiformes > Syngnathidae > Corythoichthys > Corythoichthys intestinalis. The sequence continues at coordinate 46,191,349 of NC_080406.1, forward strand.
TGGCTACTCGACTTTGGCAGCGAGCTAAACCAACAAAGAAAAATGGAGGCCCAAACTCCTTCCTCTCATTTATTTCTTCGCGTGAACGTGCGTGTGCGTGTGTATGTGTGGTAAAACTGAAACATACATAAAACACAAATGTTATACACAAAATAAAAGGTTCTATACAATAACATGTTTATGTAAATAACAGAAAACTGGCTCCATTATGAGCAAATGAAATGAAGTGGCTACTTTAGCTTAGCACAAAAACGTGTGGGTTCGCGCCACATAAATAACAACAAAATAACAGAATAGACACACCAAAATTACATCTAACCCATTGTTAAAACGTACAAACTTACAGATTTTGTTTTGTCAAGGGTTCCCAACGATGTATGGTGCAGAGGAGGTGTGTAACGTCTTAACACCTCAAGGCCTCTTTTCCAACTGAAATAAAAAGTTCTTTCTGCCTGCTGCTTACAGCAAATCGCCACTAGGGGAAGCCGAGCGCAAACAGCAATACCAAAGAAAAACTGCAAAGTCAGAGTTACAATAGCGACATCCTGTGGACGGATGAACAATGTACAATCTTAGAAAGAAATTAAACCCAAAAAGTAGTCAACATAAGACCAGAGGACATAACACTCCCCGCCTGACATCTGCAAGATGTCAGCTCTTAACTAATGAACGATACACAACAACAACTCGTTTTACATGCTACCCTTAGACAGCAAAAGCACAACTTCACGAATTGGGCGAATGTAAAACCTATTCTCGCCGTTTCGGCAAATCTTAACCTCAACTTTTCTGACATTACCGTCCTCACTTGGGAAAGATTTTGTGATCAGTCCGAGTGGCCAATTATTCCTATGTTCCAGAGACTCCCTCATTAAAACAACGTCGCCCATTTGAAGGTTCGGCTTTTTTATTTTCCACTTGCGACGAACCTGCAAGCCTGCGATGTATTCTTTCTGCCAACGACTCCAGAAAACATTAGCTAAGTACTGCACGCGCTTCCATTGGGCTTTGAATAGGTCACTGGTCTGAAACTGCCCTGGTGGAATCGGTGGTGTGCCAACCTTTTGCGTGAGTAGCATCGCAGGAGTAAGAATGACTGGGTTTTCGGGATCTGTAGAAACGGCTGTTAGCGGACGGGCATTTACAATTGCGGTGACTTCAGCTAACAATGTTACGAGTACTTCATGTGTGAGCTTCCCATATGGATGTTCAAGGAGCATTGCATTGAGGATTTTTCGGGTGACGCCGATCATGCGTTCCCAGGAACCAGCCATATGGGATGCATGTGGAGGATTGAACTGCCATTTGCACGCACTGTCTTTCAAGAATGTGCCTATTTTGTCATTGTGACAGCCTAGTTTGTCTATTTGGAGCTCTTTGCAGGCACTCACAAAATTTGTCCCACAATCAGATCTCAAGAGTTTGGCACCACCTCGGATGGCAAAGAAACGACGCAGTGCATTAATGAATGACGATGTGTCCATTGACTCAATCACTTCAATATGAATTGCACGTGTACTCATGCAGGTGAATATGACTGCCCATCTTTTAGCATCTGCATTAGCACCACGCGTTTTTCTCACTGTAACGGACCAGGGACCGAACACATCAAGGCCTACATTTGTGAAAGGAGGGTCCGTGGACAGCCTGTCCTCAGGAAGTTCAGCCATTATCTGTTCAGGTTGCCTGCCCCTTAATTTGCGGCATGTGATGCACTTGAAAATCACACTGCTTACTGCTCTTTTTCCTCCCACAATCCAAAAGCCCCCTGCTCTGACTGCTCCCTCCGTGAAATGCCTTCCCTGGTGACATAATTTTTCGTGAAAGTGTCTTATTATGAGCTGAGCAAGATGATGCTTTCCAGGGACGAGTATGGGATTGGTTTCTTCTGCAGACAACTGTGCTTTCTTTAGTCGGCCTCCAACTTTAAGGAGCCCTTGCGTGTCAACAAATGGATTCAGTTTGCTGAGTGGACTTGAGTTTTTTAGAGCTGTGCCTTTTTCAATGCATCCAATATCTTCTGCGAAGACCTCTCTTTGAACGGTGCGAATGATCGTGGTCTTGGCTAGTTGCAGTGACTTTTCAGTTAAATGTTTGTTGCAGTTGTGCCAGCCACGACAGGAAACCTCAGAGTTGTTCTTGAATGATTGAGCTATATGTTGGAGTTTGGCAATAGCCTTTTGCAGCACCTTCCAACTTGAAAACCTTTCAAATCTGGCACTATTAAACTGGCCTTTTGATAGGGTGGTAGTGCAAGTTGTTACCTCAGGACGCAACTCACAGTCAGTCTCTGGGTCTATGAGATCGAAGGTTTGACTTCGAACTTGACTTTGGTCCAACCTGGAGAGGAAAGCTGGGCCTCTGAGCCAGGTGGAGCTGGAGAGCTGCTCAGCGGGCAACGCTCGTGTGGCATGGTCTGCCGGATTTAAGTGTGTGGGCACGTAATGCCACTGGTGAGTTTGTGCAAAGCGCCTGATGCGTTCGACTCTGTGTTGCACATAAACGTGAAAGCGTCTCTTGGTGTTTGAGATGTACCCAAGCACTACCTTTGAGTCTGTGTAAAGATTCACCTGATCGACTGTGACATCCAGCTCCTCTAGAACCAACTCTGCTACTTCCACGGCCAGGACTGCTGCACAGAGTTCAAGTCGGGGTATGGTGATGTCTGGTTTAGGAGCTAAACGTGCTTTGCCGAGGAGGAATCCCACTTCGCTGTGTCCGTCCTCATTTGTGAGTTTGAGGTAGGCTACCGCACCTACGGCTTTTGTGGAAGCATCACAAAAAACGTCAATCTCTATTCTTTGGGCTGCAGACAGCGGTATTGAAGTGTACATTCTGGGAATTTCAAGATGTTGTAGGTGTCCGAGGGAACTTTTCCACTTTTGCCACTGTTCTAATTTGTCTTTTGGCAGTTCAGTGTCCCACTCTGAAACATTTGTGGAAATGTCTCTGAGTATGGTTCTACCCCCTACGATTACTGGAATAGCAAAACCAAGTGGGTCGAACACACTGTTGATAACTGACAGAACTCCCCTTTTTGTGAACGGCCTTTCATTTACTCTTACTTGGAACTTGAATTGGTCAGTCAACAGCTCCCATCCTAAGCCCAAACTGCGCTGCATTGGTGGGGTAGTCTGCCCAATGTCAAGACCTTGCATGCCTACAGCACGATCTTCGGTTGGAAAGGCTCCTGTTATGAGAGGACAATTGGATGAGATTTTGTGCAGGCGTATGTTACACTGAGCCAGCATCTTCTGTGCCCTACTAAGAACATCAATGGCCTGCTCTATGGAAGAGAATGACTTTAGCCCATCATCTACATAGAAGTGCCGTTCAATGAATTCTTTTGCGTCACTGCCAAATTCCATTTCTCCTTCTATGGCTGTTCTTTTCAGTCCAAAGATGGCGACTGATGGGGAAGGACAATTACCAAACACATGGACAGTCATCCTAAATTCTTGCACTTTTCCATCAAGGTCATGATTTTGGAACCACAAGAAACGAAGGTAGTTACGGTGGTCTTCTCGTACTATAAAGTTGTGAAACATATGCTCCACATCTGCCATAACGGCGTATGGGTCGGACCTAAACCGCATCAGAACTCCTACGAGAGTGTTGTTAAGATCTGGTCCCTTGAGGAGCACGTCATTGAGAGAAACATTGTCAAGTTGAGCACTCGAATCAAAGACTACCCTAATTTTTTCTGGCTTTTGCGGGTGGTAAACGCCAAAACTAGGGAGATACCAGCACTCTTGATCTGGCGCCAGTGCGGGCGCTGGTTCGGCATGGCCCTTGCTGAATATTTTCTCCATAAACTCAGCGTAATGCGCTCTCATTTCAGGTTTTCTTCTCAGCGTTTTGCGGAGCGACATTAAACGATTGTAGGCCTGCTCCCGATTGTCAGGTAGGCGCCGCCTAGGTGAGCGGAATGGAAGTGGAGCTACCCAGTTATTCGCCTCATCTTTAGCAAAGTTGTTGTGCATAATGTCTAGGAACAACGCATCTTCTGCCGAAAGTGCAACTTTGTCGTCATTTGTTGTTTGTTGGAAAATATGTTGTCCTAGTTCCGCTTGTGTGTTTAGTGGATCGTTTTTGGTGTATTTCTCTTTGATAACGATTGTGTTTTCGCAAGGACTGAGGAACGTGGGACGTCCACTGTTTAGAACGTTCGTCTTAAATGAGTTCAATGTGGGTTTATGAGCTCCAGAGAGACAGACATCACCTATGACAACCCATCCTAAATCGAGACGCTGGGCATGAGGTGCATTGTTTGGCCCATTTACCTGACCACGAACTTTATGAGCCTGAATGATGTCCCTTCCCAGGAGCAGAAGAATGTCTGCCGATGGGTCGAGAGGAGGAATCTGTGAAGCGATTGATCGCAAATGAGGGTGAGCTGCTGCTACCTCAGGGCTGGGAATTTCGTCTCTATTATCTGGAATCTGATCACATTCTGTTATTGTAGGCAGCATCATGGAGACCTTACCATCTACATCTTCTACAACAAAGCCATCAGCTTTGCGACCTCGTGTCTCTGATAAACCTGCACATGTTCTCATGGTGTATGGGAATATGGTACCTTGCACATTAAACATGTCAAAAAACGCAGATCTGGCTAAGGATGAATTGCTCTGATCATCCAACATGGCATATACCCTCTTTTTCCTTTCTGGAGAAGTTCGGCGATATACATTAACTAAACAGATCTTTGAGCATGATTTTCCTTTTACGCCTTGCCCACATACTTCTGTGCAACTGGCTGTGTTCACAGGATTTGGGCCCTCAGACTCCCCGCCGTGACTCTGGGTTGGGGGATTAAAGTCTTGAGGTGTCCATGGAGGTGGACCGACATGCATGGCAGACACATGAGCATCGCTATCACATTCTGAGCATTGGATAATAGCTTTACAGTCTCGAGCCCTGTGATTTGTGGACGCACAACATTTAAAACAAATGGCGTGCTCTTTGAGAATGTTCTTTCTTTCGTCTAGTGTTTTCATTCTAAACCCCCTGCATTTGACGAGTGAATGTGGTTTTTGGTGGATAGGACATTGTTTGTCTGGATCGAGTGCTGTCAATTTAGCCGGACTGATCTCTATTTTATTCACCGCCAATGGAACTCTGTATTTGTCTCGTCTTACTGATGTCTTATCAACCCTTGGATTTATTACGTTTGAACACTGTAACATAAAGCTAGGGTCTGTTCTCATTTCAGCGTAGTCATTTACGAACCGCACAAAATACGAAAAAGGTGGATAGACTGCACCGTTTTCCCTTTTGTATTTGGTACCTTGTGTAACCCATGACTCCTGGAGTCCATATGGGAGTTTTTCAACTATCGGGTTTATGCCCCTTGGTGTGTCGAGAAAGCTAAGACCCGGCAAATAACTTTCACTTTTGGCATACGATAGCTCTAACAGAAGATCAGCAAGCTCCTGCAGTAAGTGAGTGTCTTTGTTGGAGATTCTTGGAAAAGTCTGCAACCGTTGGAAGAGTGAGGATTCAATTACCTCTGGAGAGCCATAAGTCTTGTCTAGCCGCTGCCACAGACGTTGGAGACCTGCCTGTGGATTACTCACGTGGACCGCCCTGATCCTCTGAGCATGTTGAAGAGACTCCCCGCCGAGCCACTTGGTGAGAAGGTCGAGCTCTTCGCTGGGCTTGAGATTGAGGCCTTCCGTCGCGTTGCAGAACATGGACTTCCAGGACAGGTAGGACTCTGGCCGGTTGTCGAAAACCTTGAACCCCGATGTCAGCAGATCACGCCGTGCTAGATAGGCTGCTAAATTGGACAGTTCACTTTGTGGGGTTGCTGAAGGTGTAGGCTGGTGTGAGATGTCCGTTCTCGCACGATGAGATTGGAGATGCTCTTCGTCAGCGATGTCGATGTGACGCACATGTGGAAAAGCACCAGCTGATTTTGGGCTATTTTCTGGTTGTTGAGAGTCATTGTGCCTAACCAGGTGCTCAGTGTTTGGCGTTTGTGTGCCATCTGCTTGCACACGCTGGTCGTCAAAGTGAGCATGCACATACTCTTGTGCACGCCTGATGGAGGGGGGTGTCTTGGAAAATACCCCTTGCTCGCTGAGGTCGACTTTGGCGCGCTCCTCTTCTTCGAAAGTCGCCTCCCAAACTTTAGCTGCGGCGAGCGCTGCTTCTGCTTCACCTTCCGTCTTCAGAGCGTGTAGTGTTGCCTCGATGCGTGCCTTCTCGACCTCCATGTCGATTTGGCGTTTGGCGTACCGTGCTCTGGCGTAGGCAGCTTCGGCGTCTGCTCGTGCTTGTGCAGCAGCTTGACTCGTTCTGGACCGGCGTGAAGAATGAGAATGACTGGCCTCCGACCTGGTGACCACTTGGCTGATAGGTGGTGAAACTTCTTGCTGAGACATCTTGGGTGCTTGATGTGTTGAAAATCTTTTTACTCTTCTGCCCTCAGCCGAGCGTATGGCTACTCGACTTTGGCAGCGAGCTAAACCAACAAAGAAAAATGGAGGCCCAAACTCCTTCCTCTCATTTATTTCTTCGCGTGAACGTGCGTGTGCGTGTGTATGTGTGGTAAAACTGAAACATACATAAAACACAAATGTTATACACAAAATAAAAGGTTCTATACAATAACATGTTTATGTAAATAACAGAAAACTGGCTCCATTATGAGCAAATGAAATGAAGTGGCTACTTTAGCTTAGCACAAAAACGTGTGGGTTCGCGCCACATAAATAACAACAAAATAACAGAATAGACACACCAAAATTACATCTAACCCATTGTTAAAACGTACAAACTTACAGATTTTGTTTTGTCAAGGGTTCCCAACGATGTATGGTGCAGAGGAGGTGTGTAACGTCTTAACACCTCAAGGCCTCTTTTCCAACTGAAATAAAAAGTTCTTTCTGCCTGCTGCTTACAGCAAATCGCCACTAGGGGAAGCCGAGCGCAAACAGCAATACCAAAGAAAAACTGCAAAGTCAGAGTTACAATAGCGACATCCTGTGGACGGATGAACAATGTACAATCTTAGAAAGAAATTAAACCCAAAAAGTAGTCAACATAAGACCAGAGGACATAACAACCTCGATAACGATAAATGACGATAAATTCGCCCAAGCAAACTGTTATATAATTTGAAAATTTGAATCAATGCATGGAATACAAATTAAAAGTTTCTCGTTAAATTTATTTACCAGCTTTTAATTTAACAATTGCACATGCAGTCTAAACATTAAGTATTAAAAAAATCTTGTAAACAATAAGAATTCTTGTGTGAACATTTATAACAGCTTGCATGACTTGAAAAATATCATCTCTTGAATTTCATTAAATTCATTCCGCATTGTTATACACTAGATAGTGGCATACGTTTAGATATTTAGAATAGATACAAATACGACACATCCACCCGCCCCCCAGAAATTATACTTAATTAAAAAATAAAATGTTTCACAAACCTTTCCTTTCTTTTATTCAGCTCAATTATTTACATCTTATGATTTTGGAAATCCTTACAGTATGCAATAAATAATATTCCTGTTCCCAAGCACTGTGCTTACTGTACTGTAATTTTTACAAAAAATAAACAATACATAGTTACTCCCTGTCATCTAGGACGAGCCACTTACAAGACTAGCACTGTCGTGTATTACAAATACTGCTTTGAACACATCTTCACAGACAAAAGCAATGACACAGGCTTAAAGAGGTCAACTTTAATTGTGTAAATCACACTTAATGACGACACGATCTCCTGGTTGAAATAGACGACATCCACTTACCGGTAATTCTATTGAAGATATGTAATGCTGAGGCAATTTGTCAACTTTACTTTTAAAAAGAAACGTGCACTGTTTATCCAGTAGATGGGGCTCATGCAGTGTGTCAAACAGTGATTCAATTTAGGGCAATTGTATTAAAAGCGGTTCATTGTTTCAGAAAGCCTCGGTTTTTCCGTCCCTATCTGGAACCTGTCAAGAGTTTACTTAATGTCGGGTGAAAGTTTGGCGAAGCTAACTTAAGCCCGACTTCATCCCGTTTACTTGTAGCGTTAGCAGCTAGCGTTAGCAGCTAGCGTTAGCCTACCGGGCTTCTGTTTGATTGGCTTCCTGAAAACCATGTGACTCCCAATGTAAGCACACTGTCTGGTTTCATAAAGGGGAATGAACATAGCCGAACAACACAGAGTCAAAGTGGGATGAAAAGACTATATTTTCTTCTTTTATTAAATTACCGAATTTACCGACATGGTCAAAATTACGTCGGTCATCGTGAAGAATTTCGGTAACGGTAAATTTTCGGTTTACCGCCCTGCTCTACTCCTTGGGAAAGAAGCAAGAGTCCATTTGTAGACAACCTCTCAGACTGTCAGACTTTTAGAGATAGTTTTTTATCCTTTTCCAGTTTTATGTAAATCAACAATCCTTGATCTCAGGTTTTCAGACAGCTCTTTTGACTGAGCCACGATGCACATCAGACAATGCTTCTCATAAAGATATTTCTTACCTGGTGTGTGTTTGATAGTGGGCAGGGCAGCTTTAAACCACTCATAAGTGATTGGGCAAACACCTGACTTAAAATGTTTGATAAAAATTAGTTTCAATTGCTCTTTAAGTCTCCTCACACAGAGGGTTCACTTACTTATTTTTCCCCATTCTGTCATTGTTTGCATGCTATCCTCATTAAAATATGAAAGCCTATAAATGTTTGGGTGGTTTTAGTTAAAAGAGACACTACATTTTCATCTGTGTGATTTTGACAAAGATCAGACATTACATTTGATGGTGATTTTATGCAGAAATGTGAAAAATTCCAAAAAGTTCAAATACTTTTTCATACTACTGTATGGGTATATATTTATGTAGTATTGGCTCAAACTATCATTTGCAGTGGTTCAGGGTCCACTCACCACAGACCTGTGCAAATATGTGTACATTCAAATTATAGCATTCTCTAAACTACATATAATCTTTTTTTGTGTGTTTGTGCTGTCACAGAAAAGCACATTAGTGGCTATGTTATCCCACCCTTTTGCAGCCTCTGGGTAAGGGTCGCAGTTTACCCCAAAAGCTAATTATCTTTAAACCAGGGATGTGGTTAAAGTTTAATTAGGCCTTGCCAGAAGGAAGGCTTAAGTTCAGCGGTAACTCCAGCTACTCTAGCTGCCAAAACTCATCAGCCTAATAGAGGCCTAAACTGAAAGCCCTTAGTGGCTTTTGCTGGACGAGGCCATTATCTGCCTGAAGCTAGCCAAGGCATCTACACGACACCCATTTTTTCTTAACTGATGTGAGTGAATTAATGTACTGTATGTGTGGGGTGTGAAAGAAGGCCGGGGTTTACTTTTTTATTTATACAATTATTGCAAAAAAAATAACTATCAAGGCTACAAGATTATGCAGAATTTTTCATCATGCTGACTTTGTGGTCGCAACTTTTGGCTACCTTTAAAGATTCAAACAAATGCAATCACTATGAGAGCATCTTTCTGTTTTGAGGTTACAATTTTTAAATTAAACCCAAGTTATGATATTACAACTACATTAATCCTAAATTTGGGTTCTCGTGTAGCTTTGAGGAAAGTCACTATATCACACATCAGTTGTATAGTAGAAGTGTGCTAATACAGTGGTACCTCTGCATACAGATTTAATTAATTCCAGGACCTTGTTTGTAAGTCGAAATGGTTGTATGTCGAGCGGGATTTTCTCATAGAATACATAATAATTCGATTGATTTGTTCCACAGCCCAAAAACCTAGACTTAAATTTGTAATAATGCCAGTACTTTTACAAATAGCAATTGCACATAGCAAAACAAATAAATTATAAATACAAATTGTAATAATATTATTAATAATAATGTAATAAATCGGGTTCTATTGTTGCGGTTGTTTGTTTGATTCATCCGCGGAACAATGTTGAGTGGAATGGTTCCGGTTCTGGAAAGGTTTTGTTGGGGGGCGTGCTTTCAATGGGGTTTTTCCGGGTCGACCTCCGCAGACCCATGTGTGACTTGTTTGACAAATAGTCAAGCTTGCCATTTCGCTGTTTGGTTCAACACGTCGCCTCCGACTTGCTCGCAACACTCATGTTCTGTTGTTGTTGGCGTCGGCTACGGCGGACAGTTGACGTGTTGTGAAGCACAAGTTGTGAAATAAATGATTAAAAACCTGACAAAGCTGGCGATTTCCTTGCTGATGTTACAATAATAATTTTCACCTTGACTTATAAAGACTGGTGAACTGAGGTCCGAGGAGGACCGTCTAGACCGTAGACATTCTACGGCAGTATTGTCGAGCCATTTCACAGACGCGCACAGGACGTTCATATTTTTCTATCATTTCCATCTTCATTTCTTTTTGGAACCCATGTTGATTTCTCTCACAAGAAAATCCGCTGTGCATCCGTCTTAGAGTTAGGGTTAAACTTTGGCGCTGTCATAAATCGTCCTATTTTGAACATGTCGTCGGATGTAGAAACAAAAGGTGAATCAGATTTTACATCGGATTTCGAAAAGATTGTATGTTGAAGCGATCATAGGTCGAGGTATATCAATATGGTGCTATATAGTGATACTTTGTATCTCAATAGGTTATCAATATCAGGCATGAAAATGGGTAAGGGGTTAAAAAGGTGAGAAGGGTGTGGAGGAAATATGTTCCAGTACACTGTACACCCCAACAAAATATTGAGCTCTGTCGACCCACACTGTGTTTCAGCAGGGCCGTGCAGAGACCGGTGGAGGGGCAGGTGCTTGTAGATCAAAAGGGGCACATGAACAAGTATTTAATACACCTTAAAACAACATAACTTCAATCTTAACCAGCTTTAGATAATAATTGGCTGCGACTGTGACATACTTTAATTGGGAGGGGGTAACAGTGAATAGAAATCAAAACTGTCATCAACACTTTCTGGCTGTGACTCAGTCAGTCTGCCTCTTTTCTTCCTTCAACCTCTGCATCAAAACTTCCTTCCTCAACTTGTTCATCTGAGAACAAACCACATCAGATGGTCACTGAGCCACCAACAGCACAGTTTTCTCAAAACTATTATTTCATTATTATCCATACTTAACAACTCTAGCACCTAATGATTAATAAAGCAATGACATAAAAGCTTATAGAAAAATAACATTGTAATTGTGTTTATAATTGTATTTAATAGCCGACTATCCTTGCAAACTTGTTCTTACCATGTCTGCTATTCACCCAGCTGATGAGGTATCCACTGCCTTTAGCAGCCTCATCCAACTCCTTTTTTTACCCCTCAATCTCCTTTCCCTACGAGGCATGTCTATGTAATGAAATATAAATATTAAAAAAAAAAAAAAAAAAATGACAGACTCTCCGGTGGCTTTTAGTTTTAAAGCTTTCTTAATTTCTTTCTCTCTCAATAACGATGGAGGTAGATTTGTGTTTTTGTTATTCAATCAAAAAACAAAGTTACTTCTATCAAAAATAAAGTTGCTTCAATCAAAATACAGTATATACTTTTAATCCCCAAAAAGTCACTTCAACAAAAAAAATTGTTTTTGATTGCAAAAATAAATTTGAGACAAAAAAAGCATTTGAAAACTATTTTTCTTGATTGAAACACATTTTTCCATTGAAGTAATGTAGTTTTGTGTTTGGGCCACATTTTGGCTAGGACATTTTTGTCTTTATTATTCAATCAAATAAATTGCTTCAAACAAAAAAATATATATAAAAAGAAAACCTTTGCACATGTGTCAGTCACCGTTTAACAAAGCCTGAGAGGGTTTGAGTAGACTCACTATGAAGCATTTAATAAAGCCAAGCATTTTCTTACTACTTTATTCTTGTTTAAAAATAATTCGGTGGGGCAGTAACATGTTTAAAACTGATCATAATTCTTACACTTTGTGTGCTTGAAAACCATTTATAAATGATACTTTGGTGAAAAAAGTGAAAAAACTTGTCTTATATGTATCTTTTCTCCAATGTAAAATCTGAATAAATACATCGAACACGCACAAAAAAATGGGGGGGGGGGGGGGCTACTTCACGGTTTTCACTTATTGTGGTGGGTTCTGGACCCCATTAATCGCGAGAAACGAGGGATCCTTGTATTTCTGAAAAGCTTTAAGAAGCAAGTCATTCCCACCACTCGTCAGCTAGAGTCCCAAACGAAAATAAGGTGTCTCAGGCGGACGACGGGAGCGATGCGAGGCGCCCCACTCCATCCGAGAGCATGCCGCTTAATTTGACTCAACAGTGCGTTTCTTCGTTAATATAACCGCTAAATACACGAGTTTGAGGCCAATTTAACGGGAGCTATTTTTTCACGCGAGATTTGGCTAGCTCTGGCAGTGTTCAACGCAAGCTGCAACGAATGGCAGTAACTTTATTATATCGCAAAATATGAAAACGATTGAAAGCATTACTCACCAAATTCAATCTGCTGGCAAATGCAGGGAAGTGTGTATGCTGCGCTCTGGTCTGCCCCGCTCTGGATAAGGCCTGCTTTTTGTTTTCGCAGCTTTGCAACGCAACCAAAGGCTCTCCAAGCAATCCATGTACACGTAAAGAGTGCGCGCGATTGGAATAATGGAACGCCGTTTGGGCCGATGATTGGTTCTCGTCAGCGAAGCATCTAGAAGGATTTGCTGACTGGATTTCTTAAGTGCTCAGTTTACGTACTAAGTTAATCACATGATGATAATAATAATAATTAAATAAAACCTCCCGACTCCCCCCCTCCTCCTCCCAAAAAGAATTTCTCCTTGGATCTATGCAATTCACGTAGGTCGCCCTTTTTGACTTCAAAACGGCGAATTTCGCCGAAAGGTGAGAGATTTTCATGCCGGCAATATGTTCCCGCCAAGAATCAATATGGCCATTTTCAAAAGATGTCACAGTTTTTATAATAGGACCAAAAGGTTGCTCAAGTTTTCCACATAATCATTTTCCACTTTAATTGTTTTTTTACTGGCTGCCAATGACGTTGCTAGATGTCCAATTATTTTTTTTTTTCTTTTTTTCAAATATCTGTCTTGGTTTTTCTTCACAGCAATGGGATGGATACAAGATAACACAGCAAACTTGAGAAATGTTAAAGTTTTTGATGACACAGTTGGGAGTATACTTTGACTCAAAATAAATTGGACATCTAGTGCTGTCAGTGGCACTCAAACGTGAGCATTCAAAGCCAGTCCTCCCAGTTTAAATGAACTGGACATCTATCGTTTTCAGTCACATACAATGCGTTAAAAACACTCATTTGTGAAAAGAAATGTTCCACTAAATTGTTCTTACAGTCTGTGAAAAAGATACGTTTTTGACAGATTGTACGCAAAAACTAAAGTAGCAAATTTACTCCATTTAGAAATAGCTTTTCTCTTTTAATAGTCATATCATAGAATATCATTAATTGATTTCCTTTATTGACAATTGTTTTATCACCATATTGTGATATAATTGTTATTGTGAGCCTTGTGTTGCAAATCGTATCGGTAGGTACCCAGCGCTTCCCTCCATATTGTAGGTCTATAGTAGCCTATTAGACACGCTGGTATGGGGTGTCATAGAATAGGATTGTTTTTATGAATACGAGCAGTGATGTACAATAACTACTAAGGGTGTAACGTTACATGTAATAGTATTGAACCGTTTCGGTACGTGGTGCTCGGTTCGGAACGGACGCGTACCGAAGGAGTTTCTGACGTAATATAACCCTTACTTTTCGAGGCTGTGTGTTGAGGTGGTTGCAGCTCAACGTTGCATTCATAGGATGAATTGACGGAGAATAAGTTGTCTTTTAGCCAAAACTTGGCGTGTTTAATTTCTACTGACATGCGGATACATCCTCTCTCATTGCTGTCTTCACAGGCAATCCCACAAATCAAAGTCATCAAAGTCAAACAAGAAGAAGTAATAAAAGTAGCACTTTAGACGATTAAGTCCCATCCTGCCATCTTGTGGCGAAAAGTTAATATGTCAATAATAAAATGCAATAGGAACATTATTTCAACATCAACTGAGGACACATTTATGAATACAAAACATTTCCTCCACCATTTCTCTCAACACTGTGAATCGATCAGGTTACAGTTTCTTTGTGTAGATTATATTTACTCCGTCTTCTCTACTATGATGAGGACCAACGTGGTAGGACAGTATAACCCAGAAATGTCAACGGCGCGACAACGTGGCCGCCGCGAGAACGCAGTGAAACACGGGCGTTAGAGTCAATCAGCCAATGCACACCAGTCCCAGAAGCGGCTCAACGCGACGCACGCGAAAAGAACGGCAGAGTTTATTATTTGACGCGAGACGCGGCCCTCCTCCGTCAATACTACTACCGGTAGCTAGGATCGGGCCGGAAGTTACTCGTGTAAAAATACGGTGGATCCGGTCGATTTTCAAACTAATATGCAATCGTAACCTACTTTTTGAGTCCATCAGATCTCTTGAGTGGTAGATTGGGGCACAGTTGACTTGTCTTTGTTGATTTACTGCTGTCTTCTCTGCTATAATAATAACCAACACGGCCCCGTGTTCAATACAAAACCCTCCTACCACAACAAAACAAGTAAGAACTAATATTCACATAGAAACTAAAGTTATACAACATAAAATATACAATATAAATGAATACTACATCACATTTGTAAAATATAAACACATAATAAAATAAATAGTAGCCCATTTAGATAAAATAAATTGAAATGAGCTAAAACACCTGTAATTAAATAATAAGAATAATACACACATCCTGCTTACACAATTAAATGTATTAATTTCTGTGTGACGCTTTAACTTGAGTAAATCCACCAATAAAGCTTTTGAAAACCGTTCATAAGAAAAAAAAAATGTTTCATTGAGGCATCATTTGTAAAATACATGTTAAAATCTTTGTCATTGGGATTGCTTTTCTCTTTAGCACAGGACTTCTTTTTCTTCTTTCTTTCAGAAAGAAAGCTGACCAATACGCAGGGTCTGAAAGGCAAATTGTTGTTGGATTATCTTTAAATACCCGCTACTTTTTGAGCAGAATTCTAGCTTCGTGTAACCTAATGTTCCTATTGTTGAAAGCACAAAAGTATGTAATAAACAACTAGCACATTTATATTTTGCATTTTGTTTTCTTACTGTACCGAAAATGAACCGAACCGTGACCTCAAAACCGAGGTTCGTACCGAACCGAAGTTTTTGTGTACCGTTACCTAATAACTACACTTATACCGGTAATTATAGATCTGGATAATGCCTGTGTAGAAAGATTGTTGTGCAGTTTCTTGTTTTCAAAAGCCTTCCAGTCCCACAAGCATTTTAAAATTTGGACACTGCTTGCTGCAATACTCTCGCCTGTCTGTTAAACTGTCTGTTTCAGATGTGGACAAACAGGCAAATGGATGGGTAAAGACTGGACAAAAATGAGCAATCGGTGTGTTTGTTGACTGCCTCTTCGCTCTGACAGATTGGCCGTCTCTCAGGGTTGAGTGGCAAAGAGGGGCCAGTGAAGCTGACAGGACGCTAATAGGTGTGATGCTAATGAGTTCAGTGCAATAAACAAGTACTTCTTTCCTATTTTTACTCTTTCCTACTCCTGTTTCCTCTGATATGTTCCTGTTAGTCTACCACTTTTGCAGGCGAAGTGAGTAGATGCTCCCTGCTTGCAATGTGGTACCATTTCAGTATGGTGCTTGCATACTAATTGTAATTCAACCACCTTTTTGCGCTTCGTTAATAATGAAACATCTTTTTTTTAAAGTCCTAGCATTTCTACTCTGTTACAGTTTCATAACTCTTTCAGTGTCATTGATGATGACAGACGCCAAATTGTGTCTTTTTTCCTCCTCGTGATGTGAATTTAAATTAGTTTGTGAGTAGTAGACGTCCAATCCATTTTGAACTGGGCGGGTTGGCAGCAAGTGAACAAATGCCAGTCCTCTCTGTTCAAATGGATTGGACGTCTATTTCCATCAATGGGATCAATGAGTTACGTAACAACGGAATATATTTGACTAAAAGCTGTTTTTATCTGATTTTTTTGCAGCTTAGTACTGTATTTGCATTTAAGGGGACGTTTATACGAGAAAGGGGTTGACACCGCAAAACTTTTCCAGAGAGCCCTATCGTTTACACCAGGGGTCCCCAACCTATTCCACTAAGGCACACTGTGGGTGCAGGATTTCATTCTTACCAAACAAGATGACAACACTTTTTCCCCAATCTGGTGTTTTACAAGTGCAATCAGTTGATTGCAGTCAGGTGTGGCTTGTTTTAGCAGAAGCCTCATTGGTTCAACTGTCTCTGCTGGATCGGCTGGAACAAAAACCAGGACCCACAGTGTGCCTTGAGGACTGGGTTGAAAACCCCTGGTTTACACGACGACAGCATTTTGGGAGGTTGAAAAAACAACAAAAGCCTTCCAGAGTGGAAATCTTGACTACGCTCCCGCATGTCGTCGCCGTCTTAAAAGTTGACAACCAATGTTCCCTCAACCTTTTTTTGTGTCTGAGCAGACACACACGCTCCCTGAGCACACTGAGGACAACTGTGAGCAACATCAGATGTGTATGCTGTGGCCACACACCAGTATCATGCCTGTTCAAAACCTTGGATCATAGCAAGTTACTTGGATAATAAAGAATGAAACTACATCAGCAATTGTCATTAGTTTTCTTTTAATAAAATTGATTTGGCACACTTAAAATAAAAAAGACAAAAATCTTGTTGTTCATGAGAAATGTACTATGTTATACGTGAGGGCCAATCCTGCTTCAACCATAGGAAAAGTCCTGCCTTGGCCTAGGTAAGGTCCAGATGTGGCATGGGTGAGTTAATAAATAAACCATAATGAACAACCACAATGGGAGTATATCAAACTCCCACATTAAAACTGTTCGGACAATAAAAACACTCAAGATTCCTATTCTCCGTGTCTAAGCAGCTATACAGGACCAAAAAAACAAAACAAAAAAAAAAAAAAAAAAACAACAAAAAAAAACATCTCACTCAGTTTCACCTCTTCTTCTTCTATTTCCACATACTTCGACAGCCATTCCATCTGAAAAGAACCGCATTTCTTTTTTTACTTTGGCTTGATGAGTGTAGTATCGCTGCCCATTCCTTTCGACGTAATAAGGGGTGAGCATTTGTGTCTCTTAGCGCCACTGCACTGTTTTAGCTAGATAACATGCGCGGCGTGTATGGGTAGTCAATGCTATGATTGGCTATATAGTGTAAGTGAACTTAACTGTATCGTATTATAGACCCTACTCACGTGACGTCACAGCCACGCCCCCGCGCCATGTTGTCCGTCTACTCGTCATGTTAATGCATTAGCGCTTCGTAAATTCCTCCTATTATGGCGTGTTTTTCTGCTCGTTAACATTAATAATCAAAATGGTGAAGTCGTGTGTGGCGGTCGGTTGCAAAAACAGAGAAGATAGACGGAGAGACTTGAAGTTTTACTGTATTCCGAGAGACCCGGAGAGGAGAGCGAGATGGACTGCTGCAATTCGACGAGAAAACTGGGCTACCACAGATTATGTAGTAGTCATTTTATATCTGGTAAGATGCATTCAATATATTTTTTTAGGGTTTTGGGCTGACAACCACAATTAAGATCATTGCTAGGCTAATCGCTGACAACATACACTCAGACGTTGTGAATGAACTACCTGAAAATATATAATTATAAGGGGATAATAAGACAGTTGTCATACAATTAATTTACAATTTCACTATTGAGGTCAAAAGCCAAAAAATAAATTCAACTAGAGACAATCTGGAGTAGTGCTATCGCACTTCATATTTATTACGTATGTAGTGAGAATGCTATCACTAAACCATATAAACATTAAAAGCCCTAGCTCCATTGACAAATGACATGAAATACATTAGACTTGACAGTGGATGTTAGCAAGAACAAAAGATTTTGAATTGAAAATTTCGTAACTCACCTTCCCGAGTACAAGATAGATTCCTGCCGAATTTTCGTGGATGAGGACCTGTTTCACCCAACCAGCAACGAAGTATTTATAAGCCTCCAAGCTCTTAAAGTTTCTCAGACTTTCCTGAGAATAGGCTGATTTTGTGTGGACAAGATAGTTGTAAATATCAGGATAGCAGATGTCAGGCAAAGACGGCAAAGACAGCGGGTTGAAAAACATCGATTTAGGCATCAAATATGGATCTGGCGAATGGATAAACTGAAGCTTTTCCACATAACGCCTTTTATGCAACGCATCCAATGAGTTTACAGCGTCAGATAACACCGGGGCTTCCATGAATTGCTCTATAACTTGCACGACTAATTGAAAACAATGAGAATAGGTCTAAAAAATACGGACAATACGGCGGCCGGATACAGCGACACGTCATTTTGTGACGTAGGTGAGTAGGGTCTATTGGCTAGGCACCTGTTTTTCATTGAGTTATGTTGCAAAATGGTACAGAAAAAAAATGTTGGTCTAATTAACTAGATTATATCCGTTCTAAAAAGATATTAGTTAATACTGTAGCGCTTGCAAAGATGTTGCTTCAGTAAATCAGCACAGGAGTCCAGCTCACTTTTCACTCGTTATTTTTCTCTTCACCCGCCCAGGATATACACCTCACAGTTGTATCGGGGTGTAGTAACCATCAATGGGAGCGTCGCGTTGCCGTATCGAACGTACCAATAAGAGTGTCACGTTGCAGTATCGAACGCACAAATAGAAGCATCGTGTTGCCCTATCGACTGACCAGTTGGAATGTCGTGCTGACACGTCACGGTGGCGCCGACAGTAGTCCTAGTGACGGCACAATACGTTTCTGTTGAACTTTATTTTGTACACTGCATAGATTTTCTTGTGTGCTGAGTATGTGCAAGCGCAATGCGCGCAGCGTAGAGGGTACGGTACAAAAGCGAGTTTTGGATGACAACTGACTTCCGTACTTCGGAACAGTAGGTGGCGATAATGGTCCAGTATATTTATTAGTGAAGGAGGTGAAGTTACTAATGATGTCAGTGCATGTGAACAGTCCAAAAGTGCATGAAAACATGTCTTCAAGTAGCAACCTTGTACACGGCCTAAGTGCGTTCAACATTATTCAAGACTCTTGTCAAATGGGGTGGTGTGGCTCAGTGGTAGAGTAGTTGTCTCCCAGCCCAGAGGTTGTGAGTTCGATTCTCCACCCTGATGAACTCGTCTAAGTATCCTTGAGCAAGACACTGAACCCCACGTTGCTCCTGGTGCTGCGTCACTAGTAGGTGGATGGTGATGTAGTGTTAAGTGCTTTGGGGGCCTTGAAAGGTGGAAAAGCACTATACAACTATAACACCATTTACCAACTATTCACTACTCTAATCACATAAACTTATTTATTACTCAGTCTAATGCGCTTCGCTATGTTGTTGTTTGACCATGACAAAAGAGGAAATAGCAGACAGTTTTGGTGGAGCTGCCACCTACACATTGGGAATGCATACTACATCGGCAAATTGGATGTTTCATGCACTTTTGCGCTTCCGTGTGCATACAGTTTTCCTTATACATAATGGTCATGTAAACGCAGATTTAAAATAACGGCAAAACGCCACTTTTGTGTTATTGCTTAAGATCGTCGTCGTGTAAAAATGGCCTAAGAAGAATTGTTACTCTGTTATGGTTTCGCAGAGAAAATTTTACCCTTTATTCATTTATATTTTTAATTTTGGCATGACACTGATTCCATATTTAGATTGATTCAATTCATGAAAAAAAATCCTAGAGTATTCTCGCACAACTCAATTCTAACACACACATTTTTTAATGTTGCCTTCTTCACTTTCTCTTTAACACTTTGGTCTCTCTTTTTCTACCCCGGAGAAATGTCACTTGGACCAGCATCGTCCGTCAAACTGGCATCTCAGACAGAACGCTCGGCTAAAGGGCCATGCTCCGATTGGCATGGGATCCCCCGGCTGTGCTGTCAACCTCTCTTCCTCGCCTTTTCTTTTCATTTTCTAAAATGCAAGGAACACTTTATTTTTTATAAAAACTGTCATATTACAATACTTAAAAAAACGGTAAGTTTTGTGTAAATCACAAATATTGTTTCATCAGTGTCATGATATTTTTCTTCCATTTAAACTGGTTCATTTAATGTAAAATTAGAAATACATAGATAGAGAACACTGATTAACAAAGTACCTCTGTGACTAAATCGATGCAAACAATAAATGACATGACTCTGGAACACTTGTTTTATTATTATCATCACTTCATATGATTCCAAAGTGTATAATTTATCTACAGTGTCTTCAAATTAAGTATTGCACTTTCCTTTTTTTTTTTTTTTTTAGTATGGATTGCGCTTTCTTTATTTACATGTGCAGTACAGTAGTATTATGTTGTTAATAGGGAGGGAAAAAAAAAAAAATCCGAAGGCTCTTCCTTTAAAAAAAGAACTGTGAGCAACTGTGAAACAAGTGAACCAGACAGAGGAGCTATTTGTGGTTGTGCCCCTTCCAGGTCTGTTAAATCTAAATAATTTCTTAATCTTTTTCCTGTTAGAAAGGCACTGTGCTAAAAGTGTTGAGATTGAGTTAAAGGCTTTTGGACGGCAGTTCAGAATATGTTGGTTACCTTGCCATTCCGAAAACCTTTGTCATGGAAACCATATGCTCCTTTTGAATGATATACAGAGCTTATGCACACATATGCAATGTGTGAGTGTATCCCAAATTTGATGAGTAAAAAAACCTTTGTACATTATTTTAGCCGCTTCACCACTGTGAATTGCTTGGAAAGTGCAACCGGCTTATTCAGTACAATTGTTTCTTTTTTTTTTTTTTTTTTTTTTTTTTTTTAATATGGTGAAGATATGGATTTGAAGACCAGACTGTGGCAAATGTGCTGAACTCATTCACTCCCAGCCATTTTCACTGGTGCAACCCCCTTCGCTCCCGGCCGTTTTACTGGATTTTGACTGATTTTGCAAGGCCCACAGAAAAATCTCTTCTATTGCTATATAAACATGGTACCCACCAAAAGAAAAATCAGACTCTAGTAGTTCATATCTTTTTCCATTCTTCAGAAATCAGCATTAGAAAATAGCTAAGTTTGAGCAATTTTCCAATTTCTGATGAAAAAACAAAGAAATTGAGCTTTTTGTTAATGTATACATTTCAAACAGAACTTTGAATTTAACACAGCTATTTTTTGCTTTAGTTACATCCCAAACATCAGACTAATGTTTTCCTTTTACAAAATAACATAAACAACAAGACAAATACAGCTTTTGGTAGCAAAGTAACAATTTATTTACACATAACTAACTGAGAGATGATGCTGTTGTGGCTGCGACAGTTGGGTTAAACTTTTCCCTCATCGCCGCCTGTCTCATACAGATGGATTTTTTTTAGTCTTTCCTTCGTGGTGACCACTGCCTCGTGGCAGAGTTCGCCTGGGGAACTGGTTTGGCTCTGCGCGTTTCCGTGCGGGACACTGGAGGGTGCGGGGGACACGAGCGGCCAAGCACAGTGGCGCGGGCTCTGCTCGGCGAGCAGCACGGACTTAACCGCATCGTCCACTACACTGGTGGTCGCGGTCGTTCTGCTTGGTCGCCGCCGCCTGGCATCCTGGACGTCCATTCAGTCGTCTTCTGCCGGTGCCCCGGCTGTGTGGCCCGGCCGTTCGTTCCGTTGAATCGGGTTGCGCGTCTTACCAAATGCGCTACTGCCCTCCAGTGGCCAGTTTTATTGCTTTAAAATGGACTTTCAGCTTTGTGCTTTGGAGCTAAGTTGAATCAGAACCCAGAGATGTCTCTTGTGAAAAGAAACGTAAAAGACGTATAAATACGTCTTTGGGACACTGAAACAATTAAAAATAGAACGTATTTATACATTTTTCGGAGCAAATGAGTTAATAGTCCAGATGATGTAATGCCTGTTTTTCTTCTTTTTTTTAACCTGTCCTGTTCAGCTGCTTGACACGGAGAATGTTAATCTGAGTGTCCTATTGGTCTGAACAATTTTAATGTATCACATAGGAGTATGATATACTCTTATTGTGATGATTATTCATTGTGTTTTGTTGAACTGAAAAATGCTAGACAGTCATATTTTTCAGAGATCATTAGTAGAAACACCAACAATACTCGAACACTATTTTCTGTTGTTGACAAACTGACAAACCCACAAGCATCAATACCACAGGAATTGGCATCTGAGGTGTCCTGTAATGATTTCGCAGCGTTCTTTACACACAAAGTACTAAAGATTAGATAGACTGTGTGCAGTTCCAGATTAACAATTGCTACACTAAATGCCTCCCAAAATGTCCCCCACGTCAATCTTAGACAGTTTAGCCTCTTGGACTATGCCACTTTAACAGAAATTGTGTCAAAATTAAAGCCCACAACATGCTGCCTTGACATCCTTCCTTCAAACTTTTTCAAAACTGTTTTTCATTGCATAGCCCCAGACATACTTCAGATCATAAATACTTCTCTCCAAACAGGAGAGTTTCCACAGACTTTAAAAACTGCAGTAATAAAACCTCTCCTAAAAAAACCTAATCTGGATGCCTCAACCATTAGCAATTACAGGCCAATATCAAATCTTACATTCCTGGGGAAAATTATCGAAAGGGTTGTGTTCGAACAGATCCAGACTTTTATGATGCAAAACAATCTTTTTAACTCATTTCAGTCTGGATTTCGGCCACAACACAGCACCGAGGCCGTGCTTATCAAAGTCTTAAATGATATTCGTCGGAATACCGATGCAGGCAAATCATCTGTTCTGTTACTATTGGATCTCAGCGCCGCATTCGACACGGTTGATCACAACATACTACTCAGCAGATTGGAACAGTGGGTAGGGCTTACTGACACTATTCTTCAGTGGTTCACATCCTATTTACATGATAGGGATTTCTTTGTTTCAATCGGAAACTATCAGTCAGAACGAACCAAATTCACGTGTGGAGTCCCTCAAGGGTCAATTCTTGGACCACTCTTATTTAACATCTATATGGTTCCGTTAGCTCAGATAATGGAACAGTATGACATCTCCTATCACGCCTATGCAGATGACACACAACTGTACATTTCTGTGTCCCCACATGATTATAGTCCCTTAGTCTCCCTGAGTAAATGCATTCATCAAATCAATGAATGGATGTGCCAGAATTTTCTCCAGTTAAATGTGGAGAAGACAGAGGTGATCATTTTTGGGCCAAAAAAGGAAAGGTCAAAGATAAGCAGGCAACATAGCACAATGTCACTTACAGCTACAAATCAAGTCAGAAACCTTGGCGTAATTATTGACTCAGACCTAAAATTTGATAGCCATCTAAAGCCCGTCACTAAATCCGCTTATTACCACCTAAAAAATATAACCAGAATTAAGGGGCTTCTGACTCAAAAAGACATGGAAAAACTTATGCATGCATTCATTTTCAGCAGATTGGACTATTGCAACGGTATATTTACGGGTCTTGATAAAAAATCAGTCAGGAAGCTGCAGCTAGTACAGAATGCTGCTGCCAGAGTCCTCACAAATACAATGAAGCTGGACCACATTACACCAGTTTTGAAATCACTACTCTGGCTTCCAGTGAGTCAAAGGATAGACTATAAAATACTACTGCTCATCTACAAAACACTTAATGGCCTTGGACCAAAATACATGCTTGACTTGTTAGATTCCTATGAGACATCTAGACCCCTAAGGTCGTCTGGAACGGGTCTTCTGCATATTCCAAGAACCAAGCAGGGTGAGGCAGCATTTAGTTATTATGCTTCTCACCTCTGGAACAAGTTACCTGAACGTCTGAAGTATGCTCAAACTGTTAGCTCTTTTAAATCAGGGCTAAAAACACTTTTGTTTAGCACTGCATATCCATAACTGTCTATATATTTCAATCTACCTGCTTTGTATTCCTCTTGTGCTTATCTCCATTGCTGATTTCAATTATTATTAGTAGTAGTAGTCTTTGTTATGTTTTTATTTTATTTTTATTTATTTATTTTTATTCTATTTGTGATTAAATGCGATCTTTTGTCTTGGTTTTTACGTTGTATTGATTTAAATGTGATTTTTATGATCTTCATGTGATGTAAAGCACTTTGAATTGCCTTGTGTTGAATTGTGCTATAGAAATAAATTTGCCTTGCCTTTGTTTATTAGGTAAAAGCAGCGAGCAATAAGGGGTTATGGGTGGACAGGAAGGGAGATAGAAAAGGAGACAGAAGAGAAGAACAAACAACAACAAGAAATACATTCAACACCTACATTAACTATGACTATAGTAGCGCTATTGTTAGCTAATTGTATTTCCGGTTGAAACCATGTGGGGGGCCTGATGACTGAGGAGAAAAGGCGGTGGGAGAGTCAGAAAGAGATGTGATTAGGTGGGGTGGAGCGTACACAAATCGGCAAAGTGAGGTGTAGAACCCAGTGTTGTGTGAATCACTTGTAAGTGTGGATATGTTGGCATCCTATTCTATGCAGCCTGATTGCTAATCCTGGCACCGATAGTTTCTCTACCTGAGTGTGTCTAATTGCACCCATTCATGCATGAATCCCATCAGACGTGTGCTAGTCCTGCAGATAAGTAGAAATGCTTTGTGGGGGCCGCCCTAGGGCCACGACCCTCCCCAGCCAATCGGGGGGGGGGGGGGGGGGTGAGCCAGCACAGCCCGTCCCTCCTCCAGCAGCTTCAATGAGGGGGCTACTCACAACTCCTCGGGACCTGGGTGGTCTCTCGGACCATCCACGCCCCATTAACTGGCCTTTAGGGAAGGGATGAGGGGACGTGCCACCTCGCCCTCGCCCACCACTTAAGGCAGCCACCGCCACAACCCCCCAACTGACATGGCGCACCGCGGGACCACCACGGCCCACTAGACACAGGGCAGGACAGAGTCCCCACTCGGAATGGGTGACACGCCGCTGACCCACCGGCACCTGGCAAGCGACCTGCGCCGGAGCCCAAGGAGGTTACCTGCGCAGAAAAGGGAGGGGAAGGCACAAGCAGGAGAGTGCGGAAAAGCCAGCGCGGGACTGTAGCCCCGATCTCCTCCCACCCCCTACAACCAGCAGCCAGG
Source organism: Corythoichthys intestinalis (assembly GCF_030265065.1). Lineage (NCBI taxonomy): Eukaryota > Metazoa > Chordata > Actinopteri > Syngnathiformes > Syngnathidae > Corythoichthys > Corythoichthys intestinalis. The sequence goes on from NC_080406.1 coordinate 46,216,391, forward strand.
CAATGAGGGGGGCCACGCCCCAGGAGCCAAGTCATAGAGGAAAAAAGTAAGGGACCCACCTACCACCGTATTACTGTGGCTGCCAGACCCAGCACCGTGATGGGATTGTGTGGGGAAGGTAGTGCAGTGTATGCATTAAAATAGGAGAGCCCGGCTGAGGGCAGTGCAACCACTGCATGTAAGTTTTTCCCAGCCGCACATTCCAACGCCTCTCGACGAAAACCCTCCGTGGAGTATAATTATGGGGTGCTTTAAAAGAGTTGCCCGTTTTTCTTTTAAGTTATTGGCTGTCATTAACGCTAGACCTCCAATCCATCTTGACTGGGAGAGGTGAACAAACATTCGTTCATTTGCCCCTCCCAGTTATAATAAATGAGTATTGGTACGTTTGCAATACATATTGTATATGGATACAACATATCAGTAGTAATACTTTTCGATGCTTTTGACAACCCTATTTTAAAGCCAGAGGTACCTCTTGAATTTAAATTGTTAACATGTACAAAGGATACACAAAAGGCCAATTCAGTCCATTCCAGAAATACTTACTCACTTCTAGGCTCACCTTTATAACACTTTTATTTTATTGACTGGACAGTTGCCCACTTTTTTCTTTGTTATTCCTTCTGGCTTCGATGAAAAATATGAAGGATGCCTTAGGCATGTCTTGCCCCATATTTTGTTGGTTTCCAACTTGAAGAGGTTAGGCTGCCATCAACAGATTTTAGTATTATGTTGTATGAGCTATCAGGTTGTTTGTAAGGGACTGTGACATTAGGTAGAGAAAATATGGGCTGGCAAACATGGCGTACTGTATGCTCTTCATGACGTTTGTTTTTTTACAGACATATATACAAGCACACATACGCAAGCACAGTTAGAGGTGGACGCAAAACGTTTAACTTTGAAAGTTGGGCTGCTAATTAGTGGAATTAGCGGTAGATCAAAGAGGACTATTAAAGGGGATGTTTGTGGTAGTGAGAGCTCATTAGCATCACAACACATGGACATGACCATGAAAAGAAGAGCAGCAGAAGGAGTCCCATTATGAAGCACCACTGTTTTTCTCCTCTCTCTTTCTGTCACTCTGCCATTGAGGCAAGTCAAAGGCGATGAGTGCTCATAGAAACACGGTTGTGCCCTTTTACACGGAAAAACATAAACACACCAACTTAAGCGCAAGATTTTCTGGCAAGGAACAAAACAAAGCAGTCCCTGCTCGCTCTCGTCCAATTTTCAGCTTAATTAAGAGGGGAATTAACTTTGATCTGCACCAGTGTAGTTGTAAGAGTTTTCAGCCCAGCACACACAAAAGCACAAACCCATAAGCATTCTTCAACCCTCATAGTCAGACCCAGTCATTTTGCTCTGTTTGAAGTCAGTACAGATAAACAGAAGAAACATTCTATTAGGACTACCTGAGCTGTCCTTGTTAGTCAGATCTAACAGCCTTGTGGCGGAAGGCCTCTATAAGTGTGTCTCTATCTCCATCTAATGGAATAAACAGAACAAAAGATCAAAGCTTCGAATGCAGCCCAGGACATTAGTGGCCCCACACCATGCATCTTTGCTCTTGTGACCAGAAATATACTGAATATACTGAAATATACTAAAATGTCTCTCTAAACATACGGCAATTCTTCACAAACTGCTCGTCTGTAAAACTGGGAAGAACCAGTCTCCACCAGTCATCGGCTTTTGTTCGGGCCCAAACGGATGGCGAACATCAATGTGCAATGAGTCGCAGCAAAATCTGAAACGCCAAAAGAAAGCTGTTATTTTTGGGGGTATTCTAGGAAACACAAGCCAACATAAACTATTTTCTCAAATTTGTTCATATTAAAGTACATTTATGTTTATACAATAACAGTATTCTTTAAATAAAATTTTGGTTAGGTTTTGGAAGTGCTCGGTTCAAAAAATTGTCTTTCCAAAAAAAGTTGCAAAATTTATTTTGTGCTTTTATTTTTTAAATGTAAACTATAGAATTTGTGAAAATAAATAAAAGTGACACTTTTTGATGATATTTCAAATATATTACATTCTGAGTTCATCAAATTAAAACAAAAAAATTGTAAAAATTATAAAATTTACTTATCCACTTGCCTTTCAATGTTCATAGGTATAAATTTAACGAAAAAGCCCAAAAGTGTTCAACTACATATTCCTGAGTGTCCAACACTTAAAGTGTCCGTGCGGAAACTCCTGTAGGACCGCACACAGCACTTAGCTTGCGCTAGTAATTTTATAAGGAGCTAAAATACATGAAACGAAACCGAAATGGTACTCAAGTGACCCAGATTGAACATACAAAACCAAAACAGTTGAACTGTTACATCCTTAGTAAACACATGTAATATATTAGACTTAACCTGTCGCCTCCCTTGTCTTCTACTGTCTGCTTCCCTTTCATCCTCCATGAAACAAAGAAATATCGTTGCCTTTGGATCTGTTGCCTTCTAACGAAATCTGTGTGCGCTTCCCGTCTCGTCGTTATACGCTGGATTTGCCCGCCGATGGAAACTATTCCCTTCAAACATGCAAAAATTGCTTCTGTGTCCTTGACGGTCTCCATTTCGTTGTTTTCTGTTCAGCTTAATTTTATTTATGCACCACTGGTGGGTGTGGCGAGTAAATAATGCGTCACTGGCGCATTACTGGCGCAGATTATAACGTCACAGCAGTTTGTATCAGTCGCAGTACCCATGTGTGAGCACGACTGCCTGGCGAAGGATAGTTACCATGACTACTGGAGACCAAGGGCGTAGGTTTGGTCTCAACATTGGTAGGGAGAATGTAACAGCATAACCTGCATGTACCATACACTTTTTGCCGGGAACTGGACATTTATAAGACCAAACAGACTGGGCGAACGGCGGTCAGGGCTACATTTCTCACCAATATGAACCTAATTAATTGGCAGGCTAAATGATCAATGCAAAATTAGGGCTGTCAAATGATTAACATTTTTAATCAAGTTAATTACAGCTTAAAAATTAATTAATGGTAATTAATCGCAATTAATCGCAATTCAAACCATCTATAAAATATGCCACATTTTTCTGTAAATTGTTGTTGGAATGGAAAGATAAAGACACAACATGTATATACTGTATACATTCAACATAAGGACTGTATTTGTTTATCATAACAAGATGGCATTAACATTATTAACATTCTGTTAAAGCGATCCATGGATAGAAAGACTTGCTGTTCTTAAAAGATAAATGTTAGTACAAGTTATAGAAATTTTATATTAAAACCCCTCTTAATGTTTTCGTTTTAATAAAATTTGTAAAATTTTCAATCAAAAAATAAACTAGTAGCCCGCCATTGTTGATGTCAATAATTGCTCATGGGTGCTGAAGCCTACACAATCAGTCACACCCAAGCGCCAGCAGAGGGCAGCAAAACTCCATAAAACACAATTAACAAGTGGGCATTTCACTGTACTGTCATGTAAATCTGTCTGAGCGGGGCATGTGCGTTAATTGCGTCAAATATTTTAAAGTGATTAATTTAAAAAATTAATTACCGCCCGTTAACGCGATAATTTGGACAGCCGTATGCAAAATACTAAATCTGTATTGACTTATACTTTCATGTGTTCATTGGTTTAGGTGATACACGATTTGATTCAAACCGTTGTTTCAAAAACTATTAGAAACATTTTGAAAACATTTTATTAGCAAATTTAAAGTGCAATATTTGAACTCAAATTATATTAACATACACAAGAAATACAAACTTGTTAATCATCAATTAACTATCCATAAGATGGTAATCCTTAGTTCACTACATTTCTTAGTTTAATTAACAGCAGAAAACATACAAAAGGATATTTCTCTCAACGCAGCTTCCTCCTCGAGTTCGAAAAATTCACACAGATTAATGTTATGCTAACTATGATGCAGGTCGAACTTACAGTAGCAAAATCAGTGGTGTCTACCCCACCCCCACAACAGTGACGCCTTTTTACATTACTTACAGTGGCTGCTGCTGGTGGAAAAAAAACTTGTAATATCCCTCGTCTTCGAAGGGGGCGGAGGAGGCGACATGTTGTGTTTCTGTCCGGCTGTGAATGCGTGTGTGTGTGTGTGTGTGGGGGGGGGGGGGGTCAAGTCATCAGCCAATCAAATGTGCGTTTGAGGGAACATAATGAAAGTACTGTAAGGCTACGTTCATACTACAGGTCTTAATGCACGAATCCGATTTTTTCGTGTTTTTCCGACTTGAGTGAGGCATTAACTTGACGGTCTGAACGTGACAAGTCGCATAGAACTGGACCATTTCAAATCCGATCTGGGTCACTTTCGTATGTGGTTCAAATCCGATCTGGGCCACATTTTTCCAGACTGTCGCGGCGGTCTGTACTGTCCATTCTCCGGAATCGGAATTCATGCACTAATTACGTCAGCAAACAGCAAGAGGCACGAAGGACGGCAGCCATGCAGGCATTAGCGCCTAGCTTGAACTCTGCTTTTAAGCACGAAGCGGGCTTGAGCGCAGTCATAAAAAAATAAAATGGAAAAAAGGATAACCCTGTCAATTTTCGATTTTAATTCTGTGCGCCGAATGAGCAATATTTCATTATTGAACACATTGCCGAGTCGGGGCAAACTGACGCACCCACGTCATTTCACGCACACACGTCAAGGCTTATGTGTGTGCGTGTATGCGTTCTATCAGTCCATATAAATTTTGAAAATAAAACTAAACGTGGATAATAAATGTCTGTTATTGTTATTTGTATCCTCTTTTTAACAAGAAAAATATGATAATCCCTGGAATTACAGCCAACATGTGTGGTCATTTGTTTTGATGCTTCTGCGCATGCGGGTCGTCTTGCTCAGCGTGTGTCGGACTGCAAATTAGTGCGCATGCGTAATACTTGAATGGTCTCAATGGACAAAGTCAGTCTGAACGGGCACGCCAAAAAAACGGATATGACAAAAAATCGGATTCGTGCATTAAGACCTGTAGTATGAACGTAGCCTAATTCACTTAATAATGGTCGGTTTAATTCTATCCTTACAACATATGGGAAGACAATCCAAATAACCGATATAACTGAAGTCATTATACTGTATAATGCAAATAAGGTTGTTTAAAAGTTAGTGGGGACAATTTCAGCATCCTGAAAAGTTGGTAGTGTTATGTCCCTACTGTCCCTATGCAAATTTACGCCCTTGCTGGAGAGGCCTATTGTTATAGGAACTAAGTACTCAGGTTCTGACAGTCTGAAAACAACTATTGATTTTGAGAAGCCTGTTTTCATAAAAGGGACATGGTTTTAAATCTGGAAGAAAAAAACAACGATACAACACAGCATTCAGTGGCTCCGCTGTTTTTTTGAAGTACCGGTAAGGTGTGTGCTTAACTGACTGCCAGTCTAGTTATATAATAAATGCATAAGATACCACTCTTTTATTGGAGCTTGGTAAATTGGGCAAGTGTGTGTATTCTGTCTTTTTTGGGCAATTTTTCATCAACAGAAAATTGTCCAGTCAAAACAAAAGTTGTCTTTAGTTAATCAAAGCTCTGATGACAATTACAGCGAACACAGGTTGGAAGAAAGCATTGTTTGTTACCCATGTTCGCTTAGATCAGAATAACTCATTGGCTGCCATCGGCGATGAAACATGAACAATCACAGCCAGTCCTCCCAGTTTAAATGAATTGGAAGTCCATCGCAGGAAATGAATTAAGAACTTTCCAGAGTTAACGTAACCTTGGGAATAGTGTAGATAAATATTTCTATTTATTCACACAAATATAGATCTGTTCAATTTATATCGTCACTAACAATCATATATTATCCCATTGTACTGTGTTTTGTCTATTTTGTGAAGTCTGGGATGAGTAGCCTTCTGTTATAGGTAAGGGGAGCAAGATACTGCTCCCAGCACTATTCTTGATTTGCCTGGTCCTTTCACTGGTTGTGTAGACGGTGTATATAAACGGTCGAGGAAGCACCTTGCTGTGCTGGGAAAAGATATGTCTCCTGGACGACCAGCTTTAAAGTACTCTTTCCTTAGTAGATGTATATATCTTAGGTGGTTATTGCTTTCTTTTTGTTCCTGAACTGTGTGTCGTCCTCTCATTTTCATTAAGAGAATTAAAGAACCTGTAAAAAGAAAGAATCGACCATTTTCCCTTAATGTGATAGGTCTACTACTATAAAACTAAAAAAACATTTTATGGACTCCCAAAGCCTACATAGGAGAAGGAAAACTAAGTAAAGATAACTAACTTGGCATTGTCAGAAACTTGTATTAATCAATAATGAAGTAAAATAATAATTTTTCCGAACACACAAGGAACATGGCACAAACAATCAAACCCTTCATCTAAGAACTGTGATGAGACGTGCTAACCAGTCATCCAACATGCCGCTGTATGCGTTCAACAGATGATTACGGCATGAGCACTGCCATAATGTGTTATGTATAGCAAATGTCATGGTGGAAAATACGTTCATTGTATAATTTTGGCTTTAATGTCTAATAAATGTCAGAAACACTTAGAAAAGCTAGCTGTTAATAACACGTATTCAGAACTCCTTTCTGAAGCTTAATATATTCGTTCTATTTTGTACCTCTATTCTGTTGTTTTTTAATTAACTGTGCACTCTTTTCTGTGCTCATTTTCTTTTTTTTTTTATCATCTTAGTGAATGGACTTAGAGAACAGAAGAAATATGGAAATTTAAAAAAAAAATAAAATCACCAAAATGCAAACAGTGACTACAAAGTGTGTGGAGTTATAATGTACAAGGGCAGGAAATCATTGTGTCATGCCCCCAAATTGGCAAGTTTAGAAAAGATATGTTAAATCATCCCATTTCACCTGGTGATGGAAGTGTCCTTTTTCAAACATGATGTATTTTTAACAATATGTTATGTTACATTGCACCAAATTTGTAGGTGTTTCCTCATATTGTCTAGCTGCCAGAATGTCAAAACCAACAGTACAGTCGTACCTCCAATTACGAACATCTCGGCGTACAGATTTTCAGGTTAAGACACGCCTCAACAGGAAAATATACCCTCTTGTTACGAAAGAAATTTCCGGATATGAAAGGCAAAAATACAGTATGGCTGGTATTCGCAGCTCTCAGAGTTTACTGAACATAACATACTTATAGTTTCTTTGCCATTGGCTATTGCGTAGCATTCCTGGCATCCAATTACCGTAGCTAAGAGGGACCTCTACTGTATGTGTGTATCCCGGCCGCCTCTCCATTCGCCCCTCGTGTTCCGACAGCCTTACATGTACATGTATTACATGTATTAACTTTTATTTTTTATTCCTGTTTTTTTTTATTACGATTTTTACACAGATTTTATGTTTTCTTGCAATAATTTAATTGTAACATATTTATCACATGTTTTGATGCATTTGCATGCATTATAAAAGATTTATGTCTTAATTTTGGCCCGCTTGGAAAAAGTTAGGTTATTTACATGGATAACACATCCCTACTTACAGAAGTTAAGAAACTACTTTCAAAACCAATTAATTTAAAATTAAAAGTAGATGGATGTACCACTGTATTGCCTTCCACATATGGCACATGCTTTTCTAAAGTGCCCCCAGAGAGCCAAGATATTATAAAAATAAAAAAAAAGTTTTAATGAGTTGTCTATACCCACTGTTTAGTAATTTGTGATGATATATTGTGATATCCTGATATGATTTTTTGATGTCCCATCAAAAATTTTCAAGATGTTTTACCGATGCTGCTACCGATACCCATATTTTTAGACCATTAAAATATCATGCAAAAATAATTTAACCAGTAAGTAACAAATCATATTTTTTATATCAAAGTGAGCCTTGCTGGTACATCTTCAAGAAATACTCCCTTTCTTACAAATATAATATCACACAATGCTCTGTTACTGTCATTAGTTTTTAAAGAGAACTAGTGCCACACAGTTGACATGTTTACCTAGTAGTTTTATTTACAGTTGCCTAAAAATGCGATGATGCTGAAAGTGCATGTGGATACTGGATCCGTTCACATCTTGTTACCAAATCCGATACTGTCCCATACTCAAAAAATAGCCCTATTAGGTACCGACACAAGTTCCAAGTATCGGACCAGTTTATCACATTAGTAAACTGTGGGTGCAGATTAGTAAACATTACCCACCATTTAGTAATCTATACCTACAGTTTATTGATATGTAGCCATAGATTACTAAATTGTGAGTAGATTATCTAGGAAGTTTTTTTTTTTTCCCACCCCTAAAACCAAGCGGGCTCCAGAAACAACGTCATCACCTAAATTGAAGGCTCTCTAATGAAGCATTTTTTAAAAGCAGTGGCACGTTGATGATGGTCCTAGAAATCAAAGTTCTTCTTGCCTATTAATGAACTCGCGCTTGAATTTCCATTTCTAATTTAAAAGAGAGTAAATAATGTGCCAGCTCTCATGACTTTTTTGTTTTAAAGGCATGAGCAACTGTCAGACCTCTCTCTCTCTCTCTGTCCAACTGGTGATTAATCTGACTAAATAAGTGGAATTAACAATGTAAAAATGTGTTTACTGTCGTCCGACTGGAGCAGATGCTCAAATTAAGCATTAGTGCCACTTTTAGGATTGGCGTGAAGCTAAACTGAAGGGACGGTGCTTGGGAGAGAGAAAACAAGACAGCAGGTTGGAAAAAATGAGACCGCATATGGGAGAGAAGAGGGGAATGGACCGGGTAGAGCGAGCATAGGAATAAAAAATGGCAAATTCTTTAGTTTCAGCCAATTAGGCTGAGAAGCCACTGGTAATTAACTCTCACGGGACATACTGAACAGTCATGCACCTCGTTTACATAATAAGGATAAGAGGAGGAGCTCCCTCCTAATTTTTTTCTTTTCCCGCTGCTTTTCCATCTTCATTGTTGGCCTGTTGAACCGAATCAAAGCAGTGGATTCCACAGATACATATGAGCAAAGTCAAACTGACCCAAAATGGATTGTATGTTGAAATGGCTTTGAATGTTTTCTTAGTGATATATTCTTCATTAACTTAAAACCTGGCATTAAAACTAGGAGGGCTAGCTGTGAACGCTCATCTTTCATTGCCATTGACAGTGGTAAACATCCAATTCCGGTCAAAGGGAATTGGACGTGTAAGTGTAGTGCCGTCAAAGGCAACTAATGAGTCAAATGCATATCAACTGATGACCATACTCATATGTGTGCCTTTGTATTGTGGAAAGATTTCCACTATTCTCATTTTACTGAATTCTAACCTACACATTTTTTTTTAAAATAATACGTTTGATCATGTAAATTTATGATAATCCCTCTGACCTTCCTTATGTGTCCCTGTTGAAGGAGAAAATGATGGACCCGGACTAAAGACTTTTGCTTCAATAGTGAAACTGTGAATATAAAAGCAAAATGTGTAAAAGGACCACGTCTTCTTTGATCAAACTGAATGTGTTGAATTATTTTAACTAAGTTGTGTTATCCAACCTTAAGGCTACTGGTATCCTAAATAGTAGACCCCTCCGGTCATAAAGATAAAAGGATTTTAACTAGGTCTCCAACTTTATCACATCAAGTCTGCAAACCTTTATGATGAAGTGCAGAGGCAAATACACAAGCTCTCACCAATTACATACCATTTTTTCAAGTGTTTTTATAACATAAAAGTCAATACGATGAAATAATCATGAATGCAATACAGTAGGTGAATTTTATTTTATTCTATCCTTCATAGAATTAAGAGTCAAACACCACTTAGGAAGGATGGAGCCTTGATTTTAATCCCTAAAAAGTGAATGGATCAGTTTACTGTGATACCAGATTTTGAGACACCAATGACAACTAATAATTGACTTTTATGAAAACTTAATTTAATGATTCCTTTTTAACAATGAATGAATGAATGAAATGTTTATTGTCATCATCATCGGTATCATTGACAGTTACAAAATGTGGAATAATTTACCCGAAGAAAGAAAGAAATCTTTGACAGCCACAAAATGTGCAATAATTTGCCCGAAGAATGTGGTTTTTATTTTTTATTTTTATAGTTTATATTCACCAAGAGGAACTGGGAAAAAAAAGTGAACAAATAATCCTTTCAATTCAATACATCTTGATAGGGATAGTATGACAGGAGTAGTTATGCTTAGTTTCTCAGGGTTGATATAAAATAGGGTGGTGTTTAACCCTCATAGTGGAAGTGACTATTTTTGGAAATAATAAAAAGATAATAGCTTGTCATAAAGACATGGTGTCCAACTGTCGTTTACACTTAATAAAATTAATTAAATGATAATAAAAATACAATTAAATAAAAATGACAATGAATAAAAACACTGTAGTTATGGTCCTCAATAACAATCTAAAGTTGATAAAGGCGATAAGACTGCTGAATTCACAAGTACAGTGAAATTGCTGCTATGGTTATACTGTCATTAATACGCACTTGACACTGCAGGGTGCGGGGGGGCATGAATGGTTTTGTAAATTTATCAATATTTATTATTATTTATGGTGGGATTGTGGGGGCACTGGGGACACTTTACCTTTATATTGCTCTGCACCAAGCACTTTAATGGAAACTAACCCATAGTATTATTGTTGGAACTCCAATCTGAATTTCGTTGTTATCTTGACAATGACAAATAAACTCTGAATCTGAATCTGATTTTTTTTTTTTTTTTCATTGTATTGAACTCTGATAATTGATGACGGTAAATGAATGAATAAATGTCACAGTTCATTTAAAGCAGCACTTGGTAACGTTTCTTTCAATTTTAGCGACGCCGGTGGACAAAAGCGGTAGTGTTTTTCCTGAAGGAAGACTCCCAATTCCCATGAGAACTGGCGCACACCCGCATAGTGTCGTAAATTCATAAACAACATTTCTGTTTCCAGCGGCTGTGTGAGGGATGAAAAGTAACAAGGTAATGAATCCAGTTGTGGCTAAACAATAGCATATCACGGTTAGCAACTGTTTGGCCTAGTGTGGCTAGTGTGTGTGTCTGTGTGTGTTTGGGGGGGGTGACAAATTATCGAAATGGTGATATATCGTGATAATTTGTATCACAAAAGGTTATCGATATGCTCCTGTCAAGAATCGAGATATCGTTTTAAAAAATTGTCAATGTTCAAAAAAAAATAAAAGGAACCATCAAGTTGCTACCAAATCTTCCACCATAATAGTGTCTCAGTTAACTCTAAGGCTGCTTGACGCCCAATCCATTTAGACTGGAAACGTTTGTTCCTTCAAAACCAGAGCATTCACAGTCATTCGGTCCGATTTTCGGGGCATTTACAGGTCACTTATTGTTCATTTTAGGGCATTTAGAGGTCATTTCCTGTTGAGTTTGAGTCACTGCCTATTCATTTGGGCGATTCCCAGGTCACTTCCTGTTCTGTAACTCAAAATAAACAGGAAATGACCCATAAAATACACCAAAATCACCAGAAAGTAACTAAAAATCAACAGGTAAATGACCTTAAATGGCCCAAAATTACCTCGTTGCAGCATTGGCTGCCACTGATGGCCATAGACGTTCAATCCATAGACATTCAACATTCATTCATTCGCTGCCATCCCTCCCACTTCAAACGGATTGGACGTCTACTAGTGATAAACGTATTCAGCAGAAACCTGTTTTTCTGTTTATTAGTTATTTGTAGAAGAACCTAGAATGATTTATTGACCAATGCATTGATAACCGTTGTATCGCCATATCGTCAGATCATCGTTATCGTGAACTTTGTATCGCAAATCGTATCGTATCGTGATGTACCAAGAGGTTCCGGCTCCTAGTGTGGGGTGTGTGTGTGTGTGTGGGGGGGGGTTACGCCAGTGAGTGAAAGCCGGTCCAATATTTATTCTGTATATCCTGATAGCCGCCCTTTCTTTTTCCTCCCCATACAAACATTTTTGTCTCTGTTGCACTGCCATCTTTGCAGAATTAGCACGAAAGTGATAGCATCGACTTCCGTTTTTATAATGAATGGTGAAAGGAGGAAGTGGTGTATGCCGTAAAAGTCCGTTTTGTAGTGTTTTTTTGTGTGGCAGGGTTCCTGCCACCCTTCTCAAAGTTAATTAGTGCCAGTGAAAGCAATACAGACCCCCTCAAGATATAAAAGAGGTCATTCAACTAGTTGTCAGTAGACATATTGTCACAAATGTTATGAAAATATTTTATGAAGGTTGAAAAGTTACCTAGTGTTGCTTTAAAGTGGAAGCACTGACTTTAAATGCTCACGTTTCGGAGAGGCTGGCACGAATAATAATGCTAGCCCACACAGTCAAAATGGATTGGACGTCTAGCACCCTTAATAGCAACCAATGAATTAAATTAGTTCCCTATTAAAGGATTAAACAGCTACCGTTGTCAGTTTTCAAGGGAACTAAAATTACTTGTAATGTATGTTATGCATGTGTCGTCCATTTTAGCCAGGCCACAAACCCTCAACTGGGCTGGAAAAGTTGAGTGTTTTTAAAGAGACGGTTGTTTCAAGTACCTTTCGATTCTTAAAAAATAAAGCCCATCTCTCCCTTGCATGAGCTTGAACATTGCCAAATGCGTAGAATGGATGTAATGTAACAGGAAGAAATTCATATCTCCAGGATGTGTGTTTTTTCTTGTGCTGCAGTATTTTTGTTCTCTTCCTTTGATGGCAGAGTTGAGATAAAAGCGCTAAGTTCACTTCCTCTTTTATTGAGGGAGCTTAATTTAATTAGCTTTTACTGTGCAAGTCTCATATCAGAGTCTTCTGTTCCCATGCTCAAGGTTTCTGACGCTCTGAGGAAAAGAAGGGGAGAAAAAGGGAAACTGTTGGGTGGTCTCCAAGGAGGAAGTGTCCTTTTAATCAGACTTCTGCAAAGATCCCATTACCGTCCCCATAGTGAGAAAGAGGGCAATATACAGGCAGATGGACAGAGTTGGAGAAAAGGAGATATACAGTAAAATATATGTTGCCTTAAGGCTATCACAAGCATGAGTGGATGGTAAAGCGAGGATTACAAACATCCCGATTGTGCTCTACTTTATTGTTAAATTAACTCACAATTTTTTATCCAACTTGCTTTCTACACTAATTAGGAATGAAAGACTGTGGTGCACGTAAGTAGCATAGAAGATTGGTTTTCAGGTGACGAGTAGATGAAAAGGAAAATAATTTCCTACATAGAGCAATGCAATATAAACCAGAAGTATTTTTAAACTGGAACAAGTTATGTGTTCTGTATGCAGCTCTAAATATAGGGTGCCGTAATATACACTCATTTATGTGTATATGCTAGGGGTGTGACTGGATTAACTAAACACTATTACTTGCCTTTTAATCACATAGCAATATTTGTCCCCAAAACTGCATTAAAAAAACAAAACAAAAAAAACAAAAAAAAACAATGCATCAAATACTATATTCTGGAAAAATGCAGTTAAATGCATTTTAATTCCAAACAGTGGAAAACAATTAGAAGGACTAAATCCTCTGAAGTTAAAGTGCCAGGAGTTGTTACTATTTATTTATTTTTGTCCTTGAACAGTCCCATTGGTCAAAAGACAAAGTGCACATCTTATTTTTCTGGTAGAAGAAAGAAAAAAATAAGTGGTTATTCCAACAGCCTAAATCTCTAATAACCTTAGACAAAAAATATGTAATTATGTAAGAACTAACAACAGCTAGTCTTTACATACTTCCCCTACATTAATACTGTATACATATTGCACAGCAGGGTTCACTAAATCCGGACCTCGGTGCCACTTTTCCTGTCGTGTTTTCCACGTCTCTCTCCCCTAACACACCTGAATCAAATGATTATGTCATCAGCAACCTCTCCAGAAGCCTGATAATGATCCTGATTATTTTGATTCAGGTGTGTTGGAGGAGGGAAACATGGAAAACACGACAGCAAAAGTGACAGCGAGGTCCGAATTTAGTGAACCCTGTTGTACAGTATACTCTATAGACCCCAATCGCGTGATGTCACAACTCCGCCCCCCTGACTTGTGCCGCCATATTGTCCATCAGCTCATCGTGTTTACATGTTACGGCTACGTACATTCCTCCTATTACTGCGTGTTTTTCTGCTTGTCTAAGGAATCACCGCCTAATAAATGAACCCAAAAACCTTCCTGACAATCGTAAACATTGATTAATAGAATTGGTGAAGGCATGTGTGGCGGTTGGTTGCAGTAACAGAGAAGATAAACGGTCATTTGTGTGCCCATTATTAAAAGGGCAAATCTCTAAAGCAGCACGGTTTGTATATCTCGGTCCATGATGCGCTTGTGTGGACAGCCGTCAGAGAGCGGCGAAAACATCAATAGTCGTGATGCCAACACGATAGCAGACATCATCAGACGGAGACCACGAAGCTCGTCGCCACAGTTGTTGTGCCGAAAAATAGCCGCTCAGCGTGAAATGTCCCCGCTGACGGGAACACCCACACGGAAATGACTTTCTTGTACTGTGAATATGTATTATTTTACTCTGCTTGAACAAATAAATATTGTGCTGTGATTATGTATTATTTTACTCTGCTTGAACTAATAAATGACATACCTGTGTGATTGTCATTGGGATATGGTTATGAAAACCTGTAGACTAATACATTTCTGGTCAAAGATGGGTATGTGGCCCAGTCCACGATTTGTTACTAAAATACAGTACTAATATTTTGTGTAATTTAATTATTTATTTAAAACCAATTTTACAGTCGTAAATCCATTACTGTAATACGTCCATGAAAACATTTGATGTTTTCACTTCAATAAAGCGTTATAAATAAGCGCTCCTGTCAGGGTGGACATTTCAGCGGGGCGGCTATTTTTCGGCATACAGCGGCCCGTTGTTGAACCGCCGATCAAGTTTCATTTTACAATCGTGGCAATAGTGACGCTCAGCTGCCCAAATGTCGGTTTATATTCGGGCCGGTGCCGATTTTGGGTACCCGACGCCTCATCGTAACATCAACTTGAGTATGACTGGAGGTTTTTGCACGGGACGGGACCGGACGGGAGGAAACATCGATTTTGGCATCAAATATGGATCTGGCGACTGGATCGACCAAAGCTTTTCCAAATAACAGCTTTTATGCAACTCATCCAATGAGTTTACAGCGTCTGAAAGCACCGGGGCTTCCATAATTTGCAAGTGAATCCACCTTTAGAAACAACGATCATTGACAATACGGACACACAATGACGGACAATATGGCGGCACAACACAGAGATCACGTGATTGTGTGACGTTGGTGATTGGGGTCTATATACTGTATGTACAGTGATTCCTCATTTTTTGTGGTTAGTGTGGACCAGGGATGGGAATTTCGACTACTTTCACTGCTGACTAGTCTCAGATTTTATTTGCGACTTGTCAACTAGTCTATAAGCAAGAAATCCTGTCCTGTCAGTCGACCTGGGAAATTGCTTTCAGACATAAGGGCTAGCCAATTTAAATCATGGGACTCAACCGGAGTTCAGAGTACGTCTGAAAGGGGCTCAAGATGCATGATGCTGCATTTAACCGACTAGTAAAATATGAAACGTTTGATTCTGAGTAGGTTAAATGATTAAATGACACACGTCACGCACATCCCCGACGGGAACCACCCCCGCGAAAATCTGCGAAGTAGAGGCGGAACTTATTTTCATTAAAATAAATAAACAAATATTATTATGGTGTGTTCAATTTATTAATCAGATTTACTGTATCTGCATTGGAATGAGATGTTTTTCTCAAAGTATAAATTAAAAAAGCAACCATATAAGTATATTTTTACATATAGTATTTAAGGAACGCAAATGTAATAATTATGATATAAATGAGATATACATAAATGAAAACAATGACTTGTACATGTATAAATGCATATATATCTTAACATTTTTAGATAAAATTCCACCCATCCATCCATCCATCCATCCATCCATCCATCCATCCATCCATCCATCCATCCATCCATCCATCCATCCATCCATCCATCCATCCATCCATCCATCCATCCATCATCTACCGCTTAATCCGGAGTCGGTTCGCGGGGGCAGCAGCTTTAGCAGGGAAGTCCGGTATTCCCTCTCCCCAGCCACTTCAACCAGTTCCTCCAGCGGGATCCAAAGGCGTTCCCAGGCCAGCCGAGAGACAGTCTCTCCAGCGTGTCCTGGGTTGTCCTCGGGGCCTCCCGCCCGTGGGACATGCCCAGAACACCTCTCCAGGGAGGTGTCCAGGAGACATTCGAACCAGATGTCCGAGCCACCTCAACTGGCTCCTCTCAACCCGCAGTAGTTGCAGCTCGAAGCTGATTCCCTCCCAGATGACTGAGCTTCTCACCTAAGGGAGAACCCGGCCACCCTGTGGAGGAAACTCATTTTGGCTGCTTGTAACCTGGATCTTGTTTTTTCGGTCACGACCCACAGCTCGTGACCATAGGTGAGGGTAGGAAAGTATATCGACTGGTAAATCGAGAGCTTCGCCTTTCGCCTCAGCTCCTTCTTCTACACTACGGACTGTTGCAGAGTCCGCATCACTGCAGACGCTGTACCGATCCGCCTGTCGATCTCCCGCTTCTTCCTACCCTCACTAGTGAACAAGACACCAAGATACTTGAACTCCTTCACTTGGGGCAGAATCTCATCCCCGATATAAAATACTGTATTTTTATTTATTATTATTATTTTTTTTTTGTTTGTTTAAAAAAAAAAAAAAATCCGTATTGGACTGAGGGCGCGATGTAGCGAAGGATCACTGTATTTGCACAAACCCATATTTTTCTATCAAGTTGCCTTTTTTTTGATGGAATGTGTGGATTCAATCGGATTTTTCTATTTCAATAGCCATTAGCTGAGCTAATCTGTGCGTCAATTTGGTGTACTTACTAAAAACATTTGCATGGAAAAAGGCTTTCCTGTTTGCAATTTTAGCTGCAAATGTCTTAATTTTGTAACTCTTTACAATTGTTATAATTAATAATTAATCGTATTTAATGCATTAAAGTCCAAACCCTAGTATATGCGAAAATGTGTAGCACATTAAGTGGGCATGCAGAAGGAAATCATTTTCCAAAATTTGAAGCCTTTTTTTTTTTTTTTTTTCCCATTCAAATTTAAATTAATTGTAGCCATGTCAAATTTTGAAATGTAATCTCATAAAATATACAGCCACGTAAACTCTCACACTATGCTCAGTATTGTGTGTCGAAGTTGTTACTTTTTGGATATGTCATAAAAGGCTATTTAAAATTATATAAATGTCTCCAAGTGGTGAAAAGTTGACTGAACACAGTGTTTCATGTCTTGCAACTTTGTCCACCGTGAGCCAGATCTTGTTAGCTCTTTGGTGATGTTCAATAACAGTGTTGCATGGTATTCATCCCTCTTCCCTTTTCTTTATTACTCTTTCAACAAGGTAGACGGCCACCCCGCACTGATTCTCAGGTCTGCTTGTGAATTCCCACTAAGAGGGAGTTTTTCTCACCGCTGTTGTGTTGTGCTTGCTCATGCGGGAATTCAGCTGCTGTCTTAATAAGTGAGGAGTCTGGTACTAGACCTACAAGAAGAAACAGGTTTTTCCTTTCTCCTGCGTGTGCCTCTCATCCACATCTGTACTGTTAATTAAAACGTGCTGCAATACTGTGAGGATTCCCATTATATCTTAATGATTATGGTGCTGGGAGATGAACACCTTGACATTATCAAACCGTGAGATTTAGATATTGCTGTCTTTTGCTAACTTATGACAAAAATAACAGCGGAGAGAAACAGAAGTCAAGCCTGGAGCTTAACTATCCATCATCTATATTCCATACTGCTTATCCTGTTCAGGTCTTAGAGAGCTAGAGTCTATCTTGGACAAATGGCAGACTACACCCTTCTCTGGTTGCCAGTCAGTCACCAGACATACTCAGGGGTAGACAATAAGACAAATTAGTTACTGGCCCTCAGGGCCAGTTGCTTTTGAAGTTCACTGGCCCCACTATCAAAACCACTTTCCCAGGTCAATGCGTCAGTTATTTATCCCAATAATCACAAAAAAAAATAATTTTTTTTTAAATTACCTGAATAACATGAGTAACATTTTTTTTCAGCTAGATTTAATTAAAAGTGCAGCAAAATGGTGCAAAAACATGAATTTAGTGTACATAATATATATATTTTTAAATTCTGTATTCTATTAAAAAAAAATAATAATAAAATAATCACATCCATAATCACTCCATTATGGCCTGTTATTCCTGCATCTCCTCCTCAGTTGACTGATTTTTGCACCCTGATGCCGATCAAGAGGCTTAGCCTAACTTATGCAGCCAGTGGAGTGCTGTCATCCCTCACAGATTTTGAGTCCATTGGTGACATGACCAGGAAGTTTTTGCACTAAAACGATGTTTATAATTTTTATTATTTTTGTGTAACATAACCATGTAACACACTGGCGTGTGCATTTATCCATTTTAAACTTTACGGGGTGCACCTACCTGGAACATGAATAACCCAACCAGAAACAAGAATAAACCCACATCTACTCCACTGACCGCTGACACATATTTTAATCTGAAATATGGGACTCCCAGGGGGAGGCGGCCCGCGAGAGACCTTCATGCCTGGGCAAAGCTTTCCCGTCTTTCCCTTATTGCCCTCCGGAAGTTTCCCCCGGCTCGGTTGTTGTGGCGACAATTTAGAAGTCAGAGATGACTAAGGCAATTATGGCTAACGATTTTCAAGCTAGACCGTCGTTATGACTGTATTATTTTCTCCGTAGTCACGCGTTATGTTCTTCACATAGGTTTCGTACTAACATATTAACTTTTCTCTAACTTACTTGTCTACATATGTGGGAATTGATATACACACCTCAGAGTAAACCTCGTTTTTTGTCTCATCGTAGCCGAGCAAATTCCTCTGATCTCACCACTGGGGCTGAAACTTTCTCTCCCTTTTCATATTGAATTTCTCTTTTCCTCAACTTCTTTGATGACTTTCCCTTTCTTGAGTGACCTCTTTACTCCGGTGCTTGTCCGGGGGCTGGGGGTTTTAGAAACAAGTCGTCTTATGGTATATACAACCTTAGGTGTGTACTGAGATGCTTACAATCAATCAGCAACAGTAATCGGGTCGATAGCGTTCACGCAGGAGCAAGCGAGTGAGTGAACAAGGTGTGTTTACGACTCACGGAGAGCAACGGCCGGTTGCATAGGCTGTAAGGTTGTCTTTGATCGGGATAGCATAATGTCATCAAAACACGGAACTACTGGGAATTAATGGGAAATAAGATTTTTTTTTTCTTGTTTTATAATCGACACATTATTTTTACTGGCCCCACCGGACCAATGGTTGGAGCACTCTGGTGGCCCTGATGGTTTTTAAAGTGCGTCTGGGCCACCACGCCATTTATATTGTTGACTAGACATAGACCGATAATCTTTGGCCGATTATTGCCGCTGATATTCGGAAATTTGACATATATTGACATCGGCCTTTTTTTAAGTCCGACCGGCTGATATGATGAAATCAATTATGTTAAAATGTTAAAAGTTGTTTCACCTCAGATGCAGCAGCGCCTCTATCTCCTACCTGCTGTCTCCTGCTGTAGTATTCACCCCATCCTATGATTGGCCAAATGGTAATGGTAAATGGAGTTACACTTGAATTGCGCCTTTCCACCTTTTTAAGGCCCTCAAAGTGCTTCACACTACAGTGTATCCTCATCTACCTACTGGTAACGCAGCACCATGAGCAACATGGGGTTTAGTATCTTGCTCAAGGATGAGGTCATCAGGATGGAGAATTCAGGGAAAAATTCAGGGAGCTATTATTTACCTTATTATTTAACTTTACAAGAGGTACTGCTGAGCCTGAGAACTCTATTGTATTTTTGTTGTTTTGTATTTTCTCTTGCGAAAAAAAAATAGAGAGCTATTTATTTAACCTCTTATTCAACTTTATAAGAGATGTTTGTGAGTCCAGGAAATTCAGGCATTTCTGGAGCTATTATTTTCTATTTGTGTGATTCAATAAACATGCTTTAGGCATTTCAATGATGTTCAGTGTTTGCATTATTCAATTCTATTACTGCCAATGAATATTGGCTCCAAAAATCGGTTATCGGCCCCTCTAACTACTTATCTGAAAAACCCATATCGGTCGATCTCTATCGTCGATCCCTGATAGTATAGATATAGGATGCATGCATTCTCAATGGTATTAAGTTGGTATGAAACCAACACTGCCGGTACTGCTGATTGGTTAACATCAGATTGGATCAGTAACACTGAAGCTAAACCAGTTCACGAAATCATTTCACATTAAAAGTTCATGCCATATAGTGGGGAAAATAAGTATTTAGTCAACCACTAATTGTGCAAGTTCTCCCACTTGAAATTATTAGAGAGGCCTGTAATTGTCAACATGGGTAAACCTCAACCATGAGAGACAGAATGTGGGAGGAAAAAAAAAAAAAACCTGAAAATCACATTGTTTGATTTTTAAAGAATTTATTTGCAAATCATGGTGGAAAATAAGTATTTGGTCAATACCAAAAGTTCATCTCAATACTTTGTTATGTACCGTTTGTTGGCAATAACGGAGGCCAAACGTTTTCTGTAACTCTTCACAAGCTTTTCACACACTGTTGCTGGTATTTTGGCCCATTCCTTCATGCAGATCTCCTCTAGAGCAGTGATGTTTTGGGGCTGTCGTTGAGCAACACGGGCTTTCAACTTCCTCCAAAGATTTTCTATGGGGTTGAGATCTGGAGACTGGCTAGGCCACTCTAGGACCTTGAAATGCATCTTACGAAGCCACTCCTTTGTTGCCCTGGCTGTGTGTTTGGGATCATTGTCATGCTGAAAGACCCAGCCACGTCTGATTTTCAATGCCCTTGCTGATGGAAGGAGATTTTCACTCAAAATCTCTCGGTACATGGCCCCATTCATTTTTTCCTTAACCCCAAAGCATGATGTTTCCACCCGCATGCTTCACAGTGGGTATGGTGTTCTTCGGCTGCAATTCAGTATTCTTTCTCCTCCAAAAACGAGAACCTGTGTTTCTACCAAATTTTGGTTTCATCTGACCATAACACATTCTCCCAGTCATCTTCTGGATCATCCAAATGCGCTCTAGCAAACCGCAGATGGGATTGGACGTGTACTTTGTTCAGCAGGGGGACACGTCTGGCAGTGCAGGATTTGAGTCCCTGGCGGCGCATTGTGTTACTGATAGTAGCCTTTGTTACTGTGGTCATTCATTAGGCCCCTCCGTGTGGTTCTGGGATTTTTGCTCACCGTTCTTCTTATCATTTTGATGCCACGGGGTGAGGTCTTGCATGTAGCCCCAGATCGAGGGAGATTATCAGTGGTCTTGTATGGCTTCCATTTTCTAATAATTGCTCCCACAGTTGATTTCTTTACACCAAGCGTTTGACCTATTGTAGATTTAGTCTTCCCAGCCTGGTGCAGGTCTACAATTTTGTCTCTGGTGTCCTTCGACAGCTCTTTGGTCTTGGCCATAGTGGAGTTTGTGGACAGGTGTCTTTTATACCGATAATGAGTTAAAACAGGTGCTATTAATACAGGTAACTAGTGGAGCCAAGTTAGACCTCGTTAGAAGAAGTTAGACCTCTTTGACAGCCAGAAATCTTGCTTGTTTGTAGGTGACCAAATACTTATTTTCCACTCTAATTTGGAAATAAATTCTTTAAAAATCAAACAATGTGATTTTCTGGGGTTTTTTTTCCCCCATATTGTGTCTCTCATGGTTGAGGTTTACCCATGTTGACACTTACAGGCCTCTCTAATCTTTTCAAGTAGGATAACTTGCACAATTGGTGGTTGACTAAATACTTATTTGCCCCACTGTATATAAATCTGCTAAATCTTACCGGCTCTGCTAATTTGAGGACAAACTAGTCTTGAAAAATAATACCATAACTAACACCATAATTTGAGACTATTTGGGGTGGATAAATACCACCTACCTGTTCACTAATGTTAACTTAAGACACTGATAGCCACAGACACTGATTACTGCCATTAGCAGTAACACACCACTCAAATATACGTAGATATATAATCACCTAAAGGAACTGATAAATTATTTTACTCTGTGTACAGTTCAGCTAGAATGGTTACTGTGGTCTGAAGCTTACACTTTACTGCATTATCTCGTACTAAGTAGTTTTGTGTGTGTTAGTTTTAATATTAAAAGAATACATGAAAATAAAAAAATAAATCCGCGTACTGTGGCATTTGACTTGAAGTAAATGCCACTTAAGAAGATAACATTTTCAAGTTTGCTTACCGGAGATTCAACTTGCCTGCTTAGCTTTTAAGAGGTCATTTCATCCTTCATGTTTTATCCATTTAATTAATTTCTCCCTTATACTGTGTTACATTGTGTATCTCAGTAAACAAGTTAAGAGAGTTACTCTGACTGTTGGTTCTTGTGCCTGTCCGTAACTGGCAGCCACTGGAACCAGCAGCAGCTGCCAACTGACATAAAGCGACAGACAGTAAGAAGTCTTTTCATTGTCCCTTTATGACCACTGTAAACTTGCTGGGTTTGCTTCATTCTGTCACACTGAATTGCTTGTCGCAACGTTGAACAGACCATGTCATAAGATCGTGCCATGCATCCTTTTCCCAATTTACTTTTTTCGTATTTATGAGCTGACTGCTTGATCATGCCACTATCCTACAGCATTCAACTTTATATGTTGTTTATGATTGCTAATAACCCTCAAGTAAAAAAATGATCATTCATCCAGCAAGTAAACATGTTATTCATCCCTTTCATGATATTACACACACACACACTGCTCACTCCAGTGAAGACTTTCTACAAATTCACACAAATTTCCACAATTGAGACTTGTGATGTATCTTACATGCATTTACATGCAATTGTGCATTACATGCACAATTTTGAAAGTTGGCCAAATTGGGGGTCTCAGAGCGGAACTTCAAGTCACCTGAGTGTTTTCCGCCATTTAAGTTTTTATAGTTCAATCCATATGCGGAGATTAAGGGAGGTGCCCCTGGTAGCCGAAAATGTCATTGCATACAATTGACTTTCCAATACAGTGGTACCTCGACATACAATCACTCCGACATACGATCTTTTCGACATCCGACGTAAAATTTGACTCGCCATTTGTTTCTACATCCGACGACATGCTTGAAATACGACGATTTTTGACAGCGCCGCAGTTTCTTTGTTTTGCCGGAAGATGAACGCACAGCTGATTTTCTTGTGAGAAAAATCAACACTGGATCCAAAAAGGTTAGTTGAGGTGGAGAAAAAAAGAAAAGGTGACGCTTACCATTGAAATGAAGATGTGAATGATAGCAAAACATGAGCGTCGTGTGCGCATCCGTGAACTGGCTCGACATTACGGCTGTAGAATGTCTACTCTTGACAGTCTTCCTCCGATCTCCATTCGCCTTACCTTTATAAGTTAAGGTGATAATTATTATTGTGGTAATATTACCAAAGAAATCGCCAGCTTCGTCAGGTTTCTAATAATTTATTCCATCGACTCGCCTAGTGTCCGCTGCTGTTGACGCCTGGATCGAAACAGAAAGTAAAATAGTGCTCTCTTTCTCACCTTCACGTCAGTCCCGCGGTGCGTTCAGATACAGCAAAAAAAAAAGTTCGCCACATTTGAACCCGATTCGTTACATTATTGCAGGTATTATTACTATTGCTATTATTTTATTATTGTTATTCTGATTTTTATTCATAATTTATTTGTTTTGCTCTTTGTAATTGCTATTTGCAATAGTAACAGCAGTATTTATTAAGGATTTATTGTAGGTTTTTAGGATGTGGAACGAATGAATGGAATTATAATGTGTTCTTATGGGGAAATCCTGCTCGACATACGACCATTTTGACTTACAAACAAGGTCCTGGAACCAATTAACTTTGTATTTAGAGGTACCGCTGCATATAAATTTAAAACCAAGACTTTTCCAGTAAAACAAACAACAAACAAAACTAGGCCTGCAAGCAGGACTGAACGGGCCCTCGCGATCTAGCGCAACTCGGACGTCACGCAACTCGGACTGTGTGCAGGTCAGGGCGGTGGCAGATCCTCCTCTCTAATCATCTCATTAGAACCTAACATGCTCGAAAGTCGCCTATTTACATTCCCACACCCAAGAGATAAAAACCCCTATTGGAGAAAGTACTACAAAAAAGGAGCCACTACTGAGCTGTGCAGCCAAGCCCTTATTCAAAACTAAAATTAATCTTCTAACTGGGCCAATTCGACCAAGTGTGCCAACTATTGTGGCTCTATAAGCTGCCTGAGTCTCTGAAAAAAAATATTTCCTTTAAATGGCGAACAAAGGGTCGTCACGGCAACAGACAGAGACACGTGGACATGGGCCGTAAATAAGTATTTTAATAGGTCTTGAAACTACAATGACCAACCTGAAAAGAACTGGACATGTATTGGAAAAACGAGTGACTTTCTATTGCCACTAGTTGGCGCTGTAGGGTTGATGCAAATGACCCCTACAAGGCCCTTCAGGGTATGACTCTCAACAAGCACGGGAAGTTTGGCGCAGATATGTTGTATATCTGCCGAGTTATGACTGTTCAAAGTTTTTGGAGAGAAAAATTGTTGACAGTCATTTTCACTTTCCTGTTTGGACCCCTCCGCTTCAACGAAACTTCAATATTTTTCATCAGGCACCTGAACACAGGTCTTAAGGCTTCCCTTTTGCAGGTTTGAGGTAGATTGATTTTTTCCCTTTAGAGGAGGAGTGTGTCCCGTAAAAAAGGGCATTTCCTGTTCCCACTAGGAGGCGCCAGGCACAAATGGTAAATTTTCAATCCAGTCCTGCTCAGGCTAGTATACCTCACACACATGCCAGATTTAAAATAGATTGAACGTTGTATGAGGGAGTTATCAGTCATTTTCCGAATTCGGTGTTTTGGCGAAAAAATGGCCGACTTTGGCGCCCCGCCCAGGTCAGGCCCGTGAATGAAAACACACCATTTTTATAACTTAAGATTTCATATGCCTCATGAACAGGCTCGCCAATTTTGAGAATGATCAAACTAATTCCCTAGGTGCCAAGGTGTAAAATGTGCACACTGTAAATCGATAAAAATTTCACATTCAATCCAAAATACCCGATTTCCTGTAGGATTTGGAATGTGTGTGCAAGAGACTTTTTGGAGCAGTTTTGCACAAAGTTTTGACTCTCCAAATTTCATCACTCTATGTTAGAAAAACCTAAATGGAGAGGCCTTTTTGAAAATTTCAAGGGGGCGCCACTGAGCCATTTTGTTAAATTTTTTCGTAACGTTGCAAGATTATCGAACGTTATCCAAAGCCGCATGTATGTGCAAATTTTGGTGAGTTTTTATGCATATTCAAGCCTCCAAATGTAAACTCTTACTGTGAACCCATGAAAATTTCACATTCGATCCAAAATACCCAATTTCCTGTTGGATTTGGAATATGGGTGCAAGAGACTTTTTGGAGCAGTTTTGCATAAGGTATCTACTCCCCAAATTTCCTTGCTCTATGTTGAAAAAACCCAATAGGAAAGGCCTTTTTTAAAACTTCTTTCTTTCGCCACTAGTTGGCACTGTAGAGTTGATGCAAATGACCCCTACAAGAACCTTCAGGGTATGACTCTCAACAAACACGGAAAGTTTGGCGCAGATATGTTGCATATCTGCCGAGTTATGACTGTTCAAAATTTTTGGCGAGACAAATTGTTGACGGTCATTTTCACTTCCAGTTTGGACCTCTCCGCTTCAACGAAACCTCAATATTTTTTATCAGGGACCTGAACACATGTCTTGAGGCTCCCCTGAAACAGGTTTGAGGTCAATAGATTTTTTTCCCTTGGAGGAGGAGCCTGTCTCGTAAAGAAGGCCATTTCCTGTTCCCACTAGGGGGCGCCAGGCCTAATGGGTAATATTTCAATGCAGTCGTGTTCAGGCTGGGATATCTCATATACATGCTAGAAATGAAAAAGATTGAACGTTGTATCACGGAGTTTTTAATCATTTTCTGAATTTGGTATTTTGCCCAAAAATGGCCGACTTTGGGACCACGCCCAGGCCCGACCCTTGAGTGAAAACACACCATTTTGAAAACTTAAGATCTCATATGTCTCCTGAATACTCTGACCAATTTTGAAGACGATCCAACTATTTTCTTCAGCGACAAGGTCTCAAATGTAAATCGATAAAATTTCACATTTGATCCAAAATTTCCGACTTCCTGTTGGATTTGGAATATGGGTGCAAGAGACTTTTTGGAGCAGGTTTGCACAATGTATCGACTCGCCAAATTTCATCGTTCTACGTTGAAAAAACCTAATAGGAAAGGCCTTTTTGAAAATTTCAAGGGGGCGCCACTGAGCGATTTTGTTAAATTTTTTTGTAGATTATCAAAATTTACGCAAAGTTGCATGTATGTGCAAATTTTGGTGAGTTTTCGTGCATGTTCAGGCCTCCAAATGTAAACCCCAACTGTGAACCGATAAAAATTTCACATTTGATCCAAAATATCCGATTTCCTGTTGGATTTGGAATATGGGTGCAAGAGGCTTTTTTGAACAGTTAGGCATAAGGTATCTACTCCCCAAATTTCATTGCTCTACGTTGAAAACCTGAGAGGAGAGGCCTTTTTGAAAATTTTAAGGGTAAAGGGGGCGCCACTGAGCCATTTTTTGACATTTTTTCAAAACGACACAAGATTATCGAAATTTACGCAAAGCGGCACGTATGTGCAAATTTTGGTGACTTTTCGTGCATGTTCAGGCCTCCAAATTGGCCATTTTCATTTGCCCTGAAAAAAGAATAATAATAACTAGGCCTGCAAGCAGGACTGAACGGGCCCTCGCAATCTAGCGCAACTCGGACGTCACGCAACTCGGACTGTGTGCAGGTCAGGGTGGTGGCAGATCCTCCTCTCTAATCATCTCATTAGAACCTAACATGCTCGAAAGTCGCCTATTTACATTCCCACACCCAAGAGATAAAAACCCCTATTGGAGAGAGTACTACAAAAAAGGAGCCACTACTGAGCTGTGCAGCCAAGCCCTTATTCAAAACCAAAATTAATCTTCTAACTGGGCCAATTCGACCAAGTGTGCCAACTATTGTGGCTCTATAAGCTCCCTGAATCTCTGAAAAAAAATATTTCCTTGAAATGGCGAACAAAGGGTCGTCACGGCAACAGACAGAGACACGTGGACATGGGCCGTAAAAAAGTATTTTAATAGGTCTTGAAACTACAATGACCAACATGAAAAGAACTGGACATGTTTTGGAAAAACGAGTGACTTTCTATCGCCACTAGTTGGCGCTGTAGGGTTGATGCAAATGACCCCTACAAGGCCCTTCAGGGTATGACTCTCAACAAGCACGGGAAGTTTGGCGCAGATATCTTGTATATCTGCCGAGTTATGACTGTTCAAAGTTTTTGGAGAGAAAAATTGTTGACAGTCATTTTCACTTTCCTGTTTGGACCCCTCCGCTTCAACGAAACTTCAATATTTTTCATCAGGCACCTGAAGACAGGTCTTAAGGTTTCCCTTATGCAGGTTTGAGGTAGATTGATTTTTTCCTTTAGAGGAGGAGTGTGTCCCGTAAAAAAGGGCATTTCCTGTTCCCACTAGGAGGCGCCAGGCACAAATGGTAAATTTTCAATCCAGTCCTGCTCAGGCTGGTATACCTCACACACATGCCAGATTTAAAATAGATTGAACGTTGTATGAGGGAGTTATCAGTCATTTTCCGAATTCGGTGTTTTGGCGAAAAAATGGAAGAATTTGGCGCCCCGCCCAGGTCAGGCCCGTGAATGAAAACACACCATTTTTATAACTTAAGATTTCATATGCCTCATGAACAGTCTCACCAATTTTGAGAATGATCAAACTAATTCCCTAGGTGCCAAGGTGTAAAATGTGCACACTGTAAATCGATAAAAAGTTCACATTCAATCCAAAATACCCGATTTCCTGTAGGATTTGGAATGTGTGTGCAAGAGACTTTTTGGAGCAGTTTTGCACAAAGTTTTGACTCTCCAAATTTCATCACTCTATGTGAGAAAAACCTAAATGGAGAGGCCTTTTTGAAAAATTCAAGGGGGCGCCACTGAGCCATTTTGTTAAATTGTTTCGTAACGTTGCAAGATTATCGAACGTTATCCAAAGCCGCATGTATGTGCAAATTTTGGTGAGTTTTTATGCATATTCAAGCCTCCAAATGTAAACTCTTACTGTGAACCCATGAAAATTTCACATTCGATCCAAAATACCCGATTTCCTGTTGGATTTGGAATATGGGTGCAAGAGACTTTTTGGAGCAGTTTTGCATAAGGTATCTACTCCCCAAATTTCCTTGCTCTATGTTGAAAAAACCCAA
This sequence comes from Corythoichthys intestinalis, assembly GCF_030265065.1. Lineage (NCBI taxonomy): Eukaryota > Metazoa > Chordata > Actinopteri > Syngnathiformes > Syngnathidae > Corythoichthys > Corythoichthys intestinalis. The sequence continues at coordinate 46,244,763 of NC_080406.1, forward strand.
TAGGAAAGGCCTTTTTTAAAACTTCTTTCTGTCGCCACTAGTTGGCACTGTAGAGTTGATGCAAATGACCCCTACACGAACCTTCAGGGTATGACTCTCAACAAACACGGGAAGTTTGGCGCAGATATGTTGTATATCTGCCGAGTTATGACTGTTCAAAGTTTTTGGCGAGACAAATTGTTGACGGTTATTTTCACTTCCAGTTTGTACCTCTCCGCTTCTACAAAACCTCAATATTTTTCATTAGGCACCTGAACACATGTCTTGAGGCTCCCCTGAAACAGGTTTGAGGTCAATAGATTTTTTTCCCTTGGAGGAGGAGCCTGTCTCGTAAAGAAGGCCATTTCCTGTTCCCACTAGGGGGCGCCAAGCCTAATGGGTAAAATTTAAATGCAGTCGTGTTCAGGCTGGGATATCTCATATACTTGCTAGAAATGAAAAAGATTGAACGTTGTATCACGGAGTTTTTAATCATTTTCTGAATTTGGTGTTTTGCCCAAAAATGGCCAACTTTGGGACTACGCCCAGGCCAGACCCTTGGATGAAAACTCACCATTTTGAAAACTTAAGATCTCATATGTCTCCTGTATAGTCTGACCAATTTTGAAGACGATCCAACTATTTTCTTCAGCGACAAGGTCTCAAATGTAAATCGATAAAATTTCGCATTTGATCCAAAATTTCCGACTTCCTGTTGGATTTGGAATATAGGTGCAAGAGACTTTTTGGAGCAGTTTTACGCAATGTATCGACTCACCAAATTTCATCATTCTACGTTGAAAAAACCTAATAGGAAAGGCCTTTTTGAAAATTTCAAGGGGGCGCCACTGAGCGATTTTGTTAAATTTTTTTGTAGATTATCAAAATTTACGCAAAGTTGCATGTATGTGCAAATTTTGGTGAGTTTTCGTGCATGTTCAGGCCTCCAAACGTAAACTCCAACTGTGAACCGAAAAAATTTCACATTTGATCCAAAATATCCGATTTCCTGTCGGATTTGGAATATGGGTGCAAGAGGCTTTTTTGAACAGTTAGGCATAAGGTATCTACTCCCCAAATTTCATCGCTCTACGTTGAAAACCTGAGAGGAGAGGCCTTTTTGAAAATTTTAAGGGTCAAGGGGGCGCCACTGAGCCATTTTTTGAAATTTTTTCAAAACGACGCAAGATTATCAAATTTTACGCGAATCTGCACGTATGTGCAAATTTTGGTGACTTTTCGTGCATGTTCAGGCCTCCAAATTGGCCATTTTCATTTGCCATGAAGAAAGAAGAATAATAATAATAATAACTAGGCCTGCAAGCAGGACTGAACGGGCCCTCGCAATCTAGCGCAACTCGGACGTCACGCAACTCGGACTGTGTGCAGGTCAGGGTGGTGGCAGATCCTCCTCTCTAATCATCTCATTAGAACCTAACATGCTCGAAAGTCGCCTATTTACATTCCCACACCAAAGAGATAAAAACCCCTATTGGAGAGAGTACTACAAAAAAGGAGCCACTACTGAGCTGTGCAGTCAAGCCCTTATTCAAAACCAAAATTAATCTTCTAACTGGGCCAATTCGACCAAGTGTGCCAACTATTGTGGCTCTATAAGCTCCCTGAGTCTCTGAAAAAAAATATTTCCTTTAAATGGCGAACAAAGGGTCGTCACGGCAACAGACAGAGACACGTGGACATGGGCCGTAAAAAAGTATTTTAATAGGTCTTGAAACTACAATGACCAACATGAAAAGAACTGGACATGTTTTGGAAAAACGAGTGACTTTCTATCGCCACTAGTTGGCGCTGTAGGGTTGATGCAAATGACCCCTACAAGGCCCTTCAGGGTATGACTCTCAACAAGCACGGGAAGTTTGGCGCAGATATCTTGTATATCTGCCGAGTTATGACTGTTCAAAGTTTTTGGAGAGAAAAATTGTTGACAGTCATTTTCACTTTCCTGTTTGGACCCCTCCGCTTCAACGAAACTTCAATATTTTTCATCAGGCACCTGAAGACAGGTCTTAAGGTTTCCCTTATGAAGGTTTGAGGTAGATTGATTTTTTCCCTTTAGAGGAGGAGTGTGTCCCGTAAAAAAGGGCATTTCCTGTTCCCACTAGGAGGCGCCAGGCACAAATGATAAATTTTCAATCCAGTCCTGCTCAGGCTGGTATACCTCACACACATGGCAGATTTAAAATAGATTGAACGTTGTATGAGGGAGCTATCAGTCATTTTCCGAATTCGGTGTTTTGGCGAAACAATGGAAGAATTTGGCGCCCCGCCCAGGTCAGGCCCGTGAATGAAAACACACCATTTTTATAATTTAAGATTTCATATGCCTCATGAACAGTCTCACCAATTTTGAGAATGATCAAACTAATTCCCTAGGTGCCAAGGTGTAAAATGTGCACACTGTAAATCGATAAAAAGTTCACATTCAATCCAAAATACCCGATTTCCTGTAGGATTTGGAATGTGTGTGCAAGAGACTTTTTGGAGCAGTTTTGCACAAAGTTTTGACTCTCCAAATTTCATCACTCTATGTTAGAAAAACCTAAATGGAGAGGCCTTTTTGAAAATTTCAAGGGGGCGCCACTGAGCCATTTTGTTAAATTGTTTCGTAACGTTGCAAGATTATCGAACGTTATCCAAAGCCGCATGTATGTGCAAATTTTGGTGAGTTTTTATGCATATTCAAGCCTCCAAATGTAAACTCTTACTGTGAACCCATGAAAATTTCACATTCGATCCAAAATACCCGATTTCCTGTTGGATTTGGAATATGGGTGCAAGAGACTTTTTGGAGCAGTTTTGCATAAGGTATCTACTCCCCAAATTTCCTTGCTCTATGTTGAAAAAACCCAATAGGAAAGGCCTTTTTTAAAACTTCTTTCTGTCGCCACTAGTTGGCACTGTAGAGTTGATGCAAATGACCCCTACAAGAACCTTCAGGGTATGACTCTCAACAAACACGGAAAGTTTGGCGCAGATATGTTGCATATCTGCCGAGTTATGACTGTTCAAAATTTTTGGCGAGACAAATTGTTGACGGTCATTTTCACTTCCAGTTTGGACCTCTCCGCTTCAACGAAATCTCAATATTTTTCATCAGGGACCTGAACACATGTCTTGAGGCTCCCCTGAAACAGGTTTGAGGTCAATAGATTTTTTTCCCTTGGAGGAGGAGCCTGTCTTGTAAAGAAGGCCATTTCCTGTTCCCACTAGGGGGCGCCAGGCCTAATGGGTAATATTTCAATGCAGTCGTGTTCAGGCTGGGATATCTCATATACATGCTAGAAATGAAAAAGATTGAACGTTGTATCACGGAGTTTTTAATCATTTTCTGAATTTGGTATTTTGCCCAAAAATGGCCGACTTTGGGACCACGCCCAGGCCAGACCCTTGAATGAAAACACACCATTTTGAAAACTTAAGATCTCATAGGTCTCCTGAATAGTCTGACCAATTTTGAAGACGATCCAACTTTATCCTTCAGCGACAAGGTCTCAAATGTAAATCGATAAAATTTCGCATTTGACCCAAAATTTCCAGCTTCCTGTTGGGTTTGGAATATGGGTGCAAGAGACTTTTTGGAGCAGTTTTGCACAATGTATCGACTCGCCAAATTTCATCGTTCTACGTTGAAAAAACCTAATAGGAAAGGCCTTTTTGAAAATTTCAAGGGGGCGCCACTGAGCCATTTTGTTAAATTTTTTTGTAGATTATCAAAATTTACGCAAAGTTGAATGTATGTGCAAATTTTGGTGAGTTTTCGTGCATGTTCAAGCCTCCAAACGTAAACTCCAACTGTGAACCGAAAAAATTTCACATTCGATCCAAAATACCCGATTTCCTGTTGGATTTGGAATATGGGTGCAAGAGGCTTTTTTGAACAGTTAGGCATAAGGTATCTACTCCCCAAATTTCATTGCTCTACGTTGAAAACCTGAGAGGAGAGGCCTTTTTGAAAATTTTAAGGGTCAAGGGGGCGCCACTGAGCCATTTTTTGACATTTTTTCAAAACGACGCAAGATTATCGAAATTTACGCGAATCTGCACGTATGTGCAAATTTTGGTGACTTTTCGTGCATGTTCAGGCCTCCAAATTGGCCATTTTCATTTGCCATGAAGAAAGAAGAATAATAATAATAATAATAATAATAATAATAATCCTTTGCATTACAATAGGGCCTTCGCACGTCTAGTGCTCGGGCCCTAACTAGGCCTGCAAGCAGGACTGAACGGGCCCTCGCAATCTAGCGCAACTCGGACGTCACGCAACTCGGACTGTGTGCAGGTCAGGCTGGTGGCAGATCCTCCTCTCTAATTATCTCATTAGAACCTAACATGCTCGAAAGTCGCCTATTTACATTCCCACACCCAAGAGATAAAAACCCCTATTGGAGAGAGTACTACAAAAAAGGAGCCACTACTGAGCTGTGCAGCCAAGCCCTTATTCAAAACCCAAAATTAATCTTCTAACTCGGCCAATTCGACCAAGTGTGCCAAATACTGTGGCTCTATAAGCTGCCTGAGTCTCTGAAAAAAAATATTTCCTTTAAATGGCGAACAAAGGGTCGTCACGGCAACAGACAGAGACACGTGGACATGGGCCGTAAATAAGTATTTTAATAGGTCTTGAAACTACAATGACCAACCTGAAAAGAACTGAACATGTATTGGAAAAACGAGTGACTTTCTATTGCCACTAGTTGGCGCTGTAGGTTTGATGCAAATGACCCCTACAAGGCCCTTCAGGGTATGACTCTCAACAAGCACGGGAAGTTTGCCGCAGATATGTTGTATATCTGCCGAGTTATGACTGTTCAAAATTTTTGGAGAGAAAAATTATTGACAGTCATTTTCACTTTCCTGTTTGGACCCCTCCGCTTCAACGAAACTTCAATATTTTTCATCAGGCACCTGAAGACAGGTCTTAAGGCTTCCCTTATGCAGGTTTGAGGTCGATTAATTTTTTCCCTTGGAGGAGGAGTGTGTCACCGTAAAAAAGGGCATTTCCTGTTCCCACTAGGAGGCGCCAGGCACAAATGGTAAATTTTCAATCCAGTCGTGCTCAGGCTGGTATACCTCACACACATGGCAGATTTAAAATAGATTGAACGTTGTATGAGGGAGTTATCAGTCATTTTCCGAATTCGGTGTTTTGGCGAAAAAATGGCCGACTTTGGCACCCCGCCCAGGTCAGGCCCGTGAATGAAAACACACCATTTTGATAACTTAAGATTTCATATGCCTCATGAACAGTCTCGCCAATTTTGAGAATGATCAAACTAATTCCCTAGGTGCCAAGGTGTAAAATGTGCACACTGTAAATCGATAAAAAATTCACATTCAATCCAAAATACCCGATTTCCTGTTGGGTTTGGAATACGCATGCAAGAGACTTTTTGGAGCAGTTTTGTACAAGGTATTGACTCTCCGAATTTCATCCATCTACGTTGAAAAAACCTAAATGGAGAGATCTTTTTGAAAATTTCAAGGGGGCGCCACTGAGCCATTTTGTTACATTTTTTCGTAACGTTGCAAGATTATTGAACGTTATGCAAAGCCGCATGTATGTCGAAATTTTTGTGAGTTTTCGTGCATGTTCAAGCCTCCAAATGTAAACTCCTACTGTTAACCGATAAAAATTTCACATTTGATCCAAAATACCCGATTTCCTGTTGGATTTGGAAAATGGGTGCAAGAGACTTTTTGGAGCAGTTTTGCACAAGGTATCAACTCCCCAAATTTCCTCACTCTATGTTGGAAAAACCCAATAGGAAAGGCCTTTTTTAAAACTTCTTTCTGTCGCCACTAGTTGGCACTGTAGAGTTGATGCAAATGACCCTTACACGAACCTTCAGGGTATGACTCTCAACAAACACGGGAAGTTTGGCGCAGATATGTTGTATATCTGCCGAGTTATGATTGTTCAAAGTTTTTGGCGAGACAAATTGTTGACGGTCATTTTCACTTCCAGTTTGTACCTCTCCGCTTCTACAAAACCTCAATATTTTTCATTAGGCACCTGAACACATGTCTTGAGGCTCCCCTGAAACAGGTTTGAGGTCAATAGATTTTTTTCCCTTGGAGGAGGAGCCTGTCTCGTAAAGAAGGCCATTTCCTGTTCCCACTAGGGGGCGCCAAGCCTAATGGGTAAAATTTAAATGCAGTCGTGTTCAGGCTGGGATATCTCATATACTTGCTAGAAATGAAAAAGATTGAACGTTGTATCACGGAGTTTTTAATCATTTTCTGAATTTGGTGTTTTGCCCAAAAATGGCCAACTTTGGGACTACGCCCAGGCCAGACCCTTGGATGAAAACTCACCATTTTGAAAACTTAAGATCTCATATGTCTCCTGTATAGTCTGACCAATTTTGAAGACGATCCAACTATTTTCTTCAGCGACAAGGTCTCAAATGTAAATCGATAAAATTTCGCATTTGATCCAAAATTTCCGACTTCCTGTTGGATTTGGAATATAGGTGCAAGAGACTTTTTGGAGCAGTTTTACGCAATGTATCGACTCACCAAATTTCATCATTCTACGTTGAAAAAACCTAATAGGAAAGGCCTTTTTGAAAATTTCAAGGGGGCGCCACTGAGCGATTTTGTTAAATTTTTTTGTAGATTATCAAAATTTACGCAAAGTTGCATGTATGTGCAAATTTTGGTGAGTTTTCGTGCATGTTCAGGCCTCCAAACGTAAACTCCAACTGTGAACCGAAAAAATTTCACATTTGATCCAAAATATCCGATTTCCTGTCGGATTTGGAATATGGGTGCAAGAGGCTTTTTTGAACAGTTAGGCATAAGGTATCTACTCCCCAAATTTCATCGCTCTACGTTGAAAACCTGAGAGGAGAGGCCTTTTTGAAAATTTTAAGGGTCAAGGGGGCGCCACTGAGCCATTTTTTGAAATTTTTTCAAAACGACGCAAGATTATCAAATTTTACGCGAATCTGCACGTATGTGCAAATTTTGGTGACTTTTCGTGCATGTTCAGGCCTCCAAATTGGCCATTTTCATTTGCCATGAAGAAAGAAGAATAATAATAATAATAATAATAATAATAATCCTTTGCATTACAATAGGGCCTTCGCACGCCTAGTGCTCGGGCCCTAATAATAATAATCCTTTGCATTACAATAGGGCCTTCGCACGCCTAGTGCTCGGGCCCTAATAAATGAAATGAACAAAAAAAATATTTTTATCATAGGTCCAAATTATTTTTCAAACAAATCATGTGACTAGCAACCTAGAGACGGTCATTTGCTTTGCCTAGCCAAAAAAAACACCACCTGAGGACAGAAGAGGCAAGATGGATATAAATATATATATATATTTTTTTTAACCTAAGCTTTCAAAACCGACAACAACTACAAAGCAAGAACCAAAGATTGAAGATGTGAAACATGAAACCCCGGAGAGCAACACCAAAAAGGTGAGCGGAGTTTCAATTTGCGCCACTTAAGAAGGTAATCCTCAAAAATGATGGGAAACTTAACAAAACGCTCATTTTCAACATATTATTATAAATGTTCCTGGCTGGAATATTCAGTCAAATGCATTGTCTAGTTCTCCACTTGGTAAGACAGAAATACGCGAGCACTCACTCACGCACACATATACACACAGCTGGGATGCCTGTGTATACGAGCATGGGCTAAGGTGCTATCCGAGCATATATCTTGTAAGTTAATTTTATTGCTGACACTGCGTTTCGGGGTCATCAACATTTTTATCCCCCCTGCTACAAAAGTCAAACTCCGCCTATGGTTCAATCTAGTGATGTGCACAGGACCGCACTGTTTGAGACCAAACTCACCGAAACCAAGACAAGACCGAAACAAGCCAAGACTAAGATGAGATCATGACCAAAATATGCATAAAAAAATAAATAAATAAATGAAAAAAAAGAAGTACAAGGTTTCATGTCATTTACAAAGGTACAGGAAAGTTAGGGGCCGTTTATATGGTGACTCTCTGAGAATACGAAAAATTTCAAATCTGCATTTGCGTCTCCATTTGAACAATGTCGCAATTCCGCATGAAAACGATGTAGTATTCATGACAGGCCCTCGGGGGCAGTGCATATTTACAGGCCTGTAAATATGATGCACTTTGACCCCACCAAGCTCCCTCAGCCCAGAAAAAAATATGCCCGCCCACTCGAAGCAATGTCATTTTTCTTTTGTTTAAAGAGGCACAAAAATTGAAATGTGCAACATATTTAATTTTGAAATATTATTAAAACAGTAAATTAAAGCCGACATTCCGCCAAATTCGCTGTTTTTAATGTTTAGTAGCACCGCTGTGCATGCCCAATGTGACGTGTACGAGTGCTGACGTTAACGGCGCGGTCTCGCGCCGCAGGAGCCTTTGATATGCATGCCGAGGAAGCCCCCTTCAACCCCCCGCAATCGGATTCTTCCACTTTGGAGGCAGGATTCAGAATTTTTCATCTTCGCCGACACCATATGCACGCGAGGCGAGTCTCCTACTCAGTCATTGCGTCTTTGTGTCGCAGAGTCGCCATGTAAACTGCCCCTTAGTAACACTTATTACCAAGTGTTTTTCCCTTAACTCATTGGCTGCCATTGATGGTGCTCGACGTCCAATCCATTTGAAATGGGAAGGCTTGCGGTGAACAAATGAATATTCATTCGCTGCCAATCCTCCCAGTTCAAATGGATTAGACGTCTACTAGTGACAAACTATGATTTTGATTCACAGCAGAAGGATGAAAAGAACCATGTGAGTGGACGTCTATCATCTATTGTCATTTCTTTTCCGACACTCATACTTGACTGAATGTCTTGCGTTGTTTGTGACCAAGCTTGAGTTGCAGTAGCTCCCCTTGACTACCCTCTGAGCTTCTCCTGGCTAAAACTCATTATCCCAGTCTGTTGCTCTTCAGGAAACTCATTATCCCATCCATCACCAGTGGACTCAGAGACAACAGGATGAATATGCCCTTTCATGGTTTAATTAGATCTCTTTTGGTACAATGTATGGGAAAGCACAACAACGGCCCACACCACTATATCGGCTTTAATTATCCGGCCCATATGATGGTTTAGGTTAACATTTGGTCCTACAGTTTGTTTGTGTATACTGTCCTTGATTGGGGTATACAGGCTCATCCCTTATGACCAAAACATTGCATAGCTGTCTGGTAGAAGACCAGTTGTTATTCTTGCAATGTTTTTTTTCAAGTCTAGAACATTTTGACTCTTGTTGGCTTTTAACCTCTAATCCCAAGTGAAAGGGTTGGACATGAAGTTTTCTTGATAATATGTCAATAAGTTGAAATGTTTTTTTTTTTTTTTTTTTTTATATATATATATCTGTTTGTGTTGAGACTTGTTGAGGAGCTCTGATGTGACCTTTGCTAGTCGACTCCTATAGCTTAATGCCTGGCTATGTGTGATGCTGGGATACATTACAACCCACAATGAACTGTGAAGTCATTTGGTAGATGGATGACTATTGGCCTCGCAGTCTCCCATAACCTCCTACCACTTCACTTTTCTCTATTCTATTTTCCCAACCACTCTTCCCACCCACTATTCATCGTTCAACTGCCAAACGGATGTCAAATAACAATAGGAGCCCCTTGGATGAGTTGGAGAATAGATTATTGACTGGGACCAGAGATTTACACTCAAGCCACGGGGCCAAACATCCACAGTGGAGATAAATGGCACATGTAATTGAGTTTGGTCAGTACTGTTCAACTGGCTGGGCTGAGTCCACCACTGTACCCACTAAGGTGCTGCTAAATGGGAACAGTTGAATGGTGTTGGTGGTATGGTAGGAGTGGGGTGGTGGTGGGGCCTCAGCACATTGAGGTTTATGAGCCATACACTGGCAGTGGAGGGTCAAACAGAGGGCAATGTGACACTTAAGTTGTACGGTCTAAGGCACATGTGACAAAAGCAGGGAAAGAAGACATGGATTTTAACAAATTCTATTAGCGTCACCAGTCATTCATGACAGCTATGGAATTTTGCAACACAATGATATGCCGAAGGGGAACTTTTTCTTTTTTTTTTTTTTCTTTAAATGCGTGACCAGAATGGTAATGCTCATTCCAAAAGCAGTGAATTATGTTAGTTCTGTTATCTCACACATAAGCAATGGAATTCAGGTTGTGAAATTTTTTAATGAGGAGCGTAAATTAACACAAAACAATGAAATGAAACTTTGTTTGTTCCATCTATCCATTCTCAACATTGCTTAGCTATCTCAGTATCATGTGATACTAGACCCTGTCACAGTTGATGGGGGAGGGCTTCTGTCTAAAAAAAACACACATCAGAGACAAAAAAATATATATACATATATATAAGCAATACCTTTTCATGTACGAATTAGATTTTTTTTTCCCTAAAAATGCTTTAATTACGGTCACAGTTGCCCCGTTGCCCACGTCACGTGTATTTTACTATAATAAATAGTAAAAAAAAAAAAAAAAAAAATATATATATATATATATATATATATACTTGTATATAAATTGAATTAATTAATTAAAGGATCCGTTTCGGAACACAAAAAATCAATAATAATAATAATAAATAATAATTTAAAAAAAATACCATGTGTAAAACAAAAAGAATAATAGTTTAAAAAATAAAATAAAATAAAACTTGAAACAAATTATACTAAATTAAAAAAAGGAGAATAAACACATTAAATTCAAATAAATGTGTCCTGTGTGTTTTTGCTGCGGGAATTGTATTTATTTATTTATTTTGTTACCTCACATATCTGAACTGTTTAGCTGTATTTGATGGCAAACTGGGAGGAGCTCCTAGTTGAAATTGATTGGATGTCTACTGCTGTCATAAGTGTTTTGCAATTTTGAGATTTTGGGTACCTCATAAAATACATTACCACTTTACCATTTACGTTGCATTAGTTCTGAGAGATATGGGCAAACTTTTGTATCCTGAGATAAGCAATTAGTGGCATGCAGAGGTGGGTGGAGTAACCAAAAATTTTACTCAAGTAAGAGAAGCGTTACTTCAAAATGATATTACTCAAGTAAGAGAAAATGTAGTCGTCCAAAAAATGTACTCAAGTACAAGTAAAAATGTATTTGGTGAAATGAATACTCAAGTAATGAGTAACATTGTGAGTAACTGCTTATATTTTTGTTGGATTTTTTTTTTTCTTTTTAAACAATGGTATTTTTTTTTCTGAGCACAAATTTATCTAAATAGACTGTTGTTATAATTGTACTGCACAATAACCCGTTATATAACCACATTAAGCCAAATAAATACAAAAAAGAAAACAATTATTGAATTCCGACGAGAAAAAAAAAAAAGCATAAACAAAGCATCATTAGTCCAAAGAGCATGACTGCCCTCTGGTGGAGAAAATAGTTCCTAGTTTGAATAGTGAAGGGTTCCTTCATAATTACTATTTTAAAATTAAAAGGATCATATCTCCGGTTTTCCATGGTCAGTCGATGCCAAATAAAAACTGGGAGAGAGGTTAAAATCTGCACTTTCGATTCATGTTGAGGGCAGCACTTTATCATAAAATACTTCATTTTTTACCATGCTTAAAAGACATCCCCTGATTGAACAGGCTGGCGTGACGATAGAACGGCAAGATTGCATCTGATTAGTATAATGGAGTCATGTGATTATTGTTGCGACGTCTCATAAGTGTAAAAGGTAGAGCTACCCCGGTAATGCACCAGGCACGTCTCTACTCTTGGCATTGCTGGAAAAAAAAAAAATCTTATATGTAGAATAAAGAGGGAAAATGTAGCAACTCTTGTGTTGCCCAAAGTAGCGGAGTAAGAGTCGCGTCTTTTTCTTCACCAATCTACTCAAGTGAAAAGCATAGCTTAGTAAAACTACTCATATAAGTACATTTTCCTCAAAAGGTAAATGTAACGGAGTACATGTAACACATTTCTACCCACCTCTGGTGGCATGTCAAAATTGGTGTTGCATCGATACCACACAGAAGGTGCTCAGAAAGTTTCGGTGCTTGATTATCAAGCATAAACTTAAATTATTTTGCAAACTTCAGTTAGCTGTTTATTGTTAACAAGCAGTCCGGTTGTCAGTCTTTCTCGATGTCAGGGAAGCTCAAATTTGAACTCCATGACAAGTGTTACCTCGATAGCTTGATTAGAGAAATGAATACGACCCCAACCATGGATTGCTTTGCTTCGAAGGCTTTATGAACAAGAGCTCTCGGGTACAAAATGATGTGATTCAGCTAGGAGCTGTGATCACCCAGAGTACAAAGAAGTACAATAGAGGCTGGACATTTATACTGTTGAAAGGGTGGTGCCGAAGCCCACCGTGAAACGAAACTTACTAAGAAACGAAACTCATCATCTCACAAACCTGGGTATTTTTCTATACAAAAACATCGTTGAGCTGAGACCTTGAACACCGGGTCTGGCTAGAAAGATAATGAGCTCAGCTTGATAAGCCACAGTCCTACTTGTATTCATTCAGGGCACACAGGAACACAACAGTCCATATTTGGGCATATTGTGAAGGCTATGGGAAGGCACACTCAAACTGGTTAATATAATATGCTACAATGTTCTCATGCAAGCATAACAAAAGCATACAAAATATGATGTATAATAGTTGTGTTTTAAGCATGAATAAAAATCTCTCACGCTCGACTGTTTGGAATTACGTGAACAGACTAATGCTGGGATGATCATGTAATGTTATATCACTAAATTGATTATATTTGACTTTCTTTTAATGGATTGGCCTCTAAACTACGTGTGGATACAAATCAACATGTACCTGAACTACAACTACACTGAAATGTTTCTCCTGTTGTCTTTCATCCTTATCTAACTCAGAAACACTGATAGAATAAATCAAAGTAAAGTGGAAAGCTTTTACACAGTGTGAAGTCCAGCCAGAGTTTTGGATAATGGCAGGGGGGATGAACTGTTACCAGAGTAACCAGTGCCTTCTCAACTACATGCGTGTGGGTGTGTGTGGGCATGTGTGCTTGAAATCGAATTATTGTCTAGTGATTGACTGGCGACTAGTTCAGGAAGTAGCCTGCCTCTCACGCGTAATCAGTAAAAGCTGTTTTCTTGTTGTTTGTTTATAAAATATTTGTTCTGCACCACAACACAACACATCGAATCAAAAGTAAATGACTGTTAAGTCATTCACTGACATTGACAGTGATAGACATCAAATCCATTTGAACTGTGATGGCTGGTATAGAGAGGTCATGTTTCACTGCCTTTGACAGCCTGGACGTCCAATTTTAACCGGGGGTGGGGGGGGGTGGGGGGGGGCTGGATGAATCGCTGCCAGTCCCCACAATCAACATTGACTGGTTATCTAGCACTGTCAATGACAGCCAACGAGTTAAATAATGTTGATGACCTCTGTTTGATAACAAGAATTGTGATGTTAACCTCATAATATACGTTTAATAAAGGAAATGTACACAAAAATAATAGGCAATTTAGATTAAAAAAAATAAAATAAAAAACTGTTAAAAAGTTTATCATTATTTTCTATTTTGTTTAACATCACTATTATCTCACTATAAAGTTATCTTTCATGAGATGAACTTCACCAAGACCATTTTAAACCCCTCTGCCCTAAGGTTATTGACTTTGACTTGGATGTTACTGCATTTGTCAGTCTCTCATTGTGTTCTTGTAACTGTTTAGTACGTCATTTTACCTTACTACAACAGCAACATATGCTGGGAGATGATAGGGGTCCCTGCAGCATGCCCTCAGGGCAGATGTAGGCTTACATGAAGGCAGTCTTGTGAAACAGGGGTAGATGATAAGTGGTAGGAATGTAATAGCCCAGTCCTGAACTAAATGAATGTCGCTCCCTTTGCCACTTTGATTATATTAAACTTTCGTACAGAATGTACAAAAGCTTTATTACTGTTAGAGAGTTTGAGTTCAATTTCAATATCTAATTACACAATATACAAATGAGGATAAAATGACTGAGAGGTGTAACACACCATTATAAATAATTAATAGATCATTAGTAAACTAATAATAAATGATTCATTGTTGCTTTGTGAAGTGTTTGTTAACAGTTTTTTAGGCATTTATAATTATGTCTTTTAGAGAATTAATATGTCATAAATAAACTGATGGCTAATGAATAATAAATGACTTGTAAGCTGTAGGTCAATGGCTTATTCCTACACCTTTTAAGTTATTAATACACAAATAAAAAATTATTAGTAGCTTACTAACTAATGACTTATTAAGTAGCAGTTGATAGTTTATGTGAATGGGACATTATTCTAAAGTTGCAACTACTCCTCATTTCTTAATTGTTAGTGAATGACGAATAAGTGCTAATTTGGAAAAAAAATGTCCGAATAACATACATACAGTGTATCACTAAAATGAATATACCCCTCACATTTCTGCAGTTATTTAAGCATATCTTTTCATGGGACAACACTGACAAAATGACACTTTGACACAATAAAAAGTAGTCTGTGTGCAGCTTATATAATAGAGCTCATTTATTTTCCCCTCAAAATTACTCAAAATATAGCCGTTAATATCTGAACCCCTGGCAACAAAAGTGCACTGTAAAAATTAACCTATAGAATTTACCCAATAAAGTTGAGGTAACAATTTGCATCTACTTTTTTTGGGTAGATTTAATTCCATATACTGCGTATAAAATAATTGAAATAAAAAGCTATGAAATACTTAAAGAAATTGGGTAAAATTTACCTAATGTGTATGTATATATTCAACACATACCTACTCAATAAAATTGGGTAAAATTACCTAATATTTATGTGTATATGCAACAGATACTTACTCAATGAAATTGGGTAAAATTTATCTCCATTGCTAGTAGGTAATACCTGATAATTCATTCATTCATTTTCCATGCCGCTTTTCCTCACGAGGGTCGCGGAGGTGCTGGAGCCTTTCCCAGCCAACTACGGGCAGTAGGCAGGGGACACCCTGAACTGGTTGCCAGCCAATCGCAGGACACAAGGAGACATACAACCATTCACGCACACACTCATACCTACCGACAATTTAGAGTGTTCAATCAGCCTACCATGCATGTCTTTGGGATGTGGGAGAAAACCGGAGTTCCCGGAGGACACCCACGCAGGCACAGGGAGAAAATGCAAACTCCACACAGGAAGCCCGGGATTGAACCCTTAATCTCAGAACTGTGAGGCAGATGTGCTAACCACTAAGCCACCATGCCTGATAATTACTTATAGTTAATTTATAAGATTTATAAGATAATATTACTATATAAATCTTACCCACCCTCTCATTAACAGAGGGGTGTCCTAAAAACTAGCACGGACGTACACGAATGGCACCACTTCAGAACCATTTTGCAGTAAATGAGGGGCTTAGAGGAATGTCATCACTCGATATTAATATCTGAACCCCACGCCCCCAATTTACTGCAAAACTGACACGAATTTGTGTTTTAATCGTGCTAGTTGTTAAGACAACCCTCTGTTATTGAGAGGGTTGGTACGCTCCATTAGCCACGAGAGCTAAGCTAAGGAATCTAATATCTCAATAAAAACCATAATACTGTATCTAAAAAACCGTTGTAGCACAAACGATTTACATCATTTTCATTAAAAAAATGCGTCTGGTGTTACAATTGGGAATTGTGCTATTTTTTTCTAGTTGAAAAGGTTTTGGACATTGCATTTCGCCTGACACCTATCGACCACAATTCTTTGGGGTATATGTTATCCTATTTTTCCATGTGATAGATGTTACTGTTAACGAAGAGGTAGTATGTGTGAAATTTACCCATTATTTTATAATTCCTTGGGTGACAAGGAAGATTAGGCAAATTTTATACATTTTGGATAGATTATATTTACCACTCTCCAAAATCGCTTTTTTCAGTGTGAGCACACTCCTTAGAAACTACGTACATCCCTAAATGTCCACATTGAGTACTGCTTGTCATTTTCCCTCTAAATTGTCATGTGACTGGTTTAGAGCTGTCCCGACTAGTCGACATAGTCGACATCATCGATGACGTAAATCCGTCGACGAGCACAACATCCCATCGACGGTTAATGAAGGGTTAAAAAAATATATGCGTGGAAAGTTCAGAATGTCGGACGCTCTGTATGCAAGCAGGAAAAGCAGCACAAAGCCAAAAAAAGCGCACCGGAGTGTCCAAAACATTGATTTATTTCAAAGAAACAAAGGAGGGTACATTCTTGGGTCCTGTCTCTTCAATGCCAAGCTTGGCTGCACGTCGGCCGTGAATAAACACCTAAAGCGCCATCACCCGGTTTGTAAGTCCATCTAACTAACAAACGACATGTTTTGTTGAAGTTACTAAGCCTGTTGCGTTATGCAATGAGTCCATTTATCGCACGGCAAATAAAAATGAGGGCGGTAATTTTTCGTTTTATGCTGCGCGCGTGCGTGCGTACATTGGTGCGTGCGTGCTGATGGCATATGAGACTCCAGTTCCTTTCTCTTATCAACACGCTGTAGAATTAAAGTTCAGACATACAAAATAAGAAAACATCTATCTTAAACACAGTAACGTTAATGCTGCTACACTGAGGTGAATGGGGGAAAAAAGGCAACTTTCGCCTGCTATAAAACATTGGCAGTCGTCTCGTGAAAGCAAACTTGCGGTTAAAAGGTGACACTTCAAACATGAAAAATCTCTGGTTAACAGCATTTGTAAACGAAAAAAAAAATCGATCTCTGACACAACATGCAGTGACAAAAAGTGCTTTTTTGCGGAGTGTAAAGCTGAAGTTAGTTGTTTAGCGAACGTACTTCCGGTGAACATTTCAAAAATAAAAGCATGTTCGTCATATAAATAACGATTTCTGGAGTTAATTCCACTTACTTCAGAATTCAGATTCTACACTAAGAATACCTTTAAAATGACACCCTTTATGAAAAATCTGATTGGCAATGAATATTATAATAATTATAATACTATTATATATAGTACTATAATATTAATGCTCGGTGTTTTTTAAAGAATTGTTCTGAATCATGTTGGAAAGGCGAAGTCAATGTTCTGAATCAGTTTATATTCCATTCTTTTGCACTAGTTAATTCTATCAGCATTTGAACTCATTGTTTATTTGTGATTTATTATTTTTATTTACGTTTTTATTTGTATTTTAATAAATAATTTTAGGGTTACAAAATGTTTTTGTGAATTGATAAGCGTCAACAAAAATTTAATTGCTAAATTAGTAAAAAAAAATGTTTTTTTCAATTATTAGATTAGTCGACTAATCGTAAAAATAGTCTGCTGACTAATCGGGAGAAAATTAGTCGTTTGGGACAGCCCTAGACTGGTTACAGGAGTGCTGTCAGAATTGCTGCAGAGATTGAAGAGGTGGGGAGGGGGGTCATCCTGTGAGTGCTCAGACCATACGCCGTACTCTACATCAAATTGGTGTGCCTGGCTGTCACCCCAGGGGGAAGCCTCTTCTGAAGACGGTACACAAGAAAGCCCGCCCGTCTCAACAGACCATAGGAGATGGTTCCAGTAATCCATGTGCTTTGATGACATGTCTTCAGCAAACTGTTTGCGGGCTTTCTTGTGCACTCCTGTAACGAGTTACATGACATTTTGGAGGGAAAATGACAAGCAGTACTCAATTTGGACATTTAGGGATGTACGTAGTTTCTAAGGAGTGTACTCACTTTTGTTGCCAGGGGTTTAGATATTGATGGCTTTATTTTGAGGGGAAAATAAATTAACTCTATTATATAAGCTGCACACAGACTACTTTTCATTGTGTCAAAGTGTCATTTTCTCAGTGTTGTCCCATGAAAAGATATACTTAAATATCTGCAGGAATGCGAGAGGTGTACTCATTTTTGTGATACACTGTAAGCTTCTACTATACTTAATGTATTGACTCACACTTTACAGATCGGTTATGAATCTTTTGCTGACCATCTTTTAAATGTTAAAGAACAACAAATAGATTTAACAAGTTCAACAACCTCAATATTGTTCCACCCTTAGGCCTTGTTGTGTGCTGTCCTTTTCCAAAAAAACACCCAAGATGAAATGCTGAACATTTTGTTTAATGCATAGAAGCGCACACACTGAGCCATCACATGGCAGAACAACAAAATAGTAGCATAAACCCATGAGTTTGTGAAACCTTTTGTGCTAAACACAGGATAAACTGAATTTGAGGAGCATTTAACATCCTTACATCACAGCAAACTATTAACAAACACTTAACATGTCAACAATAAATCATTTATTAAGTTTAGTAATGTTGCATTAACTAGTTATAACTGATAGTTATTATAAAGTGTTACCAATTTTTCCTTTACATTAAGAATTGTTTTTCCACAACATATCTGATACGAGACAGACCCTTTATTAAGAGGATTTAGTCCTTGTTATAACAACAGAGGAGATGAGCCAATATACCGATAATGAGTTACCCCCAGGAAAGTTATCCTTCAAAAAAATGTTTAAGTCCACAGTTGATTGTTAATAATTAGTTTGATAATGCGTAATTGATGACTGATTATTTATGTCTTGAGACAAATGAGGAAAAATGAAGTGCACTACTTGACTGCAACTAGCAGATGTGCGGGTTTGGCATCTAATTAAAAACATCACTATGCAAAATGTAGGGGGATGAGCTAAGTAAATATACACTTCCACAATGGCAAATCCTCCAGAATGCATTATTCTGAACAGTAGCTGCATTAAAACAGTAGTCCAGAACATTTAAAGTGTGACTATCCTGTTCAATTAAAAATAATTTACCAAATGAAATAATTATTATATAAATAGACTTTGATTAAAGAATTACCCTGTGCATCAAGGATGTTTTAAAAAATGTCCTTTCTGATTATATGCATTTTAATTGCTGTCTCCAACCTAATTAAACCCCGCCAATTAGTATCTTTTGCCAATATGACTAGGGGGTGTGAAAATAGATCAATATGGTGATATATCACAATACTTTGTATCCTAATAGATTATTGATATTCTCCTGTCAAGAATCGATAAATGGTTTTAAAAAAAGATGTCACTGTTTAACAAATGAACCAAAAGATTTCTACCAAAATTTTCTACGGGACCACATACTGTATTTCTCCGATAATAGGGGCAAATGAATTAATATTGTTGTGAGCAGTGCAATTTGCACAAGACAAAATGTGTTGTAATAATTTAAAAATATCCCAGTCCGATGGTCAAAAAGAGTCAGTCAGATAAATTTTAATAAGAATACTTTCAGATTGTGTAGCATGCGTCTGTCAATCCATCTGTGTGCCATCTTGTTCTCTTTCTTTGGAATAAACAAAAGACCATTTTGGGCAAAAATGTCTGAAGAAAACTGGATAAGGCTAACATGTATCCAAATGCCTGTAACCAGCTTTTTACTGCAAGCTGCTTTGCACCATCGCCAAGCGACAGCTGATGTCATCGGTAAGGCTTGCCAGTATGAAATGTATTCCAATGTCCATCTGGGATTCCAGTGACATCACTCCGGGTCCGGGGTATATTTATTTTTATTTACCACATGACAAATTGGTTTTTACTTTGACACGCAGACTCTTAAGAGTCTATTAGTTGTGTGGCATTTTAAACGAGCAGTTCATTTATTTTCCTCAAATTTTATATAATCTCTATTTCATCAAGGGCATTTTTATCAATCCGTCAGCAACTTTGGCGACTTGCTTCTTTTAAAAAAAAAAAAAAAAAAAAAAAGGAGGGTTGCTCTTCAGTCAAAGGCAAGAGCAGCCATGCTATAATGTCTACAACTTACTTTACACCACAATCACACTGTGTTCCCCCTCAGTGACGTTTTGTTTTTCTACGTTTACTTGTTTCCTCTTCAACCTTCACAGTTATCAAAACCTTTATTGCTTCTGTACCTTTCGCCACAGCAAAGTGATTTGTCATGATTTGTGAGTTTTTTTGTTTTGTTTTTTTTTTCCTCTGTAGCTGTGCTGTTGAGATTGCGCGGTCTGGAGCATGTGCATTCACAGAGCAGAAGTTTCTGTTCATTTTGCAGCCACTTGCTCAGTTTATGAAATCGGCAGATATTTTACACACTCTGGGGACTTTGCACAGAATATACATCTGCTGCCAGCCAGCAGTTCCTCAGTATCTTCAAAATCTTAAAATTAATCTTCCTGATACGGCTCTCATTAAATTCTGCAGGTGAATCTAATGAGGTTTCAGTGAGTGCAATGTGTATTATATTCTCTCACTCATTTTAAACATGTTTTTACCACTGTATTTTAAGAGCTAAAATCAAAATGTACTGTACCTTTGTCCATCATATGTGATCTGAACTTTGTCAAAATCACACAGATGCAAAAACAGTGTCTGTTTTAACTGAAACCACTCAAACATTTAAAGGTTTTCATATTTTAATGAGGAAGGCATGAAAACAATGACAGAAGGGGGAAAAATAAGCAAGTGAAACCTCTGCCTAAGGAGACTTAAAGAGCAATTGAAACCAATTCTTACCAAACAATTTAAGTCATGTGTGTGCCCAATCAATGATGAGTGGTTTAAAGCTGCCCTGCTCACTATAAAACCCACGCCTGGTAAGAATTGCTGTGATGAGAAGCATTGTCTGATGTGCATCATGGCTCGGTCAAATGAGCTGTCGAAGACCTGCGATCAAGGATTGTCGATATGTGTCAAGCTAGGAAAGGATCCAAAGCTTTCTCTAAAAGTCTGGATGTTCATCAATCGACAGTCAGAGAAGTTGTCTACAAATAGAGAGATTTTGGCAATGTTGTTTCTCTCCCAAGGAGTGGCCGTCCACCAAAGATCATGCCAAGAGTTCAGCGCAGAATACTCAGAGAGGTAGAAAAAAGAACCCGAGAGTGTCTGCTAAAGACTTACAGAAATCACCGGCACAGTCCAATATCACACATCAGCTATATGTAAAACTATGGCCAAGATTGATGTTCATGGGAGGACTTCACGGAGGAAGCCACTGCTGTCTAAAAAAAACATTGCTGCTTGTTTAATGTTGGCAAAAAAGCACCTGGACACTCCACAGAAGTTTTGGCAAAATTGTTTGTGGACTGATGAAACCAAAGTTGGATTGTTTGGGAGTAACACACCGTCATGTGTGGAGGAAAAATGGAACAGCTCACCAACATCGTTTTGCTGCTTCAGGGCCTGGACAACTTGCAATCATTAATGGAAGAATGAATTCAAAAGTTTATCAGGATGCTTTGCAGGAAAACCTGAGGCTGTCTGTCAGACAGTGGAAGCTAAAAAGAGGGTGGATGCTGCAACAAGACAATGATCCAAAACACAGAAGTAAATCAACTTCAGAATAGTTCCAGAAGAACGGAATACACATTCTGGAGTGGCCAAGTCAAAGTCCAGACTTGAACACGATTGAGATGTTGTGGCATGACCTAAAGACAGCGATTCATGCAAGACATTCCAGGAATCTGACTGAATTGCAGCAGTTTTGTAGAGAAAAATGGGCCAAGATTAGTCCTGATCGATGTGCCAGACTGATCTGCAGCTACAGGAAGCATCTGTGTGAAGTTATAGCTGCCAAAGAGGGGGCCACAAAATATTAGATGTGATGGTTCACGTACTTATTTTCCCCCCTTCTGTCATTGTTTGCATACTATCCTCATTAAAATATGAAAAACTATAAATGTTTGGATGGTTTTAGTTAAAGCAGACACTTTATTTTCATCTGTGTGATTTTTACAAAGATCAGACACATTTGATGGTGATTTTATGCAGAAATGTGAGAAATTCCAAAAGGTTCAGATACTTTTCATACCAATGTACCTTTTCAACAAATGGTGAAGGCTTTTTCACATGAGCACTGTTTTTAAACAGACCAAAGTTCTTTTCTCAGGTACTCTCCTTCGTTATGTAAATATGTACGCGCATCCCAACTGTAGTTCATACCAAACAAACGAACTCTGGTCTGTTAAAAAATCGTGGGTCACGGTTCGCTTTGAGCGTACCCTGCTTTGCTTGTGAATGCAACCAAGGCAGGGTGCACTTTTGCAACTTTATGTGCAGCGTCACAGCGACGCTCCAGGCTGTGACGCTACATGCAGGGCATCCTTGGAAGCTGAAGTACTGCGCGCACGCTATTCAAATATCAACAATGGCAAGATGACAGACGATTAATCATGGCCAAATGTTGTTGTCCTGCGCTAAGCAGTTGCCTTTGATACAAAGAATTGAGTTCCAATGTGGCGGTTGTGTTTTGCATGTTGTTCTTGAGGTGACAGTGGCTAAAACAAGTGGAGCCTCTCGGGGCGGCCATTTCCTGGAAGTGGCGACAATATGACTGTCCGAAAAGTGAAGAAAGACAGAGTGATGGCTCGCCTGTGTGAGTTGGAATACCAAACATTTCCCTTTCGTGGTTTAATTTTCCAATACGCATTTTTTTATATACAGTGGGACAAATAAGTGATTAGTCAACCACTAGTTCTGCAAGTTCTCCCACTTGAAAATATTACAGAGGCCTGTAATTGTCAACATGGGTAAACCTCAACCATGAGAGACAGAATGTAGAAAACCCCCCAGAAAATCACATTGTTTGATTTTTAAAGAATTTATTTTCAAATCATGGTGGAAAATAAGTATTTGGTCAATACCAAAAGTTCATCACAATACTTTGTTATGTACCCTTTGTTGGCAATAACGGTGGCCAAACATTTTCTGTAACTCTTCACAAGCTTTT
Source organism: Corythoichthys intestinalis (assembly GCF_030265065.1). Lineage (NCBI taxonomy): Eukaryota > Metazoa > Chordata > Actinopteri > Syngnathiformes > Syngnathidae > Corythoichthys > Corythoichthys intestinalis. The sequence continues at coordinate 46,267,473 of NC_080406.1, forward strand.
CACATACAGTACTGTTGCTAGTATTTTGGCCCATTCCTCCATGCAGATCTCCTCTAGAGCAGTGATGTTTTGGGGCTGTCGTTGGGCAACACGGACTTTCAACTCCCTCCACAGATTTTCTATGGGGTTGAGAACTGGAGACTGGCTAGGCCACTCCAGGACCTTGAAATGCTTCTTACGAAGCCATTCCTTTGTTGCCCTGGCTGTGTGTTTGGGATCATTGTCATGCTGGAAAAACCCAGCCACGTCTCATCTTCAATGCCCTTGCTGACGGAAGGAGATTTTCACTCAAAATCTCTTGATACATGGCCCTATTCATTCTCTTCTTTACACAGATCAGTCGTCCTGATCCCTTTGCAGAAAAACAGCCCCAAAGCATGATGTTTCCACCCCCATGCTTCACAGTGCGTATGGTGTTCTTCGGATGCAATTCAGTATTCTTTCTCCTCCAAACACAAGAACCTGTGTTTCTACCAAAAAGTTCTATTTTGGTTTCATCTGACCATAACACATTCTCCCAGTCGTCTTCCGGATCATCCAAATGCTCTCTAGTGAACCGCAGACGGGCCTGGACGTGTACTGGCTTCAGCAGGAGGACACGTCTAGCACTGCAGGATTTGAGTCCCTGGCTGCGCATTGTGTTACTGATAGTAGCCTTTCTTACTGTGGTCAAAGCTCTCTGTAGGTCATTCACTAGCTCCCCCCGTGTGGTTCTGAGATTTTTGCTCCCCGTTCTTTTTATCATTTTGAGGCCACGGGGTGAGATCTTGCATGGAGCCCCAGATCGAGGGAGATTATCAGTGGTCTTGTATGTCTTCCATTTTCTAATGATTGCTCCCACAGTTGATTTCTTTACACCAAGCGTTTTACCTATTGCAGATTCAGTCTTCCCAGCCTGGTGCAGGTCTAAAATTTTGTCTCTGGTGTCCTTCGACAGCTCTTTGGTCTTGGCCATAGTGGAGTTTGGAGAGTGACTGACTGAGGTTCTGGAGAGGTGTCTTTTATACCGATAATGAGTTAAAACAGGTGCCATTAATACAGGTAACGAGTGGAGCCTCGTTAGACCTCGTTAGAAGAAATTAGACCTTTTTGACAGCCAGAAATCTTGCTTTTTTGTTGCTGACCAAATACTTATTTTCCACTCTAATTTGGAAATAAATTATTTAAAAATCATAATGTGATTTTCTGTTTTTTTTTTTTTTCCATACTCTGTCTCTCGTGGTTGAGGTTTACCCATGTTGACAATTACAGGCCTCTCTAGTCTTTTCAAGTAGGAGAACAATTGGTGGTTGACTAAATACTTATTTGCCCCACTGTACTCCCATTCTTTGCACGCTCCCTCCGCTCTCAGGAGGGACGTATTTCCTCTTCTATTTGTCCAATTGATTTTTTCACCTTTCATCCATGTGACGCTACTCGGAAAGTTCGGTTGGCGCAGTGTGAATGCTGAACCTTTTCAACGAGTCATTTGCAAGTGTTGTTGCGAGGTAGCTCTCCAACCAGACCCGGGTCCTCTTGGTCTAATGTGAAAGCACCCTTAAACTTTGGCCAGGGTATGAAGCTATACATGCTATAAATGATGTGAAATACTGTTATTGTTTTTCTTCATAGTAGCTCTTCCTCATGATGGTGTCTTTATCATTTTGACTTTGAGAGTTTTCTCTGCGAGCATTGAACCTCAAATACATGATGATGTGTAACAACTTTTGAACCATAAAAAAAGATCTAGTCGGCCTCAGAAACTCCAGAGAGTGTTGGCTGCTCATTTTAATTTTCGCTTGCATTTACATAGCAGATGCTGGCTGACATGATCTACAATAGCAATAACAAGAGAGTTAGACAAGTGGAAACTGATTGCCTTTTTTTATTCATCTCAAGAGATTTTAAACAGCGATTCACAGTTAGACAGATATGCTAATTTAAAGTAGCACCATAAAACCCTTGTTTTCTTGTTTACAGTATTTCTTAACCTTTGCTGTTCTCCCAGAGCTCATGACCTAAACACTGCTGCTTTATTGATGTAGCTTAAGGGTTTCACCTCCAAAGGCCACAGCTCTCCCTAGACACAATGGATAGCTAACCTTTCCGCTGGATTCGTTTATACTGATTTTAGATTATTGACACTCATGTGGGGATGTGCTAATGAGTACACTGTCTTGTTTTCTTGTGAGGGAGTCGGGTTGGCAGTTAAAAGCTGAATCGAAACCCCTGTGCAATTATTGCCAGCTCCAAGATGAATGACAACGTTAATGAATAAAAAGCTGTGTTGTTATGACTGTCTCACTGGGAGAGCCATTCATGTAACCAGTGCCTCACATTCTGGGAGGGTGTGTGTGTGCCAATATTATAGTATTTTCTTATACTGCCTGAAAGGTTTGTATTTTAGTTGAAAATTGAAATGCTGACGATTTTGAGCTCCTGCAGTGTCGATTTCTGTGAATGATGCTATATAATGTGATCCTGGATATCCTCGATCTGACCACGTGTTTGGAAATTGGGCCCAATCACGTCATTTTCAGAGGATCGGAATCAAGTAAAAAAAAAGATCCAGTTTTAAAATGTTTTCATTATTTATATTTCGATGCATTATCTCATTGGCTGGCTTTGATGGCGATAGACATCCAATCCAATTTGACTGGGCGGCTGGTAGTGATCGGTTGAGTAACAGAAAAAAATGACTGAAATGTCTGACCGAAACCCAGATTATATGAATTATTGCCTTAATGCAATGAGTCCATTGGGAATTCAAAACTGGCAGCTGCTGGAATACTGACAAATTCAGCTCCAAGTCACTTCTTGAACCCATCTTTTCCCCAAGAGTACAGCTTGCTCAGGAATCCCTCAACATCTGTGTTGGGATGTACAGCTGGGGAATTCACGTCCACCTGTTATGCTTGTGGTGTTCTTTTAACTTGCCAGAATAAGGTAAAAAGTTCTTGCATAATCAACAAAACTCGTGCTGTACTGTATACATATAGGTATATGAAGTGTTTGCATTGCCATTGGGTCCAACAACTGTGTGCGTGTACCAGCAGTGTAGTATTTTATATCTGTATCTTATACTCATAATCCCTCAAGGGGAAATTCACCTCGCACTCTGCTGTAAGCAGTATTACACCACTCAGAAATCCAGATCAGACATATGCAGGAATGCAAGGGAATATGTAAGAATGAAGCGGGCGCACAAACATTGCTTCGCCCATTTTGCTGCAGAGTGTGGGGGAGGACGAGGTTACTTGTTTGGCAACCCTTCACCAAAATACACCAAAATGTAAAATACAGTAATACAGTGGGGCAAATAAGTATTAGTCAACCACTAATTGTGCAAGTTCTCCCACTTGAAAATATTAGAGAGGCCTGTAATTGTCAACATGAGTAAACCTCAACCATGAGAGACAGAATGTGGGAAAAAAAAAACAGAAAATCCCATTGTTTGATTTTTAAAGAATTTATTTGCAAATCATGGTGGAAAATAAGTATTTGGTCTATACCAAAAGTTCATCTCAATACTTTGTTATGTACCCTTTGTTGGCAATTTCGGAGGCCAAACGTTTTCTGTAACTCTTCACAAGCTTTTCACACACTAATGCTGGTATTTTGGCCCATTCCTCCATGCAAATCTCCTCGAGAGCAGTGATGTTTTGGGGCTGTCGTTGGGCAACACGGACTTTCAACATCCTCCTCACCCCGTGGCGTCAAAATGATAACAAGAACGGGGAGCAAAAATCCCAGAACCACACGGGGGGACCTAGTGAATGACCTACAGAGAGCTGGGACCACAGTAACAAAGGCTACTATCAGTAACACAATGCGCCACCAGGGACTCGAATCCTGCACTGCCAGACGTGTCCCCCTGCTGAAGAAAGTACACGTCCAGGCCCGTCTGCGGTTCGCTCGAGAGCATTTGGGTGATCCAGAAGAGGACTGGGAGAATGTGTTATGGTCAGATGAAACCAAAATAGAACTTTTTGGTAGAAACACAGGTTCTCTTGTTTGGAGGAAAAAGAATACTGAATTGCACCATACCCGCTGTGAAGCATGGGGTGGAAACATCATGCTTTGGGGCTGTTTTTCTGCAAAGGGACCAGGACGACTGATCTGTGTCAAGTAAAGAATGAATGGGGCCATGTATCTAGAGATTTTGAGTGAAAATCTCCTTCTATCAGCAAGGGCATTGAAGATGAGATGTGGCTGAGTCTTTCAGCATGACAATGATCCCAAACACACAGCCAGGGTAACAAAGGAGTGGCTTCGTAAGAAGCATTTCAAGGTCCTGGAGTGGCCTAGCCAGTCTTCAGGTCGCAACCCTATAGAAAATCTGCGGAGGGAGTTGAAAGTCTGTGTTGCCCAACGACAGCCCCAAAACATCACTGCTCTCGAGGAGATCTGCATGGAGGAATGGGCCAAAATACCAGCAACAGTGTATGAAAAGCTTGTGAAGAGTTACAGAAAACGTTTGGCCTCTGTACAATTAGTGGTTGACTAAATACTTATTTGCCCCACTGTATGTACTCTAATCTGTATATCGATATACTGTATATATTAATTAGGTCTGTTCATTTGAATGACAATGTTGTATTCTATTTGCATCACGTGTAGTTTCCGAATGACTTCTTCTCTAGTTTAAAGCCCTTATCTTCATTCTGAGTTCATTATTTGCTGCATTGATATTCTCTTGTACATACCAGTCTTGATCAAAGTGTTAATTTGTCTGTCCTTTCCGCTGGGGTACAATTATTCTTAGGCTCATAGAATAACACTTTTTTTTTTTTTTTTTTTTTTTTTTTTTTTTATCAAAGCAGCAACAACAGGGATAATAAGCTACTCAAATCATACTTATACAGAACCTTTATGTGTACTAGTGATGTTAATGTCTAGCATCACATGAACTGCTACATTTACAGTTTCTTCTAAATTTCTTATGATGTAAACTGAATAAATAATAATAGCTGCAATATTTTATTTATTCCTCAAGGGTACAATTCAGTTTAATCCTCTCTACTCCGGTTTACAAATTACATGTTGCAGTAACTAATTACCATATAACACAACATGCATCAAGACAGAGATGACAAAGGTTTTACATTCATAATAACCAGGAACAGTCTAGTTGTGATAAAAAAAAACAAGCAACTAGTCTAGTGTGCCGTGAGACTCTCGCGGTGTGCCGTGTCGGTTGGGGGGTTGCGGTGGTGGCTTGTGGGCTGGGTGGGCAGCCGGTGGTGGGGGCTGGCGTGGAAGGCGGTGGTGGGTCCCCTCATCCCTTTCTTGAAGGCTTGTTAATGGGGGCGTGGATGGTCGGGGAGACCATCCTGGACCTCGAGAGGGTGACGACGGTCCCCTAGCTGGAGCTGCGAGCGGAGGGATACGCTGCGCAGGCTCAACCCCCTTAATGGGCTGGGGAGGGGCCGTGGTCCTTGGACAGCCACTGTGCAGCGTTTTCACTTTTCTGCAGGACTATCACACGTCTGATGGGATTCACGCATGACTGGGTGCAATTAGACACACTCAGGTAGAGAAACTCGGAGCCAGGGTTAGCGATCAGGAAGCATAGAATAGGATGTTAACATATCCACACTTGCAAGCGATTCAGATAATACTGGGTCCTACGCCTCACATTTCTGACCCCCCCCCCCCCACACACACACACAAACCACCACCCTTTTTCTTCTTGGTCATCACCGAGGTCCACCGGAAATATAACTAGCTAACGATAAAACTAATATATCCATAGTTAATGTAGGCGTTGAATGTATTTGTTGCTGTTGTTATTTGGTGTTCTGCTCTCTCTCTCTCTCTCTCTTTCTCCTTTTCTATTTTCCTTTTTGTCCCCCTAATAACCCTTCCTGCTCGCTAAGAAAATAATAAAAAATAAATAAATAAATAAATAAAATGAAAAAAACATTGCTCTGCCTGGATCTATAAGAAAGCACTTTGACCTCAAAATAAGAACTTAAATCCAACATATTAGTAGATTTAGAATTTCACGTTGTCTGTTTTTGAACTTGTCGTTGTTTTTCTGCTTTTATTGGTTAGCTTCACAGTACAAAAAATATAACCTACATGTGAAGTGGTTTAAGCCGCTCCTTATCATAATGTGCATGACATAGGAATTACAGTATACCGTATTTTTCGGACTATAAGTCGCACCAGCCATAAAATGCCCAACGAAGAGGAAAAAAACATATATATAAGTCGCACTGGAGTATAAGTCGCATTTTTGGGGAAAATTTGCTTGATAAAATCTAACACATAGAATAGATACTGTATGACATCTTGAAAGGCAATTTAAAATAAAAATACAATAGAGAACAATATGCTGAATAAGTGTACAGTTTGATAATGTTACATGATGCATGAACAACGAAATGCGAACGTGGCCAGTATGTTAATGTAACATTGTTATTAAGAGTTATTCAGATAACTATAGCATAAAGAAAATGCTAACAAGTTTACTAAACCATCAGTGTCACTCCAAAACACCAAAATAACATGTGAAATGATATCATAATGTGTTAATAATTTTACACATAAGTCGCTCCAGAGTACAAGTTGCACCCCGAGCCAAACTATGAAAAAAACTGGGCCTTATAGTCCGAAAAATACGGTACTATTTTTTTCTTGCTGCAGAAGAAATCTACTTTCGGTTATGAAATTTATAACCTGACCTTAACTTCTGTGTTATTCTGTACAAATGACAGAGAGTATACATGGTTTATTGTACGTATTACATTCTCATGCAGCAGGCCAGTAGTATGCCAGGACATTTAGTTATGGCCTCCTAAATCTCAGGGGAGCCCATTGACTCTCTATACTGAGTTAATTATTGATGCTAACTGTCCATAATGCTGCCAATACATTGTACAGATAAACTCCTCAATATCTACACCTAGGGCAGAGTCGAATCATGTAGTACACTTAGAGCAAGATAATTATCTCCGCCAATTGGTGAAACATATAGAAGATGATTTATTCAGTTCTGTTCGTCTGTCAATCTGTTTTTTGTCTGTATGCTTGTTTTCAAGATAACTCAAGAACAAATGAAGGCACTATTATCAAACTTGCGGTATATCTTTGTAACATGAAACTGAAGCGATCATTAAATTTTCCATGTCATGGTCACAGAGGAATTTCCTGATAACTTAACAATGGATTATTAGTCAATTTAAATACAATTTTCAGGGTTGGTGATATGATGAGAGGAGAATGAGTGATGGCATATTGGGGCATCAGGGCAAAGGTAAAAGGGGTCATAAATGTACACGACAGTTGCTTGGCATGGTGATGATGAGGGTTGAATTTGGCTGTTTAGGTGGAGGTCTTTTTTTTTCATATACTGTATGTACAGTATTTGTTTTTAGTTGTGGTACAGGAATGTATGTATTTATTTTGAGCTGTCCTGTTCAGCTGTGATACAGGAATTTAAACAAATGTTTATATTAGTGTAAATGGCATCGCAATTAAGCTTGCTAGTGTGACTCAAATCAACAATCAATACCATAGGCAATAAAACAGTTTTGGTTAATTGCTCAAAATAACGTATTCACTGCGATTGACAACAATATACATCAAATCCATTTTTAACTGTGATGAATAATGCTATTCACTGTGACTGACAGAGACAGATGTCCAATCCATTTGGACTGGGAGGTTCCAAATGGATTGGACGTCTATTGTTGTCACTGGCAGCTAATGAGTTAATTTATGAAGCAGCTAGAACAGTGGGAAGTTTGTTGATGTATTTCTTCTAGTTTCAGTGGTAAAATGCCACAATTACTGTGCGGTCAATGTAAAAATAGTTCATTTTTAAAGCAACTCTGTCTCATCTAGCACTATCTATGGCAGCCAATGTATTAAGCAATATTTTTTTATTATTTGTTTTATATATTATCTGAGCCATTTTTAAGATTTTTTAAATATATTGTCTGACCCATTGCTTGTCTCTTTTTTTATTTATTTATTTATTTTTTTCAGATGACCAAAGTTAACCATCTTGGTCGAGATCAGTACTCTCTGACTGTTTCTTCCTTGTATCTGTCTTACTACTGCTTTCAGTCTTGTCGACTACCAGTGACGTACAAGACAGATCTGTTGGCGCAATGAGTTCGGGCCACCCCTCTGTTTGACACACTGATGAATGGTTAGCTGGACAGTGAGTCAGGCCTGTGACCCTGTCAGTCCCTTGCAAGACTGATTGGATTCTATTTGTCCCTGCAGAGGGAAAGGCAGTGATTACGAACAGATAAACAGAGTGTTTGGCTGCAACAACTTGCCTGAATCTTTTATAACAGGAGGTGAGATTGAGGGGGTAAAAAACTGGTACCTTTGAAAATGTTTCAAGGCAGAATTGCTCTACCTTTTCACTTCTTGTCTGGCTTTGACTTATAAGTTGTTGTTTCTTTCCAATTATATTCAACACTTCTCTAAACTTTTTGGGGCCACCAGTAAGAAAGGAAACTATGATACATTCCAAAATGTGGAACTGAATAGCAATAATATTTTATAGTGTTTTTCTTGTTGTTTTATAAGCATACATATATAGGGTCATTGTCAGGCCCACTGAAGTTTTCAGTCTGCCTTGAGTCTCTGTCTCCCTGGTTTCAATTGTCCAAATTTGGACGACTTCTGCCAAGCTTAGCTGACAACTTATCCAGGCTGGCATCCGTTTGCGCAGGAATTAAAAAAAAAAAAAAAAACACCGGGCAATTGAGCTCGTATACTGCCTAAGTCTGTGTGTTGAAACCCCTGGCCACTCCTTCAGTCATTGGAAACAGTTTCTAAAGTTTTTCTTGGAAATTGAGTCATTGACCTTTAAGATATTTTACAGTTTTCATTTTTATTGTCAATTCAAAACTGGATACTACCATGTAAATATTGTGCTGCACCATTGATATGCTCTAATAATATGTGCAAATATGTAATATGTACTGTATATGAATTCTTACTTGTTAACTTGCTCACTAATGCCCTGCATTTATCGTCATGAAAGTATGAACAATTACTGTATGTGGCATTTCCACTGGAGTTACTGTCTAATGGGAGCGACAGTGGCACAAGTGGTTGTTTCGATTGTCCATTGATTGGAGGATCGAGGGTTTGAATCTAGCTCCCGCTTGTGCCCAAGTTGTTGTTGTATCCTTGGGCGAGACACTTCACCCTAATTGCATGTGTGAAAGTTGTGTGAGAAGGTGTGGTTGATCGTGTTCATAAGGGCCGGTACCACAAATTGGCTACCTCACTTTTAGAGGTGGGAATCTTAGGGCACCTCATGATTCGATTATGATTCAGAAGCTACGATTTGATTATAAATCGATTATTGACACACCCGCCCCCCCAGCTATTAGCTGCTTTTAATGTTTTGTAGAATACCGTATTTTTCGGACTATAAGTCACACCAGCCATAAAATGCCCAAAAAAGAGAAAAAAAAAACATATACAAGTCGCACCAGAGTATAAGTCACATTTTTGTGGAATATTTACTTGATCAAATCCAACACATAGAACTGATATGTCATTTTGAAAAGCAATTCAAAATAAAAACACAATAGAGAACAACATGCTGAATAAGTGTACAGTATAATAATGTTAAATGATGCATGAACAATAAAATGCGAACATGGCTGGTATGTTAATGTAACATAGCTATTAACTCATTCACTCCCAGCCATTTTCACCGGAGCAAGCCCCTTCGCTCCCGGCCGTTTTACTGAATTTTGACTGGTTTTGCAAGGCCCACAGAAAATTCTTTTCTATTGCTATATAAACATGGACCCACCAAAAGAAAGATTTGACTCTCTTCTTTCAGCAGAAAAAAAGTTAGTTCATATCTTTTTCCATTCTTTAGAAATCAGCATTGGAAAATAGCTTAGTTTGAGCAATTTTCCAATTTCTGATGAAAAAAAAACTGAGAAATTCACAGGTCTTACCAAATGCGCTACTTGCCCTACATTGGCCAGTTTTAGTGCTTTGGAGCTAAATCGAATCACGACCCAGAGATGTCTTTTTAAAAAACAAAAAAACAAAAACATAAAAACAAAAACAAAAACATAAAAGATGTATAAATATGTCTTTGGGACACTGAAACAATTACAAATAGAACATATTTATATGTTTTTGGGAGCAAATGAGTTAAGAGTTATTCAGATAACTAAAGCATAAAGGACATGCTAACAAGTTTACCAAACCATCAGTGCCACTCCAAAACACCAAAATAACATGTGAAATGATATAATAATGTGTTAATAATTTCACACATAAGTTGCTCCAGAGTATAAGTCGCACCCCCAGCCAAACTATGAAAAAGCTGCGACTTATTGTCCGAAAAATACGGTAGTTGCAAAAATCCTCTCAGGCTTAAATAGACTACTATTTCAGTATCAAGTTAACAGTTCATAACAGAAAATAAAATAATCAAGTCCCCATACTGTATCAGCAGCTTTGAACTACATTCAATTAACTTAATGTTGTGAATCAACCGTTAATGTTGTTAAAATTGCTCCCGTTATTTCCCTTTCCTTTTGATATGTGAAACAGTTTCATAGTTTCATCATTTAAAGATAGATTCAAGTCAAGATTTAGCCTATTTAGGAGTATTTTAGATAAAAAGTTAATTAGGTTTGCTCAGAAAGTTCACTACAACAGCCTTCCAGAGAAGTCTACTGCTTTAAGATAGCGGCTGTTTACTAACGCCGGCGAGTCTGTCATTTCGCATTTAGTTCCTTATACATGTGATATCTACCATAGCATTATGTGGGCGTAGTTTGTAGCGGCTGTCGGCTGCAGTCAGGTATTATTGTTTTTTTTTTTTTTTTTATCTAGCAGCATGAGATGAGCCAGAAATGTTTAATCTCAGTCCGTTCCTCATTCCCTCCCAAAGACCATGCTGACTGTGTTTTAGTTCCGCTTTACTTGGTATATTTCAATAATCGGAATTTGGATGTTTGTGAATCATTCTCGAATCTTCCACAGCCGAATCGAGAATAATCTAAGAATCTGAAATTTCACACACTTCTATTCACTTCTGTCAGAGTGCCCCAGGGCAGCTGTGGCTACAAAAGTAGCTTACCACCACTTAGTAGGGAGTGAAAGAATAATGCAATGTAAAGCGTATTTGAGTGTCCTGAAAAGCGCTATATAAACCAATGCATTAGTATTAATCTATTGTTAATGTTTGACGGTTTGGGGATTTTTGTGGTGTTAGTTTAGCTCTGTAACTCTACACATTAGTTGTGTATAATGATGTTTTGAGGATAGGTTAATGATGAAAAGGAATATGGTGTGTTCTGCTGAGGTGAAGACAAGGCCCGTTAACTTGGCCCTCTGACGAGTCCCAATGACAAGAGGCTTTACGGGCTATAAACCCAGAGGGATGAGGGCCGGTTGAAAATGGCCAGCAGTCTCAATTTTCTGCCAGACTGCCCCTCACCTTCCCTCTTTTTTTCCTTGTCGTTAGGTGCACGTGTTCTTCTCTTATTCAGACCAGCTACTTTCTCGCTGATTATCTCGACCTCCCTTCCAATTCATATTTTCCCTTTGGCATGTTTTCTCAAGGCTGGCTCTCTCTTTCACGTCACTGCTTTGCACCCATATGGTGCCGATCCTTTTCGATTGCTACTATTGAGGGTTGTATACTTGTTTGTGGAGTCTATATTCCGATTTGAAGCCAATTGGGGCATGATAGCATACAGTATGTACAGTGTGTATAAACAAACAAGGACATTCGTCCTCTGACTGCGGAGCCTGGCTAAGCCAACAGAGAATGGCAGATTCATTATGGCTGCTGCTTGCGTATGAGGTTGCAATTATCATTGCTGGCTTAGTGATTCCTTAATTGCCTCATATAATTAGTTCAAATTTGGTTCTGAATGATGTCAGCCAGCTGTAGCAGTTTATTCCAAGGGCACATGACATACAAAAACAAGCTTTGGTAGCATTTGATGGACACAATGTCATGTCCATACAGTAATGTTTCTATGACTATACATTGAAGCATTTTAGACATATATATATATATTTTTTTTATACTATATGTTCACTCTCATCTCAAACATTCTTAATGAAACATGATCTTATCGAAAACATTTTTAGAATTTTTTTTTTTCCAAGTCCTATTCGCAACACTATTCTCACCTCTCTCTGTAACGTTTATATTCTGATCAATATTATTGCTGCGGCAAGAGGTGCCAGAGTGGTAAGGGAGTTTTCAGTGTAGTTGAGTGCACATGTATAGAGAGTGGTAGGAAAATATCTAATAATGCTTGGCTGGCCTGAAACTGTCTTGCTCCTTCCCATATATTGCAATGTTATGTTTGCTTCAGTAATTGTTGGAAAAATGCATAGGCTAAGAACTATTTATGACTTATTTTTGGAGGTTAACCCATTTTTTACTATTTCAAGTTTTTCACGAATGAGCCAGGTAACAATCAGTCAATGATTCCACACCTGTATTTCACACCTGTTTCATTTGACTAAGATAATTGGTTTGTTATCCTGCGCACCCTATCGCAATTGGTGTGTTGCACAAATTATTAACATTCATCAATTTTCTATACTGTAACTAATACGAGGCGAAATACAGGGGCCGATTACGTGTTGAAGCTCCAGGAATACGACAAATTTCATGTTGGCATTTACATGGTTCCGTCTTGGTTGCATCTCCATTCAAACTATGTCGCATTTCCATGTGAAAACAATGTAGTATTCATGCCAGGCCCTAGAGGGCAGTGGAGTTTTACAAGGCGACAGCCAATGATGCACTTCCTTGACAGCAACTTCCTCAGCCTGAAAGACAACATACCCGCCCACTCAAAGCAATGGCGACCATGTGTTTTTTTTAATTTTGCTTCAAAAGGCACAAAAACGTGAAAATAATATATTTCTAAATTAAAAATATTATAAAAACAGTAAATTAAAGTAGCCATCCCGCCATGTTTGCTGTTTTGAAAGCTTACTAGCAGCGACTGCGCATGCCCAAAGTGGCGTGTGCGTGCAGACTGTGAGCGTTCCAATCATATGGTTGCGGAGCAATCCCTGCAATTGAATCGTTCTGCTTTGGAAGCCGAAATCAAAAGATTGTGTCTTCGCCTTCCGTTTTTGCCATCATTGTGAAAAGGCATGGCCTTTCTGCAGGACAGTTGTTGCGGCTTGGTGTCACAGCGTTATCATGCAAATGGCCAAATAGACTAGCAGAATGAAACATTTTTTTTAAAGGAAAATGCAAAAATATCCTAAATTACCATTGCTATGAATATACTGCAAAACGAAATTTTCGTCCATGATGACACATTTCTGGTGACCTGTGGTCGTGCAAAAGCACACAGAGAAATGAGTGAAATAAAGCTCATGAATTACAACAATATTTAGGAGTAACACTGGGCAACACACTCAAGTGTTACCTGTGTTACAAAGAAAAATGGTAAAATTAACACAATGATTCATTGTTGTCTTAGCGTAGAAACTAAATGACAATAAACTAAGATGGGCTGAGCATCGATACTTGTGCAATCAAATATCATACCCGGATAGTACATTTCAGTATCGATTTTGACAACCCTAGTTGTAAGTAATTTAGAGAGCGCATATAGAGAGACAAAAGCATGTGCAGTCCTATTCACACCATTGTTGAGTGGAAACAGAACCCATGGAGCTTGCACTGAAGTCAGGAAAAGGCACCACTAGACCAACGACATATAACACTCATATACTTCTTTTTGTGCCAATCCTTCATAATACACATGTCTAATAACGTGTCACTCGGGTCTCTGTGCATGTACCAGAGGGAGTCTCATTGTTAAGTCCAATGATGATGTCGGCCTCATTAAGATTGATGAGGAGTGCCCAATGTCATGGCTGGGTTAGCATCCCATTGGCGAGCCAGGAACAGAGCTACCTTGCTGCCGAGCTCCTAGCTCTGCAATGCACCATGTAATTATCTGGTTGAACGTCAAATGAACAGGCTAATTTATTCACCTGAGTTATTTATGAGAGAAGCGTGCGAGTTTGGGGAATAATGTTCCCCATTTGCCCTTTCCAATAAGTGCTCCAAACTGTTTTAGGTTTACTTAATAGAGTTTTAAATTACACTTGTTCCAACAGCATTACCAATCAATTAAAAGTCATTTTTGAAAATTATTTTTTATTTATTAGTATTACTAATTACATTCTATCTGATGTATGTTTTTGTGAGCAACTACAAACCCTGCCTAAAGTACAGTGCGTGTATAGAAATGTGTATTCTTAACTCACTGGCTACTATTGACCATGATGTCAAATCCATTTTGACTGGGAGGGCTGGCAGAGATAGTTCGATCGCTACCAGCCTACATTCTAATTGGATTAGATGTCTATTGCTGTCAGTGGCATTGATCACTCAATGCCAGCCATCCCAGTACAAACATATTTGATCTGTCTATTAGTCTATAGTCCACAAGCAATCATTGAGCATGTAAAATAAGGTTAATGAATTTTAAAGGTAAGATACCATTTGGGAAAATATGCATTATAATTAGTAGGAATTAATGAAGTATGTTTATACTCTGAAATAAATGACCTATTTTACTAAATTCAGTTTGGATTCTCTCATTAAAGGACAGCTGAAGATTTCAATTCATGAGTGTTTTACTTGGTTTAATTGTTTTGAATGCATCATTCATGGTCTCAAAACTCACATTACCCAAAAATGGTTTGAATGGCGTACCGCACGGATAGTATTGTTAGACCGTGACGTCGCATCGTAAAGCGAAAGTAAAGCCGAAGTGGAACATTATAGACCCGCCCTCGCATAGAAACAACGTAATTTGTGCTACTTTTCGCCGGTAATCTTTCAAAAACGAACATGCCGATCACGCATTGCTTTTTTGGAACTCTTAGAAACGACTCTAAACATTTCGACACATGAAGGATGTTTTCTTCATACGTTTCCGGAAACCAAAAACTCGGGAGGAAAAAAATTTGAAGACCAAATCAACTTGCGCGGACTTTAACACCAGCTCAGTGAATCCATTCACATTTCATATGCAGTAAACATTTTGTCTGGTTGGCATGGTCTTTCAGAGGACAAAGAGGTAAGCCATTTTTATATTTTTAACTTATTTTTTTAGCGTAACGTTGTGCCGTACTGCTTCAACAAGTATTTGATACACGCACAATGGGAAAACCCATCGGCAGTGTATCAAATACTTGTTCTCCCCACTGTATATATATAGTATATATATATGTGTGTGTGTATGTAAATGTGTATGTATATATGTATGTATATATGTGTGTGTGTGTATATATATATATCATTTTTAATCGAGTTAATTACAGCTTAAAAATTAATTAATCATAATTAATTGCAATTAATCGCAATTCAAACCATCTATAAAATATGCCATATTTTTCTGTGAATTATATATATATTCTGTAAAATAAATTGTTGGAATGGAAAGATAAGACACAAGATGGATATAAACATTCAACATACGGTACATAAGGACTGTAGTGGGCATTTCACTCTACTGTCATTTAAATCTGTCTATGCTGTCCTTACTCCGAAGCGTCTACTTTTTCCAAAGCTAGACAGCTAGTGAACGACGCCTTAATAATCAGACTTCTTCTGATTTATGATTAAAATGGCCTCAAACCATTGTCCTCTTTAGACCGTCCTAAAACTACACACAAAAAAGTACACAAGCATTGCATTAGCAAAAACGTTAGCTTAGCACATTATACAGGTTAACTAAACAAACAAAAAGCGTCTCATACAAAAAATATAACATTTCGCTTATTAACATAATATGTACATTCTTTACAACAACCATACTTAGGGACAAATCTTGTCCAAGGAACATATAAGCACAACAGAGACGTCGTGCAGCCATATTGAACTGGCAAGTAAACAAGAGTTCACTGTTAGACAGCACAAAAACCCTTGCTGTAAAACTTACCAAAAGGCAGAATACTGTCTGAGCGGGACATGTGCGTTAATTGCGTCAAATATTTTAACGTGATTAATTAAAAAAAATAATTTTGACAGCCCTAATATATATATATATATATATATATATATATATATATATATATATATATATATATATATATATATATATATATATATATATATATATATATATATATATATATATATATATATATATATATATGTATATGTGTGTGTGTGTATATGTATGTGTGTGTGTGTGTGTATATGTATGTGTGTGTGTGTGTATATATATATATATATATATATATATATATATATATATATGTATATATGTATACATGTGTATATATTAGGGCTGTCAAAATTATCGCGTTAACGGGCGTTAATTAATTTTTTAAATGAATCACGTTAAAATATTCGACGCAATTAACGCACTAGGCCCGCTCAGACAGATTTAAATGTCAGTACAGTGAAAGGCCAACTTGTTAATTGTGTTTTATGGAGTTTTTCCGCCCTCTGCTGGCGCTTAGGTGTGACTTGCATATGTTATGTGGCGTAATGTCGCCCTCTGCTGGCGATTCAGTGCAGCTGATTATTTGGGTTTCGGCGCGCTTTTCTGACGTGATTATATGTCGACGCGAACTCACGCTCATAGACAGTGCTATTCAGACCAGCTAACGTCCGCATCCAGTATTCAGTGGCAGTTCTCATAACCCCATCACACTGTTTGTGTCTAATACATGCATCACTTGTGAGTTATATTCCTCCTTTGTTTATATTCATGAGCATTAGATAGTGTATTTGAATTTGTTCACATATATGGTGAAATGCAGTTACATTGTTAGATGCTTGTGAGCTAATTGGCTAGTGCTACTGGTCAAATGGACACGTGTGTGTACAGTTTGTTATTTTGTGATTTATGCAAGTTATTGACACATTGCCTTGTTATTTTCAGTTTTACAAAAATACAAGAAACGTGCTCCTGTCAAAAAAGAGATGACTTCAGTAAAGCCCATGCAACTTTGCCACACCGTCTGATTTCTTTTTGGAACTTATGTTCGCTATCCGTCAATTTGTGTACTCACACACATTGAGGACAGGGCTACTAGTTTATTTTTTGATTGAAAATTTTACAAATTTTATTAAAACGAAAACATTAAGAGGCGTTTTAATATAACATTTCTATAACTTGTACTAATATTCATCTTTTAAGAACTACAAGTCTTCCTATCCATGGATCGCTTTAACAGAATGTTAATAATGTTCATGCCATCTTGTTGATTTATTGTTATAATAAACAAATACAGTCCTTATGTACCGTATGTTGAATGTATATATCCATCTTATCTTTCCATTCCAACAATAATTTACCGAAAAAATATGGCATTATATGCATAATGGCATAATATGGCAATATGGCATATAGATGGTTTGAATTGCGATTAATTGCGATTAATTACGATTAATTAATTTTTAAGCTGTAATTAACTCGATTAAAAATTTTAATCGTTTGACAGCCCTAGTATTTATATATATATATATATATATATATATATATATATATATATCTTTAGTAAGGGGGAAATGTAAATAAATTATAGAATTAAGATTTGCTATCAATGAAAAACTTAAAATTATTCGTTGGCTGTCCTTGAGTAGCATTTGCGATCACTACACAAAGCTAGCTAAATTACCCCCATGAATGGTCAGAGACGTAGGACAACCAGAGGATATATAAGAAAGACAGGGCTGATGGTGAAGGACAGCTTGATGAAACAGGAGAATGTCATTGTCAGTCGCGTCGATAAAAAAGCTAAGTCTATGCTTAGGTCGGCTCGTTTTTTTCGTCTTTTTCAGCCTTCGACACTCAAGCCATCTCTTTAACTGAAGATTTTTATGTTCTTCCACATCTTTGCCAGTGAATTTGGCACCAGGCACATCATTTTCGGAGAGAATTGGTAGGTTTAGCTCTGTGAACATCTCCTTCGTACACGATTTCCATTCATTTCCTATTAGGGACAAACGGTGGCTTGTCCCTACTTAGCAACATTAGCTAATGTCATGAATATTAATGAACGTTGTGCTGTACTGCTTCTGTCTGACAATGAATGACCTGAAAAGCACGCGGAACCCTGGGATGGAACAAGAAGTCAAATAAGATTAGTGTGATACAATATGAGAAATATCTGAATGCTGGACGTGACTGACGGGGTTGCCCAAAGTGTTGGTCTGGCGACAAGCGGCAACGACGAACAGGCTTATGAAGGCGGCTGATTGTGATGGGTCGGAGCTGTTGTCGTTCCTAATCCTATCCCTAATAGACAGCTTTGAAATCCTAGGAGGATACAACATAAGTAGACCCTTACCCCCGAAACACACCGCCGTGCTTTGCTCAGCTCCATTCCGGATGACGCAACAAATACAATGCAGATCGCCAGCAATGCCCACAGCATACGACTCTCATGCAGTCCGTACACCCGCGGACTCTAGACGTGCATGCGCAAAACGGAGGAGGCCACGTGATCAGATCAACACAAAGTTTATTATTGTGACAGTATTTATTGTCAGAGGGAAAAACACGCCAAAAATGCACAAAGGCCAATAGTATAGTTTAGCTACTGTTAAATTCAATTCAACACACACAAAAGCACACAATAACCCACAGATGCCACCCCCCGCCCCTACAAATCTATACGCACACACGCGTGCTAGAGGTAAGATCGGGGCTAAAAAATCCAGCCCGACCCAACCCGGGCCTGCGGGTTTTAAAGCCCGACCCGAAATTTTATGTTTTATTTGTGAGGACTCAGGGGAAGGAGCGCAGGGATGCGATGCGTCAGTCAGACCTAAACAGAGCTTCGCTTGGAAAAACAAATTAAAGCCTGTATTTTGTAAAGAATTCTCCCACTTAAACAAGACATTATATGCATATTCAATCAACATTTATATCTTTTATATTTGTGTGTCTGTTCTATCAGCTGGACAGTTCATGTTTCATTTCCTTGGCAATTAAATGCAGCAGCCCATTTGACATTTATTTTAATTTCCTTGAGTTGGCAGAAAAAAAAAACGCAAGTTTTTTAAATGTTTAAATAGTCTACGTATTTTTATAATCATTGTAAATGCATTTACACAATGAAATAACGCTGGAAAAGTTAAATTTATTTCTGTGTGGGATATTGTGCTCATATGGACGCGCCTCTCTGACAAGGAGAGGCTCTGTGCGGCTCCTGTTCGCAATTCCCATCCAGCGCCTTTTCTGTCATCCAAATTATTTATTTTATAACAAGTATTCCTTAGTTTAACATCCATATTTAAATAAACTGTATATTATTACAAAAAAAGTAAGCGAGAGAGAAGTCCAGTCCGACCCGAAAGTAAAAATTGATATTTTAGGCCCGACCCTGCCCAAAATGTGGGTCGGGTCAGGTACAGGCTTAAGATCTTATACCTCTAAAGCACGCACATACACAAACATAGTGTAGCACTTGCAAGAATTGCCAGCGGCAATTAGTTTCAATAAATCAGCACAGTAGTCTATCTCACTTTTTACTGTTTAGTTTTCTCCGCGCTCTCTTCGTGGCATCAAAAACACCAATAAAAAGTCGCGCTGATGACCAATGCAGCGCTTCCTAGTGACACTACAATAGTATTAGGAAGACTGTCTTTTCCTTTAGTCATTTTAAAATATATTGTTTGGAGATACATGAGCACTGTACATCCCATGCAAATGACCTGTATACATTTTGTTCTGTGTAATTTTCAACAAAATATGGTTAAAATTAGATGCATAATACTTTTATTAACAATATTTACTTTGAAAGCGTCACGAAAGCAATCCTGAATGGTTAGTTTCGGTGGAAATATCCCATATATCGTTGCTGCTGCTTTGCTCGCTGTGGATAGTCTGTTGCGTTCAGGAATTTACGCCACACTTCCGGGTTTGGGAAGTGACTATTAACAGAGTGCACAAACCTAAAAAATACAAATTATCCTCACAGTTACGTGTTAAAAATGACATGGCTGTTTTGACGAACTCATCCAAAGTTTATATTCGTAAAATTACACCGAAATCCGGAAAAATCTTCAACTGATCTTTAACTCTACATATGTGCCTTACTAGAAAAAAAAAAAAACAGAAAGTAAATTGAGAGAATTGAACAATCACTGCCTGAAAATCAATTTGTAAAGCTTCAACAAGCCCCCCACGTTTCATGACGGATTGAATCAAACAGACATTCACAACTTCAATGATTCAAGGAGACATTCTTTTACAAAGTGCTGATGCAATGTGCAGTGAATTCCAAATAGAGTCTTCCAACATGTGGAGGAAGTGGAATTAGGATTTTAATACATGATCACAACCTCCCCTGATCAGACGGTAAGATTCCTGTGAAAATTACTCAGCAGAAAACCTTTTAATGTCTCAAAACATATAAATATGCAAATAAATAAAACGCTCTTCCCTGTTGCTGGGTGAGACACAGGTATCAAGAACGGATGTAATACTGTAATTGGTTGTGGACTGACAATGCGGTTGCTTTTCTTCTCCATACTGTTATTTGTAAGTCCTATTTCCCATTATTGTACTTTTCTCAACTCTGCGGAATATACTTCTGGACCTCAGTATATATTTTTAAATAGTGAAATTACATTTACTTTTGGCAATATTATAATTAATATTTACTTAATTTTTTTGTAGATGAAGATGGCGTGTACACATGAACGATTAAAAAAATAAATAAAACTATTCTAAATAAAACTGAATTGATGCCATCCTTGATTAAATCAGACAGCCAGATGGGAGGTTAACGAGAATTTGTCCCAGCTGCAATGTTATGTTTTCATGGCAAATTATCAAAATAATTACAGAGGTGACTATTTCAAGGGCAAATGTTTATGTTGACAAAGTGTTCAGTTAAGGATGTTTTCTTTTTTTTTTTTTTTTTTTTTTTTGACCCTGGAACAAATCTCTTAAATGAATTGTAAGAAAAAGAGAACAATGGTTTATGAAGTGTTTATTTCTTTATATTGTATTACTATATTTTTAGTACTTTTGTGGGGGAGTTCTTAGTCATGTGCCACTGAACCACCTTGCAATTGAGACTGATTCTCAGTAGGTGTCCAATTCTGAGTGAGTAAAGCCTCCAAAGAACCTCTCAACACAGTTCATGCCTTCAGCTGTTTTTCTGCTGGATAGAGTTGGGAGGAAAATAATCACATGACTAGCATGACGTCTAAAAATCACTTTTATTACGGTCCAAACGTACATCGCTCCAATTTTACGTTTCTAGACTATATGTTTTTAGCTGGATCAAAACACAGCGTTATGGTTATTTTCGAAATGTAGCAGTGAATTTTCATCAAAGTAATATAACAACTGATTTCTGAGATTTCTTACTGCTATGTAGTACTGATTTGACAAAGAAGGCATCTGACCTTCTAGCCGGAATAGCGCCAGCCGAATCGCCGGACCCGCACATCCCCAATGACCCGGGCCAGCGAGATTCCAACAATCCGACCAGAAGGCCAAACTGCACGTTCACCTTAGTCTTAAACCTTTGTACTGACTCCATTTTGAAAGGTTTAAAGAAGGCTCACCGAAAACAAGTTGACAATTTATTCAGGTCGACAGCAATCAAAACGGCAAGGCGAAACAGAAACACTCAGGCGGGGAGGCAAGGTCACCCTATCACACGTCAACAAAACGTCCCCGAGAAAAATGACCACAATTAGTTAAACATTCAGTGTTTTGAAGGCTCTCACGGGGCGCGCTGTGGGCAAGAAGAAGGATGTGTTTAGGATTGTTGTCTGTTTGTGGATTGGATAGGATAATTCAGGAGTTACTGTCGTCCAGGAAACGAGGGTAGTGCATTTTGCCATATCAGCGTCACAGGGGCTCTTGGAGTCTTGTCAGTTGTGTTATCAGCTGGATATCTGGCGTTCTCCCGTGTTCCTTGTGTTAGGGCAGAGCGTTCCGCCATTTGTTCTGGACTGTCCAGTAGAACTGATTGGGAGAGTTGGTGCGTCAATCTTGATTAGTCAGTTGTATGATGCACGCGCTGGGCTTCCGTGATAAGAAGGCATTGTTTATCTCTTATGCCCTATATTCTGCTTGATTTCCTTAAACAATGGTATAGGTGCTATTTATTTTATATTGGGTGTCTTAGAGTAATACAAACAGTCAAACAGTAAATACGAGAAACGATACTATTCCCTGATTGCATTACTCTAACACACTTAATATAATCAAACAGTTAGACGGTGCCTACAAGAACAAATGAACAAATGCATTTTAGGGATTGACATTGTTCTGGCACCGTTTTGAGAGTACTACATATTTATTGACACTTAGAAAATAGAGCTAAACTGAGAATTTATTGCTTACAATCACTCATACTCCACTTGTAATGCACCTCTAAAAAACTAAAAATCTCATTTTGCTTCACACAATTTTTTTCGTACTACAGTTCAGATCAAATAATTGAAGGTTTTAAGAGCACTTAAATTAAATCATTTTCATTTTTGTTTGACAGCATCTCTCCCAAGTGTTCTCATTCCACTGATTCCGCACAAATGAGCATTACATTTATTCAATCGTTTCTGGCCGAGTACATTAATAGCTTCACGTCATGAAGCAATGTGTACTTGTGTAAAAGAAATGCCTTGAAACAAACAAAGAAACATTACAAACATTTCGTAATGACAATTTTCCAGACTCAATTTTGACCTTCTAAATCAGAGGTGGGCAAACCGGTCCTCGAGGGCCGCAGTGGGTCCTGGTCTTTGTTCCACCTGACCCAGCACAGACAGTTTAACCAATGCGGTTTCAGCAAAAATGAGAAGCACCTGACTGCTATCTACTGATTGCACTTCAGATTGGTGAAAAGGTGTCTTCTTAATGGGTTGCAACAAAAACCCGCACCCACTGCGGCCCTTTGTGGAATAGTTTGCCCACCCCTGTTCTAAATGTATACCGGTTATATAAATAGATTTCAAGATTTCCTATCCAGGCTAAACAAACTGAAAACCTGAACTTTGCACCTGAAGTAAAACTATGTGTGTTGGTGCAGGTTATATTTGAGTTCCCTCGACATCCCTGGATCAATAGGTGATGAATAGGGCAGTTATCGATCACCATAGTGCATAGGGGCTAATTTATGCCAGTGCTCCGTCGAACCCCACGCAACCGAGGCACTGAGGCGTGAAATTCAAATTATTATTACAGACGGGCAATTCCATTATCTAGGGAAAGAATATGTCGCTGTGGCACATATGGGCTGTCTTCTTTTAGGATAGGAAGAAGGGAGGAGAAGAGGAAATATGGGGGCAAGGCTGCGACTGTGGCTAGTGGGGGAAAATATTAGGCCACTTTATCATTGTGGCCTCACTTTTCTACCCTTAGAATATCCTCCTGTCTCCGAATGTAATTGGCACACCTAGAAGAGCTGCACTTCCACTTTTTGGCTGGCAATTGGTCGAGGTGAACTCATGTTCTGTACTCCCTAAGCACATATTTAAAATGGGCAATTATTACTTCCACCATGTTATCTTTTCAACATTAAAAATTTGCAATAAGCATTGTAGAGGATGTGCATCTTTCTATTATTTTGTCTTTTAAATGTGTAACTTTCAGTGCCATCGATATTAGATGTCCAATCATGTGGCCTCTAATCATTCTTCTGTTGTGAATTTCAATTATTTTATCACTAGTAGTTGCCCAATCCATTTGAACCTGGAGGGCTGACAGTGAATATATGGAGCTTAGAGACACAATTCCAGAACAAGCATGCTCATACAAAAAAGTGCACATAGCCGGTTCTGTAAGTGTCATAATTGATTAAAAAAAACACAATCAAAGCTTTAGACAAGAGGAAAACAACTATTGTTTTTCTCAGATCATATGAAAAACATTTACATTTTCATTTTCCGGAACGTTAGCTCGGCGGTGAGGGATATTGAACCCACCTTCTTTATAATCTAGCTTTAGTTATTGAATCAGTTCATTTAGTACTATTAAATCACAAGTGATCGATACTGTATTAAGTGGAACGGTGGCAGAATTTTATTTCAAAGAGGTACCTCAAAATTTGTTTTTTAAACTGTTTACCGAAGTTTTTTAAAGAGCTACTTTTACTAAATTAATTAAATTCTCATTCAACCCACTACACTGAACATTATTTGTTTCTTTTTATCTTATTTTTTTAATTTGATGAATTTAATCTATTTACACCTTAATTTAGAAGCTGTGCAATTTCCAAATATGACTTATCGTCCTTTCACTTTTGGCCAGATTTAGAGGACATACAGTAAATGTGCAGGTAATGGCATAAATACACACTAATTTATGTAACAACTTTCCATCACACCCTGTCTTTGTATGTAAATTTCAGTGTCATGTTCTTCAGGGGAGGGCAAACCAAGCAACTGAGCCCATTAAAGAGCTCAGCTTCTGCTCATTCAACCAGGGTTAATATGCATAGCCTTTCTTGCTTGAAGTGGCACCTGGGGAGAGCTAACTGGCTGTGAGAGGACTACAGTTTATTGTTGAGCCAATACAGAGCCTTGGACATCTTGCTATATTATTGCTTCTGTCAGCGAGAGATCAAAGAAAAGTGTTCCTAATGTCCTATATGCAATTTATATGTCCATCTAACTGCTTGAAAGTGACCCATATCAGATATACGTAACTGTGGCCTCTGTAGAAGTATTGAATTCATGCTTATGAATACAGTAACAGCTAGTGCTGCACAATATAATCATGCATTGTTAAATCGATATAAAACTTTCGATTGAAATTTTACATGTCAATAGAGGAAGTTGTCGTGATGTCACGATGATGTCACCTCGCTCAGCAACGTGTCGCCATTTTGTGAAGGGGGTACGCACAGCTAAACATTCCATAGACAAACGTCTGAAATTCATATATTTCAGGTGTGTTTGCGTCTTTTTTCATAAAAACATTTTAAACATGGCTTACTATTATCAGGAGTCACTGCCGACAGACACGAGGAGGCGATACAATTTAAAATTAGCGTTTATCGGCTTACAAGCTGCCCATACAAAGTTGCAGCTGATAGCTGGATAAACAAAGGACTGGCCTGCAGTGGAGTTCGGAAACATCTACAACTACCTCATAAAGTCACCCAGTAAGTTGACCTTTATCAATTACGTGGAATATGTACTGTGTGGAACTGAGAAACTTGGTAGTATATACGAAGTGATTATTTCTGCCGTAACCGGTAATTCGCCTCCAAGCGTTATTTAGCCGTGAATACGTCGCGGCAAAATAACCAATTCCCACCAGGCCAATAATATACTGATTGCCTGATCAGAGCAGTTCACGGCAAACGAAAAATAATGCTTTGCCAGTTGCCGGTTACGGTAATAATAACCGCTGCCTAGTCTATGCTATCCTAGCAGCTAATTGGGGCAAAAATTTAAGTTTACTCACCCGTAATAAAATGTCGGCTGCAAACGTAAATGTGCTTGGATTTAGGTAACCATCTTCTTTTACTGTTCTTTGATTAATTGCTTTCAGCCATTTGTTTCTCTTCCTCACACGAGGAAGAATAAAGAACTTCAAATGCGGCTACGAACTCTTCCTTTTGTGACAACCCACAACACAGCAACTTTTAGTCATTCCGACGGAAAAAAGACCACAAATAAGACGAAAGGTCTACACGTTTGTATTACATTGCACGACAGAGCAACTGCTTGTGACTCGTCTTTAGCCCCGTTTTCAATATGGCGACGCTTTGCTGTGGCTGGTGACGTCATTAATGCCCGGATGTCCGACTGCCTCTGTTATCATTAGTGCCATAAATAGACATGTTTCAGCAATGCACATTTTGGCCAGCAGATAGTGCCCAAGTGACTTGCTACATTGATGGGATTCCATAAGCCAGGGGTGTTCAAACTATTCCACATAGGACCGCAGTGGGTGTTGGATTTCATTCCAACAAAACAAGACGACATCTTTTCATCAATCTGGTGTCTTACAAGTGTGATCAGTTGATTGCAGTCAGATACTGCTTGTTTTAGCAGAAACTTCATTAGTTAAAACGTCTGTGCTCAATTGGTTGGAACAAAAAACAGCACCCACAGCAGCCCTGGGGACCAGTTTGGACACCCCTGCTATAAGCCATAGTAGTAGAGTGGTACCTCTACATACGAAATTAAGTCGTTCCAGGACCTTGTTTGTAAGTCGAAATGGTCGTATGTCGAGCAGGAGTTTCCCATAAGAATACATTATAATTCCATTAATTCGTTCCACAGCCAGAAAACCTACACTAAATCCTTAATACATAATGCTGTTATTATTGCAAGTAGCAATTACAAAGAGCAAAACAAACAAATTATGAATAAAAGTCAGAATAATATAATAATAGTAATAATAATAATACCTGTAATAATGTAACAAATCGGGTTCTAATGTGGCGGACGTATTTTGCGTGGTGTACCTGAACGCACCGCGTGGCTGACGAACGAGTGAAGGAGATTGCATTACAGTTTTTACTTTCACGTTTCTTGCTCAGTAATTGGGCGTCAGCCGCAGGGGACAGTAGCCATGTTGTGAAATAGTTTTGAAATAAATTATTAAAAACCTGACAAAGTTGGCAATTTCTTTGGTGAAGCTACAATAATAATAATTATCACCTTAACTTATAAAGAGTGGCGAACGAAGGTCTGAGGAGGACAGTCGAGATCGTAGACATATTCTGGCCGTATTATCGAGCCAGTTCACTGACGCGCACACCACACTTAAATTTGCCTATAATTTCCATCTTCATTTCAATGGTTAGTCTCACCTTTTTTTGCCTTTTTTTCACAACTTGCACCAACAGTGTTGGAACCTATGTTGATTTCTCTCACAAGAAAATCCAGCGTGCGTCCGTCTTGCGGGAAAACAAAACTGCCAGGCGGTCATAAACAGTCATATTTCGAGGATGTCTTCAGATGTAGAAACAAATGCAGAGTCAAATTTTATGTCTGATGTCAAAAAGCTATTGTGTCGAAGGGATCGTATGTTGAGGTACCACTGTAGCACCAATCAATCTCTTAGCAAATGTCTGCATATGTCTACAATATCTACACAAACTAAGTCCTCCTGCCTGAAAATAGTAACACATGTAATCCACATAGAACACTGAAAAGTTACAATTTGTTCCAATATAATATTAATTAATTTTCTATGAACGTTGTTATGCTAACTTAATGTATAGGGTGCTAATCATCTACTGTCATATTTTCCACAAAAATAAAAAGTTTAGCAGCTTTTTTTTTTTTTTTTTTTTTTTTTTGCTTGATGAAACTAACTGAATTAATTTTGGCTTGCTTAGATCTTAAGCGGTCCCCAAACTATTCCACATCGAGTCGCAGTGGGTGATGGATTTCTTTCCAACAAAACAGGACGACACTTTTGCACCAATCTGGTGTCTTACAAGTATAATCAGTTGATTGTAGTCAGGTGCTGCTTGTTTTAGCAGAAACCTCATTGGTTAAACGGTCTGTGCTCGATCGGTAGGAACAAAAACCAGGACATACGGCAGCCCTTGAGGACAGGTTTGGGCATCCCTGTCTTAAGTCTGCTTGCCATTGACAACAATAGAAGAATAATAGAAAAAAACAAAACAAAACTGTGAGGACTGGCTGTGAATGCCGAATGAACATTTTTTTCCCCGCCCTCTCCCAGTCAAAATTTATCGCAATTATAATTGCAAACAATGAGTATCTGTTGGAGAGCAAAATGACATGATTTTCACTTGAGAGAAGAACCCATTACATTTGGAGATGTAGTTAAAATACGACATCGAGGATTTTCTCATTTTGGTAACCATTGATCCCCCATCAGTCCTAATTTTCCAGTGATACAAGCATGAATCTCAATAACATCCTTTTGGAATTGATGATTATCTTAATTGCAGTTCTGCATTACGCTACATGCAATTCAGTACCTAATTATTTTCTATTCTACCGTGGTGACACTGTAACTATGACCCTTTCATGTTATACAATAAATCAATTAATCTTTTGTATAATAAATATCACACATTCACCAAGGTATGTGATAACTGGCAATAACACCAACAACAACAACCTGCAACATACAGATTTGTTTAAAGGGCAACTGAAGAGCTTTTCAGATTTCGCTCTTAAGTGTTTTACTCATTTGAATTGTATTAAATGCGTCATTTGCTCTCTCAAAAAGTCACATAAAAAAATAATAATAATAATTGACCGCGTAGTTTTTGAGTTATGGCCATAGCAACACCATAGCAACGAGGGACGCGCCGTCCTGCCGACCCCTACCTCATGACGTAACTTCCAGGAAGCTCCGCCACCACTCTGAACGCGGAAATATAGCACCACGCTATCCTCGCCATATATTGCAAACATTTTCTGGGTTTTACTCGCGGGATTCGTCATGCCATCTCGATGTGTAGCGATGAATTACTCACAGGAAGATTCGAGACTCTAGGAGTGGTCCCAAAACAACTTCTCCTGCAAAGGTTTGGACCGTTTTTGTTAGCATGCATACAGGTCCCCAATCGGCTCATTGTTTTCATCATTTCAGCCACGACAGCTTTGAAAACCTACAACAATGCAACCTTGGTTTACAAAGACGTAAGTAGAACATTAATGGGTTTTTTTGATAAATGAGGGGGGACTCCTACTGCCTGTTTGTTGAAGTGCGACATTTTTTTTTGCTGTTGGCCTGTCATAAGTAGATAGGTTGGCTGACATGTCGTCTAATCATATGATTTTATTACTATATCAATAGGTGTTATGTAAATTCAAATGTCCCCAGCACCAAATAGGTCCTTGGCTCATTGTTTTTTATATCAAATAGATGCTGCTATGACTGGGGCATTATTATTTGATCACCAAGAAATTCTTAAATTGAAATTAGGATTCATCCAATATTTTCATGCTGCTGTGATTTTTTTTTTCTCCAGGAAGCCAAATATAAAAAATTAAGTGGCGGAAACCCTCAACACGATGAAAAAAGCGTTGCAAGTCAGTTGCCACCCAGTTTCCCAAAATCAAGAGAGAGTGGGTCGAGTCATATGATGACCCAAGTGATGCGGTGTCCAGCGATGACGACTGAAGAGATCCTATGAGGCCTGCCAGATGCTGAATTTCTTCCGTCTGCGACATCAGATGATGATGATTTAGGAGAAATAAATGTAGCAAATTTTGATGACGTGAAATCATAAACTAGTCATATATACAGTACACATTTTTTAAAAGAAAAATCTAGTTACCTTCATATTTTAATGATAATGCATTATCTTTGTATAGAGAACACTTCACGCTACAGAAAAGAGTAAATACATATTTCCCACTGCCATTATCATTTTTCAATGTTGCGCTAGTCCGTTGCTATCCTAACTTTGTGTTGCTTACTAAAATTGTGCTCTTTGATGTGTGCCATTGTGTGCTTGGTATAACATATGATGTGTCACAATCTGACAACGAAAGCTAATGCTGATTCAACATAAATCTGGTATCATTTCTTATTGTGGCCTATTGAATATTTTTTCAGAATGTAATATAATTACAATATATTATATACCAATAGAATACATTAAACAGTCAACAAAATGTGTCAATGTTGTTAACAATTCATGGTTTTATAATTGCCCCTGTCAGTGCTTCAGCCTCCTCAAGTTTGGCTCTCACGTCTGGGATCTCCTGATGACACAGGCATACTCTTGGAAGGGTAATTACTTGACGGTTTACAGCAACACCTGGAAAATAAAATGGTTTTGTCATTTATTTTGAAATATCAATAACATATCATTCATTTAGCCACATTTGGGCTAGCTTTATCAGATTTAGATCGGTAGGAGCTGTCCCATTACCTAATATCCAGTTTTAGCTATGTGTAGAGCATTCATTTAGCCACATTTGGGCTAGCTTTATCATATTTAGATCGGTAGGAGCTGTCCTATTACCTAATATCCAGTTTTAGCTATGTGTAGAGCATTCATTTAGCCACATTTGGGCTAGCTTTATCATATTTAGATCGGTAGGAGCTGTCCCATTACCTAATATCCAGTTTTAGCTATGTGTAGAGCATGGAAAAATATACAACCATGTAATCGCATTCTAATAAAAAAAAAACACGATGCTGGACTTACCACTCACGCTCCCGTTCGTGAAGTGTCGAGCTGTCAATTGGCGTCATGACGCCATCTGCTGTGTCAAGTAAATCGCCGTCATCTGACGCCTCAGGTTCAAACATGTAGGGATTAATTGTAGTTCATCTTTCCTGGGAGCCTTTGCCATCGGTAGCGTCACGAAAGAGCGATCCTGAATGGTTACCTTTGGTGGAAATATCACTGACATCATTGTTGCTGCTATGCTAGCTGTGGGTAGTCTTCTGTTGCCTACGTCACACTTCCGGGTTTGCGAAGGGACCATTAACGGAGTGCAAAAAAACTAAAAAAACGCAAATTATCCTTACAATTACGTGTTGATAATGTCATGGTTGTTTTGACGAACTCGTCCAAAGTTTATATTCATAAAATTACACCAAAATCCAGAAAGGTCTTCAGTTGCCCTTTAAAATTGACGCTTGGTTGCCAAACACTCAGAAGATCAAATCAACCATTGCTAAATGTTATTCTATCCAAAGTGGTGTAAAACGGGGTGTATTTCAATTTGGTCTTTTCTGATTTTCCCTACCTTGTCTGACGAACACAGAAATACGTCTAGCTGTTTTTTTTTGGTTTTTTTTTTTTTTTTGTGTGTTTGTTTGTTTTTCTTTAACCTGGTGATTGATTCCCTTGTCTCATAAGTGTGAATGGGTTAAATATCAGTGGGACCTCTGTAACAGAGAGATTGGATTTAGCTGCTGCTGCCAAACTAAATGGGCAACCGGTCCATCTTAAGAAAAAAAAAAAAAAAAAAAGAAAAAGATGAAAAGTAAAGCCAAATGGAGGGAAGGTAGGCAGGGAGCAAGAAAAACACACACAGCATCAAAACATTAGTCCTCTGCCTTCCAACTGTGTCATTTTATTTTCTAGTCTGCCTTTAAAGAAAACATTGTTTGCTCTAAAGTGAGAAAGCTTTTTCTCTCAACTGTATGTAATTGATGTTCAAACAATGTATGCAATTACTGAATACAATGCAGTTCTGTTTGCTTCTTCAGCTATGAGTTATAAATCTCTTTTTTATGTTGTAATATATTACCCCGAAATCACACCGCCTGTGGCTGCGACACGGCTGCGTGACGGCTACGAAAACATCGCAGGTTCAGTTTCTACTGGTTGTGTTTGGGCTACGAACGTCTGTGGCAATCAGACAGAGGAAGTCACGAGGGCTCTCGCGAGAATGCACAAATTCAGGCACAATATGTACTATGTACGCCCCAACGTCAGGCACTTGAGAATAAGAGATGGGTAATAAATGCAACATTTGTTTTTTTGTTGTTTTTTCACAACACAAATAATAAAATATAAATTATAGACTGAGTATGTCTTTTTTCCGCATGAGGACATTACAAGCTCATGAAAAAGTAAATATTTATCTGTTCATGATAATGAAAAGTATGGAAAATAAAATAGCTTTACAGAAAATTTCAGCCTGAAGTGAATGTAATAACCGTGATCCTCGTTGACAAAGTGCTTTATTATGAAAGGAAACCGGTAGTTTTATTTTGTATCAGTGCTAAATGTCTTTTCCAGCATGGTGGTGTTGTTGTAACTTCATGCGGTCCGGCTACGCCTTCCGGAAAAACTTCTGCGTCAAGCCTACGATTACCTGCGGCACGTCGTAGATGATCCCGCAGGCAGTGGAAATTGTTATATTGATTATATGCTTGCAAATACCTACGACGTCGTGAATGCAGCCAATCTTGTCGCAGCTGCAGGCATTGTGAATTCAGGGTTACATTTGTATGCATCAAGCTGAGTTTAATGAAAATATTTTAAGACAAAATTATGTGTGTGTCTTTATTGTCTTTCAGGTAAGATGATGATCTTCCTATCCATCTTGATACAGTAGGTGTGCCCTCACAGATAACAGTTGCCACGTTTACATGGAGCCAAATATTCCAATTACAATCGGAATATTTGTTCAAACCGAATAAATGTGTTCCATATAAACACCTCATTCGGAATGAACAGGCCCAAACCGAATGGAATTTCATTCCGTTTCACAGGGGTGGAAAATTCCTTTTCCCAAACCGATTAGAAGTAAAATTATATCATGTAAACAGGGAAGCGGAATGGTGTCTGGTTGCGTTCTTTCTGCACATGCTCCGTACTGACGTGGGGACGTCACTTGGTGACGTAAGTAACGTCACTTGCAACATGGCTTCCAAGCACACACACAGTGCACCCACACAACTTTTCAAATGAACAGCGTGTCATTCTGAAGTTTTGTTTCCACTCGAAAAGTTAAAACAGCAGCTGATCTGACGATCGATCTCCATGTTTTGCAACGTGACGCTTTGTTTTGATTAATCTGCGCATGTCAGACGGCAGTTGTCAAACGTCCTTTCGGAATAAAGGCAGTCACATGTAAACGCTGGATCGGAATAGATGAAGTGACATGTAAACAGCTGATGTGAAATTTCAATTCGGAATGATTTGAATCGGTATGAATAAAAGTCAGCATGTAAACGTGGCTAGTGATAAGTAAAACAATTTCATTTGGGGATACTGTAAATGTACAACAGAAAATACACATTCAAAAGAACCCAATTTAAAAAACACCATGGCCATAGTATTTGTCAAATAATTTTATCAATCTGACCCCATCCAGAAAAAATTGAAACATAAATTATGCTCTAGAAGAAGGATTATGTGTGTCAAATACGAATTTTGTTGAATTTTGCTATACACCAGTATAGTGTTTAGCAGTATAGTTTTGAACAGTAGTTGACACATGTCAGTACTTTAAATGCTGGACTTTAATTATGCGTCACCTCCACCTCCAAAAAACAAACACTATGGGCAATGACAAACACATTTATTCATTCATATACACATATATTAGACAGTTAACGGTTCATTGTCAGAATGGTGGTGGTGTCCATTTGATGTTGTGTAACTGGTCAAATGCGCTAAAGAGTTTATTTGACCATAACATTTTCTCAGCTCACCTTTTTCACTGTTTTTACCCTTCCCTTCACATTCATATACAGGTTGCACCATTACTGGGTTAATACAGTGATATGAAAAAGTATCTGAAACTTTTGGAATTGAATTTCTCACATTTCTGCATAAAATCACCATCAAATGTGATCTGATCTTTATCAAAATCACACAGATGTAAAAACAGTGTCTGGGTTAACGAAAACCACCCAAACATTTATAGGTTTTCATATTTCAATGAGAATAGCATGCAAACAATAACAGAAGGGGGAAAAATAAGTAAGAGAACCCTCTGCCTAAGGAGACTTAAAGATCAATTGATGCCATTTTTTACCAAACAATTTAAGTCAGGTGTGTGCCCAATCACTGATTATTGGTTTAAAGTTGCCCTGCATACTATCAAACACACACCTAGTAAGAATTGTATTGATGCATTGTCTGATGTGCATCATGGCTCGGTCAAAAGAGCTGTCTGAAGACCTGTGATTAAAGATTGTTGGTTTGTAAAAAGCTGGGAAAGGATACAAAACTATTTCCAAAAGTATGGATGCTCATCAATCGACAGTCATAGAAGTTGTCTACAAATGGAGAGAGTTTGGCACTGTTGCTTCTCTCCCAAGGAGTGGCCGTCCACCAAAGATGATGCCAAGAGTTCAGCGCAGAATACTCAGAGAGGTACAAAAGAACCCTCGAGTGTCTGCTAAAGACTTACAGAAATCCCTGGCATAGCCCAATATCTCTGTGCACAAATCAACTATATGTAAAACTATGGCCACGGATGGTATTCATGGGTGGACCCTGCGGAGGAAGCCACTGCTGTCTATAAAAACATTTTTGCTCATCTAATGTTCGCAAAAAGGCATTTGGACACTCCACAGAAAGTTTGGCAAAATATTTTGTGGACTGATTAAACCAAAGTTGAATTGTTTGGGAGTAACACACAACGTCATGTGTGGAGGAAAAATGGAAGAGCTCACCTACATCAACACCTCATCACCACCGTGAAGCATAGTGGAGTAAGCATCATGATTTAGGGCTGTTTTGCTGCCTCAGGGACTGGACAACTTGCAATCATTAATGGAAGAATGAATTCAAAAGTTTATCAGGCTATTTTGCAGGAAACCCTAACACCGTATTTCAGGCAGATGAAGCTAAAAAAAAGAGGATGGATGCTGCAACAAGACATTGATCCAAAACACAGAAGTAAATAAACTTCAGAATGGTTTCAGAAGAACAGAATACAGGTTGTGGAGTTGCCAAGTCAAAGTCCAGACCTGAACCCCACTGAGATACTGCGGCATGACAGTGATTCATGCCAGACATCTTAGGAATCTGACTGAACTACAGCAGTTTATTAGAGATGAATGGGCAAAGAGTAGTCCTGATTGATGTGCCAGACTGATCTGCAGCTAAAAAATGCACCTGTTTAAAGTTATTGCTGCCAAAATGGGGGCCACAAAATATAAAATGTGATGGTTCACTTACTTATTTTTCACCCTTCTGTCAATGTTTGCATATTATCCTCATTAAAACATGAAAACCTATAAATGTTTGGGTGGTTTTAGTTAAAGCAGACACTTTTTTTCCATCTGTGTGATTTTGACAAAGATCAGATCACATTTGATGGTGATTTTTTGCAGATATGTGAGGTTCAGATAGTCTTTCATACCACTGTACATTGCCTTCCCAACCTTTAAACAAATGGGTCATCTGCTGGGAACACAGCAAGTAAGGACGATACTGCTGTAGGATAACGCGTAGCTGCATGTTCAGTAAATAGACTAGGGTTGCAGACATGTAGGGTGATAAGGTTCAACAGCTCTCATACAGAGCAATGGTGGCGGCTGTCACAATCATTACATGAAAGAAGAGACAGAAGAAAAAAAGTAGGCCCCTGACAGTTTGAGACCTCTGCCAAGGATTAAACAATGACCTTTGGGGAAAAAAAGGGGAAAAAATAATGAGTGAACATGCATCACACTGAATTTACTTTGACTATAGGAGCAAAATCTATGAGCACAGCAAATAACAATCTGATCAGAACCATTTTATGAACAAACAAATAAGGATAACTGCATTATCACTCTGTTGCTTCATCTCATGGCTTTGCATTTAAATGAATGCTGATTCAGATGCTGTTCACAACCTCACTTTTTGATCTTTGCGGATATGTATAAATGTCTCCATCCTGCCAACTCACTAAAGCAATTGACCCATCATGTTCACACTTTGCCTCAGTTGACGTAACCCAGACATGTTACTGGCTTTTGTAAGTTGACTGCTTGAATTGAATAGTTTCTCTGGTGAATGTCTAGATATGTTCAGATTAATGAAGGGAAAAACAACAAGGCTACAATGACTAATTTAGGGCTTTCCATGTAACTCTTTGACTGCCATTAACACTGATAGTTGTCCAATTTGGGTGGGATCAAATGATTGCTGCCAGTAATTCACAGTCAAAATGCATTGAACTATTGTCTATTGTCTGTTGTTTTCAATTAAAAAAAAAAAAAAAAAAAGCTTTATTAACTATCATAATACATACTCTATTAATACTTTATATTGCTAGAATAGGTGAATGAGTTAAGCTAGAATAGGTGAATGCGTTAAAGACATAGCAGGCTACAATTTACAGCCTAATAAATCTGCTCTTTATATTCCCCAAATTTTTATCATTTTGTTTAAGACTTGACATCTACGATAGGCAAAAGTTGCGTAGAGTCAGTGGGTTTGTTGGTACATGCTGTGTGAATGTAAATTAAGTATTTACATTTTCAACTATAAAATAGAGACCTTGTAGGCAGCATTGCAATAGAATAGACAAAACCATCTTGATCCTGCCTGAGTTTTTGTCTGTCTTCAACATCATATAATAAACGTACGTGTGTGTGTGTGTGTGTGTGTGTGCTTTTCAGTGTCAATTCCCACCACTGCACTACATAAAGATGTCAACACATGCACATAAACACACAGTCACACACACTCAACCTCCGTTATATTATTTACTGTTGGCATGGTTATCTGGCACTAAGCCAGCAGACCTCGCAGTTTTGTTTGTCTGGCTGTGTTCACATATTGTGTATGCACTTACGACATGTGCACGTGTGTGCACACAAACACATTCATACAGTACACTAGTCTCTCCTCTCAAGTGTGTGACCCACAGCTCCAGCCAATGTAGTTAAGCAGAATGATACGGAAAACAATGCTTTACATCCTGGGATTACATGAAAGAGGAAAGTGATGGAGAAATAAAGAATATGACATAAGCACAGTGAGTCAGTTTACCTTAATTTGTTCTTCATGCTCATCTGAAATTTAAAATACACAGCAGTAGATGTTTAAACTCATTAGTGGCAATCACAAGAACATTGTGGTGTCCTAATTGTGTGCGCTTAGGCGTGTTGACTAAATTCGCGGGGGGATTTATAGCGAGTGCCTTAATGTTGACATTAAGCAGGAGCAAGAATTTAAGTTAAAGTGGCAAACACTGAACTGTGTACAAACAAATAAACACGTTTACAACCTCACTGAGCTTTTAGCTCGCTGTTCCCTCACACGGACATAAATGTTTCTGTCCTTTTTGATGGCTTTTATCCACCCCTGCTGAGACTTGAGTGATAATCTTCACCTGCTACCTACAGTACCCCCATCCTACCATCTGCCCATTGAAACATGCTCTCATACACCCCTTTGTGATGACAAAAATATGACTGGACATCAAAGTTCTCCACCCCCACTGGCAGTACAGTGTATGTGAAGCTCACTAACATCTTGGATTGACCTGTCATTCATTAGTGAGGGCCTGACACTCACAATTGAAGGATGTTGTGAAACCTGGCAGTACAGCAGCTAGTATCACTCACTTAATGTGAATGGATGCAGGAGCAAATCTTCTTTTCCTGAAGTGTAAAAAACAGCAAAAAGGGAAAAAAATAATAATAAAAAATCCTTTTCACATTTTCCTTTTATCAACACCCGGGCAAGAAAAGCAAAGAAGGGCCTTTGCCGCTTGCTGCACTGAGCCCGTGTAATGTATGGTGAGGTCATCATTTCTAAATAATTTATTCATATTGTACTCCTGTGGTTTTGTTACACAAAGGTACACTATTCGATTCCAACCTCACGTTTTTTTTTAAATTTCATATTTAGTTATATCATTTAACTTGAAATTAATTTGCTAGCAGATAGAGACTGAGCCAATTTTGGGGTCCAAGATGACCTCACGGCGTTTCTTTATTGGCACCATTTCAATGACTAAATATAATCAATGTTTGTATTGTAGTTGGTTTCATATGATGTTGTTATGTACACACTTTTCTCCTGTTAACCTATTTACTGCCATTGGCAGTGATAGCAGATGGTGCCCAATTTGCACTCACCTGCTAAACTTTGGAATTCCATAAGCCATACAAGATTAATACCAACAATCGGTCTCAAGATGTCACCATCTTAATTCAATAGTTAGCCAAATGTCTCCTCGTGCAACCATACGTGAATAATGCATGCAATACAATTGAAAATAGCAACACAAAGAATCCACACAGAACACAGACAACACAATTGTTCCATTATCAATATTTACTAATTTATTATTAATGATAACTGACTAAAGACAAGTTTACTGAGCGAATTATGGGCGGTGCTGTCTTGGACAATGTCTGCCTCAATCTTTAAGTTCAGAAAAAAACAACATGAATTATGGTTGAAGTAAGCAGTGTTTTGACAAAATTAAAACTGCAAAATTAAAGCAGAGGAACACACGGAATTTCCATAAATGGATTCAGCACGACGTAGAGGAGACATAGATAAGATTGTATGATTGTTCTTATCACTTCGTTGATCATTCGTGGACAAACCTATAACAACCTGTCAGCCTGTGTTGACGTGAGGTATAGATTGATACACCGGCCACTTGAGTGACCAAAATGAGATTAAATTACACATTATATTAAATTTACTGAATGCAGAAGGGCTGACACGGATTTTGTTGTTAAAAAGGAAATACTACCAGGCATGTACATAAAAAAATAAAAAATAAAAAAATAGTATGTCATTCTTTTTTATTGCAGATATTGATCACAATAAAAAACATTTGGACAACATGGTTCAATTTCCTGTTGTTGCAAAACGATTGCTGCATGTGCAAAATGGGTCAATAAATCACGATTTATAAAATGATTAGAAAAATATTAATGAAGGTTGAACGTACAGCAATGTGTTATCAGACAGCAGAGCTTAAGGGAGTTTCACCCGGCATCACGGAGACCCTCGGCGGGATCCAGACGGACGTTATCCCGCTGTCCTTGGTAATTCTAACTCCAATAGCATATCTTTAAGTTGCTGCATTCAAAAAGCTCGTAGTTGGATCTTGGGATCGAGCTGACGGTCCACTTAGAGGCGAGCCACTGCCTCCAGCCCCCATCCCCCCGGGTAGAACGATGTAGTCTTGATATATGTCCATCAGCGTAAAGTATGTGTTGCTGTGAGGCACATTAATTTATATTCCCTTGCCTAACAGCGTTTTCCAACCTGTAAAAAAAGACGAACAAAAAGATTGTAACATTTGCTTTTATGCGGTGCCATCCAACACGTACTGATTAGCAACAAGTAGTTGTGGTAAATACTATTAAAGATCAAAATTATAATCATCATCGTAATATCAATAGCAAAGGCAACACGCCCTTTCATGCGGCAAATTTTAGTATTTGTATTTTTGGAGCACATACCTTCTATAAGACAGCGACAGCATGACTACATGAACACCCGGGACCCGTAATACATGTACAGCCAGCAGTTTTGACGTCTCCCTCTGGTGTTACCGGCACCCATAGTTTGTGGTACAGAGCATTGAGGCACTGGCTTGGTTCTGCAGCCGCCTTCATGAAGACAAAATTCCTGTGTTCGTGTATGAGGACACATCCAACTTTGTGGCTGTGCAGGTTCTGGAATTTCTCGGAGTTTCCTGGTGGCGTTTCCATCCAATGCCATAGAGTCAATAAAATACAATGATATTTTACTTGTGGTCATCCTCGGCCACTTCTTTATTTTTTCTTCCCTTGTCTAAATGGTAGAAGGATGCGGTATTTCCAAATCGTGGTTCTTCAGGGTTTTTAGTGAGTGATGCCACTCCCGCGCCTTTGAAATCCATGGTAAAAAACGGAAGTCGTAGGCAGACATGGGGGAGGAAAGCGGAAGTACCTCGGAAATTTGTCTATAAAGCGGTTTTAAAAGTCAAAACCAATCGTGAAAAGTATTAGTATATTATTAGATATCTTTAGATTTGAGCATAAAATACGTTTGCTACTGCACTGCACTACTTTACACCAAGGGCGTAGGTTTGAATAGGGAAGGTAGGGACAAAATACTACCAACTTTTCAGGATGCTCAAATTGTCCCCACCAACTTTTAAGCAACCGTATTTGATTTATATAATATGTTCAGTTATATAGGTCATTTAGATTGACTTACTATATTTTGTAACGATAGAATTGACCCTACCATTTTTAAGTAAATTATTTTCATTATGTTCACTTTTACAATTTACCCCCTTATCACTTGCTGAATGAGCCAGTCCATGTTTTTTTTTTTTTTCCCCCTCAAACACACGTTTGATTGGCTGATGACTTGACCTGTCCTTGACTTGACTAACCTCAGTCGCAAGTTGCTTCAGGAGAAGTGTCCATCTGTATGTGTATTCCACTACGTTAACGTTAATTAAACCAAGAAATCTAGTAAACTCTGCTCAGCTGTAAGAAATGTAGTGAACCAAGGTTTACACACTTCTCACCAGTTTTCATTTTTTTTTTGCTTATGTGGTCTTAAAGAAGCCCAAAGGAGCTTTCATTTTTTGTTGAGTTTCGCTGTGCTTGTGGACAAAAGTAGTGTTTTTTTTTTTTTTTTCTGAAGGAAGGCTTCATTTTAATGTATTTATGTTATTCCTTGGCTAAGATTTAAAAAAAAAAAAAAAAAAAATTAAATTTTTTTAGACAGACAATTTTGAGTGATATTCAGACAAATGTTTGTTTATTTTTTTTTTTGCATTCTGGATAGTGGAGAGATGATTAACAATTTTGTATTTCTTTGTATGTTAATACACAATTTTGCGTTAAAATATTGCAATTTAAATTTGCTAATAAAATCTAGACGTTTATTCTGGAAGTTTTCAAAATGTTTCTTTAGTACTTTTTGACAACAAAGGTTTGAATCGAACAGTGTATCACCTGAACCTATACATATGCATTGCAAAAACCCATCTCCTTAAAACTGAAAAAAGAAAAACTTAAATTTCCTTGTTTGCAGTGTACATCTACTAGAAATAATTGAAATTATCTGCCAGTGCTTCAAGTAAATTTTAGTCTGATTTCTTGAAATAAGAAAAATACCTATTATTATTTTAAGCAAAAAGCCTCTATATATATAATCTTAAAAAAAAACTTTTCCTAAAAAGTTTTCTAAAAAAAATATTCTTAATTCAACAATAGATATTGTTCAAAACATTATTTGAAAGCATTCTTTTTTGATTTGGTGAAAAATGACCGACTTTTACATTTTTGGGCTTAATAAGAACAAATGGTAATATTTACTAAAAGTAATTGGAAGAATCTGACACATTAATCTGTTACCTAGCCTTTTAAACCAGATGACGAAAATTATTCGACTAGACTTAAGAAAAAATATCAGATTAAGATGTTATAATGTAATTTTGCAGTGTGACAGTTAGTATAAGTCAAAACATTCATTCATTCATTCATTTTCCATGCCGCTTATTCCTCACGAGGGTCGCAGAGGTGCTGGAGGCTATCCCAGCTAACTAGGGGCAGTAGGCAGGGGACACCCTGAACTGGTCGCCAGCCAACCGCAGTATTTTGCATTAATCATTTAGCCTATCAATTAATTAGGTTCTTATTGGTGAAAAATGTAGCCATGACCACCGTTCACCCAGTTCGTTTGGTCTTATTAATGTCCCGTGCCCAGGAAAAAGTGAATATGCAGATTGTGCTGTTATATCGTCCCTACCATTTTAATATAAATTCAAAAATAAAATGAGTGGGGGAAAACCAGTCATAATTCTTTTTTGATTTTTCCCCAAATAAATAAAAAAATTAATGTATCATGGCATATTGATATCAAGTTATGAAGTGGCCCTTGTTGTGATCTTGTTGTGATAGATTTATTGTATATCGCACAACATTACAAGATACAACTTTGTTGCTCCATATTTGTGAGACAACTGAAGTCCCTGCCCGGTTCCAACAATATGCCAGGCCAAGTAGTGCAGTCTTTTTTCCAGATTGAACAAGGACAAATCTTTTTTAGAAACAACACATGATAGACAGTTTAACCCACCAAGGTCGTGTTCACAGATCCTCTCACATAAATGAAACTCAAATGTGCTGTCTTTTCTAATGGGCTTTAGGGAAAAATGATACATTACAGACCAGGTGATGCTATTTCAAATTGGTTTTAACAGAGGGAATCGCCTAGGCCCGAAGGTCGACATAATTAGCAATGGACCAATAACTAAACCACGCCCCCAAATCAGAAAACTGTCACCAACCGGGATGACTGTTAAAGTTGCATAGGAATGTAATGTGTGGTTGTGACTTAAAGGTGCAGAATGTAAGATTTTCACTTTAATCATTCATGAAATTGCCGTAATATTTCAACAAACATTAAAGAAACATGTTTTTGGAAATACTTCTAAAAAATTTCGTAATGGTTAAGCAGAGATGTTCCCAATTTAAGATAAGATTCATGTGTCTCAATTTTTTTTTGCTTCCGATCATGGTCTTTCTGTAAAGTTTGATACTATAGTATGGACATACCACTCCACTGCATAATGCAACCCTCTCTGTCTACTTCGAGATAAAATGTTTTCATTTTTTATTGCCTGCAGTGGTTGTCCAAATTCTGCAATTTGAACGCCGCCATCATCCACACATCATTCCTTCACTCAGTAGAGCCTTGGGTTGCCCGAGTTTTCCAAGGGGGCGGGGCTTAACGGCAGGTCCATTGGACTGGACTACCTAGTGAGAGTCTAATTGTGGGTATGCTTTGCAAAGCAATAACAAAAATATATACTGTAAAATGCTATGTGTATTTTTTCGTCCACTTTTTTGGTGTGCAGCACAGTCAACAACCTTTGACATTTTCACAGAGTTCTTCCAAAATTCCAAATGTTCCAAAATGTTCGTGACACAGGCTCTTTCGATTTTACCCCTAATGTTCACAGTTGTGCCAAAAACACATTTAAAAAAAAAAATAATAATTTTAATATTTTACACAAAGCCTTATTTAATGGCAGAAACACTTATTTATTCATCTTCTGAACCGCTTATCCTCAGAAGGGTTGTTTTTGGGGGTGGAGCATATTATTTCTAATTTTCATATCGCTAATTGTACTACAGTTTTTGTCTGATTCACATAATTCACACATCAAAAACTTCCAAAATATCAAAGCTCACAAAATTTAAAAAAGTTTGACAAAAATGTGTGGTTCCACCTGAATTCTACAATATATTCCTTATACATTTACAAAGCCTCCATTTATTTCCCACCGACAAAAAAAATAAAACAAGTCAATAAAAAAGTCAATGTTTTACTTAAAAAAAAAATAAAATAAAATAAAAAAGATTAGAAATAAACAGGAAGTGACCTGGAAAAGCCCTAAACTCAAAATTGAACAAAAATCAACATTTAGTAACCCCAAATCCGAGAATGTCCTCAAAATGTGAGGAGTTTACGGAGCAAAAAAGCAAAGCATACCAACACAATTTCTTCAAAATTTGTGTTGCCTTTTTTTCCCTTTTTCTTTTCTATATAAAAACTGCTAAAAAGAAAACTGCATTGTACTAGTGAGCATGAGTGGTTGATGCATTTTTGGATTTACTGGTATTTTGTTTTAAATCACACATTGGTGTAAAATTGAAGAGGACACCATTAACTCATTGGATGAACAAACGTTCATTCGCTGCTAGCCTCCCACTTCAAATGGATTGGGCGTCTACAAGTGACAAACGCATGGAGGATAATTTAATTCAAAACAGGCCTCAAAATTGAAAGTGCATTGTACATTTTTGTAAATTATTGAGTGCACAGCTGAAGGCTTTAATGTTTGCGCGTTGATGAGGCAGTTGGTGTTTCTTCTGAGCTGACACACGCCTGAGCTTTTGCATGCACAATATGAACAGTACACTTATTTTGTCCAAGGATGCCTTGATTGATAGTGCAGTGGTTGTAATGCAAGGAGAAGGAATCGACATGAATAGTCCCCTGCAGTCATCAAACATGATGCATGTTGCTGTGATGTGAAGCGTTGATAACCCAGCAACAGTGAGGTTTGACAAGGACACTGACATTCATTTGTCTATTTGACTAACCTCCTGTATAAGAAAGGCTTGGGGGTGCATTGGTATTGTCTGACATGATATTACCATAAGCTGCTTTGTCTGTAGAGGAGAGTGGATGTAAATATACTGACAATTCAAAGAAAATAATTGATTGCTCAGAGATGATAAATTAAATCTATTTCAGTTCATATTAAGAATACCATACACTGAATGATGTACATAATGTACATTACACTGTACACAATACACATTT
This sequence comes from Corythoichthys intestinalis, assembly GCF_030265065.1. Lineage (NCBI taxonomy): Eukaryota > Metazoa > Chordata > Actinopteri > Syngnathiformes > Syngnathidae > Corythoichthys > Corythoichthys intestinalis. The sequence continues at coordinate 46,311,108 of NC_080406.1, forward strand.
ATCTTGTACTATAGTATAGGAATGCAAGTTGGATTCGAGCAAGTGTGAAATACACTATAAGATACAGTACACACACTGTGTATTTGAGAATGCAGTGATAAATTACAATTACTGTCGAATTTGATACCTGACACCATTTTTGATGCTACAATCATTTAAATAAATAAATATATAAAACAATTTTTTTTAAATTCCTGAAATTTTCCAAGGTATCCCCCCAAATCACCGGAAGGTCTGCCAAAATCAACAAAAAGTGACCAGTAAGTCCCCTAAAACCAACAGAAAATGACTCAAACTCAACAGGATGTGGCCCTAAAATGCCCCAGAATGTTTAAAAAATGACTCAAAATGAAGTAGATGTGACTCATAAGTACCCTAAAATTAACAAGGTGGTGTCCCAAAATGTACTCATTGCCTGTCATTGACAACAATGGATATGGCGGAAAACAGAAAAAAGCAGTTTCTGCGCTTGCACTCCTCTTTACAACAAACTGCTGTATTTTAAGCCAAAAGAACTGTTGTGTTTGATAGAACAATATTTCTATTTTCTGCCATAGCAGATTCATGGCGCATTAAGCCCCCAAACTATTTTTAATTTGTCCGTTTTACCCTGGACACCCCCGTTTACAGACGTCACGCAACCCAACCATTAAACTAAGTTAATTATTTATATTTATTATTCAAAATGCCTGTCATTTTTAGCTTAGAATCATTAATTGATGTCTAATATTTCGTTATTTAAAAAAAAAAAAAAAAAAAAAAACGACTTTAAAAAATTATTCACTCGCATATTTTTAAACTTTTAAAAAATTATGTTACAATGAAAAAAAATGGTGTCTGCAAAAAAGTCACGGATATCTACCTCATAACTAACGCTTAATTGTTTTTTTTTTTTTTTTTTTTTTTTGTTAACCGTCGCATTTACTCCGATATGTTAGATGATAATCGATCCACACAAAGAAAAATTGAAAAACAACGTTTAAAAGGGTACCGTAAGTATATGAAAAAGAAAATCTCAAACACTCCTTGATGTCTTCGATTTCTGCATCACGACCCTTGTTATATTACAATGTTTCACCCATAAAATCCCCCAAAAATCCTGCTGTAGCCTTTCACAGATGTGTCTTGACACTCAGTGATACATGCTACATGGAGTTTTTGGATCGAAACAAGGTATGTATGCGATAATATCTCGTTAAAGTCATGGCCTCTTTAATTCTGCTCTCTCATGCGCTCACCTCCAAATAGGGTTAGGTTAGGGTTAGGTTGTTTTTTTTTAAATGTCCTCCTGTTCAAAATGTTTCTTCCTCTAGAAAATTAAGATTTTAAGCTTTCAAATGATGTATCACACATGCATATCGGACAATTTTGAAAGTTGGCCAAATTGGGGGTATCAGAGCGGAACTTCAAGTCACCTGAGTGTTTTGACGCCATATCCAAATCATTTAAACTGGAAGGAGTGGCTGTGAATGCTCCTCTTCCAGTGCCATTGAGGGCACTTGGCGTCCAATTCATTTAATTGGGAGGGGCAAAGGAAATAATGCACCCCCCCAGTCAAAATTAATTGGAACTCGTGCCATCAATGGCAACCAATGAGTTAAAAAAAAAAAAAATTGAAAACAATTCAGCTCTTACATTGTAACATCTTTCTAAACCTTCAATACTTTTGACAATTCTACTTGCGACAGGAGTGACTTAATTTTAAAATATTTGAGATATGAGTGCTGTCAATTTAACAATCCCTAAATATTGATACTGCCAGTCGGGTTTATTAGTAAACTAGACATGAATAATGGGTATTAATAATTTTTATTTAGTGTATAACGTAATTAAAACATAACTTTGCCATTTTTTTAGATTTATTGATAATGGACAACACAAAATGGCATGTAGTTCTCACATTTTTCCAATAGTTCAGTCGTCATATTTGTCTTAAACAACTTCATTTTTATCTTATTGTCAACTTTGTTTTTTCATTAAAGGAAACAAATAAAACAATCCAATGAAAAAAGATGAATTAAGTTGATTTTTTTTTTTTTTTTTTTTTTTTTTTTTTTTTAAAGGATGCTGCGAGTCCGGGTTAAGTTTCCCTACTGCAGACTGTCACATGTGAAATGCTTTTTGAAGTAGCAGATTAAAAGGATTTACTACTTGAATTACTTCACTCCGGGATACTCCTGAGTGTTGCCTGAAAAGAAAAAACAAAACAAAACTAATAGCTCCACTTTTTTGTTCTTATCCTCCTCCTGTATTTCTTTCTGATGAAACCCCATTACATTATTTTTATGAATAAAAAACGTGTATTTAAACAAAGCTACCAGCTATGCCAATTACATGGAGAGAAAAAAAAAATCAAAAGCGACATGCACTATTTAACTATAAAAAGAAAAAACTAATGTCTTTGTTGATGATTATGTTATGATGGCATGTGAGTGAAGGTTAAAAGGCTGTGTAAGGTTAGACACAGAAAGGAGTTCCGTGCTTAATCTGTCGATGGTAGAATTAAATGAAAATCATTGATATTCTGCTCCACCACTATGAAATGCTTTAAAACCTTGTTCATAATCTCTCTGTCATCATTATCTCTTTTCTTATCACATAAAGCAAACAGGGCTTAGTCAACCCTGGAAAAACGAAGGATGATCCTGTTATTCTATTTTACGCTGAAACACAAGAAGGGAGTTCTCGCCTGTGCAAGCATACATTCTTTTTCTTACAACCAGGTATTAACTACTATTGTGGTGATGAAAGTCTGAAAATTTTGAAACAAGTACACACTTAAAGTATTTTTTTAACTATATATTTAAGTAGTTATTTGATTTTATTAATCATGATTAAGGCTGCAACAACTAAAACAGGGGCCGGGAACCTTTTTGACCAAGAGAGCCAAAAAACCCAACATATTTTAAAATATGATTCCACGAGAGCCATACACTGTGTGTGCGTTTGTGTGTGTGTCTGCGTCTATATACTGTATATATAAGTATGTATATTTTGGCCGAAAACACAGACAAGGCTGAAAAAGCAGTTTCTGCTCTTGCACACCTCTTTAAAATAAAATGCTGTATTTTAAGCCAAAAGAACTGTTGTGTTTGATAGAACAATATGTTTATATGCTGACGTAGCAGTTTCATGGCGCATTAAGCCCCCAAACTATTTTTAATTTGTCCGTTTTACCCTGAAGACCCCACGCAACCGCTTTTGTTTCAACCATAGAAAGAAGCAAGTAATTATTATTTTTTAATTATCATTCAAAATGTCTTTCTTTCTTAACTTAAAATCATTAATTGATGTCTAATATTTAGTTAAAAACAAGAAAAAAAAAAACTACTTTAAAAAATTATTCACTCGCATATTTTAAACTTTTAAACAAATTACGTCACAATGAAAAAATGTACGTCTGTAAATAAGTCATGGATATCTCCCGCATAACTATCGCTTAATTGTTTTTTTTTTTTTTTTTTTTTTTTTTTTTTTTTTTTTTTTTTGTCGTTAGTGTCGCATTTTCCCCAATATTTTAGATGATAAATAATCAAGCGAAACAAAGAAAAATTGAAAAAAAAATGTTTAAAAGTGTAAATATATAAAAATGAAAATCTCGACCCCTCCTTGATGTCTGTGATTTCTGCATCGCGACCCTTGTTATATTTCCATGTTTCACCTATAAAATCCCCCAAAAATGTGGCTGTGGCCATTTTCAGCTGTGTCTTGACACTCGGTGATACATGCTACATGGAGTTTTTGGATGGAAAAGAGGTATGTATGTGATAATATCTCGTTAAAATCATGGCGTCTTTCATTATGCTCTCGAGTGCTCTCACCTCCAGTTAGGGTTTTGCCGTTTAAAAAAAAAAAAAATATATATATATATATATATATATATATATGTGTATATATATATATATATAGTTAATTTTATTATTAAATTTTTTTCCCTCTGAAAATTGAGATTTTAAGCTTTCCAATGATATATCACACATGCACAGGGGTGAAAGTGGGCCAGAACGGTCAGGAACGCAGTTCCGGTATAAGATTCAGGGCCAGAACGCAGTTAAGGTACAAGATTCATGGCCCGAATGTTGTTCCGGTATAACATTGAGGGCTCGAATGCTGTTCCGTTACAAGGTGCTTTGATTCCGAAAATATGACGGCAACTGTCAAAACGCTACGTAAAAAAAAAAAAAAAATCCTAAGCTGCCACACATGCATTTCATCTCCAAGAAAAATACAATCTACCAACATCAGATTTACATACACAAGTGTTAACAAGAAGCATAATAAAGTGCTTGTGTAACATCATCCGTTTCCACGAATATTTATTATTTATTTTTTTCCACGGACGGCATGGAGGTTTCCCCAGCTGCTGCAGTTATCTGAGTCTGATGATGATGAGTCACGTCAATGTGCGAACTCACGCAGCAAAGCAAAACGCCTGGACTCATTTATCCGCTCAATTGGCTGACATACTGACATGTGATCAGCAGAGATAGTTAGCTCTGATTGGTTCAAATGTGCATGTTTTCTGGAACAGCAAAAAAAAAAAAAAAAAAATGTAGGATGCGACAAAAAAAGGGCAATGCAACCTAAAATAGAGCAACAAAAGAGTTGAGCAGGCTTATTTATAATATTTAGTTTTATTTGCTCTGATGAGGAGGTTCAGAACGTCTTAGCTGTCAATGTGGACTTATAGCTGTTCATTTATGTTAGGCTACTTATTCATTTCCTTATGATTTAAAGTCAATGTTTGCGCGATCTTCAAAATATTTTCCATTTCACTCTGCATAATATGTAATTTGTACCTACTTCTCTAAATGTTTGTTACTTATTTCTTTATTAAAAAAAAAAAAAAAGTAAATGCTTACATTAACTTCAATTTGATTATACATCCTATGTTCTTAAGTAGTTAAAATTGAGATTTGGCATTTAGTATGTGAGGAAATGAGGGAAAATGAAAATTAGGAGATGGAGGTTGGGGTTATTGGTGTTTTTGTCAACTTTTATTTTGCAAATCATTGAAAAAATCATACATCCTATGTTCTTAAGTAGTTAAAATTGAGATTTGGCATTTAGTATGTGAGGAAATGAGGGAAAATGAAAATTAGGAGATGGAGGTTGGGGATATTGGTGTTTTTGTCAACTTTTATTTTGCAAATCATTGAAAAAAAAAAACAATTTTGAAAGAAAATCAGTTTTTGTATGTGTTATAGAAATAACAGTGCTAAAACAGTTTTCTTTGCATTTCAGTAGTTTAAGAGGTTTGACCCCCCCCCCCAAAAAAAAAAAAAAAAAAAAAAAAAAAAATGAAAGAAAATAAATAAAATTTCTGGCTCTGTGGCGACCTTCACGTCGGAGAGTTCCAGCAAGAAATTCTAGCCACTATCACCCCTGCACATGCATATCGGACAATTTTGAAATTTGGCCAAATTAGGGGTCTCAGAGTGGAACTTCAAGTCACCTGAGTGTTTTCCACCATATACATATATACAGTATATATATTTTTTTACATATTCATATTCTGTTGCCAGCTTGTCTGAGTCAGATTTGCGATCAGTTTTTTTTTTTTTTTTTTTTTTTTCCATGAGCGCATTTGAATGCATCGTGTGGGAGAGTGAGGGCACGCTCGGCTTTCACGAGCAGTCGCCGAGTTGTGATTGAAATAAATCTTTAGAAAATAACAACGAAAGCCTGACATCATTACTTGGTATGTTACAATTCTTGTGCACTCACCACTTGGAAAATAACAAATACAAAAATGTGGCACTGCATATATTTCCTGGAAGTATAAAACCGCAACCAGTAAACGCGACAATTTTGACAGGCAAAAAAGTCATGGAAATCAAACTGATTGCACACCTCTATGACTTGAGGTACCACACAGTTAACTTTTGCTGTCTATTTTCCCCAACGCATTTTTATATACTCCAAATTGCTCAGCATTGAGTTGGGAGGGGCCAGGACGAGCTTTGTACTTATGCCCAGCTTTGTGCAATCCGCGACAGGAGGACCACCAATGAGCACTGAATTGAAGCATATAATTGTGACGTACGTTTGAAGTTCCAAGAAAAATTTGTGAATGGAACATCAGCTCATCACAACTCGTTCATGTCAAATGAGCCGGCCGGTTCTGCATTTAAAATTACGGGTTGGCGGAGAGCCAGATGCACTAATCAAAAGAGCCAGATATGGCTCGAGAGACATAGGTTCCCAACCTCTGAACTAATCGATTAAAATCGATTAATAAATTAGTTGCCAAGTAATTTGATAATCGATGTTTGTCGCCAGCTTTGAGCAATCCCATTTTTTTCCCCTTGTTTGTGTGTAATGTGAGGCTACGGGCGCGCGCCAGTGATTAGAGCAAGAGAGAGACAGTTCACTGCTACACTCAGGTTGGGTTGCTGTATCAATAATATTACGAAGTGTCAAGAGATAGAGTGTCTTATGTGTTGTTAGGTCCACTGTGCCTCTGTCAGAGGTGAGTAAAGGAAGCCAATTGTATTGTTTGTATTCTTTGTTGATGAAACGTCACTACTTAGCATGGAGCGCTAAGCTAGTTAGCGACTATGCCAATCAGTGTCTTAAGTGTCCGTTTTTATTGTTGTTTTGGAGTAGCATAATTGCGCTTGCGTTATTGATAGTAAAGTTGTCTCATTTCTTTTTATAAAGACATACAAGAGAGTGTGCTTTAAAATTGGATTTGGATTGCATTTATGGACAACTGTTTGACAAAGAAAATTGATTCATTACAGTCTGCATTCTCCTTTTTATTTTGTTTAGTTCGTTTAAAGAAAATAAATTAGTCGTTGACACAATTTATATCAGCGCTTTGCCCACAAGAAAAAAAAGTAGGTCAATCAGCAGCACTTTATTTTATTGGAATGAACTGGACTTTTGTCTAATTTGTGTACTGAGAAATTGTTTTTATGTTTTATACTCAGAACCTTTATTAAATACGTTAAAAAGTTGTATGTACTGAAAACAATACAATTTTAGATTACAGTTAAGTCAGGAAGCTGTAATAAAATATTATTATTTAGTATTATAAAATTAAATATTATTATGTAAGTAAATAGTTATCTTTTTTGTCCTATTTGTTACTTACAACATGCCTAAAAAACGTCAAGTTAAATTCTGAAGGTAATTGAAAAAAGTGATATTGATCTGATTAATCAATTAATCGTTTAATTCATCATCTCATTGATCGATTATAAAAAAAAAAAAATAACAATAATCTTTAGTCACAGCCCTAATGATGATGCTTTGCTGTTGCAGTTTTAAGTGGTGTAGAGTTGCTTCTCATTAGATTCAGAAGATTACCATTTTGTTGCCTCATTTAGCAAGTTGATTTTTTTAGAAAAATTCTGAGACAGATGCACTGCCAACAATAACCACACAAATAGAATAAATGACATCTCATTGTTTTGCTGTTTTACTAAATTCTACTTTACCTGATTACCTCTGCAAAGGGTTTTGACTTTTTTTGGGCGAGTAAACACATATGCTACCAATTACCCCCGCTCACATAGTGCAAACACGATGAACATTCATTGGCTCTGATCCAATTGAGACGATGCCAAACTACCTTAACTCAAACTGTGAGTATGAGTATAGAGTTGGTGAAGTTGAATAGGCTTCCTGTGTCTGTATGATTTCATGATGTATGACTATATTTCACTTTTTGGCCATTTCTTTGTTTTTAACTCATTGGTTGCCATTGACGACATTTTAACTGGAAGGGTCTGGAAGCGATCGAATGATAAATAAACAAATATTCATTCACTTCCACCATCACATTTCAAAAGGATTGAATGTCTTCTCGTGATAAACTAATCTAAAGTTCATAACAGACAAATGAACATGACGGGGGGTCTAGTATTGTCAATGGCACTAAAAGACGTAAAAGGGAATCTGTGTTTCTGACTCCGTCTGAAGATGGTTCTTATTTTCATTCAGTCCAACAAATGCTATTAGACTATCTATCTATGCAAATTCCCACAATCATTTACAATTGGGGATAGAAGGTTCATGCTTCACTGAAATCTTTGATTTCCCTCTGCTACTCACAGAAAGTACCACTTACTGACACTTCATTTTTTGTCGTTAGTTGATCAAGTTTATTTAGAGTAGTAGAAGGGCACATACTAATAGTCTCATATGGTGCAGCGAATCCATCTATTTCCTGAACTTCCCTACGACGTGCAATTGTGATATTTTTAGGTGCTAATTCTGCAGTAACTTAACCCTTTCAGGGACAGTGGTCACTACAGGGGACAGCTACTTAAAAGCTGCTTCCTACAGTGTATTAGGGGCCAAAAATATATTTTATTAGGAGGGGTTGCTAGAAATAAGAGTCAGGGCTGCAACCACTTTGTATAAACGCAAGCAAATGTGATCATTAGCTTAAGCTATGTGAAGCTGTAATAAATTCATAAAACAAAACGAAGTAAAAAAAAATCAGAGAGATAGACAGAAGAGAAGAACAAACAACAACAAGAAATACATTAAAATGATCTTCTCCTTGCCGCTGACTCTGGTTCCATCTCCATCATCCTCCTCCTCGACCTTTCTGCTGCATTTGACACCATTGACCACAACATCCTCCTCCACCGTCTTCAGTCAATAGGGATATCTGGCACTGCACTCCTCTGGTTTACCTCCTATCTCTCCGATCGTCACCACTTCGTCTCCATCAATAACCATAAATCCCACACCTCTCCAGTCACCCATGGTGTCCCCCAAGGTTCGGTCCTCGGCCCCCTCCTCTTCATAATCTATATGCTTCCCCTCGGTCAAATCATTCGCCACCATGGACTCAATTTCCACTGTTATGCAGACGACACTCAACTGTACATTTCAGCTAAATCCATCACCCCTGTCATTCTCTCTAAAATCTCAAACTGCCTGTCCGACATAAAAACCTGGATGGACAATAACTTTCTCAAACTCAACAGTAACAAAACAGAAGTTCTCATCACCGGACCCAAAGCTCTCCTCCCCTCTGTACAGAACCTCACTCCCCTCATTGATGGTCACCCTGTCAACCCCGTCACCTCCGTACGCAATCTTGGCATCATAATGGACTCAACACTGTCATACCAATCACACATCAGCCACCTCACTAAAACCTCCTTCTTTCATCTCTGCAACATTGCCCGCATCCGTCCCTCCCTCTCCCAAGCCACAGCTGAAATACTCATTCACGCCTTCATCACATCCATACTCGACTACTGCAGTAGCCTCCTCTATGGTCTTCCATCTTCTCATCTCCAAAAGCTGCAATACGTCCAGAATTCTGCCGCCCGCCTCCTCACCCACACCCGCTCCAGAGAGCACATCACCCCCATCCTCCAACAGCTTCACTGGCTTCCAGTCTCATACCGGATTCAGTACAAACCCCTCCTCCTCACCTACAAGTCCCTCCATAACCTGGCCCCTTCCTACCTCACTGACCTTCTACAACATCACTGTCCCTCCCGCCGCCTACGTTCTGCCGATTCCAATCTCCTCACACCCATCACTCGCACTAAGCTCCGAACCTTGGGGGACCGAGCCTTCGCCGCTGCTGCTCCCTCACTCTAGAACTCACTCCCAGAACCCATCAGGAACTCGGACTCATTACAAAACTTCAAATCACTCCTAAAAAACCCACCTGTTCAAACTAGCTTTTCCCACTTCTTAATTCTGTTTATGTCTTATGTTATGTAAAGCGTCTTTGAGTGTCCAAAAAAGCGCTATACAAGTTTGATGTATTATTATTATTATTATTATTATTAAAAGCTTAAGCTCAGGGGTTAATTTGTGCCGGATCCTGCTGGAAAAAGATCCGGCAACTCTTGATTTTGGCCTCCCTGTGTTCCGGGACTTATTTGGGCAGTTTCGTCAACTCTCGTGTATAGGAAATAATAATAACATGAAAACATTTTTAAAAAATGTATTGTAATAGCCCCGAATGGGGGGAAAGAAGGAGATGAGTCTTTGATGGCTTTCTCCACTTTATTGTGGCAACAATAACAAAACAATAAACAAAATAACAGCGGACTGCCGCCACATTCAACTAATAACTTCTGCTTCTCGCCCGTCTCACCCTCACTTCCTACTACCTCACAGCTCTCCGGTCCCATCGTCTCTTAAAGGGACTGTGCATAGTTACGGACATTACAGTGTAAAATAAAATAATAATATGCATAAATTCATTTACTGAACAAATCCAAAGAATTGCATGTTGTTTATAAAAATTGAATGTCATTTGAAAGAGTCAGAGATTTGTTGATGCACTGAAAAGCTGGACTAACAAAGCACGCTGCTGACATAGGAAAAAAAAAATATATATATATATATATACTTTGCGGCATCTGGGGAGCAAGCATCCAGGTTCAAACAGTATTTCAACATGCCAAAAAGACAATTGCATTTACTGTCTTTTTTCAAAAAGAAGGACGATGGTTCAAAACGATTTAGAAAAGCAACAATCAGCGATGAAGGAATGCTAATGGGCAGGAGTAGGTGCAGCAAGACTGACAGCCAGCCAAGACTGGGCAGGAGGCTGCTACCGTGGCAGCAGCTGGTCAGGTTCAGGCGGACAGCTACAGCGCCAGCAGTCAGCCAGGTGGACCACCAACGACCGGAGCAACAGGCCAGTGCCGTTCTGGGAAATTCGTGTTTGGGCTGCACAACTGTGGGGCACAATTGTGGGGCCCGAGAAGACGGGGTGGGGGGGTGGGTGAAACTCGCAATAGAATGAGTTTGTGTTATTTATTGTAATATCAGATTTAAAAAAAATATATATAAAATATATATATATAAAATATATAAAAAATATATGTATAAAATATATATATATATATATATATATATATATATATATATATATATATATATATATATATATATATATATATATGTGTGTATATATATATGTTTTACAAGTTAGACTGTATGTCACTGTAAGTCCTACCTGTGGTTCTGTAGGCAATTGCCCGTGCTGTGCAGAGTATAGCCTAAATATTGTAAATGTTGTCATAACATTTATACCATGGATATTATCTGAAATTGAGGCTTGTATTTATGGCAAGTGGGTATTTGCATGTTGTTTTCAGCACCAATTTACGTGTATGATGTGGGACCTGTGCCTGTCTCATCATCCTTGCGTCATATGTACTTTGTTCCGGCACCTTATGATTTACAAATTAAGCACTGCTTTCGCTACCTAAGAATATAGTAGTGCTGTCATTAGCTAATTATATTTCCGGTTGACACCATGTGGAGGGCCTGTAGAGGATACACAAATCAGCAATGTGAGGTGTTGAATCCAATATTATGTGAGTCACTTGTAAGTGTGGATATGTTGACATCCTATTCTATGCTGCTTGGTCGCTAATTCTGACACCAATAGTTTCTCTACTTAAGTGTGTCTAATTGCACCCAGTCATGCGTAAATCCCATCAGACGTGTAATAGTCCTGCAGACAAGTGTAAATGCTTTTTTATTTACTTTTTATTTCATTTTTTTTCTTACATTTTATGCCTATGTTTTAATGTTTAAATTATTTTCTTTAGAATTATTTTCGTTTTATTTTTTAGAGGTTTTTTTTATTGCAAATTAAAAAAAAATGGATTTAACCAATAGATTATGTATTGCATATAATGAACGCATTCTCCTGCAGTGATGTGAAATATGGTTACAAATTCATGATGTTCTCCTATTTCATTCATTGGGTGATTAGCAATTCATAAAAAAATAGAGGGGAAAAAAGGAAGGCCATAGCCTTGCTTTGTATAAACACAAAATTAATTAGATGTGAGACCTTCACATCAAGCGAGAATTTGGCTTTTCAAGTGAGCGTGAGTGAGCTCTTTTATTACTGTTCGCCTGAGTGGCATGCGATGCAAGTCTACTCAGTGTGGTGTGATGTTGTGTGTTCTGTCTTCCTGATCAAGCTGTTTCCCTACCTCAGCAAGATAAGTGATGCCAGCAAAGCTGGAATGTGTTAGCCAACCTGTGTTGGACTTTAGGGAGAAAAACATTGCTTTACCCCAATTCATACAGGCAGAGAGTGAGTATTAAAGGATACTTGGACATTGGCTCACTAGTAATCTGTTTTTGATTTTTTTTTTTTTTTTTTTTTGGCTTTAACATTTTTTTAGTACTTTAGCTAATCTATGGTGTTTTAAATACATATATAAATATGTTCACCATGCTGTGCTGAAGTGGCGGAGGCGGGGACAGCAGGTGCAGTGCAATGCCTGTAATAGGGGTCAGTGTTCAAGGAAACGCTTTAACACCTCAATAGATGTGTTTGAGTTTTTGTATATACAGCTTCTCCAGATCGTAACAGCAACAATTCCTGGATTTTTCAAATACCAACCAATAGAAGCTTTTCTAAACATTTGCTTGTGTCAGTAGCAAAGCAAGAGCAAGAGTTGGCAGGGCTATTAATTTGTTTATGACCTGAGTGCCAGAGATGGTTAGACTGTAGTTAGCAAGCTGATGAAGTGGAAGTACATCTATAAAAGTTAGACACTGGACAGTGTGAGCTGAAGCTAATCAAGTATTTTGCTGATTCTGTTCAGCAGATGCAAAATCTGCAGAGCTTTCCCGGAAATGTATCTAATTATTTTTATTCATTATTATTATTTTTTTAATGTCGTAATGCCTGCAAATGCTCTTTAACATTGACTGGAGAGGGAGCCTAGATTTGTCAAGAGAGTGCAGCATTATATATGGTGAATCACTCCAAGTTGTATTGTCTCCTTGTTTTTTTTTGCAGATGTCTTTAATTGACTTAATAAATCTTCCACTGAGGCACACAGGTGCTTATGATGATATGTTAGTGCAGACGTCTTGTGTTTTCATACATATTTATGCATACATCTTTCTAAGTTGGATATTTTGAATTCTGCAGTCTTTTTTGTTATATTATGGTGTATTGTAATCTTGCTCTCTTTATTATTCTAACCCACTGACACAAAAACATCGTTAAGGTATGTTGTATATTTATCGCGTGTGATATGCATAGATATTATGTTTACTGTACTTGTGGAAGAAGTGGAATCCTCTCAGGTGTATGAAACACATTTTATATAGTGAAGTCAGTGAAGATAATCCTTACCTGTCTATAGATTCCTAGCAGGGTGAGGAGTGAATCTTTGTAATTTCAGGCTGTGATAATTTGTCACGAAGCAGGTACTATATTAAGTAGAGTTGCACCAATACCATTTTGTTGGCTCCCGATATTTCCGTCACTCGGCTGTGTGATACAGTATCACCTGATGCAGGTACCGTACGTGTAACCCACATGAGGAAAAGTGCACAATAAAAAAAAAATAATAATAATGTGTATGTAATTGTTTAATAAATTTTGCGAAATATATTATTTCATATTTAATCAGAATTATTTTTATCAAAGTAATGAGAAATAAATAAAATAAAACGATTGCAAACAGTAATTCAGCCTATTAGTTGCTCTTATGGCAGGAAGTACCACCCTCATATGTTTCAGTAGGTAGCACGATAGGTTGCAGAACACACTTGAGCGGCAACGTAGACAGACAGAGAACTGCCTAACAGGCGAGTGAAGACACAACCTGAAAAGCTTATCTACAAAAAAGAAAAACCGCAAGACCAACGCATGGAGTGACAAAACGCAGCCCAACTGTGTTCAAAACACAGTGTGAGAGATCGACCTTGTTTCAACTGGTCTTTGTGTCAGATTGGACATTGGACAACTGTTCTGGATTTTGATGGCGAGCTAACCACTTGGATCTAGATTGAGATAACCTGGATACCTCCTTGATGCATTTCGTAAAGAGAAAAGGGTATTAGAAGTTTGATTGTGCCACTATTTTGGTGCAATAAATTTAAAATCAGAAATTCCAGTTAGACTAAAAGGTACTTCCGAAACATTCTAACTTGAAAGGGTGCACCCAAACCATTGCCTGGCACGGCCAGACTGTTCTCCCTGTATTTTTCAAACACTGAGAGAAAAGTCTGGGAACCAGCCCATTAACGGCCTCTCGAGCAGGTACAAAATCAATCGACAAATCAGATTCGTTTATTTGCGTGACGTGTTCTTAACGAGCAGCGTCACTCTTGCACGTCAGAAGTCGTCTCCACAACAACAAAGATTGTGAACAGGAGAGCTGAGAATATGTTCCAGTCCACGGTAAAATCAGTTTTAAATTACCAAAAACACATCGACACGAGTCATTGACAACAGTCTGTCTCGCGCTAGCCATGTTGAATAAACTCCGCTCTCCTCGTATGTTTACTTCCGCGCGCAAGTCCCTCGTCCTGCCCTCGTCGTTTTACTAACGTCACGTCTGCCCGTCGCTGATTGGTCCACTCCGCTGTCTGTTTGCTGTGGCTTGCACCGCCCTGGAAATTGTATCCACTGAATGGTAGCCAGACTCAATAGCTGGAACAGCGGTGAGTCTAGTGTACCAGGCAACCCAAACCAACCCAAATCGAAGATAGTGAATTAATTATTGATATATAAGTTATAAATGGTGTATATGTGTTAAATGTTTTTTTGTATATGTATAAAGTTTGCGTTTTTTTTTTCACTAAAGCTGGCAATATAAAACTCTCTTGTAGTCTGTCTCAACTTATGCACTCCACTAAGCTTGAGTAGACAAACCTAGTTGTCCACAATTATTTTAAAATTTGGTAAAAAAACAAAAGCCTGAGTTACATACAAATACCACATTTTTTAAAATATACTTTTCCCCCTTTTTATCCTAAATTACTTTATATTCACTTGACTGTAAAGTAATTGCTATCAAGGCTTGGTCAGACACTACTTAATTCATTGTCTGCCATTGACGGAACTAGACGTCCAATCCATTTATAGTGGGAAGGGTGGCAAACGTTCATTCACTGCCACCCTCCCACTTCAAATGGATTGGAAGTCTACTAGTGACAAACTAATTGGTGGGAGGGTGCATCTTGGCCAGAAGAAGAAAAAATATCCTCATTGGCTGCCATTAACAGCACAAAATGTCCAATGCATTTGAAGTGGGAGTTTTGGCAGTAAATTAACTTTAAATGGATTCCATTAGTAATAAACTCAGTGAAATTCACAGCAGAAGGTTGATTGGATGCCTATCATCATCTTGGCAAGGGCGACAAGTGCTTTTTTATTGCGATGTGCATAGCTGGTTGCCATCTTGCGTAAAGCGACTAGTGGTTGAAAACTAGATCTCCAAAAGTACAGTGGTACCTCTACATACAAAGTTAATTCGTTCCAGGACCTCGTTTGTAAGTCGAAATGGTCCTATCTCGAGCAGGATTTTCCCATTAGAATACATTATAATTCCATTAATTTGTTCCAGAGCCCAAAAACCTACACTAAATCCTCAATAAATAATGCTGGTACTATTACAAATGGCAATTACACTTAGCAAAACTAAAAATAAATAAATAAATAAAAATCGAAATAATAATATAATAATAATAATAATAATAATAATAATTCCTGTAATAATGTAACAAATCGGGTTCTAATATGGTGGACATTTTTTGCTGTACTTGAATGCACCGCGCGGCTGACGTGACAGAGAGAGGGAGCGGTAAGGTTGAGACTTACTTTCACTTTCAGTGTTTTCTTGAGCATACAGTCAACTGCGGCGGAGAGTAGGCATTTTGTGTTGGATAAGTTCTGAAATACTAAATGGTTAAAACCTGACGAAGCTGGCGATTTCTTTGGTAATGATACAACAATAATAATTGTTACTTTAACAGGCGAAAGGTGGTCGGGGGAGGACCATGGAGATATATTGTTGCGCCAGTTTACGGATGCGCACCCCACGCTCATTTTTTTTTTTTTATAATTTGCATCATCAATTCAATGGTAAGCGTCACCTTTTTCTTTGTCTCACCACCTCTACCAACCTTTTTGAAACCTGTGTTGATGTCTCTCACAAGAAAATCCGCCGTGCTTTCGTCTGCTGTGCAGTCTTGAGGTCATATTTCTAGCTCGTCGTTGGATGTAGGAACAAATGGCCAGTCAAATTTTACATCGGATGTCGAAAAGATCGTGTGTCAAAACGATCGTATGTCGAGGTACCACGGTACATGTTATTTTTTTAGTACTCCTTGATACGGATGACGTCATTCTAGTGCCGTATCAGTATCTGCATTAGTATCCGTATCGGTGCAACACTAATATAAAGTATCGATCTTTTTTAACTTCACTTTAGTATAGGAACATATTTGAATGTTTAAGCCCTAGAGGGGTTCCACAAGCCGTTACAACAGAATTCAATAATCAGTCCGATGGGTGTATGTACCACAGTATAAGGGCTTGAGAGAAAGTATTTTTAAGATTTTTATTTTTTTTATTTTTTATTTTTATAAGTTATGACATTGGTTCTAGCAGTTCTAAGTGGGTGAGTAGATCTGAAACTCATTAAATGTTGATGTACTCATGAACATGTAATAGCACTAAATGCAAATATTAATATTAAAATACACCCCATTATGTAGTACACCCTGGGAAATGGGGTGGTTTGTTATCAGTGGTTGATATTTTGAGACCAGCATTAACAATGCTTTTGGGCCTTTTGGGTTTAAATAATTGCCTGATTTCCTTTGCTTTTATTGTTTTGATGGCAATCATACGTGTGATACTTCTTTTTATTCAGCATTTTGTTCCCAGTCGCAATATCTCTGAGTAGACTTTGCAAGAGAATACAAGTTAAATATACAAAATTCTCAGACTCAAACAGTGATTCTTATGAAAACAACTTCCCTCCTCCCCTGGAATTGCATCAAGGCCACTCCACTGTCAGCCTTCTGACACTGCGTAATTGACAGTATTTCTGTTGGGATGTGATGGATTGCCTGATTAAGCAGCCTGGCAGTAGAATTCCTCACAGATGGCAAATTAAGCATGAGACAGATGCCCCCGGCCCCCTCCCACCATCTTACCCACTACACAAGCTCAATGACCCCCCTTCAAACTCCAGACTGCTGCCCTCTTCCATGCCTCCACTTGCTGCCCTGTTACTCGCCATCGATTTCCACTTAACATGCATGTATTTCATGTTCTCCTTATAGGTTTGATTGTCTTGGTATTTAGGAAGAACACGATGGGTCAAGGAGAGCCAAGAGGCAAGAGCTAGACTACAGGAGCATTGTGCCTTTTGTGTGAGATTGACATATGATGAAAATTACCTATAAGTATTACTAAAAATTATTGTACAAATGAATAACTAAACACAACCTTTTTCCCATGGTCACGAAGCATGACTCACATAAACTCACAGTATGTGTGTCTTTTAATAGCGCACTTTAAAACAACAATTGCAACAAAGTGTTGCAGTTGTTGCCACAGGTGTCCACATTGAAATGTGGGATATTTAGATTAATGGACATTTAGTTCATTAGCTTGTAGAAATCCATAAACAAGGGCACTTTCACATTAGACCAAAAGGACCATTGTTCGGTTGGAGAGCTACCTCGCAGCAACACTTGCAAATGACTTGTTGAAAAGGTTCAGCATTCACATTGCGCCAACCGAACATTCTGTGTAGCATCACTTGCATGAAAGGCGCCCTCATTGATTGGACAAATAGAAGAGGAAATACCTCCTTCCTGGAAGGGGAGGAAGCATGGAGCATCACAGCACCACGCTGTAATGCTGCATGTAATGTAGCATACAGTAAATTAAGTCACCGCTCGGCCAGCGGTGGGGTCGCTCCCTCCCAACTCGAAGAGTATATAAAAAAAGCATAAGAGGAAATTAAACCACAACAGGGAACACAGATGCGCCATCGCTCTCACTTTTGTGACTTTTTGGACTGTCAAATTGTCACCACTTCTAGGAGACTCACGAAAAGGCCACCCCGAGAGGCTCCGCCTGTCACGGCCACTGTCACTCTTACACGGTGCATTCAGGAACAGCATGCAAAACACAATCGCCGCATTAGAACCCTATTCTGTGTATCAAAGGCAACTGATTAGTGCAGCACAAGAACATATGGCCATGGTTAATCGTCTGTCATCTTGCTATTGTTGATTTTGAATCGTGTGCACACTGTATTTCAGCTTCCAAGGATGTCCTGCGTGTAACGTCACAGCCTGGAGCATCACAGCTCCACACTGTAACACTGCACATGAAGTAGCAAAAGTGCACACTACACCAGTTGCGTTCGCAAACGAAGCAGGGTGCGCTTTAAGCGGACAGAGACACACAATTTTTAAGCGGACCACAATTTGGATGCGTGTTTACATTTACAAAACCAAGCGGACTATCTGCGAAAAAGAACTCTGGTCTGTTTAAAACTAGGGTTGGACATAATTTTAAATTGAACTATTCCGATTCCATGTTTCGATTCTGGTTCCGAACGATTCTCGATTCCGATTCTTTTAAGAAGCAGGGTCACTCGATGATTTTTTAAATTATATGAACTTCTCAAAAGGCTATTCTTAACTTGTATATAAATATCAGTGTTTGAACTTGAATGTGATGAAGTTTTCTTTTCCACCGGAGTGCACTTTCACAAAGATGTTTATTTTTCAAAAGCTCACAGAGAAAATATTTACACAGATTTTTTTGCCATACATGTAAATTAGCTGGAAGCTACGACGAAGCATTAGTATAAATTCTTCTGCTGATAATAATTTGATGATATTTTAATACTGTTGATTTTAACGGAGGCGGTAACATGTTACCTAAAGTACTTAAGTGCTTATACAGTATAAGCTATATAGACTGAGGAGTCTACTGCTTTAAGATGGCGGCTGTTTACTAACGCCAGTGAGTCTGTCATTTCGCACCTACTTCTCTATACATACGCTAATGCCACATAATCTGTCATTTCGCATCTATTTCTATATACATGTGATATCTACCGTAGCCCGACGTAACAATATGATTTAATCTCGTACTATTCCATCCATCCATCCATCCATCCATCCACCCACCCACCCACCCACTGCTTAATCCGGGGTTGGGTTGCAGGGACAGCAGAAGACAGACGTAATTTATTGTTTTACTTACCTGCTTCTGACGGTGCAGCGTGTCAAATACGCGGCACTCAGCTATGCACTTGGCACTTGTATTCCATGAAGCCGGAGGTGTTACTTGAATGCGCAGCGGAGGTCCATTTGGCCTTTCCCAATACAAATGCCCATGCTCCAGAATTCTCTGGGACTCTTGTGGCTTCTTCTTCGTGGTTTTCGGCAGCAATTTTTTTTCCGCTCGGCCGTCAGGGCATCGAAACATGGAATCGAAATATAAAAAATCGAACAGTTCAGGGAGCATCGGAGTGTTAGAACCGGATCCCGTTGATGCTTGATGCCCAACCCTATTTAAAACAGACCAAACAGTGATAGTATGAAAGTGCCCTAAGCAACACTGGACTAAAAATTTAGGGCCTAATAGTCTGGTATCCAGTATGAAAAAAAAAAAAAAAAAAACGTTAACTCTTTCATTATGTTTGTACAGTATTTCATTAAAACTTGATTCGATAAGGATAAGTTGTCTGAAAAATGTATTGGTATGACACATTTTCACAACAAAAGCAAAAACCAATAGATATTCTTCAAAACAAAACAGATTATGGTCAAGCACACAAATGCATTTGATTAGTTTAAAAATTTCTCAAATGATAAATGAATCCATTGCCTACCATTTACAACAATCTTGAAACTAACATTGACAGCGTTGGCCATCCAATTCATTTTGAGTGCGAGGGTTGGCAGCGATTATTCACTGTCAGCCTCGCCATGTCAAAATGGGTTGGACTTCTAGCTCTGTCAATGGCAGCCGATGAATTACATTGAAAAATAAAAGGTTTTCAATTGTTGAGTGGTCTGGAAAAGGGACCTCGTCTCCTCTTCATGTACCTTCAGACTTGAACAACGGGAACGTTGCCATTCTTGCAGAAGTACACATGTACCATGAGAGCAAACACAAGATCTCGCTCACTCCACATGTGCGATAGCAAGGCTCTCGGCTCAAGGGGTGAGGACTAAGTACTTGTAGAGAGAGACTAGGCCTGCTTTCAAATACACAACTAATAAAGCTTTGATGCGTTCACTTGCCTTGTAGCGCCACGCACGTTCATGTTTTTTTCACCCCATCTACAGCCTGGCAATGCTTGGCTCGCACATTCAATTACCCTCAAGCATGTCTTTGTTTTATCTCGCTTGAATGAGTGTGTATTCTTCCCGGTAAAGGCCGGTGCTGGAGTCCGTAAGTAGCCTCCTACTTGAGCAGAGAAGAACCCATACAGCAGAGAAAAGTGTATTAGCACTGTCATACTAATGGTTTTTGCCTGTGTGTGTGGAACTTTTGCCGCCTGGCTTCTGAAACATCCAATCGCTTCACTGGCTTGGAAAGCGTTTGTTATGTTTAGTCCAAAGAGCAATGATGGGATACAGATGGTGCCGGAGCTTGTCATGTCTAGTATCTGCAAGTGCCCTTTTTGAAAATGCCAGCAACGGCCGACTACAGCTCCATCTGCATGCCCGACCAACCTGGGCGTTAGTGTGTCAAGTACCGATCTTGGAGTGAAATGAGCTTTGTAATAGAATGATATCATGCCACCTCAAATCTCAAATGTGGAGCTTTTTATTTAATCTTTTTTGATGAAGCGGCAAGGAACAGCTGAACTACTAGAAATTGTATCACTGCTTTGATTGACAGCATAGGTAAACAAAAGTGGATCACTCTAAGTGAAAGTGTTGGATCATAAGTGATCTGCCTTCCATTGATGGGGCAAGACATCCAATTAATTTTGACTGGGAGGGCTAACAGCTGGCATTAAAACATGAACATTCATAGCCAGTCCTACCAATTTAAATGAATTCAACATCTATCATTTTCACTGGTAGGTAATGAGTTACTAGTAAATAACCTTTTTATTTTTTGAATGAAAAAAGTTCAATTATTATTTTTTTTAAAATAAATAATATCATATTTAGCAATGCTCAGTTTGCTTTCATTTCACATTTACACTTTCCTTCTTTTAATTTGACTTCACAAGGGAAAAAAAAGCTATACAGATAGTCCCCGGGTTACCACTTACTTGACTTACGCAATTTCGACTTTACGACGCAGGAGTCTCCCCGCCATTTTGTCTCCAGTCATTTAAAAAAAAAAAAAAAAAAAAAAAAAAACCTTCAGACCTGCTTTTTTTCTGCTAGGCAAAAAAAATTATCTGCACAGATTTTTACTCTAATCAAACACCAGATAAAGGGATTTTTTTTTTTTTATTAGGGATAATTAATGCTTTTATTGGTTATTTTTAATGTTAATGTGTTTTAATGAGAAATGAGCACTTTAAGTTATCATTTTGAAGTTGCGTTTAATCAGCCCATTTCAAAAAGCCAACAATAGCAAAGAGGGTGTGCTAAACCTCATGATTTGATTTTGATAGGTAAAGTTTAATCCAATCATCTCCCAGAAGTGGCAATAGCAACTAAATTCAGTATATTTATTGGTTTACAGATGTGAACGTGTCATGTCATCCAGCAGCATGCTTAGGTCTGAAGGGGTTAAGTCGTATAAACAGTAATTTATTAAGCCTCACAGTATCTTATTTTTTTTACATATTAATATGTGTTCTGTCCTCACTAAACGTGAATTTGTTCAACTTTACAGACATCAAACAGGGCTTTGTGCTTTTGTGCAATTGTGCTAATTTGCCTAACAAAAGTCCGCTAGCTTAAATGCTATGAATGGTAACGTATTTACAATTAAAACATGAATTATAATTCCATACACAAACACATATTAGCTGAAACAACTTACATCCTTATGTGGGCCTAACCAGAGTGCAGCTGACCTTTATCCATGCCAGATGAGTCTGCTCCTCTGCAGTTATTCTGGGATACTTAATGGGTTAATTCTGATTTATGTAGAAATTCGGTTCACGTCGCCAGTGTAGGAACGGAACTCGTTCATAACTAGGGGACTACCTGTACTCTATTGTGTGTGGTAAAATCTACTGTATGTGCGTGTGTGT
Source organism: Corythoichthys intestinalis (assembly GCF_030265065.1). Classification (NCBI taxonomy): domain Eukaryota; kingdom Metazoa; phylum Chordata; class Actinopteri; order Syngnathiformes; family Syngnathidae; genus Corythoichthys; species Corythoichthys intestinalis. The sequence continues at coordinate 46,333,076 of NC_080406.1, forward strand.
ATAGCTACATGTATATAAGGATTGAATGGATGGATAAATAGGTAGGTAGGCACGTAGGTAGGTTGCTAGCTATGCAGGCACAATGAAAAAATACAACATAAAAGTGGAGTCAAAAGTAGAGTATTTCACCTTTTTCAAGGATTTCCTCAGGTGTTAAATCGTAAAAAAAAATATCTACATTTGGTGGGGACGGAAACACTAGTGAATCAATCAGTGAGAGTAGGTTGTCATCTGCTCATCTTATTCTGTGTGAGGAAATGTGGCAGTGAAGCAAATACTGTAGTAGGGAAACCAAGTGTGTCCTAGTTTTTTTATAGAACCCTGATGATGTAATGCATGAGAAGGTGTGAGCAGCTGTCAAACACTGACCATTAAAGGAATCAAGTATTGTTTTGTTCTAACATAATAATGTAAGATAATGTTGTTTTTGTCTGGAAGAAGCCAATTTTAAAACTTTTGTTGGCTTATACAACAAGTACTGTGTTTGCTTCCGAGCAAGTTTGCAACATTTTCATATACGGTATTTAGTGTGCATAGACACAGGTTGAAGAAACGCCAAAAAGGTTTATTTTTTTACTTTTTGTTGGTCGGAATCTTCATACAGCTGCAGTTCCTTTTCTTTTCCTTTCTTCCTTACTTTCATCTTATGGCTCCATGGAATTGATTTCTACCCGCCTGTCTGCTGCTATCTTTGTGAGACACGGGAGAGAAAAACAGAGATGGAGAGCCCGAGTTCTCCTTCAAGGAAGGTTTCATATTCCTCCCTCGAAAGATTTTTTTGGTGTTCAACCTTTTTTGGATTTTGGATAAGAACAAAGAGACTTTGTAGGCCAAAAAAAAAGAATCATGTCGAGTCTGATGGAGGTGTGTGCAGTATGCTGAGGAGATAGCTAGCCTTCAACCCACGGAATCAATTCACCAGCAGAAAATCATCTTCATTGCGCTAAATGGTAACACACCTTGAGAGGCTTGGCCCTTGACATGGGAAAGAATAGCTGCAAGAAACAAGTATCGTGGGAGATGTAAACATCGTTTCACTGCCAACCCAAAACTGGCTCATCATCTTTGTGTAGGCATGTCATACCTGTGGGTACTTTTCATTTTCCTCTTGATTTTCTCTTCTGAAAGTTATTCTAAAATCTATAATGGTTTGTATATGTGATGCATGAGCTTTAACTCATTGGCTGCCATTTAGTGCGTTATTTTAAAATGTGTAATGGTTTGTATTTGTGATGCCTGAACACAACTCATTGGCTGCCATTTACAGTGTTAGATATCCAGTCCATTTTGTTTTGGATGGGGCAAATAAATGAATGTTTAATTTATTTGTTACCTGTGCACCATGTATTCAGCCTTGGTTTACCGGCCATGGGTGGCGATAGACCTCTGAAAATGCATGCGAAATCACAGACATGAGAAATCAGCAGTGTTGTTAATCTTACTTTAACAATTCAAAAAGTAATTGAGTTAGTAACTCAGTTACCTCAATGTAAGAGTAATTAGTTACTCACCAAAGTAACAGACATTACTTTTCATATTCTACACGTTATTACATGTTACATTCTGCATTTTTCACATCAAATATGTTTACATGAAACAATTGAATTGAACTGATTTTTTTCCATTCAGGAAAAAAAAAACATAGGTCACAATTTTTACAATTTTTAAATTTTACCTGTATAAGAGTGTAATGGTATCGAAACTTTAACTTTCAAATGCTGTGAGAAAAAAAAAAGCCTTTTTATTATTTCTGTTGTACTGAACCCATACTTTTGTAGTACATATATAATATATATGTAGATTTTTTTTCAATATGCAGATTTATTTTTCAATATGCAGGTGAGGCTCTGAATATCCTTAATCTCCTTTCTTCTCTCTAGTTGTTTTGATTAAAAAACATCACACAAGGTTCATGGATACGTCATTCAAGAAAAGTTTAGGGCAAGTGACTATATTTGGTAATATAATATATATATATATATATATATATATATATATATATATATATATATATATATATATATATATATATATACATACAGTGCCTTGCAAAAGTATTCGGCCCCCTTGAATCTTGCAACCTTTCGCCACATTTCAGGCTTCAAACATAAAGATATGAAATTTAATTTTTTTGTCAAGAATCAACAACAAGTGGGACACAATCGTGACGTGGAACAACATTTATTGGATAATTTAAACTTTTTTAACAAATAAAAAACTGAAAAGTGGGGCGTGCAATATTATTGGGCCCCTTTACTTTCAGTGCAGCAAACTCACTCCAGAAGTTCAGTGAGGATCTCTGAATGATCCAATGTTGTCCTAAATGACCGATGATGATAAATAGAATCCACCTGTGTGTAATCAAGTCTCCGTATAAATGCAACTGCTCTGTGATAGTCTCAGGGTTCTGTTTAAAGTGCAGAGAGCATTATGAAAACCAAGGAACACACCAGGCAGGTCCGAGATACTGTTGTGGAGAAGTTTAAAGCCGGATTTGGATACAAAAAGATTTCCCAAGCTTTAAACATCTCAAGGAGCACTGTGCAAGCCATCATATTGAAATGGAAGGAGCATCAGACCACTGCAAATCTACCAAGACCCAGCCGTCCTTTCTTCTCAAACAAGCAGAAAACTGATCAGAGATGCAGCCAAGAGGCCCATGATCACTCTGGATGAACTGCAGAGATCTACAGCTGAGGTGGGAGAGTCTGTCCATAGGACAACAATCAGTTGTGCACTGCACAAATCTGGCCTTTATGGAAGAGTGGCAAGAAGAAAGCCATTTCTCAAAGATATCCATAAAAAGTATCGTTTAAAGTTTGCCACAAGCCACCTGGGAGACACACCAAACATGTGGAAGAAGGTGCTCTGGTCAGATGAAACCAAAATTGAACTTTTTGGCCACAATGCAAAACGATATGTTTGGCGTAAAAGCAACACAGCTCATCACCCTGAACACACCATCCCCACTGTCAAACATGGTGGTGGCAGCATCATGGTTTGGGCCTGCTTTTCTTCAGCAGGGACAGGGAAGATGGTTAGAATTGACGGGAAGATGGATGCAGCCAAATACAGGAACATTCTGGAAGAAAACATGTTGGTATCTGCACAAGACCTGAGACTGGGACGGAGATTCATCTTCCAACAGGACAATGATCCAAAACATAAAGCCAAATCTACAATGGAATGGTTAAAAAATAAACGTTTCCAGGTGTTAGAATGGCCAAGTCAAAGTCCAGACCTGAATCCAATCGAGAATCTGTGGAAAGAGCTGAAGACTGCTGTTCACAAACACTCTCCATCCAACCTCACTGAGCTCGAGCTGTTTTGCAAGGAAGAATGGGCAAGAATGTCAGTCTCTCGATGTGCAAAACTGATAGAAACATACCCCAAGCGACTTGCAGCTGTAATTGGAGCAAAAGCTGGCGCTACAAAGTATTAACGCAAGGGGGCCGAATAATATTGCACACCCCACTTTTCAGTTTTTTATTTGTTAAAAAAGAAATTATTCAATAAATTTTGTTCCACTTCACGATTGTGTCCCACTTGTTGTTGATTCTTGACAAAAAATTAAAATTTTATATCTTTATGTTTGAAGCTTGAAATGTGGCGAAAGGTTGCAAGGTTCAAGGGGGCTGAATACTTTTGCAAGGCACTGTATATATGTGTGTGTGTGTGTGTATACAGTATATTATATTGTAGCATCTACAACAGAAATGTCCAAAGTCCGGCCCGGGGGCCAAATGCGGCCCGTGGTGAAATGTCATCCGGCCCCCAGCCCCTGTCATAAAATCAATAACATCTGGCCCGCACACAGACTTAATGAATCAGTCAGCAGTACTGCTACCACCAGATGAAGTAGCTTACACACTAAATGCTGCTCCTCATTTACCCACCAAAAGGCAGCAGCACTCTAAGCAAAATTACCCCGTGTAAGCCTTTACTTCCAATTTTCTAAAATGACGACAACATAAAGAAAGTTGACAGCGACGGCCGATGCTTCAAGGATAGGTGGAAATTGGACTATTTATTCACTAAAATACTGCCTCATTTGCAAAGAGACAGTAGCAATTTTTAAAGAGTTTAATGTGTGGCGATATTACCAAACAAGACACGCTGACATGTACGACAAAATTACAGAGAAGATACTCAACGAGAAATTGAAGCAACTTGAAGCTAGTTTTATTTCACAGCAGCAGTATTTCACAAGAGCCCGAGAGACGAAAGAGAACGCCACAAAGGCTAGTTGTGAGATTGTTGAAATTATTAATTAAAGAAAATAATATAGCAAATAAGACGCACAGAATGGCTTGCTAAAATTTGCTTAGATATATTGTTCTACGTAAAGGACATCAGCCAAGGTCGGCCACCCACATTTTTACCACACCAAATCTGGCCCCCTTTGCAAAAAGTTTGGACACCCCTGATCTACAAGGACAACACCAACTTGGTGATGTTAATGCATACCCAACAGGAAAACAGTACAATATTTTCAATCAATTGTACCCACCTGGATGACGCGAACTGTCTGCAAGAAAGGGGTCCCCGAGAGTTTAAGATGACGCTCGCCACATTAAATGCTAATGCTAACGGGAACAAGCATGCTATGCTAACGCTCCGAGCTGCCAAGCATTGCGTTTGGACAGCGTCACCACCCACTTTTCTCCTCCTCCCTCTCAGGCAGCTGTGACAAAATCAGACAACAAGTAGTTCATTTAAACAAATTGTAGTAACACCGCTAAAGCAACCCTTTACATCCTCAATAACAGTAACGGCGTTGCAAAGATGGGAAAGGTAATTAATTAGATTGCTCACGACTGACAAAAAATAACGCCATTAGTATCACCGTCATACTCTAACGCTGGTGTTAACAGCACTGGAAATCAGGAACCTAATCACACAATATTTAAATTAATGGATTTTATTTTACTATATTTTTGATAGAATATATGATTTCCAGTTACTTATTATTAGAAAGCAAGAAGTGATAGGAATATACAGTAAATAAACCTGAGTTTAACTGCTTGCTGAATTCGCTGCGGTCTTGTGCAATGCTGTGGGGCGACACCAAAACACCAAAAGTGATTTGATAATTGGATAAAATATCAGTGCAAATTGTGTCATGCTGCATTTGGATACTGAATTAATTTCACATTCAATCAATTTCTTTAAAGTGATCTCCTAGTTTCTAAACTTCTCTAAACTACTTTTGATGGCCTGGTGTCTGCCAACAGTGTGCTGTATCAAGATTCTTGAATGACAATTTCTTTATTTAAAAGCACTTTCGTCAAGTTCATCTCTGCAGGTGTTCCCACACTGATCAAATAAATACTGAGAAGGAAAATATCACGTCAACCAAAAAGGCACAATGTTGTAATCACATCATTGGGTGTCTTTCTGCGAGGAAAGACATTTCATTCTGTGAAATCAAAAGCTTTTTTTCCCATCATGTCCTTTCAGCACTCAAAAACAAACTCATTATCATTTGTTTTTCCTCTTTTAATAACATAGTTTCTTTGTAAGGACTGCTGGAAACTGAGGCGGAGATGGGAGGTCGACGCTTGTAATTGCCATGTTGCTAGCGCAATTACACTTTTTATTTTCATTTTTTTTCTTAACATTCAGTGTATTCTCGTCAAAGAGTTCCTGGAAACTCAGGAATAAAGTGGCTGAGTAAAAAATTATGTACTGTGTTTTATACTTTCCAAGTTTTCATGTCTCTCATGCGATTTCGATTTATGGATTTCAAACCACACAGGATCTGTGTGGTCCAAAAACTAAACAATTGTCTTAAATTGCAACATAGCTCACAAAAATTGATTTTGCATATCACTTACAATTGCTTGACTTTGCTCCATATTTCCTTCACCTGTTCCACCAGACTTGCTGTCAAAGTCATTGTGTTGAATTCGAGAGTTTGAGGTTTAAAGGGCCAAAGCAGGTCAGTGATGGCGCTCGCTGTGAATGGCCAACTCTGTCACCTTCTGTTTTGGTTCACTGCCAGCTGTGTGGTTTGACTTCCACTTGACTTCAACTCCAGATGTTCACAACAAATATACTCTGTGTGTGGGTGCGTGCTACATATTTTGCACATAGTTGTCATATCACCATATGCTTGCCCGGTACAGTATAACTGCTGTGTGTCTTCGTTCCTTTTCTGATCCTATCTTGTTTTCACCTGACAATCTACGGCTCGTGCTCACACTGTATGTATGACGACACTAAAACACTTTATTAATGAAAATACTGAAATTCGTACGAGCATATTCAAGTCAATTTTGTGGTAGCTAAGACCTAGATACCATCTGCAAGGACTAAAACACAATTAAACACAACAGAATGGCATGCGGCTGTTTTTCGCAACAACATAAAATTCCCAGCCGTTTTATGATCATTGCTTTTTATATTGCAGATACAATAAAATCCCCAGCTGAAAGCTACGGAATCACAGCATTGTGCATCTTGACAAACCTTTTACTCCTCAAGATAATGCATATATTAATACATAATGATTAATTCATTCTAAATTTACCTTAAAAAGTGTATTCAATATGAAATCATTGGAAATTCATTTAATTTTCTTTTACCCTTGTTTTTATTTTGATGCATTCACCAAGTCAAATAGTGGTACTTGGACATCAGATCTCATCGACATATGATCATTCCAATATCCAATGTAAAATTTGGCTTGTCAATTGTCTCGAAATATGACGACATTCTCGGAATACAACTATTTACGACAGCGTCACAATTTCATGGTTTTCCTGCAAGACGGACGCATGGTGGATTTTCTTGTGAGAGACATGAGTCTCAAGAAGGTTAGTGCTGGTGGTGGAAAAAGGTGACACTTACCAAATAAATTAAGATGGAAATGATAGAAAAATATAAGAGTGGTGTGAGCGTCAGTGAACTGGTTGGACAATACGGCCAGAATATGTCTACAATCTCGACTGTCCTCTTCTGACCTCCGTTTAAGAGTCTTTATAAGCTAAGGTGACAATTATTATTGTGACATTGGCAAAGAAGTCACCGGCTTCGTCAGGTTTTTAATCATTTATTTCAGAACTTCTGTCCGCCGCAGCCAACGCCAAAATCAATAGAACATGTTAAGAGAAAGTAAAAACGTCCCACTCTTCCGCACCCCTCTCCCTCTTGTCAGTCACACGGTGCATTCGGAAACAGCATGCAAAACACAACCACCACAATAGAACCTAATTCTTTAAGTTATTATTATATTATTGTTAGTGCTGTCAAATTTTGTGCGTTAATGAGCGGTAATTAATTTTTTGAATTAATCATGTTAAAATATTTGACGTATTTAACGCAAGCGCGGAATGACTCGCTCATGCATCTCATAATCCCACTGTTACGTCCCACGGGCGGCTCGCTAAGGGCATAACATAAAACGAGCCACACACACAAGTAGCAAGTTGACACAAATGTATTCACACAATGGTTGTCTATTTCCGTGTGTGCACTGCAACTAACTGATGAGCCGTTTAGGGTGTTGTCTGCCTTTTGTCTAAAGTCAGCTCCAGCACCCTGCAACCCCGACAAAAATAAGTGGTGTTGAAAGTGAATGGATGCAGTTTCTTTAGTGTTTTCTACTCAGATTTTCATGTATGGTCAACAGAGCATTTCAGATACATTTACCGTAATTTCCCGAATATAACACACACTTTTTTCCCCCAAAATCAACTTGTAAAATCATGGTGCGCATTATAAACGGGTACATGGATGGAGACAGAAATATATATATATATATATTAAATATATATATAAACCGATTTTTTTTTTTTTTTATTGACACAGCCACGTTGTGTTGAAGAAACGTATGTGGTGATCCGTTGCCGACCATTACGGTACGTGACGTCACCATTTTGTTTCGGTAATACTTCACTTTGATCGGCCGAATGATTTCGTCTGTGTTAAATTCTGCTTTTTTCACTCTTCATAAAGCACACAATTTCGTTTCTTGAACTCATTTAAGTCAACATTTATTACAGCTCCGCAAATCGGACCATAACAAACGTAACAACACAGACTTAGTGTGTGTGTTCGTCAACTATATCTGTCCCTCGGGAAACTCAAACCCAAATAACAATAGTTCCTATTGTTACTGTCGTGTCGACAGTGATGAGCTCTCTCGGATTTCCGACTTACGTTCTCACTTTCATTTTACCGTATCAATCCATGGAAAAAACATTTATTCATCATGATGAAACGAGCAAGTTATACAGCAGCCTTTAAAAGAAAAGTCACATCTGTTTTGTTTTCTCCTAGATTCTGGTAAGTTGAAGAAGTTGTCAAATCATATTATTACTGTAAATATTGTCAGTTTATGGTAATGTTTTGAACTACCAATATGCTATGCTTGTGCTGTGTTTCACCATTCTGTAAAATGACATTTCTGTATCTGTACAGCAGCTCTGTTTTCTTGTATTCTTCTATTTATTGGTGCTAAAATTAGGGTGCACGTTATAAACGGGTACAATAATTTCCCCTAGATTTTACAAGTAAATTTGGGGTGCGCATTTCCACGGGTTCACCTTATATTTGGGAAATAACAATACTTAATTTAGGTAATTTAGCCTAGTCACTTAATTTCGACGTTGTCGAAAATATTACTTGGACTTTCTCATTATACTTGCTTTCTTTTAGCCGATTGCAGGGCTTTCAAATCAACTCTGAATATTTGAGTGTGAAACGTTTCACTAATTTTATGAAGTAATATATTGCAGTATCACAATGTCGAGGGAACAGATGGGTTTGAATAGCAGAAAGTATTTGCTCAGTTTACAGGTTTACTCGGGCTTTGCTTGCAGTAATGTGTTTTTGACTCGTATTGCCTTGAAATTGCTCTTCATTCGGTGCTTTGTAGCACACTTCCTTTTTTTCTATTGAATCTCATCAGCTTTGGGGAAACAGCCCAGTTGCCTCTGAGATGCCACTCTAGCCGATGCACCCTGACAGACTGCAATTAAATGAGAAAGTGTAACATATGAATATTAGAAAGTACTTTGACACAAACATCATCACAGTCTTTTGTTGCATTATGCAGCTCAACATCAGGAGGGGGACCACTCATCCATTTCCATAAAGTTTATGTCCCTACTCTCTACTATGTCCTCGTCCGTTGCCTTTTTGTTGCTCCCAGTCTCCCCTAAAGCGGTTTGTTAACAGCTGTAAATATAATCACTATTCACACATAAATGCTCAAACCCGAGATGGGGTTTTGTCAGTCATTGCATCTCAATTTTGCATCCTGTGCTCATCTCAATACGTATTTGTGAGGGCAATAGAGGAATAAATGCTGATGGAAGTACAAATTACTATGAGGCCGGTGTGATACCTCATTTATATGTGCATTCATTTTCAGTATGTCAGTGATTAAGGTCTGGAGACGGTCATTTTAGTGATGAATGAAAGTGAATGTGAAATATTTGTTCATGTAATTGTGTCTCAATCCTGGAAAATGTGGTATATCACAATGTATAGCTCAGCAGCAGAGGTGACAGGCGTGTTGCCACCACTAGGCAGAATTAGTGGGCTGTCTTGATATGACCTCACCTCAACCTGACACCTCGCATCCACTCAGATGGCTCAAAGAGTGATTGCCAAAATTTTTGTATGTCTGCTTACCTTTCCTAGGATTTAATAGGGATGGGTGGGGAACTTTAAGTACTGTAATCCATCCTGCAAAATAGTCTCCTGCGTTAACTCATAATAATGTCAAGTCCTGTCTTTTTTCCCTGACCCTCACTGCAGCCAAGTCACTACTTGGGATACTAGAAAAAAAAACCTCTTGGCATATTCTGCACTCTTGAATTACTGGAATATGGCAAAAAATCAGGTTGTGTTATGTTAAGCCTCTCTTAGATTCAGACTTGTTTACCCAATAGATTCTAGTTCTGGGTTTTGAGTTTCTTCTTTGTTCCTAGTATCATATGAACATATTTTGGCTTTACACATGCAATCAAAAGAAAAAAAGATCCCTCAAGGCCAGATAATAATAACAGCTCGAGGCAGATTCTCGATGTGCATCTTGTGTAATGCTGTAATTAATCAAAGCAGGAAACGGCTAACTGCCGATAAGACAGCCAGTCAAAAGTTCATTTTGTTGAAATAGGAATTGAAGGCTGAGGTAAATATCATAACCCTTTATGAATAAATAGAAGAAAATGACCCCAAAATCTATTCAGACCATGGACATACTTTGAGTTAAAAGTTGATTATACACTCCTGTCCTATTAATATGGGGTGGCGTGGCTCAGTGGTAGTGTAGCCCCCCAACCCAGAGGTTGTTGGTTCGATTCTCTGCCCTAATTAACTCGTCCAAGTATCCTTGAGCAAGATACTGAACCCCAAATTGCTCCTGCTGCTGCGTCAAAAGTAGGTGGATGGTGAGATAGTGTAAAGTGCTTTGAAGGCCTTGAAAAGGGGAAAAGCACAATACAAGTATAACACCGTTTACCAAAATCTAATGGAAATATTTATTAATTCCTTTGATCTTTTATTAAGTTTTCAGTTACACTCACCATTGATTTTTCATTCACATTTAATTTTACGATTCTGTCCCAATGCGGGATTTTGCTTTTTTTGTAACATTATATCATAACACTTGGAAACTTAAAAACAAACAAACAAAAAGAACCAATTGTATTCGTCAGGTGTGCAATGATGTGTAATTTGTACTGTTGTCCTGATACTAAAATTTTCTACCCAGTATTGATACAGAAAAAATATTCAATACAATTTTCTATACTACATAAAAAAACAAAATTAAATTTTGGGTCATTATTATTATTATTATTATTATTATTATTATTATTTTATTTTATTTTAATTATGATGATTAACTATTTCAGTGCCATTGACGATTATAGATATGAATAGTAGTGCAAAATCAAATTTACCCCTTTACAACAAATTGCTGATGATCCATGGTAGTGTGAAACTAGATAAATGAATATCGACACTTTTGCAATCAAATATTGTATCCGGATATCTATCATGACTTTTGACAACCTGAGTAATTTTGTTCTTGAATTTTAGTGTCAGGCCATTTATTTACCACAACGGACCATTCACAGAGTGGTGTACTGCACACACACATTGAGATATGCTTTTATGTGTGCGTTCGAATGGACACCTGGTGACAGAAAAATCCCACACCCACTTTCCTTCTGCTTGTCCTGCATCACTTGTTTCAGCCGCTTGACCTTCGCACTGGGAAAGCAGGTTTATAATGGGATCAGTGGCCACTGGCAGAACCTTTCACCCTGAGTCTCATCACTCGTGCTTACAGTAAGTGGATAAGAGCTGGACCATGGAGAAGAGCATTGGTGGTTTGGGCAATGTGGGCTATATAGACTTTGCTCTGGATTCTTAAGTGCTGCTGTTTTACTCCAGGTGACCTTGGATTCAGTGGCTAAAAGCATCTTGTATTAATAAAAACAAAGCAGTTTTTTTTTTTTTTTTTTCCCCCGAAGACAGGCAGTCAATTCAAACAAAAGAATTTGTCTTCTCTTGGCTTTTATATATTGATTTATTAATGAATAATCACTATTATGTCATATTTTGGTATAATCCCACCATCGTAAAAGGTATTTTCTTATGTGTATGTCAGTAGTTGCTGTTAGGGGCCATGCTTTTTTCTGCAAGTGGCAGAGCAAACCCCCAACTCTAGTGGAAAACAAACCTGATCAAGAGTTATTGATCTTTCATACAGTGGTAAATGATGTTCCCTCTATTTTTTCATGTGTCTGAGCAGACACACAAACTCCTTTGAGCACACTGAGGACCACTGTGAGAAACATCAGATGTGTACACTGTGGCCACACACCAGTATCACGCCTGTTCAAAACCTTGGATCATGGCAAGTTACATGGCTTATTAAAAGAATGAAGTTAAAGCAGCAATTTTCATTTGTTTTAATATAATTGATTTGGCCCACTTAAAATGAAAAAGACAAACATCTCGTTCATGAGATGTGTACTATGTTATATGTAAGAGTCCTGCTTCAACCATAGGAAAAGTCTTACTTTGGCTTGGGTTAGGTCCAGTTGTTGCATGGGTGAGTTAATAAATAAAATATAATGAATAACCACAATGGGAGTATATCAAAACTCCCACATTAAATCTGTTCAGACAATAAGGTCACTCAAGATTTCTCTTCTCCTTGTCTAATCAACTATACAGGACATGTTTAAGAAAAAAAAAAAAAAAAAAATCACTCATTTACACCACTTGTTCTTCCAGTTGCACATACTCCGACAGCCATTCTATCTTAAAATAACCACATTTCTTTTTTACTTTGGCTTGATGAGTATAGTATCATTGCCCATTCCTTTTGCCATGATATGGAGTTAGCGTTTGTGTCTCTTAGTTCTGCTGCACTGTTGTTAGCTAGCTAGCATGCACGTGGCGTTTGGTCAGGTCACATATGCCAAACACTCTCACTGCTGTGATTGGCTGCGTAGCCAAGTGAACTGTATCACATTATTGGCTAGACACATGTTGCTTTAAGTTGCAAAATGGTACAGAAAACAATTCTGTTGATCTAATTAATTAAATTATATCAGTGCTAATGTTAGATATTAATTAATACTGTAATGCTTCAAAAATTGGCAACGGAATGTTGCTTCAATAAATCAGTACAGGAGTTTAGCTGACATTTCACTCTTTATTTTTCTCCGCGCCTGCCCAGGTCATGAACCTCACAACTATATACAATCATGGTGTAGTAACGCACCAATGAGAGTGTTGCGTTGCAGTATTAAACGCACCAGTAGGAGCATCGCGTTGCTGTATCGAATGCACCAATAGGAGTGTCACGCTGACACATCACTGAGGCGCCGACAGTAGTCCTAGTGACGTTACGTCAATATGTTTCTGTTGAATTTTATTTTGTGCGCTGCATACATTTTCTTGTGTGCTCAGTATATGCAAGCAGTGCGCGGTTGTACATGCTGTTAGATATGTGACTTAAATATACTCCAGTTAAATCTCTGGGGGGGAAGAGTACCTCAGCGTTTGAGAATACCACACAGACTGTTGCTTATATTCATGTTGGCTTATGGTCTCTGCTTAAAAATACATCAGTCAGAAAGATAAAGGAGAAAGTCTTTAGAAGCACTAGAAAGGAAGAACCAAACGGGGATCCATTGACAGATTTGCCCTTTACTCCCAGCTGTTATACAAGTCATACAAAACTGAAATAGAGGAGCATATTTTCATATTCATATGTTCATTTTTCACTTTGCCCTTGCTAAGCAAACCTTGCTTTGCTCATAGAAGATTTTAACACTTTCAATACACTGTTGATGTCCAATCATGTGTCTCTTACGAACGAAATTAAAACTCTTGAAATGAAGTTTGTCCCTTGTAGATGTCCAATCCATTTGAACTGGGAGTGTGGTGGTGACTAAACATTTGTTTATTTGCTGCTGACCCTCCCACTTCAAACAGATTGGACGTCTACCACTGTCAATGACAGCCAGTGAGTAAAGTAGGTTTGATTTTGAGGTGGGAAAAACGTCCACCCAAAGGTGGATTTAAATTTCATTTGTGGAGTGTATTGAGTTACATAGGATGAGAATGATAGACAAAGAAACTTAAAAATGGGGCTAGAACAGCGAGATTAATCCACTTAAAAAAAATAATGATAAAATAACATGACTAAAATAGTGATATTAATCCATTTTAAAAAATGTCTACAATAATGAGATTAATCTATCTAAACGTAGCAAGGGGCACTAAAGCCTGAGGTGATCTTGACTCATTCATTAATACATTTTCTGTGTTTCACATTTTAATTTTAATGAAGATTTTTGTCTGCTGCCATGGTTAAGTGAATCTAAAAGAAAGGGAGGAAGGGTGACAGAAGGTGGCTTTACAGGAGGTACCCCCATAATCCAATCCTCCCACATGCAGTTTGGCTTCTTCTGCTTCCAGAAGGTTGATTTGAGAAGTTAAAAGGCTGAAAGCAGTGTCTTTAGTAATTTAAAAGAATAAAACGAGAAAGCTTTAATTTTGGACAAAAGCCGAAGGACAAAATGGCTTTCATCTATTTTTATGTTGTTACAAAGAACATTTCTGGCCTGTCCGGTGAGCTTGTGATGTGAATGAGATCAATCATTAGTTCCTGAATATTAGAGCTAAACTACATCAACAGTTTTAAGACTAAATTATAACATATATAATGTTAATCAATTAAGCAAAGGTGGATTAAATACCTTTTTAATTCCCTGAAGATATTCAGGCCTTATGTTTAGTTCTTTTTACTATTTAAATCCAATTTCTTGTTCAAAGGCATCAAATTATTAGTGTGACTAATGTCAAATTTTATTGCATGTGAATTATAATGTGACTTATACACAGCATGTTGAATTTAGCAGCTCTCTGTAATCCTTTCAAAGTAGGTATGTAAACATTTTATGCACTCGCATGAGCAAACCAGCAAGTCATTGATTGTTCAGTAACATGCAGGGAAAGTCCATTAATGGCCATGTTTTCGATTTTTGCGAACAAAGAAATGTACACATACGTGTAGAGGGACTCCCCATAGTTTGCCTCTTTTTTAAATTTCTTTAATTTTTACAATTACTCAACTTTGGGTATTTTCACATAAAATTGTATATATAGTTATGACATCATTTTCTACACTTTCCTTCATTCTTATTCTTCATGTTGGCATATTTTGGGGCAGTTTAAACGACACCCACGTGCCAATTTTGATGCCCACCTCACTGAAGATTGCAGCTAAACTTGATGTGGAGTAGGTGAGAACTAAGCCTGTCGCAATATTCAACAATTCCATTTATCGCACGATAAATAAAAATGAAGGCGATAATTTTTCCGCTGCGATTTATCGCCTCGGGTGCACGTGCGTGCGCGCGTGCGGCAGACATGCTGTTAAAAGTTCAGATTCCTTGTTACCAACTGCGTAAAATGCATCTTCGTTCCAGGCCCGGCAAAAAATAGCACCGGAGCCAATCGTTCCCATTACATCCTATTGTTCAACGTATATCGACCACGTCAGTGCTCCGGATTGACTGCGGACCATCTCCGGGTGAAATTTCACGCGGGGTGGCTATTTTTCTGCACAACACCGGATATTTGGGTGGCAAATTAAGAGTGCTGTGCTTGAAACTCGTCCTGTTTATGAAAGTCGATTGTCATATGCTGGTGTTGTGCAGTAATGAGCAGACGTGACTTCTGTGGTGTTTGTTAACTTTTTTAATGCACACACACACTAGACATCATTTTAGTTGTGATTTCTTATCGCGTTTATATGGGTGTACTTGATCTATTAATATATACTGTATTCTTACTGTGTTATTGTGGGGGGGGAGGCGCAATAATATCGCATATCGCAATAATTTATGAGATAAATTATCGCACACTAAAATTTGTTATCGCGACAGGCCTAGTGAGAACGCACATTGAACTCAACTGAAGGATACATTTGAAGTAACAATTTCCCAGCACATTCAACTCAACTTTGTGCATGAATGAAAACGTTTTTTTTTTTTTTTTTTTTTTTTTTTTTTTTTTTTTTTTTTTTTAGCAGAACATATATAGATGGAACTATCCGATGATACCTTGTTTATTAAAATTGGTGAGAAAATAAGCATGTTATAAACCTTTAACTCACACTATTGTAATGGCAAAAATTGGTCTCAAAGTCAGATGCAGAGTCCTACTGATTTCTATTACACTGACTGACCAAAACTAGCCTCATTTTGTTATTACTTTGTTATTACTTGTCATGGAACAATGATCTTGGAACCACCATGACTGGAAAGATGCTTTCATGCAGCTTTTAACTACCTTTATCATACATTTTGCTTGCATTCCGTATATTTTTCCCTCACATACCTGTTGAAAGGAACCTCTATTACTGTGGCATGAACACTTTCCCTGCCATTGATAGGGATAGATATCAAATCCATTTGAATAGGGAATAGACAGTGATAGATATCAAATCCATTTGAATAGGGATAGCTGCCATCGAGTGTCATCTGCCATTGAGTTAAATATCAAACCTTGGCTAACTGCCTTTTAAAAAAAGGGTCTGTTAAGGGAGGTTTTTTTTAATTTGCTTATGTGTACACAGACCACAAAACTGCTTTTTAATCAAATGTTTTCCATGTTGAAAACAGACAAGCAGCTGTTGTGAACACTCCCCAAAAATTGTGGTGATGGCCCAAAGATGGCCCAAAACATCGACAAGACCAGTGCAAGTAAAACCCAGCCCACTTGACATTCTAACAAATAGTACTGCTTGATTTTGCCTAATTCAAATGTCTCAATTCCGGAAACTCACAATGGGTCCATAGCACACACACCAACAAAAGAAAAGAAAACCGTACATACGGAGATATAGTAATAGGAAGTGGAAAGAAAACAAAAAACAAACAGAACTTCAAGAAAGCACTGGCTAACAGTGTACAGCAAACAGGCTTTTGCCAGAGACTCGAACTATATCTATAGCTCTTTGTAGGGTCTGTTAAATCCATTAGAATATTATTTCCAGAATCATTTCGCCATCACATGAAGCTGTACATCAATTTTCTTAAAAGCGCCTTAAAGGTGGGTAACCCATAGTTAACAAATAATTGGCTGGCACTGTTCCATCTAGGCACACGCATTAACAGCCTCAGTGCATCATTGTAGGCTACATTTAGCCTCTGCATGGCTTTAGCCGTGTACCTTGACCACAGGTGAGCAGTGTAAAATGGTGTGCAGTGCGCCCTAAAAAGTGAGGTTTTTCCGTGAAGGGAACACATAAAAAAACTTTTAAGCATGTTTGCCTGTGCATAAAGTTTACAACATTGACGAAGAATATCTATATATAATAAAGAATAATAATAAAGTAATAAAAATAATAAATAATAAATAAATAAATAAATAAAGAATATATATAATATGTCTGACTGGTCTTTATATATGAAGCCCTGAGGTTTTTAACTTCATTGCAAATTTTCAGAGCTATTTTGCCCAGAAAGAACCGAGGGAATATAGACGCTCTTCTTCTTTAGAATGTACAGTCATAATGCTACTTTTCCCTGCGTTATATTTGATGTCAATACGGTCACCAAATTGTGAACATAGTGAGAGCAGCTGCAAGCCAGCACTGAATGGGGAGAGCACCACCACATCATCCGTGAACATAAGATGGTTAATGACAGTGCCTCCAACACAACCAGTATTACACTTGTTGAGACAGCTGGATAAATCGTCCATGAGAACATTGAACAAATATGGTGAGATAATTCCTAATAAGAAAATCCCGATTATTTCCTCTTAAATCCAATTTTACAATATCAATTACGATTTCTTGGTAAAATAACAATAATGGCAAATAAATTAATGTCTTCTGTTTAAACTTTTTTTTTTTTTTATTAGAACTGAAAGTGCTGGTAAATTTAACTCTGTTAATACACACATAACAATCCCTTGGGATTAAGAGCAACATACTCAAGCTTTTTTCTTAAATTAGATTAAAGCAATAATGAAAGAAAATAATGCATATACTATTTGAAACAAAACTAAACATGAGAAAGGTAGTCAGTAAGTCTGTAAACCAAATAGTCTGTCAGCAAGTCAGTCTGCCAACCAGCTAGCCAGTCAGTCAATCAAGTCAGTCAGGCAAAGTAGGTAGGCAGCCAGGCTTAGGTTGATATGGTGTTATATTTCTCACTGGTCTTACTTAAATAATATCGATAATAATAATAATAAATTAATGATTAGTGCAAAACTCAGTCAGTAATAACAATATGCAAAGTGGCAATCACCTTGTCTAAACAAACACAAATATGCACCCCGGTGAAAGTAACTAACAAAATGATCCCTTAGATTTCTGAGCATCTAAATTTAACAAAATATGTCAGGTCAAACACATTAATGGGTCAATGAACAATGTGCATATACATTCAATTTTCAAATGTAGATCTATGCATTTTGCCAAAATATCGTATTGTATAAAAAACAAACAAACAAAGAAACAAATGTGGCATGCTTTTAGTTACTGTAATCTAGTAGCAGCAATCTTCACAGGAAAACAAGACAGAGACAGGCACACAAACGCATATACAATGGTACCTCTACATACAAAGTTAATTCGTTGCAAGACCTTGTTTGTAAGTTGAAATGGTCGTGTGTCGAGCAGGATTTTCCCATGGGAATACATTATAACTCCATTAATTCGTTCCACAGCCCAAAAACCTACACTAAATCTGGTAAAATGCCAGGTTGTTTGCATGGTATGTGTTTTGTATCCCCCTGGTGGCGAGTTGCAATTTGTTGCTTTTACGATCAGGCATATTTTGACCAACTAAAGAAAGCTAAGACCTATGTTCTCATTGAAAGAAAATAAAAAGGCAATGCGCTGATGAAGAGAAAGTTTTGGTCTGATTAATTCGGGATGGACATCATTATTGTTCTAACGGGACTATCTGCAGTGGTATCCATTCTTCTAGTCACACCAGCTCAGTGCTTTTTTACAAAATCCTTAATAAATACTGCTGTTACTATTGCAAAAAGCAATTACAAAAGCAAAACAAATAAATTATGTATTTTGCATAGTGTACCTGACCGCACCGCGGAGCTGACGGCAGAGTGAGAGAGTACAGTTGACTTTCTCTTTTCACGTCCTGTTGTTGCTATCAGTTGGTGACGCGTATTTGTTGCACAAGTTCTGAATTAAATGATTAAAAACCTGACGAAGCTGGTGATCTCCTTGGCGATGGTACCAGAATAATAATTGTCAACTTAACGTATAAAGACTGGCAAACAGAAGTCGTCGGAGTATTGTCAAGCAGTTCATGGATGTGCACCCCACGCTCATATTTTTCCATCATTCCATCTTCATTTCAATGGTAACCCTCACCTTTTTTTTTCATCACCTGCTTTAACATTCCTGGAACCCATGTTGATTTATCTCACAAGAAAATCCGCCATGTGTCAGTTTTGCGGGAAAACAATGAAATGGTGATGCTGTCATGAGTCGTCGTATTTTGAGCATTTCGTGGGATGTAGACACAAATGGTGCGTCGAATATTATGTCGGATGTTGAAAAGATCGTGTGTCGAAGCGATTGTATGTCAAGGTACCACTGTACTGTGCTTTCATACTTGTGTTATAGTGCAATACACACGCAGCCAGATGTGGCGCTATATTAATGTCGTTCTGTTGTACATGAAAGTGTGCAGACGAAGTAAATGAGGAAGAGTTGAACGTTTCAAAGTTGCATGTTTTATTTGAAAATCCACTGCAATCCTTCTACATATACAATAAGTCTATAAGTACATCATGAGATGATACTCATACTTATGGCGTTAAGCAATTTGTGTCCAAAATTGACTGTGTAAAAGTAGCAGAATCGCCAGTAGCCATGGTTGTTGTTGTTCTTGTTGTTTAAGATGGCGTGCTCTTGTGGGAGGGAGCGGAAATACAGAAAAAGCTACAGCGGCTTAGATGAAAAATGGTGCGGTTTTGAAAATCGAAGGTATCGATTTGAACATTTTTAACATTGTTTTAACCAGAAAATTCGGTTTCGGTTCAGCCTTACTAACAAAAGCTAGCCTCACAATGATGATATTATGTGTGGTGGGATGAGAACGAGCTCATGGCATGACAACTGTGCCTTCCGTGCGCAAAGTTATAGTGTTTGGATGAAAAATAAATTTGACTTTCCTCTATGGGTTGGCTTAACAGACAGAAAGTGTCAAAATGTCATCTCCAAGAAAAAACACAGTTAATTTATTGAGACATTCACGCTCTGATCTCTACAAGTTTGTTAAAAAAATGTTGGCCTCAATACATCCCATAAATGACCTTTCCCTGCCTCTTGTCAGATGACTGGTTGCACAAAATTAGCCCGAGGTTGCAACAAATACAGTTATCAAAATGTCACGATGTGGTAAAGTGAATAACGGAAACAACTGCCAGAGTAAATGTACTTCTCATCCAGCACCTTCTCCTGCTATCCAAAGTATTACAAATTATGTCGATTCACATAAGCCCTCACGGATCTTGTACCAAAGTCAAGCAATAGTGAGCAAACCAAAGTTTGAACACATAATAAACTTTTACTTTCCCTGTGGAAATTTTTAATTTGTCCTTTTGTATTGTACTATTTAAAAAAAAAACATGCAGCTAATTACACATTTGAAACATGAATCTTTCCTCAGGCTGCTTTTTCAAGTTTGATTTCTTTGGTTTCAATTAGTGATGGTTTGGTAAATTCAGTAAATTATTTAATGGGTTGTCGTATTTTTGCTGATCATACATTCTTCCTCTGTGACAATAAAATACTCATACAAGCAAACCATAACATTATTCAACCAGTCATACAAGATTGCTCTCTTCTGTTGGGTCATAGACTTCATAATGATATTGACGGGTCAGATTTGACCTTCAGTGCACCACACCTTCAAGTAGGGGCCATCCCTCAATCCGCTTCTGTTATTCGCAGTTGGTCGCAGCGACACATGCAGCGATCCAACGCCGAAATTATGTTGAAAAAGTACAAAAGCTGTACTGCATACAAAAAGGAAGTATTGTCTCAGGAGTGATTTTTTTTTTAGAGGATTCAAAGTAAATATTATATTTTCTGTACCATGCACGCATTTTGAAACATGAAAAAAAACGATTTTTACCGGAAAAGCTCTGTTTATATATGGCGGCCGCCGCATTGACTGACTAGCATTGTACTTAAACATATTAATGTTTTGTTTTTTTTTGTTTTTTTTGTTTTTGTTTTTTTTTTCTTTTAACCAAGAATCGAGACTGTTTTACGTCCATATCTATAAAGAATTTAGGGATTTAAGCATTTATTAATAAGAATTTTCACCAGAAAAGCTCTGTTTACATTGACTGACAGACTAGCATTGTACTTCGCCATATTTACGTAAAAATAAATGCTAACTGGATGTTTTTTTTCTCCTTTTAACCAAGAATTGAGACTGTTTTATGTCCATGTCTATAAAGAACTCAGGGATTTAAGCATTTATTCACAAGAATTTTCAACAAAAAATGCTCTTTGTCTGTGATTCCACTCGGTCAGCTTTGACGGCCATGCCAACAATGCAGCCCCCTATTAATCGGTCCCGCGCCCAGTGTCCCATCAATATCATTATGAAGTCTATGATTGGTTAACAATTTATTCCCTGTATTTAATGTAATGCAATCTAATGTTTTAAAAAAAACACCTTTCCAGTCCCACAATGGGTTCATTTACATTAATATGTGAATAGTAATGCAGATTTTTTTGTATACATACCAATGTTCAATCTAAACAGTGGGAAAATTGTGATTCAAATGAAAAAGAATAAGGAAAAATATTTGTTTCGTTACAACTTAATATGAATTACATTATTTTTTTATGGAGAATCTTTAAGGGTGCAGCAAATAGCTATGTACAATATCAAATATTTTTTGAGGCAAAGTATATCCTAACTTATGAAAAAAAAAGTTTTTCAACGCTAACTGCCTCCTGCAGGGGATTGTGGGTGCACTGCACACAAAGCTTAGCATGGTAAAGAATAGCTTTTTTCACATTTCAGGACTTTGGCAATCCTCAAAAATTAACATATGCTGGGCGTCCATTTTTCAGACTTTATTGCAGCATCAAAGCAAGTGACAGCAGAATTGCCACTCCATTAATGGTCAAACACTTAAAAAATATGCCAGGCTTCAACAGCTAAACATGGGCTCATATGATCGTGAGCTTGGAAAGTGTTACTCCTCAGCCGTCTTAGTACACCGTGTGGCAATCTGTAAATAACGAGACCAAAGGGGAGAAATGTCTAATCGTCCTTGAAAAGGATGTGCCACAGTTTTTTAATATCTTCTGCCCTGACGCCCCGAGGTGATGCGGCATGGTGGCAAGTGGTGGGAAATGTGTGCCGGTGATGGGACATTACTCTCGCATCATTGACTTCATTACAGTCCCTTTCGCATATCCATCCCTCACACTATCTAAATGCCCTTGCCAGCCTCTAATTCACCTAATTCATTGATGATTGGTTCTGATAGGAAGCGGAAAGAAAGGTCAATATGTTTTGTTTGTGCGTAGCCAAACATCATAATTTATGCCTAACGTAAAGAAACTTGTTTGATTGAAGACTTTCTGTAATGATAGAAACATGATGTATTACAGTCCTACTCCGCCGGTTTTATTTATTTATTTTTTTTCACACACTTACATGCACATTAGGACTTACAAAAGGTATGCATCGACACACGTAAGGACAATGAGTGGAAAAAAAACATGAACATCCTTTAAATATAGTTCAACAGTGCTCCGAATTCCAATTTGGCACCCGCTCTCCTCTTTGCTCGTCTGTTTGATGTGATCGAGGTTGCCATGCCGTGACTGTATGCGGCAGACAGACGAACAAGTGTTTCCCCCTGAGGAGATGCGATCTAAATGGAAGAGCAACATGACAGCTTGCTCTGAATGGCCACATAATTAAACACCATACCCATAGTAAAACGGCACCACTTCTGTTTGAGTAGCCTATCTATTGTGCTCGGTCCTTGTAAAGGGCTCAGTCCATCTTCAGATCAGACTATCCTGAAAAGTTTGTCTTCCGTGAGACACCACATTGCAATAAATGGCCCTTGTCGTAGTTAAAAATGTGTGTGCTTAGTCGAGAAAGCTGAATGTATAGCTGTGTGAGTCAGCAGGTAACTCAAGTTATTGTGCCTGGAAGTCGAATAACTTCTTTGACGACTTTCTACATGAGAAACCGACATGAGTATGGATGGGAATCGAAATCTGATTCCAATTCAGAACCGGTTCCTTGTGTTTCGAGGCCTCGACATCACAATGAAAAAGCCTGAACGATCCCTTTAACGATTCCTAAAGACGCATATTGCGTTGTGACGTGTCTTGTTGTCCAGACGCATCAAACTAGCATGGCGCCAAGAACCACCCGCTCCAAAGTTTGGCTACACTTCACCAGGAAAGAGGGTGAAGATGAAAGGTTACGATGGTTTAGCACGAGCATTGCAGCCGTAAACATAACAATGACAGCACGTAGGTTCAAACGCTCGAAAGTGTGTCTTTACTTCACGAGGAAAAAATATAACAAAACGATTTGCAGTCTTGCAAGGTGGAGATAACTGCATCGGGAGGGAAGGTGGAGATAACTGCATCGGGAGGGAATAAGACTGCACTGTCCTCACAGAGACGCTAAGGCTTAGTCCTGGCTATATAGCTAGCTAAACTCCCAAATGAGGATTCAGAAGACGTTGGTATAATTTGCTGACTTTATTCAACCATCACTTGAAGAGTGAAACTAAAAATAGAAATGAAACAAATCAATTTCGTCCCAAACAACAAACAGGTTTGCATCAACGTAAATCAGCGATGATTAGCTGCTATTACAGCTAAACGGTTAGCATGCGTTCGCTAGCATTAGCACATCGTTCAATCTACTACACAACTGGATTTAAGTGTCCGATCGCGAGTGGAAGCACACAACAACAACACAAAAGACGATACATACAGGCGTTGCCTCTGTAAATATTTTACAAACATTAAAAAAGAACGTAGGCTCGTAGCAGTGTTTCCCCTCTCTCACTAACTCACTCACTCGCTTGGATGCGGCATTTCTTCTTCGCGTGTAAGCGCGCTCTTCTTCACGTGAACGCGTTCTTCTTCGCGTGAGGAAGCGCAAGGGCGCCCCCACTTGAGCGTGAAAGCCCCATAAAAACGAATGCATTTCAATATACTGGTAAATAATACACTTTAAAAGGGATCCCCAAACTACGGCCCGCGGGCCGAATACGGCCCGCCCCCACATTTGGTCCAGCCCCTGAACAATACCAGAGAGCATTTTGAATTTTTTTTTTTCGTAATAGTGTTATTTATTTTCTGGCCTTTTTCTGTGAAGAACTCAGAGAGGGTTAGTTGGTTATTATCTATTTGATTAATAGTGGTATTATATTATATTATATTATATTATATTATATTATATTATATTATATTATATTATATTATATTTTTATGTTATTTACTTTTGTTCTGTAAAGAATCCAGAAAGGGTTATTTGATTGCGGCTTTCTGAAAAGCAATAATTTTTTACATTTCAGCACTCCTGCAATCGTCACACTTTTTCTGTGTTCTGTTCAAACTGACCCCGGCCCCTCATCAGTTAAAAGTTATGTGGCCCTCACAGGAAAAGGTTCGGGGACCCCTGCTTTAACACATATTGCCAACGGCAGAACAACGACCTATATGCCAATATTCATTCATTCATTCATTTTCATATTTTTTTATTTCTATTAGAAAAATGTTTCAGTAAAATGTTACACATTCTTGTGCATTTGCCACTTATTGCCACAGTTAATATTGAGGCTTTGGGCATCTTCTGACCTCGTCGTGAGTTTGTAAGGTTGTGACTTCTGATTAAACTCGATGCCAATCAAAACGTTTGTTCTTCTTTTTCCCCAAATTAGAATCGATAAAAGAATCGATAAAGAATCGAATCGTTAAGCAATATCGATAATGGAATCGGAAATTGTAAAAATCCTATCAATTCCCATCCCTAGACATGAGTACCGAACTTGTCAAAAAATGTGTCAAAGAAAAAAAAAAAAAAAAAAAAAATGCACCAAACTATTATTACATTTTTGAAGGAAAATGTACAGTATTGCCATTAAACTGACCTGTCACATATGTTAACTGCATCAAATAGTGCTGGAACCTAAAACAATTCAGTATAATCAGAAGCAGCAAGGTAGCATACATATTTCTGCTGAAATGTACAGATATCTATATACTGATACTTTTTACTAAAGGTTTTTACTTTTAAGACTGTCCGATATTAAGTTTGCATGAGACAATTATTAATAAATAAATATTTAATTGGATATCTGTGAGGATTAAAGGTGCACAATGTAAGATTTCCACTTTATCGTTTATGAAATATAATATTTCATTAGACATTAACTCATTCACTCCCAGCCATTTTCACCGGAGCAAGGCCCTTCGCTCCCGGCCGTTTTGCTGGATTTTGACTGATTTTGCAAGGCCCACAGAACATTCTGTTCTATTGCAATATAAACATGGAACCCACTAAAAGAAAGATTAGACTCTCTTCTTTCAGTAGAAAAAAAGTAAGTTCATATCTTTTTCCATTCTTTAGAAATCAGCATTAGAAAATAGCTTAGTTTGAGCAATTTTCCAATTTCTGTTGAAAAAACGGAGAAAATGAGCTTTTTCTAAACGCATACATTTCAAACATAACTTTGACTTTAACACAGCTATTTTTTTGCTTTAGTTACATCCCAAACATCTCAATAAAGTTTTCCTTTCACAAAACAACATGAACAACCAGACAAATAGAGTTTTTGGTAGCAAAGTAACAATTTATTCACACATAACTAACAGAGAGATGAAGCTTGGTGGCCACGGCAGCGGGTTAAACTTCTCCCTCATTGCCGCCTGTCTCGTAAAGATGGATTTTTTTTTGTCTTTTGTTTGTGGTGACCACTGCCTCGTTCGCCTGGGGAACTTGTGTTCCTGGGGGGGTTGGGGGGGAGTGGTTTGGCCGTGCGTGTTTCTGTGCGTGACACTGGAGGGTGCGAGGGACGCGAGCCTGCGGAGTGGGCTCTGCTCGGCGAGCAGCACGGTCACAACTACGCTGTACTGGTTGAATCGGGTTGGGGGGGTCTTACCAAATGCGCTACTGCCCTCCAGTCGCCAGTTTTATTGCTTTAAAATGGGTTTTGAGCGTTGTGCATTCTATCTAAGATACATGGGAACCTGTAGATGCCGATTGTGAAAAAAAAAAATGGAAAAGACATATAAATGTTTTTGGAACACTGAAGCAATTAAAAATAGAACGTATTTATACATTTTTGGAAGCAAATGAGTTAAAGAAGCATGTTTTTTGTAAACACTTCTAAAACGGATCTCAATGGTTAATCAGAGATTTCCCAGTTTTCAAAGATGATTTACGGGTTTCAAATGTGCTGTTGTTTTGCTTCCGTGTTCATCACCTGCGAATCACGAGATCATGTTCCAGTCTTCATCCACGTTGCAACAGCTTTGTACGACCTGTAAACTAAGACTGTGCCAACTTTGACAAACTGTGAATTATCTCTACCACTCAAGCGACAAAAAAATAAAAATAAAAAAATAAATAAAAACATCAATACGAATCTCAAAGTATTCAAAACAGTAAGAGAAGCAAAACAACGATATGCACTCATTTGGCATGGTTCTGCTACGTTATTTAGCATGTGGATCAATTGACTGGGGCAAAGACAAAGTCTTTGCATGTGTATATATTTAGTCTGTAATGTGAATTAAAATGGATTGAGCAATTAAATAGTTTTTGTGGATGATGTCAATTAGGGATGTCCTGATCCAGGTTTTTGCACTTCCGATCCGATACCGATATTGTTTTGCACTTCCGATCCGATACCGATACTGGCTGATACCGATACCGGCCTATCTGAGCATGTGTTAAAGTTTAAAGTTATTTAGCGTCCTTACTTAGTTGTCAGACTCATGTTGAAAAAGGTTTTAGTACTCTTGATAACAACTAGCCAGCTGAATTAGGTGAGTTTGAATAACACACAACGGTTAGTAACAAGAAACTGAACTGTTTATTCAGTGACAAACACAAAACATTATAAATAACAAACAGAAATGGCATAGTCAGTCAGTAAAATGAGCAAATAATATTGTAAACTGTCTTAAAAAAGCAAAACACACAAACAACCTCAGTGGAAAATCCCACAAACCCCCCAAGCTATTAGATGCTTTTAATGTTTCGTGCATTAGTTACAAAACATTTGCCCCTCAGGTTTAAATAAACGACTATTTCAGTATCAAGTTAACATTTTAAAACAATAGATAAAATGCTCAAGTCCCCATTCTGTATCAGCAGCTTTAAACTACATTCAATTCATTTAATTTTGCATATCAACTGTTAAAGTTGTTAAAATTACTCCCGTTATTCCATAATTTCCCTTCTGTCTACTTTCGACATGTGAAAGTTTTAAAACTGTTTTGAGGATAGATTCAAGTCATGATTTTGCCGATTTAGGAGTATTTTAGATAAAAAGTTAATTAGGTTCGCTTGGAAGGTTCACAACAGCCTACTAGGGAAGTCTCCTGCTTTAAGATGGCGGCTGTTTACTAACGCAACTAGTTTTCAATACTTCAATGTTGCTAACGCCGTCGTGTCTGTCATTTTGCATCTAGTTTTATATACATATGATATCTATTATCTACAGTAAAACGACATTGACGTAGTTTGTAGCGGCTCTCAGCAGCAGTCAGGTATTCGTGTGTTTTTTATCCAGCGGCATGAGTTGAGCTAAAGCCGTGAGTTGAGCATTGGCATTACCCGGGTCTATGACAAGCATGATGTTCACTCTCGGGACTCAATGCGGTCCATTTCTCATTGCGTCCCGAAGACCGCGCTGTGTATTAGTTCCGCTTGACATATTTCAATAATCGGAATTTGGATGTTTGTGAATCGTTCTCGAATCTTCCACGGCCGAATCGCTCAAGGATGTACAGTAATGACAGCTGGGCATGTTGTACCATGGTTCTAAGTGTTGGATGGTGCGTCTTTACTCACGAGAGATAATGGCTCGTCATCCAGAATGAATTCTTCGGCAATGACGCTTGTTATTCCCTGGGCTTTGGGACTGTCGAGTGCCAGTTTGTCACGTATAGCAAAAGTTTCTGCCCGTGCTAGTTGCGTAGGACCTTTCTTTTTGTCTTCGGTTTTCTTAACATACTTCTTATATTGTTTGTGGTGGTATTTCGCTAAATGCTTGATTAGGTTGGTTGTATTAAAACTTCCAGCTTTACCACCACGCTTGACTTTATTGTGGCATATGTTGCTCTCTGCCTCTTCCACTTTGTCGTCCTTTAAGGTGAAATGATCCCACACAGCTAACATTTTTACCGATAAAGTCTCTCGGTAAATTGGGAGACGGTAATGTAAATGTAGTGTGTTGAAGGTGTGCCGTAAAATGCGGACCGGATTTTAGGGAAACCGAAGCAAAAACTGGAATGGATTATGTAAATCGGTGCGCTGGAAAACCCGGACCGGACTTTAAAAAAAAAAAAAAAAAAAACTGGATCGGAAGTCTGGATTGGAATTTTTCCGCGCTGGCCGATCCAATACCGATGCACATTTTTTTGCCCATATCTGCGTCCGATCCGATCCAAATATCGAATTGGGACATCTCTAATGCAATGCATTACAAGATTGCATATAGACAAGTTTCCTGAGCGAAACATGGGCGGCGCCATCTTTGACATTTTCTGCTTCGGACTTCTGGTTTAGAGTGTACAACATGAAGTGCGGTTGAAGTAAGCAGTATGTAGACAAAGTTAAAACTGCAAAATCAAACCAGAGTAACCTACGGAATCTCCAAAAATGGATTCAGCACGACGTAGATGACTCACTGAGACTTTCTGTGCTATGGGTTTGTTCTTATCACTCCGTTGATTGTTCATGAACAAAATTTGAACAATCTGTGCAGCCTGTTGTAACATGAGGTGCAGATTGATACGCCGGCCACTTGAGTGACCAAAATGAGTCAAAATTACAAATAATATTACAGTTGCCGTAAGTAGAAAGGCTGACACAGATTTTGTTGTTACAAAGAAATACGACAAGGTATTTTTCATCTGGTTATAGTTATGGTATTATGAACTCATCACACATGTATACGAATAGTAAGTCATTTTTTTTTATTGCAGATATTGATCACAAAAAACTTTTCGACAACATGATTCCATTTGTTGTTTTATTTAAAACGATTGGTGCATGTGCAAAACAGGTCAATAAATCACAATTTATAAAGTTAGTAGAAAAGTATTTACGAAGGTGGAGCATAAGTCGAGCCTTACATCATCAAAGGAGAACGCACATATTCTCGATATATGTCCATCAAGGTACAGTAAGTGTTGTTGTGTGGCACATCAATTTGTCTCCCCTTGCCATACGGCGTTTACCACCTGTAAACAAATGAACAAAAAAACTTGTAACACTTCAATTTATGCGTTTACATAACTGTACCATCCTACACGTACTGATTAGCAACAGGCTAGCAGCAGTTAGCATGTGTTGCAGGCACAGCAGTACAGTAGCAGTAGTAAATAATATTAAATATCATTATAATTACAATCATCATGGCAATAACAAAATCAAAACAACAAGTCGTTTCATGCGCAAGATTTTAGCTTTAGTATTTTTGGAGCACTGGACACATGAAAATGCAGGGGTAGGAAGAATATACCTTCCAAAACATAGCGTCAGTATGGCTACATAAACACCCGGTCTTTGTGCTGGCACGGGCTTAGTTCGACATCTGCCTTCATGAACATGTTGTCTTCCCATGTCGTGATGATGGCAGATGAATGCGGTATTTCCAAATTATCTTTTCTGAAGGATTTTGATAAGTGAGGCCACTCAAGTGCCATTGTTGTTTTAGTTAGAGAACGTGGAAAATGAAAGTCACGAGCCAAAATGCGGAAGTACCTCGGAAACTTATATACATCTATATATTTCTTTGACAGTGTGCCCATACATTCATAAAAGTAGCCCTCCCCCTCTGCGGTCATGGTGACATTAACTTGGAGTTTGTATCATGGCTCTTTTAATCGTCATTACTAAATGTTGACGTTATTACATTACACATCTTGCATGAAAATTAAAAATAAGATACACTTTCTGCAGAGGACTTATGACTGCCAACTTAAAGTTCTTTTTCTGCTAGTTCTAATGTGACGCAGTATTCTGGCAACCCGAAGGGGAGGGCATTTTGTGATAGTCATTATTTTGATCTAGCGCAGTACCATTTTTGGCCACCAATCCTACATTTTCACCTTTAAGTGTTGCTATTTTCAATTGTCTTGCATGCATTACTCACTTTTGCAATTTGCCAACTATCTAGTGGATATAGGAACATCTTGAGGCCAATTTGGCATATGGAATCCCATCAATGTAGCAAGTCAGCAAAAATTGGGGACCCTCTGCTGGCCCAAATTTGCATTGCAGGAGCAGGTCTAAATATGATGATAAATGTAAAATGTCGACAGAAAGTTGTAAATCGATTTGGCGACATATATCGACACACAGCACCAGCTTTTAGCTAAAAAAATGAGTAAATAATGTCATTTAAAATTAAAATAAGACTTGACTTGGATTTTTGCTCTACTTGTTTACGACAAAATGACTCACTAGTTTCTCAGACTCCGTTGCGACTTCCACATCAACTGTAGCTTATTTAAAAGTAGAGATTGATAAGCAGATCAATCATCAATCGAATAGGAATTTAGGAACTTAGAATAGGACTTGGCTGTTATCCTAAAGCACAAGAATATTACATTTATCATAATTTTTTAATATCATTTTGTGTCGTTGCTTAATTAACAAAATCCAATAATTGTGCCTGGAAGCAAGGTATCTGATCTTAAAGCCTATGTGCGTATGTGGCTTCTTAACTTATTGCCTGCCAATGACAACAATAGGTGTCCAATTTATTAAACTGGGACGACTGGGTCTGAATGCTCATCTTTCAGTGCCATTAGTGGTACTAAACATCCAATCCATTTTGACTGTCAAAACAGGTTGGATGTCTAGTGTCTTCAGTGACAGCCAATGAGTTAATTTGTGGTAATGCAACATTATTTTTTGTGTGAAATGCTACTACGTCGAAATGTTTACTAAATTTACCAACATTCGACAAGGACAGTTATATTCTTTTTTGTGTCAGCAGGATCTTCTCCGATGGTATAGAACTTTGTTACAAGAAAGTAGATCAGAGCTAATACTTTAATAATTTACACAAACACATTTGAAAGCAAGGCTTACTTAATACATGTGACTGACTAACTGCACTCATCCTTCTTTCTATGCCCAGGTGCTACTTGCAAACCACTTTATTATTAGCTATGCTATGCAGATGGACGCTGATGGAAACAGGCTTTTTGAGCATTATTCATTGTGACTTGTTGTTCATTAAAATCAAATTATGTGTCAGGAAGCATAACTTGTACGTGCTGTAGAGCACTTATTGCTCAACAAGCTCTTTGTCTTGCATCACTGCATGTCGGTGTTTGTCTTGCACTGACTGCCAGGCCACTTTTTGCTCATTTCACACACACAGGGACACTGCGTGCTCCCAAGAAAAACGCCCATGGTAAATCGACACATTAAGTACTGGAAAATGTGCAAAATACATTATAATGCTGGTTAAATCCTGGTTAATTGCAATAACGACTTACAAAATGGATTTCCAGGAATTTGCAAGGACTTTCTAATGTACTACATATTCAATAAAGCAATGAGCCAACCTATTTAATAGGTTAGTAGAAGTTTATATAACATTGTAGAAATAATAATACTATATACAATATGAAAATTTAATAGCACTCTTGAAGTAGTACTAAATGACCTTAATGATTCACTTTATTTTGCTACAAATTGATCTATGAACCCAATTATTTTTGACATTCATCATGTCCTTTAATAAATTAGTTGACTTACGATTTGAGCGGTGTTACTGAAAAATCTTGATGAGACGATACATTTGAATGTGATTTAAATGTCAGTGCCACAGAATTGGTAGGTTTTGTCTCTTGTGTGGATTTTTCCAAACCAGTCATACTATTTCCCTCACCCTCACTTTGGCGGAATTTTTATTTCATTCTGTTGCATAATCTATGTCCCGTAAAGGTGTCTGTTGATGAGAAAGAGGAACATAATTGAAA